>NC_048270.2:33790365-34415365 GCF_005286985.2 Setaria viridis
CAGAGAGAACCCTAGTTCCAAAGAGTATATATGCACCAAGTCACCACTTACCAAGAGTCCAACTGGTGGCAGCACAATGTGATACCTGCACTAGGGAAAAATTGTTTATGCATTCGACACATTTTATATCCATCGTGCGCTCTGCCTGCCCGTAGTTCCATTTGCCTGTATATAGTATATCTTTTGCTTGACTTGACTTCACCACTTGCATTGAGTCTCTCTCGATTTACAAAGATTCTAGTTGAGCACAAGCAGATTGTTTTCAAGTGAAAGTGGATGCATCTTTGCACATGCTCTCACGTGGTTAATTAGTCAGCGAAGGCATCTGACTCACTTTAAATTTCTGTAGTTCTGTTCTGTATTCTCCCTTTTAATTCATTGGATATACTGAAGAAGACATACAATATTTCTTCAAAAAATGTGCCCCGACAATATAAGGTGAGGCAGGGATCCCTTCCAAAGCAATTCAATCCAACCAACACATAGGACGCAGGGTATTACGCTATTCAGCGGTCCGAACCTGTCTAAATCGTGTGTCTATGTTTACCTTCGAGTTATTGATCTTGACGAGCTCTACTAACCAAAACACTACCTCAAGCAATCCCTCGGTAGGTTGTCGGGTCTAAACACCGACACCGCGGGCCTATGTTCCATCGCTCAGCGCGCCGCCCTTACCGGCCGCCGGAGCCAGAGAAGAAGGTTGGATCAACTTTTCTTGAAAAAATATTGGTGCAACTTTTTTCCCAAAAATGTTGGATTCAACTTTGTCTAAAGAAATGCTGGCTTAACTTTTTTCGAATAAATGTTGGCTCTACTTTTTTCCGGAGTAATGTTGGTTCAACTTTTTGGAAAAAATATTGGTCTAACTTTTTTGAAAAATTATTGGACAACATTTTTTATCCAACATTTTTTCAGTGAGCCATCATCAAATAGGAGGGTTGGGGAAGAAGGTGAGGAAGAAGAAGATAAGGTTGAGATGGGCCTTGGTGGGCTGGAAGTAACTCCTATCTATCTTAGATAGATAGGAGCTCCCGGTATACTCCAGTGATCTCAAGAGAATTAGTCAAACACATTGGTGGTTGCTCCAAATAATTATGCAAAATGATTGTCAATATTCTGGATATGACATAAATGATTGCCAATATTATATGCTCTAGGGCCAGGGTCTCTAAAAACAATAGTCCTATTCCTATATAGGAGCATAGATTGTTAGCTGCACCATAAAATTTGCCACACATAATGCTTAGTAGCTTAAGGGGGTGTTTGGATCCATGGACTAATTTTTAGTTCGGGTCACATTGGATGTTTGGATACCAATTAGAAGGGCTAAACGTGAACTAATTATAAAACTAATTGCATAAGCCGTGACTAATTCGCAAGACGAATCTATTAAGCCTAATTAAATCATGATTACCACATATTTACTGTAGCATCACATGGTCAAATCATGAACTAATTAGGTTTAATAGATTCGTCTCGCGAACTCGTGAATTAGTCTTTATTTATGCAATTGGTTTTGTAATTAACCTATATTTAATACTTCTAATCAGTATCTAAACATTTGATGTGACAGGGACTAAACTTCAATCCATAGAACCAAACACCATAAGCATGTACAGCTGGATGGACATTCGACAGAAGTGATGGTTGTCAATAAGCAATATTCTACTACAGCTGCAACCACTACTGTCCTTGGTTCTAATAAATTTCCTTTGCAAGGAGACCTCATTTCTAATATAACTATGCTAGTTACCGCTTCACACGCTACTAGCAGGCATTTTTCTCCTTCCATCGAAGTCGTGAATTAATAATGCCTCCAACGTTTGGCTGAGACCGACTCTGATCCGGGCATCTCGCTGACAGCATTTTAAACATCATTTCGGAAATGCTTGTATTAAAGCAAATGCTTGTATTAAAGCAAAGGTGGTCATGATCCCCACATGATCTTGTAGCGGGCACAATTATTATCCTGGTTTGTATTAAACCAAATTATTAATAGTGTACGTGACGACTTGTCTCTCAGGCATCATACCAAAGCCGTAAATAATAGTAAGAGGTGCAGAAAGGGATTTTCCATAAAAAGAACTTTTCCAGGTCATCCAGGGACCATAAGCCCCGGTGCAGTGTGAATTTGGATCAATACCAGTGAGCAGTAACAAAACAGACATTGAGTCAATCTGCCAGGAGCTGGGTGGAGGAGACGCGCTAATTCCTCGAGCATTATTTCTTGACCTCAGCCATGGAGGATGATGGACGGGAATGCCGGGTGAAAATGGTGATGGAAATTCTTAACCAATTGAGCTTCGGTTTAAAAAAAAATTGATTTCATTTCGTTTCCGATTTTGCCTAAACATAAAACTTGATATTTCTAATCATTTTCACCTCTACATCAGCACAATATCGATTTTGATTGACTACATCGAACAGCTTGGACCAACACAATGTCCATTCCTGGGCTGGTGGCTCCGTTTGCAACCTGTACAATGTGGTAAAATCGGGCTTCAGTCAGCCATTAGTTCCTAATGGAGCTTGCATTTCAGCTACTTACGACTTGAATGCTCTCTTCCAATCGTGCAATGGAATGACAGAATGCTAAATATATTAAACTCATTTCTCTTTGGAGGCAACTACATGAAAAGTGCTCTTCATTTAAAGCTATCATGAGGGTCCAGAAATGACCCACAGACGCGTGTGGGTCCCACCACCATCTTATCTTGACTTCCTCGTCCTCGCGCATCTTCCCTCCCAGCCTCGCATTCTTTATCCGTGCGCCGATTCCTTCCCAGCCAGCTATGGCAGCACCACCATTGCCGGAGCTCCTGCCCATGACCACGGCTAATGTGAGGGATCCAACACCCTCCGCTGCCAGCGCTTCCCACTTGGCTCCGGCGGTGGATCTGCCACTAGACCGGAGCCACTACCCTCGACCATGACCCACGCGTGCTTGACTCCTGGCGTCACCTTCACCAGCACGAGGAGCGAACCACTCTATGTACCACAATTTATTTAGTCATATGTGAAAATAACTAAACTATGAACAAATTATATTTTTTTCCACAATTTATTTAGCTCAAACATAACATATAAATGAAAAATTTCTCCATTGTAGTTTATTCTAAAAATAACTAATTACATACCTTTGTTTCATCTTTTATCTCATTCATATTTGCAAATGACTAAAATATGAATAAATTATATTTTTCCCATAATTTACTTACCTCATATTTGTAAAGGACTAAACTATGAAATTATTCCTCTAACCTCATATCAATTTCTTTGACTAATATGAAACATAGCATCCAAAAAATTGTAGCTTATTCTAAAAATCACAAATATGAGCTCTAAATAACACATGCATATAAATGAAAAATTTCTCCATTGTACCTTATTCTAAAAATCACAAATTACTCTAGCTCTAAAGCATACAACTTAGTATACTAACCATGTATCAAGGGAGGATGAAATTTCTAATCTTTAGAACACTTAAATGAGTGAAATCCCCACAAAATGGTTAAAAATCCGGCAACACCAAGCCTATTTCACCATGAATGGATGAAACCCGATCTAGAGGAAATGGCTCGGGCAGGAGGAAGAAGATGCCTGATTTATAGGAGGAAAGTTAGTACCAGTTGGAGGCTCCAACCGGTACTAAAGGTCACCCATTAGTTATAGGTAGAGGCGAGCCTCCACCGGTACTAATGGGGAACTAGCTGTTAGACCTGGTACTAATGCTCACATTAGTACCGGGTCAAAAACCAATCGGTACTAACAGCTAGGACCAATGCTCAGTTTTTCAGTAGTGGCTGCCTTGCCATCGCGCCAACAACCCTAACACCATCACCATCCGTCCACCTATCTCGCAGCTCCCTTTATCCCAGACACCATATGTAACTTAACCCTAAACCCCTGATCTAAATCTAACTTCACCATCCATCGCCGAAATCTGAGTTGTTACGTCATTGATCCATTTTGTTTATTCCTTGTTCTTTCTTTTCTACGCTAAAATCTCATTTGACAATCTTCTCCCGCATCATGCATTTCCAAATTGAGGGGCTCTTGGGTTATTAGGCATAAAACGAGCTTTGTTTACACTGCTGGAAAAAGTGCCTTCAGTACCGGGTCCAAACACCCCATTTAGTACTAGTTGTGCAACCGGTATTGCTAATTCAGTACTAAAAGGGGTCCTTTAGTACCGGTTCAAATAACCGGTACTAAAGGGGGTCCTTTAGTACCGGTTGGAGAGACCAACCGGTACTAAATTGGCTGCCATGTCACGCGTGGCCAAGGATTTTTTTCACTAAGTTGGTCTTGAATTGCCCTGATTTTTTCCGTCTCGAGGAGTTCTTCCTTCATGTGCATAATCTATATCATTAGCAAAGGTTATTGTATTAGATCAATGGATCTACACAATTAGAACTAATTTATTGTTAAGAAATTTGTATACGTACTCTAAATTCGTGGTCAGTTATATGCTTGGGACATATAAAGCCATGGAGGAACTAATATACGTAGTATCCGCATAAATTATTCCCCAGATTCTATCTCTAAACACTATATATATGGCAAAAGAAGTTATGAAATATTTGTTGTGTTCAAGGAAGTGACATGAGATGTGAAATTCAATACATACTAGGAATTCAGAGTGGATATGAAGTTGCTGCTTAAATTCACCTGAGTGATGTTGACGGAAGCGAGCCCATGCTCTGTTAAGCATGTCTATGAGGTTGGTGTATTGATTTCTTGGTTTCCTTAGAGAGTTCAGGATATAAACCATGCTTCGATCAACCATGATAATAAGGAGTATCCAGTGGAAGTTGTACATATATGCATGGTGAAAAGCTATTTATTCTTATTTTTAACTGCTAGTTCGAAAAATAAAAGAGATGGAAAACACTCTCACTTGAAGTTGTAAGACAGAACTATATACTTCTTGTAATGTTGCTTGTCCAAGAAATTATATATATTCTTCAAGGTCTGATTTGGTTTATCTCTTACATTTGCTTCATTTATAACATCCGGGTCCATGAAGCCGACGTCATACAATCCTATCCTCCAGCAAGCTTGAATCTCTATCCTGCATGATACAAAATAGAATAGGAGATAAGACATCGCACAATGACTAGAGCAGAGATTTTGAAGTTATAGCAAATTAAGCACTTACAGAACCCAAGAACTGATGAGTGATTTGTCAAGTGCATCTTGATTGTAAAGGAAATAAAGTTTCTTGAGTGGCACATTTATAATGGCATCACCACAGAAATAATGCTGATCTCCAATCCAAACTTCTAGCATGAGCAAATTGGTGGCTGAAGCCTCCATGTACCATTGGTGCATTTATACATATTCGTTGGAAGACAGTCCACCAACTGCGGCCACACAAACTCTTTCCCTAACTCAAATTTCCATTTAGCAGCCCCAAGGTGATTTTGGATGTGATCCTTCCCTTGAAGTTGAGCTGCGGTGAGATTTGTATCTTTGGCTAATAGAAGCAGGTTCTTATCAAACTCTGAAAGCATCTGGAGCGGGGCAATCGATTGGTTAGATTGAGTTCCAAGTTGTGGAATACTTGACCCACTTTTCTTCTTCTTTTGAAAAGCCTTTGTTATTTGCGGTCGTAGTCAAATAGCGATGGTTTCTCTAGCTTTTTCTTTTTCTCCAACTCTATACCTCTAATGAAAGCCTAAAATTTAACTTATCAAGTGGTGGATCTTTCTTCATAGGAGGCTTTGGTGCGAAGTGAGCTTTAACTTGAGCATCCACTACTGCATTGAGTTCCGCATCAGTCATAGCATAAGGTTTCATGGGCTATGGTTGCTTCTTCTTCGGCTTCTTTTGCTTCTTCTTTGTAGGCGCAGTAGGCGGAACTGAAGGTGTCTTTCGCCGTGTAGCCTTGCTCATAACAGGGGGAGGTGGACTCATGCTAGGATCCCTGTCAGTTGGTGGAGAGCGTGGACTCGTGCTGGGATCCCTGTCAGCTAGTGGACTCATGCTAGGGTCCCTGTCAGCTAGTGGAGAGGGTGCCCTGGCAGATGGCATATGTGATCTTGCCTTAAGCCCTTAGGAGATGATCCCAAGGTCAGGGGATTCACTTGTGGAATCCTTATGTGGCGCTTAGGTCCTAGAATCCAACTGTGGATGGCTTCTCCTAGATTCTTTTCCCCATCACGTCCAGGTACCTCCATTTTGAGGTCATCCCAATCATCGACCACTCGGTACACCCCAACTTTGGCGTAACCACGAGCTGGAATCTCTACACCATGAATTGTTTGGCCTTGTGTCGATTGTTCAGCCACACCATAAGCCACCACGATGAGCTTGTTTTTCACAGGAGTAACAAGCTCACAAGGGGCCCTCCTAGTGATGTCGTCCATGGGGTGGCATTGGTTGTTCTCAACCATGTCAGTAGATCCTCCAGCTGGGGCTTCCATGGAAGCAACGCTGCTTCAACGCTGAGAGGGGCTTAGGTCGACATTAGCCCCTGATGATGCAGTTGCTTGTTCACTGGCTTGTTTGCTAAGAGCTAGAGCCACACGCCGGTCGATTACTTCCTCCATTCTTGCCTCTGTCAAAGCTACATGTTCTTGCAACTCTCGCAGCTGTCATGCATGTTCAGCCTTACTT
The DNA here is from genome assembly GCF_005286985.2 of Setaria viridis. Classification (NCBI taxonomy): domain Eukaryota; kingdom Viridiplantae; phylum Streptophyta; class Magnoliopsida; order Poales; family Poaceae; genus Setaria; species Setaria viridis. The sequence continues at coordinate 33,796,987 of NC_048270.2, forward strand.
CTTTGGCGACTTCTGTAGGAATCAATGTGCTCACGAAAGGCAAACTTCCATGGAATTACTCCTTTGCCTCGGCAACGCCTAGGGTGTTCTGGATTACCTAGTGCCATTGTAAGCTCGTCCTTCTCTCGATCAGACACGACATATCCTTCGACCGTAGCCTTTATTAACTCAACAAGCCTCGTAGCCGCTTCTCTTAATTCTTGGCCAAACACAAATGATCCATCTTTCGGATTGAGCGTGCCACCATGAGCATAATAGCAATGCTTTGCTCATTCTGGCCTTTCGAGAGTCGCCGATACTGTTCCCTTAGCAATTATGTCATCTTCCATCCTCTGCCATTTGATGATCCCCTTCTTGTAACCTCCTAGTCCAAGATGATGAAAGTATTTCTTCTGATGAGCATTGTTGGTGTTGGTTTTAGTTGCCTTAGCGCTCTTTTGCGATTGCTTGAACTGCATAAATGAATCCCAGTGATCTCTTAACTTCGATTGCTTCATGAAATCTGGTGTAAGGCCCTTCTTTATGTAGTCTTTGTTTAGGTTCTTCTTGTATGTCTGAAAAACAATTGCACCCTTCTGAAAGCCCTAATCTTTCACTTTTTCTTCATCTACACCTTTGAACGTGAAGTTTTCTTTTTTTGCTCCCATATCATTTCCTTCTCTCACTCGGGGACCATGCTTATGGGGACCGTGCTTGTGGGGACCATGCTCTCATCGATTTTAGGGTTTTTCCAGTTCTGAAAGCTTATTAGGATGTTATCCCTAACAAGAAATCCAATTTGATTCACCAATTTGGTCTTAGCATTATTTGGAGCAGTTGGTTCACCCTCTTCATTAAGTTCTGTGATGATGATATGACCCTCTAACTTCTTCTTTGGACCTCATTTCCATTTAGGCCTACTCGATCCAGATGGCTGAAAAACGAAATAACTATTAATTCCTAATAATCTTGATAAGTAGATAATTCAAATCATGTTTACGTATAATAATTGCTGTACCTCGCCTTGGTGCCCATCATTGCCTCCCTCGGCAATTGGTTGCTCCTCATTGCCATCACAAGACATGTTGAGGTAGATGTCAGTCTGGCTGTGATCGACCTCTTCATTTGGTGGATCGTTAGTGCAACCTTGAGCAATCAAGTCCATTAGGTATTCCTCATCCAATCGGGCCTGCTCATCCTTTAATCATGCCATTGTAACTAATATAATACAAATAGAATTATTCTAAGAATGACTATAACTTATACAATTTTCAAACAATAAATGACTAAAAAAATAATAAAACACTTATACAATTTGTTACAATAAATGACTACAACAATATTTACTATGAATTGCTAGTAAATGACAACAAAAAAAATTAAACGCCCATACAATTTGTTCCAATAAATGACTACAACAATATTTACTGTGAATTGCTAGTAAATGACAACAATAAAAGAGCTAAAGAATTATACTATTTGTTACAAAGAAGAATGGCTAAAACATATACATTTTGTAAAAATAACTGACTAAAAAAATGACTAATACTTATACAATTTGTTACAATAAAATCCAATAAAAAAGAATGACTATATACTTATACAATTTGTTATAATAAATGACTAATCAATGTTGTACATAGATCAAATTACTATTAATAGGCTTTTTGTAACACCCCGTCCTCTAAAGCCGCACCGCCCAGCCCTTCCGAGGGGCAGGCCCACGTACACATAGGACCCTTCTTACACTTTCGTCCTCGTTTCGTGTAAAAGGGTTAACCCGAAGGTGCTATGGCTGGTTGACAAAGGCTTATAAGTTGGCTCCACCCTTGCGCAACTAGCAAGGTGGTACTAAACATGCACACCTACGCTCATGGACCAGATTGGGCTAACCAAATTGGGCCGGGTGTCACATACACCCCCCCTCAAAGAACCTGACGTCCTCATCGGTCCAACTTACCCACACATGGGCAAATGTCCAGGATTGTTCCCTCTTAGCGCACGACCGTACGTCCAGTGCCAACGCCATATGCCATGCCGTGTGTCCCATCTAGAGCCTACACGCGCCATGTGCCATATACCCGCACATTGACTCGTATGCGCAACCGTGAAGGTCAGCGCTGATACCATTTGTAACACCCCATGCCCCAAAGCTGCACTGCCCAGCCCTTCCGAGGGGTGGGCACATGTACATATAGCACCCTGCTTACACTTTCATCCTCGTTTCGTGTAAAAGGATTAACCCGAAGGTGCTATGGCTGGTTGACAAAGACTTATAAGTTGGCTCCACCCTTGCTCAACTAGCAAGGTGGTACTAAACATGCACACCTACTCTTATGGGCCACACTGGGCCAACCAAATTGGGCTGGGTGTCACACTTTTCCAACATTTTTTCTATAACTTCTAGATGATTCAGCAATTTTATGCACATTTCTATAAATTATTAAACTATACTGTAGCTCAATTTGTGGCATAATAAAATAATTATTCTAAGTAGTAGGCAGTTTACAATTTACAGAACTATTTATATATTTTCTACCAGTATTCCACTAATAAAACAATGCATGGCAATAATGTACACTAATTTCCTAGCACTATTTATAAATTTTCTAATTTTCATAAGACAATTTCTATATTCACCATTTCCATACTAATAATTTTATCATTTTTTCTGTAATTTCTAGCTATTTTAACAATTTTTCTATAATTTCTAACTATTTTAACTCACTCCTAAATAACTAGAATTAAAAAGAAATAAAAAGTAAAAAATGATGTCAGCACGGCCGCGGGCTTACGTTAGCTGGCGTCGTTGGACCGAGGATAGGAGATTGTGGCGGTGGCGGCGGATTGAGGCTGATGACACAAACGACTAAGTGATGGGGGCGAGGAAGATGTTGAGCTTACATGCCGCCCTTAGTACCGGTGCTAGAGAGCACTCGGTACTGAAGGCCTTTGGTACCTGGTGGCAGCTTGCACCGGTACTAATATTTTAACCAGGCAAAAATTAGTTCTTGTTTAATGGGTGAGATTTTTGCAAATAGTATTGTTAATAAACCCATAGAATACATTACATATCATTACAATGCGTTATTACATTAATTTGTCACTTGACCACAAAATATAGCATAATGGTTCTAATATATTACACATCATCATCTAATGGAGCGTTAATAACCTTCGTCTTGACGAACGTCCCTTGGTTGTGATCACAGCGTAAGTATGGAGCATCCTCTTTGACTAATAGGATGGTTGGGTCAACCTCAACTGAAAATGGAGGAAGATCATCGAATTGATCATAATCTTCTGAAATGTCAGTTTTGTCCTCAACTCCAATGATTTTTCTTTTCCATGGAAGAACTATGTGGTGCTTTGGCTGGTCATCTCACTTAATAGCACCCTTGTGTTTTGGTTTGCTTGACATATCCATCATATAGAAAACTAGAGTCACATCATTAGCTAGGACGAATGGTTCATCTCTATTACCAATCTTGTTGAGGTCCACTATTATCATCTCATAGTTGTCTGTCACTACACTTCCTCGAGTAAGTTTCACCCATTGGCACCAAAATAGAGGGATTTTCAAAGGTCCATAGTCGAGTTCCCGTATCTTCTCAATGACACCATATTATCTATCTTTTTTTCCATTGTTGTCTATTGCATCTATAAAGACACCACTATTTTGGTTTGTGCTCTTTTGGTCTTAGGCTGTCACGTAAAATATGTACCCATTTATCTCGTATCTTTGGAATGTTAATACTGAGATAGATGGACCCCTAGCTAACCATGCTAGTTGCTCTTCAATCGTGTCATCACCCATTAGCCGTCGCCTCAACCAAGAGGCGAAAGTGTCAATGTGATGACGTGTAATCCAAGCCTTAGTCTTCCCTTGGTTTGAGGACTGTACAATGGTCTTGCAGGATCATGAAGTGTGCTTTACAAAATGTACTCTCATCGATGTCCATCCGAACTTTCCTCTCTAGAATGCCCTTTCCCTTGAGTCTCCCCATATCACGTGATACATGGACTCCAATCGAACTCAGGTCATCAATAAAGTCAACACAAAACTCAATGACCTCCATGTTCCATATCCCTTTGCGGTGCTTCCTTTTAGATGGGCATGATTACAAACATACTTCTTCAGAACTACCATAAACTTCTTGAAAGGAAACATATTGTGTAGAAATACAGGACTGAGAACAAAAATCTCTTCAACAAGGTGGACTAGAAGGTGGGTCATGATATTAAAGAAGGAAGGTGGAACAACCATCTCAAAGCTGACAAGGCATTGCACCAAATCATTCTGCAGCTTTAGTAGATTGTTTGGATGGATTGACTTCTAAGAAATTACGTTGAGGAATGCACATAGCTTCACGATTGACATTCTCATATTCTCTAGTAGAATACCCCTCAGTCCAACAGACAACAATTGTGTCATCAGGACGTGGCAGTCATGGGCCTTTAGATTTATGAATTTCTTCTCTTTAGTATTTATTATTCCCTGTATATTCGAGGAGTAGCCTGATGGGACCTTGATACTATTCAAGCACTCAAACATGCTTTCTTTATCTTCCTTGTTGAGAGTGTAACTGGCAAAATGCAAGTAATGTCCATTATCTCCCTTTTCTAGATGTAGGCCATCTCGTTGTTTCATATGTTTTAGGTCCCGACATACTTCAATTGTATGCTTTGCCTTTCCATATGTACTCAGGAAGCCAAGCACATTCATGCAAAGATTTTTTATCAGGTACATCACATCGATTGCATTACGAACCTCAAGGACTTCCCAATAAGGTAACTCCCAAAATATATACGTCTTCTTCCACATGGGTGCATGTCCGTCCTCGTCGTTCAGAACAGGTTGGCTACGAGAGCCCTTGCCAAAGACTACCCTCATATCCTTAATCATAGAAAATACACGTTTACCATTACGGTGAATGGGCTTAGTACGTTTTTGTTCCCCCCTTCAAAATGCTTTCCTTTATTTCTTAACGGGTGCTTAGCACGAAGAAATTGACGATGACCCATATACATGACCTTCCTATAGTGTTTCAAATACATGCTGCATGTATAATCTAAACAACGCGTGCAGGCTCGATATACCTTATTTGTTTGTCTGGATAGATTACTAAGCGCCGACCAATCATTAACGGCTATGAACTACAATGCTCGTAGATTAAAAATATCCTTTTTATCCTCATCCCACACACGCACACCTTCTTCTTTCCATAATAGTAAAAGTTCATCAACCAACGGTCTTAGGTAAACATCAATATTGTTGCCAAGTTATTTTGGGTCTTGGATAATTACCGGCATCATAATGAACTTTTGCTTCATGCACATCCAAGGTGGAAGGTTGAACATACATAAGGTCACAGGCCAAGTGCTATGGCCACTACTGAACTCACCGAATGGATTTAATCCTTCTATACTTAAACCAAACCGTATGTTCCTTGCATCCTTTTCAAACTCAGGAAATTCTCTATCAACTGTTCTCCACTGGGACCTATCAGCGGGGTGTTTGATCATTTCATCTTGCTTACGTTCTTCTTTGTGCCAATGCATCAACTTTGCATATGCCTTGTTTTTGAACAAACGCTTCAAGCGTGTTACTACAGGAAAATACCACATTACCTTCATAGGAACTTTCTTCTTGCTGGCCTGCCCCTCTACATTACCGGCGTCATCTCACCTGATCTTATAATGCAACGCTTCGCACACAGGACAAGCCTCCAATTTCTCGTATTCCTCACCGCGATAAAGGATACAGTCATTAGTACATGCATGTATCTTTTGTACCTCCAAACCTAGAGGGCAAACAACCTTTTTTGCTTCGTACATTGAGGATGGCAATTCGTTCCCCTTGGGAAGCATGTTCTTTATTATTTTCATTAACTCAACAAAACCCTTGTTAGAAACTCCATTTTTTGCCTTCCATTGCAGCATTTCCATTGTGGTACCCAACTTTTTTTGCCCCTATTTGCAATCTGAGTATAACAATTTCTTACGATCATCTAACATACGCTCAAACTTCTTTGACTTTTTCACATTCTCGCAGTCCTCCTTTGCATCTCGCAATACCAGACCTAGACCATCGATAGGACCTTCTTCTGCAACCATCTCTTCTTCAGCCTCACCCATTACGACATCTGTAAAGGCACCTCCTTTAGTCTAGTTAGGAATGTAATTATCATCTTTTTCTTCATCATCATATTCCATCATAACTCCTCTTTCCCCGTGTTTGGTCCAAACGAAATAGTTAGGCATGAATCCCGAACTGTATATGTGGGCGTGAATAGTCTTTTTGGATGAGTAATCCTTCTCATTTTTGCAAATTCGGGATGAACAACAAATGAAACCAGACGGCGGCATGTTGGACTCTGCCAGATTGAGAAAACCACGCAAGCCATTAATGTACTCCATGGAGCATTTATCCGCGCTGTACATCCATTGCCGATCCATCGACGAAGTATTACCTAACCAAAGATATTCTGATCATCCAAAGAATTATATATGAAACATAACAAACATGATACAAATACCATTAAACTCAAATATTTCTGAAAGTTTAGATAGAAATACACAAATTTAAATTTCAGAACCAAACAACATGATACACTACGACAAACCATATACTGAGTACTATCTAGGACTTTAAGCATCCTTGGACGGTGAAGACGAAGGTTTCACTGACCCAGTTTCATCCTGTGGTTTATTTGTGTCTCCTGCGATGTTAGTACTCAGTGGACTTAAAACCCCCGGTACTGGCGATGGAGCATAACGACCACCACAAGGAGGTTCCTAAACCGCCGCAATAGCATCTTCATGACATCTTTCCAAATAATGAAGCATTGCTCTCTTCCACGTGCTCATTTTCTTCAGCTTATCATGAGGGCCAACTATAGTTTTCCTCTTGCTGCGAGAGGAATGACGATCGCCCCCACCATCGCCATTACTTCCAGCAGCAGTAGCTATCTCTATGTACCACAATTTATTTAGCTCATATTTGCAAATGACTAAACTATGAACAAATTATATTTTTCCCCACAATTTATTTAGCTCAAACATAACATATAAATGAAAAATTTCTCCATTGTAGCTTATTCTAAAAATGACTAATTAGATACCTCTATTTCATCTTATTATGTACCAGAATTTATCTCGTTCATATTTGCAAATGACTAAAATATGAACAAATTATATTTTCTCCATAATTTATTTAGCTCATATTTATAAAGGACTAAACTATGAAATTATTCCTCTAACACATATCAATTTCCTTGACTAATACGAAATATAGCATCCAAAAAATTGTAGCTTATTCTAAAAATCACAAATATGAGCTCTAAATGACACATGCATATAAATGAAAATTTTCTCCATCGTACCTTATTCTAAAAATCACAAACTACTCTAGCTCTAGCATAAAACTTAGTATAATAACCATGTATCAAGGGAGGATGCAATTTCTAATCATTAGAACACTTTAATGAGTGAAATCCCCATGAAATTGTTAAAAATCTGGCAGCACCTCCCTTATTTCACCATGAATGGATGACGCCTGAGCTGGAGGAAATGGCTCGGGCAGGAGGAAAATGCTTGGTTTATAGGAGGGAAGTTAGTAGTGGTTGGGGCCTCCAACAGTACTAAAGGTCACCCATCAGTACCGGATGGAGCCTCCAGGTATTGATGGGCGATCATTAGTAATGGTTGGATCCCCAACCGGTACTAAAGGGGGTCACGAGGGCTCCTAGCAAACTAGCCGTTAGACCCGGTACTAATGCTCACATTAGTACTGGGTCAAAAATTAATCGGTACTAAGCCTTGGGATGAATGCCGAGTTTTCCAGTAGTGTTATCTTTTCTTAGTGCTCCTCGGAATCAACGACATCTTATTCTTCCCCGGATCTAGGGGTGAAAATGGTACCGATATTGTCTATCTGATCGGAATCCTGATATTCAATGTCCACACCCACTACTGGAGAACTCACTTTCAATCCACCCCTTTTTGTCTCGGTTTAAAGTTGGCCCGTGACTAAAAGTGGCGCGCCACGATAGGCCAGATTGGGGGGAAGCTTTAGTCCCGGTTGTAAATACGAACCGGGACTAAAGCCCCCCACCCTTTAGTCCCGGTTGTAACGGTTGGATTTTTCCCACCGACAGCGCCCCCCTTTTTTCCCGGTTGGAGTTACCAACCGGGACAAAAAGTTCACTCCTGGTTGGTAATTCCAACTGGGACAAAAGGGGTTTGTCCCATTTGGTGTTTCCAACTGGGAGAAAACTCCCAACTAGGACAAAAGGGGTTTGTTTTTGTCCCGGTTGGAATTTTCAATTGGGACAAAAACTCCTACCCTATAAAATCGCAAGACAGAGGCCTCTTCTTCCTCCTTTAGTCCGAGCCACTCCACTCCACAAGACAGAGAGCTTCGTCTTCCTCTCCATGGCACCGAAGCAAGCCTAGGGGAAGTGCTGCTCGAATTTTTTCCTCATTTTCATGGAGATTTCACTCATCCAAAGCGTTGTGAAGGTTAGCTACTTCATCCTCCTTTCATTTATTGTTATTATGCTTTGTTTTATGCTTTAGAGAGGGAGAAAATTGAGTTTTTTTTAGAATGAGGGAGAATGGAGAGGATTTTTATTTATTCATATTTTTGAGCTATAATGTGATGGATAGTTTGCTTATTATATACAATTCGTATTAGTTGAAACAACTTGATGTGTTGAAGAATGTGAGTGAGAATGGAGAGGATTTTGAGCTAGAATGTGAGGGAGAATGAAGAGTAAATGTGAGGGAAAATGGAGAGGATTTCAATATTATGTATGAGAAAAAAATTGTAGTAAATGTGTTTTTAATATTTAGTCATTCAATAAAATTAAGGTAAATAAATTGTAGGTGTAAGAAAATAGAATTTGGTCATTGTTACATTTTTTCATGTCACTTAATTTAAGAATTAATAATTGTATTTGTTTGACCAATAATTTATTTATCTCATGTTTAATGCATGAACTAAATATTATAAACAATAATCCTCTACGAAACCCTATGTTCATTTTCTACATAATACGATGCAGATGGACTGGCAATGGATGTACTACCTCCGTTCCTCCAATCCAAGTTAACAGAACATGCTTACACTTTTCTCTACACATAACTCAATCTTCTCCGAAGTCTATGGAGAGTCACCTCTGCTCCTCCAGTACTAGGAAATAATGGTAGAACAGAAGAGCTTCGAGTCCACAAACTCAGGCTGAATATCATAAAAGAATGTTAAAATAAATATCCAAATGCCTTTTGGAGCCTAATTCTCATAATAGAAGTATGCTGGCCCAATATCCTCTTCAGGCAAAGATCTATTCACTGACCTTGACCTAGCAGCTTTTGGTTGGTTTTGGGTTGCCACCGTGGGCCATGCTCAGTGGATAGATCTTTTGCCTGGACGGGCTATTGTGCGTGTGCCACTACACTTCTATTATGAGAATGTGGCACTTGCTCCAAAAGACGTTTGGACAACTATTTCAAGATTCCTTTATGATATTTAGCCTGAGTGTGTGGACTTGAAGCTCTTTTGTTCTTCGAATCCACAAACTTGGGCTGAATATCATAAATGAATCTTGAATATCATAAAAGATGTTTGGAATACTGTATCAAGATTCATTTATATATATTCAACCCGAGTGTGTGGATTCGAATATCCTCTGTTGTGCCATTTTTTTCTGGTACTAGATATGTGGAGGTGACTCTCGATAGACTTCGGAGAAGATTGAGTTAAGTGCAGAGATGGCTTGGAGGGCAAACATTCTGCTATGTTGTACCATTATTTTAGGATAATTGGCTACGAGAAGTCCACTATGGAGCGTCTGTAATTTTTAGTGCATATGTATCTTTATTATCTTATTCTGAGTGTAATATCTATATGTATCTTTAGTGGTTGTTATGAATGTGGAATGGTATAATTTTCATGTGAATTGTTTCAATCCATTATGAAGTTTGATTGGTGTAAATTATGAATATTGATCAAGTTCTTTATCTAATACGAAGACCTATGTCCATTTCTGGCGTAATACGATGCAGATGGACCGACAATGGATGTATAATGCGGACAGACGGACCAAGAAGTTTGTTGATGGCTTGCATTATTTTCTTAAAGTGGCCAAAGCGAACAAGCTAGAGAACGGGTTCATATATTGTCCAAGCTTCTAATGCAGTAACAAGGACTATTCACATGTTTCTTGGGGGATTATTCACAGCCATTTGTTTAGATACGGTTTCATGCCTAACTATTTAGTTTGGACCAAGCACGGTGAAAGAGGGGTTGTAATGGAAGACGGCGAAGAAGAGAAGGATGAGAATAACATTCTGGACTGGGCTGCAGGCCAAGCTTTTGCAGATACTACAATGGGTGAGGCTGATGAAGATGATTTTTGCAGAAGACGACCCTACTGATGACCTTGGTCAGGTGCTACGGTATGCACACACAATTTTCAAAACTGTGAAGGAATCAGAAAAGTTGCAGCGCATGATTAATGATCATAAAAAATTGTTGTACCTAGATTGCAAGCAGGGGCATAAAAAACTGGGTACCACACTAGAATTTCTGCAATGGAAGGCTGAAAATGGTGTGTCCAATAAGGCATTTTAGAGGATGTTGAACATTGTCAAGAAGATTCTTCTTGAGAATATTGAATTGCCATCCACAACATATGAAGCTAAACAGATTGTTTGTCATCTGGGATTGGAGGTTCAAAAGATCCACGCATGCCCTAATGGTTGTATCCTCTATCGTGGTGATGGATACGAGAAATTGGATGCTTGTCCTGTGTGCAGAGTGTTGCGACATAATATCAGACGAGATGATCCTGGTGATGTCAAGGGGCAGCCTCCCAATAAGAGAGTTCCCGTGAAGGTGATGTGGTATTTCCCTGTAATACCACGCTTCAAGCATTTGTTCAGAAATAAGGTGAATGCTAAATTGATGCGATGGCACAAAGAAGAACGTAAGCAAGATGAGATGCTGAGACACCCCGCGGATGGGGCCCAGTGGAGATCAATTGATAGAGAATTCCCGGACTTTGAAAGTGATGTAGGGAACATAAGGTTTGGTTTAAGTACTGATGGATTCAATCCATTCGGTGAGTTGAGTAGTGGTCATAGTACTTGGCCTGTAACCCTATGTATGTTCAACAATCCTCCTTGGCTGTGCATGAAGCGGAAGTTCATTATGATGCTGGTGCTTATCCAAGGCCCAAAATAACCCGACAACAACATTGACGTGTACCTAAGACCGTTGGTTGATGAACTTTTACTGCTCTGGAACGAAGAAGGTGTATGTGTGTGGGATGAGGATAAACAAGAGAGCTTTAACCTGCAAGCATTGTTGTTCATAACCATCAATGATTGGCCTACACTGAGTAACCTTTCGGGGTAGTCGAACAAGGGATATCGGGCCTGCACGCACAGTTTAGACGACATAGACAACATGTATTTGAAGCATTGTAAGAAGGTCGTCTATATGGGCCATCGTCAATTTCTCCCTGCTAACCACCCGTTGAGAAAGAGAGGGATGCATTTCGAAGGGGTGCCAGACCATCATAAAAAACCTGCACACCGTAATGGAAAGTGTGTCTTTGAAATGATAAAGGATGTAAGGGTAGTCTTTGGAAAGGGTCTTGGTAGCGAACCAGTTCCGAACGATGATAACAAACGTGCACCCATGTGGAAGAAGAAGTCTATATTTTGCGAGCTACCTTATTGGGAAAAACTAGAGGTCCACGACGCAATAGACGTGATGCACCTGACGAAGAATCTTTGCGTGAACGTGATAGGCTTCATGGGTGTTTATGGGAACTCAAAAGATACATTAGAAGCATGACAGGACATGAAACGTATGAAGCAACGAGATGACCTACATCCAAAAAAGAGAGATGATGGATAGCACTACTTACTTCCTACCAGTTATACTCTCAGCAAGAAAGAGAAGGATAGCATGTTTGAATGCTTGAATGGTATCAAGGTTCTGTCTGGGTAATCCTCAAATATAAAGAGAATAATAAATATAAAAGAAAAGAAGTTCACAAATCTCAAGGCCCATGACTACCACATGTTGATGACCTAGTTGCTTCCGGCTGCACTGAGGGGTATTCTACCGGAGAATGTCCGATTGCCGCTCGTAAAGCTATGCACGTTTGTCAATGCGATTTCGTAGAAGGCAATTGATCCAACCTAGCTAGTAAAGCTACAGAACGATGTGGTGCAATGTCTTATCAACTTTGAGTTGTATTTCCACTATCCTTCTTCAATATTATGACACACCTCCTGGTTCACCTAGTCAAAGAGATTACTATTCTCGGTCCAGTATTCTTGCACAATATATGGCCTTTCAAGAGGTTCGTGTCAGTCCTAAAAAACTATGTTCATAATCGTGCTCGTCCTGAAAGAAGCATCACTAAGGGATATGGAACAGAGGAGGTCATTGATTTTTGTGTTGATTTTATTAACTCAATTGATTTGATTGGGGTTCCAACTTCACACCATGAGGGGAGGCTGCGGGGAACGGGCACCATTGGAAGGAAACCAGGTTTGAGCAATGATACTAATTTGTTCAACAAGGCACACGTCATTGTTTTGCAACAATCATCCTTTGTGGCTCCATATATCGAGCAACACAAGCAGATTCTATCTTCCCAACACCCGACGAAATCCGATGCCTGGATTATACATCATCACATGGATACTTTTCCCTCTTAGTTGCGTCAACACCTTATGGGTAACTCTGAGATTCACCCACAGCTCGCTTGGTTAGCCAGGGGACCTTCTAGCACAATCGTGAAATTCCAAGGCTACGAGATAAATTGTTATACATTTTACACGAGAGCTGAAGACTAGAAAAGCACGAACCAGAATAGTGGTATCCACATAGATGGCATAGATAGCAACAGGAGCAAGGACTCGTATTATGGTTTCATATAGGAGATATGGGAAATTGAATACGGACCACTGAACATCCCTCTATTTCGTTGCCAATGGGTGAAGCTAACTAGCATAACCATAGATCAGTATGGAATGACAATAGTGGATCTGACCAAGATTGGATACAATGATGAACCATTTGTCCTTGCCAATGATGAAGAATGTGAAGGACATGTCTAGCAAAACTAAGAAAAATTCAGAAGAGCCATGGGAGCCAAAGCGCAACATAGTTCTTCCAGGTAAAAGAAAAATCATGGGAGTCGAGGACAAAATAGATCAATGAGATGATTATGATCAGTTTGATGGCATGCGTCCATTCGCTGTTGAAGTTGACCTAAGCATCATGCTAGCCAAAAAAGAGGCTACGTACTTACACCGCGATCATGACCAAGGAACTTTCGTGAAGAAGAAGTTTTTTAACGTTACATTGTAATGCACTAAATATGCTTCACCTATATGTAAAGTTACATTGTAAAGTTCTATGATTTCATGTACTATGTGATACAATTTTTAATTTAACGTATCTATAATTTCATATGTGTTTGAATTAGTTGAGGTGAAGATTTATTCGATCAATATGAACAATGTTAACCACATACATCAATTGAATTTTTTGCGCATTGAAATTATTTAATTGAATAGTTTCTTAATGATAGTGAAACAGTAAAATAATTATTTTAGAAATTAAAAGAACTAGTATAGAATTAATGACTCATTAAAATTTATTTTAAATATACTTCCTAATTTAATATATTTTTGCATGTTTGAAATATGTAAAGTTCTTATTTTTTCCTTCTTAAAATCCAGTGAAAACATATGTAAATTTATGTATTTAAATTAGTTGAGGTGAAATTTTATTCGATCAATATGAACAATGTTAACCACATACATCAATTGAATTTTTTGTGCGTTGAAATTATTTAATTGAATTGTTTCTTGATGACAGTGGTGCATTAAAATAATTATTTTAGAAACTAAAAGAACTAGTATATGGAATTAATGACTCATTCAAACTTATTGTAAATATACTTGCTAATTTAATATATTTTTGCATGTTCGAAATATTTTTGCATGTTCGAAATATGTAAAGTTCTTATTTTTTCCTTCATAAAATCTAGTGAAAATATATATAAAATCTATTTGCAAACAAGAGGCGGGAGACGAAAAATGAAAAAAAGGGCGTTTTGTCCGAGTTGCAAATTGCAACCTGGACTAAAGGACCCCCCATTTCGTCCCGGTTGCAATTTGCAACCGGGAGGGGGGGGGTTTAAAAGCCCTAGTTATCTTCTCCCTCTCCCCGTTCAACACTTAGTGAAATTTCGCCGTCTCTCCAAGATCCTGCGCCCGTTCGCCTCCGTCCCCGCCCGTCGCCCGTCGCCGCCCGTTCGCCTCCGTCGCCGGCCGCTGTGCTCCTCGTCGCGTGCCGCCTCTCCATCACCCCGATGCCTCCTCTCCATCACCCCGCCCGTCCGCCGCGCCGCCGCCCGTCGTCTCCATCTCCATCGCCCCAGTGCCATCGTCGCCTGCCGCCTCCATCGCCCACCACCTCCATCGTCACCTCCGTTGCCCACCCCGGCCGCGCCGTTCACCTCCACCCTGACCGTCCGCCGTTGTCCACCGTGCACCGTGCGCCGCCCCGCATTGCCGCTGCCAGACTCCACCGCCCCAACGTCGCCTACCCTAGCCGCCGTCCACCCGCCGCCCCGTCCTGCCCTTGCCGAACTCGATACGGGCGCCGCGCGTGGCGCGCCCCTCTCCCGGGTGGGGCCCTTGCTGATGCAAGCCCCCGGCTTGATGACGCAAGGGGCCCTTTTTATTTTTTAATTAGAAAAATTATTAGGAAATTACTTTGATTAGTAGAAATTAGTAGAAAATTAGAGGAAATTACTATGATTAGCAGAAAATTAGTACAAAATCAGTAAGAAATTACTATGATTAGTAGAAAATCAGTATAATTTACTTCAGATGCTTAGTATAATTTTGTATACATTTTGTATAATTTTTAGAAATTACTATGTTTTAGTATAAATGTTTTGAAAACTAGTAGAAATTTGTAGAAATGCTTAGACTTATTTAGTATAAATGCTTAGTACAATTTTGTATACATTTAGTATAATTTTTAGTACATTACTATGATTTAGTACAAATGCTTCGAAAATTAGTAGAAATTTGGTAGAAATTCTGAGAAATTAGTAGAAATTTGGTAGAAATGCTTAGAAATTAGTAGAAATTTGGTAGACATTCTTAGAAACTATTAGAAATTTGTAGAAACACTTCAAATTTGGTAGAAATGCTTAAAATTAGTAGGAATTAGTAGAAATTTGTAGAAACACTTCAATTTGGTAGAAGTTCTTAGAAATTTGTAGAAATTTGTAGAAACACTTCATTAGATTTCATTCAAGACATTTTGTGTAAGTTTCATTCAAGACTTTCATGTAACTTTCTTGTAAGTTTTCATGTAAGTTTCATTCAAGACATTTCATGTAAGTTTCATTCAAGACATTCATGTAAATTTCTTGTAAGTTTTCATGTAAGTTTCATTTCGTCTATGGTTTCATGTGTACATTTCAATCAGTTTGTTTTTTTTTCATGGTTGTTCTATGATTTCATGTATATACCTTAACGTACATGTATCTATGATTTCATGTGTGTTTAAAGTAGTTGAGATGGCAGATGATGAGACCGCAAGGTATATAATAGAGCAGATTATTGCTGGTGGTAATGACTCCAACCTGCTCGTAATGTACACCGATGAAGAGGGTAGCCAGGCGGACTGGTGGTAGTGACTCCAACCTGCTCGTAATGTACACCGATGAAGAGGGTAGCCAGGCGGACATGTTCCTCAACATGTTCGGTGATAGCAATGAAGAGCCCGAGCCTGAGCAAAACCTTGCCGTGACGGAAGGTTCCGGCAAGGTATATATCATTTCCATTATTTTGCCCGATCTATAATGTCTTATTCATTATTACTATGTACTAATTAACAAATCTTGAACTGTTAGCCCTCTGATCGACGAACCGTCAGAAGCCCCGAGGTCGTACAAAGGTGATGGAGGGAAGGCTTATCATCACGGAAGTCACAGAAGAGGGCAAGCCAGTTGCTCCTGAAAACGTGGTAAGAAAGTACATGAGTCAGATCAGGGCAATCGCAAGGGACAATGTGCCCATCAGCATCAAGAAATAGAAGGGCAAAAGAAATGATCCATATGTGCTCCCGGATACATAAGAATATGCTGTGGTTAAATGTGAAGAAACACTTCACATTTCCCGAAGGATGTAATGAAGATGATGTGAAAGCGTGGACGCTGAAGAAGATGGCCATCCAATTCCAGACATTTAAGAAGATGTTGGTGCCACCTTCATCAAGAAGGGCTGAACTCCAAATTTCGATGAGTGGCCAAAGTTGAGGGACTACTGGGAGGCATTTGTCGAATACAAGACGAGCGAAGACGGTGCAAATAAGGTTTGCATCAACATTGCAAATGCTAGCAAGAAGGACTACCAGCATCGTCTAGGGCAAGGTGGTTACAACACTGCAATTCCCAGATGGCGCAATATGGATCAAGGCTTGATCAATCAGGGTATCGTACCAGCAACTCTTGACTGGCCCGATCGATCGAAAAATTGGTATTAAGCTCATGGAGGCAACCTATGCCAAGAGGATGGGACACTGGTCTTCGATGAGACAATACGTCAGAAGGTTGAAAGGCTTATCTAGAATATTGAAGATGCTAAAGTTGGGAGGTTGAAGGTGGATTGAGAGAATGATGAGATCACATTGGCCCTCAGGAATCCCGAGCCCCTAGGACGTTGCCAAGGGTAAGGGGTTGTTCCATAGAAGTACGCTTTCCGAGGGGACATTGACTCGTACAGAAGCCACAAGCGAAGAAAGAAACAGCAAGAGGATAGCTGGCGGTTCATGTTAGAATCCAAAGTTCATTCACAAGAAGTAAGAATGCAAGAGGAAATCAATTCTCTAGTGGCCCTGGCAGTTGCCGAGTTGGCCCAATCTGAAGCACTGCTAGATCCAAACGTCGTCAGCCCTTCTCAAGGCCTCAGGAGTAGCTGTGCTTCCACAGGGGTCCCTGAGGAGCAGACGCCAATATTATCCATGGACGAGCAATGGTTTCCTGTGGATGTTATCACGGAACGCACCTCATGTAAGCTGCATAGACTATTTGGCAACATCATCATTAAGGTATACTTATACATAATATTTATGCAATCTTCTCAATCCATCCACACCTTGGGAGTTTAATAACTTTTTTATTTCTGCTGTATATATAGGTGGCGTACGGGAGTGCCTTACCAATCCTGCCAGGGCAGACAAGCCATGGCATGGAGATTCCACCTGGCTACGCCAGCATCGGCCTAGCGCAACTCGTTGATAGCCAATATGAAGGCCTAGAGCTCGACCTCGTGGGAGGTGATGGGGGAAAAGACATTGGGAGATGTGTTCACGGGATCATTCTGTGGCGCAAACATTACATCATCATCCCTGGCACGGAGGCATCACCGCTCCCCGTAGATCCCCAGCAACGAATATCTTCTCAAAGCTCAAGACTGTCATCTCCACCACGGCCTGCTCTAGGACCGTCATCTCCAACACAACCTGCTTCAGGACTGTCATCACCACCAGGACCGTCGCTTCCTGCTCAATCACGATCTCCATCTCCAGCACATCTTAGTGGTGCAAGCGACGACAGCAACAACACCCCTCCCCGATCACCATCGCCGGGACTAAGAGCCGCATCGAGCAAGGAACCTGCAGCACCACTTAAGAAGTCGCGACCACCGCCTTCCAAGCCAAGATAGCAAAAGAAGAAAACAAAGGTGCCTGAAGTGACTCGTGAGGAACGCTAGGAGGCAATGACTCATGAGAAACGCTGGGCCGAAATCCAAGCAGAATGCAAGGAGTGGTTCAGGAAAAAGGCTGAAGAAAGAAAAGCAAAAGAGATGGAGCCACCGCCAGTAGATCAAAGGCAATTAATTTTTTTAAAAAAAGATGTCAGAAGCAACCAAGAAGATGATGCCACAAGTATCGAACTATGACCGGGTGTTAGTTAAGGCTGATGAGAGGCAAAAAAGGAACGAAAAATCATCTTCAAGTGGTATTGTCCCCCACCTCGGGCATCTACCAGAAAAAGATGCTAAAAAGATAGCATCAATGCCCTTGGATCAACAAGCACAAGTAGTGAAATTCATGGAAGAAATAGGTATGTCCCTTGATGAATGTCTAGGGCAAATTGATCTGCCAACTGCACAGCCAGTTGTACCGAAATGGACCTTTGAGCTAGCTAAGTCTCTAGTAAGGCCTGAGTTGATATAGAAGCTATCCACGAAGATGTACGAATTCCATGAATGGTACATGAAGCAGTGTGCCGACGAGAGGGAAATGTTCGGTCTTAAGGTAAAACCGATAGATTTTTTCGACGAAGGCGAGAAAGTCCTGTGGCTGCAATTCAAGGATATATACGAAGTGTATCGTCAGGATGCCCTTGATGTCTCTCTCATTAGCGCCTGGGCTCTGTAAGCGTCCGTTTATCTATATGTAAATTTTGGCTCATATCATTATTTTTTGTGCGTGCGTCACCCTGCTAACTTCGTTTTCCATTTTATGTAGAATGCTAATTCAAACGTGCCAACGAGAAGCGTACTTCCATGTTGGCTTCATGGATCCATCCCTAGTTAACCAAAACCAGATACGGGATCAACCAGAGAAAATGTTGGTGGAAGTATACAAGTTTTTGGACAAACAATATTACAAGAGTTACATACTACTGCCATACAACTTTGAGTAAGTGTGGATATACCATCTATTTTCATTTTCTTTTTCCTTACCTGATTAATGTTAGTTAGCTCTAATATGAATATTACGTACGCAGTTTCCACGGGATCCTCCTAATAATTGAGCATGATAGAAGCCATGTCACTTTCTTCTATTCGTTGAGGAAAAAACCGACGGACTACCAAGACATTCAAGACATGCTAAACTTGTTATAATTCTGGACCTTTATTTCTATGCAAAAGTTTGTTTCCTAAATTTTCACCTAACACTGTATCATTCATTATTTTAATCCACAGTGCATGGAAACCAATCCTCAAGAAACACAAAGGTCCATTCAAAGAAAAACTTACATGGAACACAGACTTCCCAGTACGTATGAAGTTTGCACATTTTGTATATTCTATAGCACAAATATTTCATAACTTATTTTTTCCCCACTGAAGTGCTTAAGACAGGAACCCGGGAATAATCTATATGGCTACTATTTCTATGAGCACATGTACAGTTTTGTGGGACCCAAGGGCCGGACGACGCCGCATGAGATGAAAGTACGTAAAATAAAACTATTAATAGTTAATTATTTTCGGCTCCTTATATTTAATTGTTCGTGTAACATTCACATATTTCCAAATTACAGATGTATAATATTCAACTAAAACTCTTAGAGAAGGAAAGAATAGGGGCAATATGTGAAGGTCTAGTGGGATTACTAGTGGACGAGGTGGTAAATCCACAAGGAGAATTTCATTACAACGGATGAAAATTAGACGCACCAAGCAACACCTCGACGGGAAGATTCTAGGAATGACCGGGATAAATTTTTGTATATATATACTACTTGTATAAATACTAGTTTGATTTGTATAATATGCTAAGATTTGTATAGGATGCTAAGAATTGTATAGTATACAAAGAATTGTATATATAGTAATTGTATAAATACTCGTTTGATTTCATTATTAAAAGAGTCTTAACTACTAAAGGGTAACTAAAGGGGTACGTGATGCATGAAATTACAGGCGTCATGCAGGCAGATGCCTATATGCCTGTAATTTCATGCATGCCCTTTAGTCCTGGTTGGTTTCACTGGGACTAAAGGGGGTCTTTAGTCTCTGTTAAACGACCCAGGACTAAAGACCCCTTTTTATCTCGAAAACTATACCCTGGATAGTTTTTAGAGAGATTTGGCTCCTACCAACCGGGACTAAAGTTGAGGTTTCAGTAGTGACCGTATCTATATCCGGATACTCAAAGTCAAATATATATGACGTGGATATCCATTTATATCTTATTCGACATATCTGACACTATCGGTACCAGAAAACGAATCTGAGAAGAAGAAAAACTATCTAATTCACATATGGAGGTATCCATCCGTATTCGATCCGTTTACACCCCAACCAGGATCCGAGCAGTTCAGTAGTGACTAGAGAAAGAACAGCCGCCCGACATCTCATGGCTCCACCTCCACCTCCACCTCCATCTCCACCGGTCCACCACAACCCGTCCCCCACCTCATGAGTCATGAGCACACCACGCGGCGATTACGGCGGCGGTGACCACAAGTAAAACGGCCCCCGTTTCACCCCAAACGCATCCCTCCATCCTCGTCCACCACGGCGGGGTGGAAGGAGATCCATGGATAACCACAGTGCGGGGGCCGCAGCCGGGGCCAGCGGCGGCGGCAACGAGTCCGCCCCGCGCGACGGTGCGCGGTTCGCGGAGTCGTCCGCGCCGTCTCAGCTAGCCCCCGCCGCCTCCGGCAACGACGACGGGGAGATCACCCTCGACGTGTGCGACGACGACGGGGAGACCGTCGCGGGCGGGGCTGGTGCTGGGGACGACTCGCAAGTTGGAGGGCGCCTCCGCGCCGACCTGTTCAAGGTTGACGCTGCGTACAAGTTCAAAGGGCTTAGCTTCGTCTCCGACTTCCTCACCTCGTGGAACCATGTCGAGAGGCAGTTCCACATACTCGCCGTGGACGGCTGCCTCCGCCGCTCAAAGTTCGGCAATTGCATCGGTAATGACTAGAAAACTCAGAGAGAATTGAGCTAGTGATATAATTATCGTTGCTTATTCAACGGACTGATCATCGTTTGCGGTTTGGCTTTTCAGGTTTTCATGGATCGGATGAGTTCGCCGTCCAGCTGTTCGATGCGCTGGCGTGGCGGCGGAACATCTCCCGCAGCTGGATCAGCAAGGCGGAGCTGCATGATTTCTGGGACCAAATCTTCAACGACAGCTTCGATAAACGCCTCCAGACCTTCGTCGACATGTAATTCCCCGCTACTGATCTTTTTCCACGCTAATTGTCACTTACTACTCCTTGTGTCTCTGAACAGCAAGTTACATATAGCCTTAGGTAACTAAGGCTAGTCCCAGTGCAAGGTTTCATCACCCTGTTTCCAAGGATGCCACATCATCCCATAAGGTGTATTCTCATGAATGAAATAGAGAGTCCTAGTGCATAGTTTCATTTCACGATTTCATAGGATGATCATGACATTTAATTGTGAGGCATGTGATTGGATATGGTTAGATGAAATGAAACTCTATAGCCCCCAGTGCAAGTTTCATAGTCTTGGAAATAGTGTATACACAGTTTCATCCTGATGAAACTCCTTCCCTCTCTCACTTCATAACTATCATGCCATGTCATCACATATGCTGATGTGTCACTGTATTTAATGTGTATGAAACCTTTATGAAACCCCCACTGGGATTAGCCTAACCATCTGTTAAAAATAATTAACTAATAACAGGATGATCAAGAACACGGATGGAAGGATTACCGAGGAGGTTGTAAAAAAGGTAATCGTGCTGCCATAACGCCTTCACCGGTTCGTTCAGCCATCGCTTCAAGAACGAAGTAAATGCGGAGTCTAGAAATGTGTTATTGATTTCTCCTCTGGAGTCCGGAGTACTATATGCACCTATGCCATGCTTACCACCCTGCTGATACTTTGGTGCAGACTTTTGAGCTTTGTCAAAATGGTCTTTTGAGCAGATGATCGCACTGAGCGCGTCAGTGAACAAGCTGCCCAAGGTCGAAGAGCAGGCGTCGGAGTATGCACGTCTGATCATGGAGGAGCTGGACCCGGACAACCTAGGCTACATCGAGCTCCACAACCTAGAGACGCTGCTGCTGCGGGCGCCCATCGGCACCACTTACAACAGCCGCGACCCGTACCGGCGGATGCTGAGCGCGAGACTCCGCCCGATGCTGGAGGCGAACCCGCTCAAGCGGTGGTACCGCCGCGTGCAGTACTTCCTCGAGGACAACTGGCGGCGCTTGTGGGTGTTGTTCCTGTGGCTCTCCGTTTGCGCGGTGCTCTTTGCCTGGAAGTTCGTCCAGTACCGTCGCCGCTACGTGTTCCAGGTGATGGGCTACTGCGTCTGCGTCGCCAAGGGCGGCGCCGAGACGCTCAAGTTAAACATGGCGCTCATCCTGCTCCCCGTGTGCCGGAACACCATCACCTGGATCCGCAACTTCACGTTCGTCACCCGCACCGTGCCGATCGAGGACAGCATCAATTTCCATGAGGTGATCGCCATGGGGATCGCCATCGGCATGGGTCTGCACGTTGTCTCCCACCTGACCTGCAACTTCCCACGGCTGCTCCATGCCACCGACGTCGGGTACGCGCCACTGGCGCAATACTTCGGCACGGAGCGCGACTGGAGGCCACCGGATTACTGGTGGTTCTTGAAGGGCACAGAAGGCTGGACTGGTCTCGTGATGCTGGTGCTCTCGGCGATCGCTTTCACACTCGCGTTGCCATGGTTCCGCCGTGACAGGGTCCGGCTCCCCGGCCCGCTCAAGCGCCTGACGGGCTTCAACGCCTTTTGGTACTCGCACCACCTGTTGGTCATTGTCTATGCGCTACTCATCGTGCACGGCCACTTCTTGTACCTCACGCACAAGTGGTACAACAAGTCCACGTGGATGTACCTGGCCGTGCCGATGCTACTTTACGCTGGCGAGCGGCTGGCGCGGGCGCTGCGGTCCAGCATGCTGCCAGTGAAGATCCTTAAGGTGGTGGTGTACCCTGGGAACACGCTATCGCTGCACTTCTCCAAGCCGCCAGGGTTCGAGTATAAGAGTGGCCAATACATCTTCCTCAACTGTCCCACCATCTCGCCATTCCAGTGGTAAGCTAGTTTTCTTGGCACTATGCTTATTAACATGAAAATGAAGCATATATTAGGTGATTGAGTGAAGTTGTTAATTGTGCATGGCCTGGATTAAATAAGTCAAGTTAGTTAAGTAGAGATGATGTTTTAGGGCCTGTTTCTTGTTGATGTGCTGGAATCTTACTAGTTAGATGATGATTTGCCATTCCTAGCTAGCATGATCCTCGCCGTTACAGATTTCAAAAATTCTTTTACCTAACAGCTGCATCTCTATAATAACAATATAAACAATGTTGAAAAGCCACAAAATGCCAAACAAAGCCTTAGATTGCTCGTTGTTAAATTAGAGAAGCAAACGCGAAATTAGAAAAGCACATATGCTAACTTTGCGCATTGCAATGGGATTTACTATGCAGGCACCCATTCTGCATCACGTCGGCTCCGCAGGACAACTACGTGAGCGTCCACATTAGGACGCTCGGCGACTGGACTCGCCGCCTCAACGTTGTCTACTCAGAGGTACATTGAAACTTCAGCTACTACTCCATCTGTCCCAATTTATAGGTCATTTTGGCTTTTCTAGATGCATAATTTTAGCTATGATCCTAAATATATGTTTATGTTTACATACATAGTAAATACTATGATTCTTGAAAAATCAAAGGATCTATAATTTGAAAAGGAGGGACTACTTTAAAGCCTGTATTAAATATAGGAGCATGACATCTCGTCATCAATTCTCAAAGGGTTAAGGCTGAATGATGGGCGACTGTGATCATCGTCTGCAGGTGTGCCGGCCTCCTGTGGATGGGAAGAGTGGGCTCCTTAGAGCGGAGTACGATCATGATAGAAACACGACGTCCAACAAGAGGTGAGATTGAGAAGCGAGAAAACATTCTATTATGATTCGTTTTTTTGCAAACTCTTTCTACCACCATGTAATTTTCTCACACTTTAGTACGCCCCTACATGCATTTACCCTCATAAGAATTAGTCCACAACATGTAACGCACACCATCATGGATGTGTTGTGTTAACACATGGATGAAACACTTGCTTGACATGGTCTTGCTATGTACCACGCCGGGGGGGGGGGGGAGGGGTGGGGGGCGGGGAGGGGAACCAATCGTCAACCAGATTTGAACATCTATTGGCTCCCCCACATATTCCTTGGAGCCAAGAACAGATCCAGATCAGATACAACCCCCTCCCATCTTCGGCGACCTTGCTAGAGGTGGGAAAGAGATTGATAGCCTCCCCAACTAGCTAGTAGTATAATATTCATCACCATATTGACGTGTGTCCAACCTTCTTCAAGTCCTTATGCCTTCAAATCTTTTGTACTCCTCCCCACATGCCATCTACTTGACCTCGCCATCTTCTTGCTACTCGGCTGACACCATCTTCATCACCATATGCTCTTACTCTTCATATGCATGATGCAGATCACCCATGGCCTCGCATGAACTCTTCACTAGATAATCGTGAGTAATTCATCTATTCAACATCTCTAGCCTTCCTCCCTTCATCCAGCCATTAGATGTGGAAGAAGAAGAGATAGAGGTACTCACCCTGTCCTCTCTTCACACCTCTCTCTCTCAAGCACAAAGCAAGCTACTAGAAAATGAGGATTAGGGTTTTCAAGAGGCCATCCAAACAAGCCATCCCATCCATATATGCTATATGACGAAAGATGAAAATATCCCTACTCTCTAACAAGGATACAAATATACAATACCCACACAGGATCAAAATAGTCCAAATCTTTGCAGACGCATCGGATGGACCCAACGCCTTGATGACTTTGCTTCATCTCGATGCCAACTTCATAATGGTGCCAGATGTCCTCCGATCCAGCCATCCGGTGCACTGGAAACACCCTTGATTTTGTGGTTAAATCTAGTCAAACCTGCACCCACGTTGGTTTTGAGCTCCAAACCATACAAACCATCCACGCTTGTGCAGCCACTATGCAAAACGTCCCGTGTCGATGCGTGTCTGACCTCCACAAAGTTCTTGATACCTTTAAGTCTTTCACACTCTCACACATAGGCCACCTACTACTCGAACTCATCATCTTCTTCCTTGACATAGTTGATGCTATCTTCATCACCATATACTCTTGCTCTTCATATTCATGATGTAGATCACCCATGGCCTCGCATGAACTCTTCAAGTTGGACCAAAGTCTCTATGTCCATCCTTCTTGACCCTCAGTCCACCGGTATGGGCACCTCACTTGATGTTGTATCTAATACCTGCACAACACAATCCAAGAGATATATCAAATCTACTCATCTTGTCAATCACTTATCAGCAAGAAAGTATGTGGACCATCATTGGTTTATCAATTAATCTATCTATGCTGGTTTAGTAGCGTAGTAAGCATTGCTGCACTTGCGTGCAAAAAAAGTAAGGCCTTTTGTGTTTAAAAAATTGCAGCTTGACGAAGGTGCTAATCGACGGCCCGTACGGCTTGAAGCTACAAGACTACAAGCAGTATGAAGCCGTGTTCCTCATCAGTTTCGGCATTCGCGCCACACCCATGATCTCCATCCTCAAGGACATCATCAATAACATGAAACAGCTCCACGGCAACATCGAATCTGGGGATGCCACCAACAACTCCATGTCATCATCGTCATTCCGCACGCGGCGCGTCTACTTCTACTGGGTAACCCGGGAGGAAGGATCCTTTGACTGGTTCCGGAGCATTATGGACGAGGTAGCGGAGGCAGAAAAGATGGGCGTTATCGAGTTCAACACCTACTTCATCAGCATCTACGAGAAGGACGATGTACGGTCCACGCTCATCGCTATGCTCCACTCCCTCAATTATGCAAAGAATGGTACCGACATCGTCTCTGGCACCCGCCTCAAGACCCACTTTGCGCGACCCAACTGGCGGAAAGTCTACAAGAGCATCGCGCTCAATCACCATGGTCAGCGCGTTGGTAAGTACTCTCACATACTATATTATTGATGCTGTTCGCCTCCAAGTGCATAAGTAAGATAAATAAAGCCAAGATCATTAGGTGGAGGCTTCGCAATTTGGAGGCAGTGAACAGTTGGTACGGTGGCTTATACCATCACACTTCTCTGACTTGCACTGAAACAAGTACTGTGGCCATTACTATGGCTTATTAACTGGAAGTGAAAGCCACATTCTACCCGTTAAGGCAGAGTATTTGGTTTTGGAATCACCCCATCTCAGAAGAGGCCCATTCCTCAAACTAAAGTAAAATGTGGGAAGGGAGAAGGTGAGAAGATGATGGATCACCCTATTCCTCAAACAAAATATGTACAAAGGAATCACCAAAGCATGCACTAGGTACCAGGTGCACGTGTAGATAGCTAGCTTTGTTTTGCTAAAATAGAAAGATTTTGCATTGCTGTGGCAACCGGAAATATACTATAGATAAGGTGCAGCCAATCATTGTTGCACACGACAAAAATTAGAGCCCCAAAAAGTACTGTAATGGTGAGCATAGTTTTTTTTTTTCAAAACAAGGACATTCCCCATTTCCATTATAAAACGGAAATACAACGGAGTTTGTACCTTGTACAGAGGAAAAAAAAAGTGATGTGAAATAAAAGTCTGGCACTAAACTAGGTAAGGGCTACCTTATTCTGGTAAAGAACCTATTAGCTAGCAGACTGGCAGGAAGTTTAACAACATCTACTCTTATTACAAGACCCATCAAAAGAAATAGACGCAGTCGATCATCAGACTGAGAACCTCTACAGCCAGCGGCTCCCCTCTCCAGTTTTTGACTTCTTAAGCACATCATCAGGCATGATCTTACCAGCTCAATCTTTAAGTAAAAACGGATAAGAACAGCAAGATCACTCAACATCAGTGTAGTAGTTTTCCAAGTCAAACACTGATATCATCTGCTTCTCCGATGTTGCAGGAGTGTTCTACTGCGGTCCTCAGGTGCTGGTAAAGGAGCTGCGCGAACTCGCACGGGATTTTTCGAGAAAAACCACCACGAAGTTCGAATTCTTCAAGGAGACTTTCTAGTTTGAGCGACTAAGGCAACTTGCTTCATGAAGTTTACGCATGACGAGTTCAGTACATACTGTATTAATTATATATGTGTACCGTATATATGGAAGGGAGTTTATCAAATTATAGGTACACAAGGTTTGCAAAAAAAAAACAGTAGGTTATATGTTGACGACCAAAATTGTTATGGTTGGAGAAACATGTTTGACCGGTGTACAAAACCGGCCTGACCAAAGTAGACTACACTATTCATGAAACCGTCCTAGAGGACTTCCATGACAGACAAGCCATCACATATTAGTATACTAGTAGTGTTGGTACGATACAAATGGCGATGATAACTATGCCAGCTGGAATAGAACATGAACAGCAACCATTTCCCGATCCATTGATGTTCAAAATCTCGTCAGCGATATGCCCAGATCATATCACTCAATCGTAGCACATGCTACAAGACATCACGATCGACTTCGACATGGGGATGAGAACTTACTCCTATTTTTTAATGAGGCTTCAATGGCGGAACGGTTATCAATTATATAGCACAAATGGGACAGCGTAGAATGTGCTGCTAAGTTGACATTTATAAACTTTTTATCAGCGAGAGATGCTCGGATCATATGGCCATATGGGATTCATCAGCCTTAATTGTCACATGTTAAAGGCATTAATAGTACTAAAATAAGGACAGTGCATGATTGTGGCAGCTGAAGTAGAATAAAATTTGACAATCATTAATTGTTGGCACATCTAATGAATAAAGTCAGTGCCAGCTCACTGATTGTCCATCCATCCAGCTATGCTTAAGCCGTTAAACATTAGGTGGTGGTGTCTAAATTTTATAGTGCTCACTGATTTTATGAGCACCTGATTTTTTTTCCATGGATGGACGAAAAGTTCATCCGCCTTCCAAGGGCAGCTTATCTTTCGTCCACCCATAGAATAGCCCTAATTTCTTAGGCGGATTGAAAATTTGACCAATGCTTAGAATTTGTTGACGCTCATTATTGATATACTTTTAGTGCCATTTAACTAGTGTTTTCATGCATACTCTTATACTAACCCGCCACTTGGCACCTAAAATAACCCCATTTTTGCATATGCAAGATATTTTGGAGGATATTCTGTTTTCGCAAGAAATTGGGCTGAATATACATTTTTTGGATAAAGCCATAAACGAGCAGTGGACCAGAGAAAAATGAAAACCAGGAGGCACAAAAAGGGCTAGGCCAATCGGCCTAGTGCCCCTCGGGCCAATCGGCCTGGGTCTTCTGGCCTCCACCGACGCTCATTTTTGGCAAGCAATCCTCCATGATGACTTAAGGGCTAAGTTTGTGAAGATATGACAAGGAACACTTTGAAATCAAGGAGGAATCAAAGAAGATCGAGTGGAGATTTGGAAAGTTATTGAAGATCAATCTCATCCCGAAGGTACCGATGTGCTAGGTCCGCATGCATACAAAAATAAGGTTCTAGAACATTGAAGAAGACTTGGCGATGAATCTGGACACGAGGGGGCAAAAGAAAGGGCCAGGCCGATCGGCCTGGACCCCTCTAGGCTGATCGACCTACCCCTTTCCTTCGCCTGTTCACCTTCCTATTTAACCCACAGGCTAGACCCTAGCCGTCATGGTCATCCCAGTGCGACGAAGCCATGGTGAAGTTCTGAAGCCGAGCCTTGTGATCATCAAGGCTTATGTACACATGATGGTGATATCAATCTAATCTTGTCTTTACTTTGATCTACTATGTTTCATGCTTATTCTCATATGTTTAGCTGGCATATGTTATTAGTAGGAATAGATGTAATCGTGATGGTTAGTCTATGCCTTGCGGATACATCTTAGTCGGTGTGATTACTCTTGTGTGGTGACAACATGCGGGAGGAAAAGGCCGAACGATTGCGTAATGTTGAGTAGGATCGATGGCGAGTATTGTGGGAGTCGTTGCAGCTACCAAGAAGGAGAGCTTCTGATAAGAGCGCTTGATGGTTGTTTGAGGTAAAGCTTTAGGAAATCGGAGGCGTCAACACGCACCTCGCAGTGGCGTCCATAAGAAAGTAGGCCGCTTGCAAGCCGCCTTTCTAAGAGATGACTGTTCATCAAGGTACGAGATAGATTGGTTACCAGTTTGGCTGGAGCTACAACAACAAGATGACAGGCACATGCTACCCTTGGTTGTGTTACACATATATACATGGATGTGATATATTTACCCTATCTATAATGCTTATCTTACGATTGGGTTACCTTTATATCCAATTCATGCTTCTTGATAGGATTATATCCATTGAGCTAGATATAGAACCCTAACCAGTTCACGGTCGATCCACAGATTGATAAACCTTAGATGGAATACTCTAAGGGAAAAGCTACAACTGATCCGTGCGCTTGCGATTCAAAATGGCGTGCTAACTACCGTCAACAAGCTTTTCTGGTACCGTTGCCGAGGATCGGCAACTGGAACCCAGGGGCGATCTATCTAATTTTTCAGACTAACCCTAATTTTAACTGTTGCATATATCCTGTTTTTCTTGTTTGCATCCTTCTAAGTAGGAAAATACTAGATGTCGGATAATGAAGAAAGTGGATTAAACTTCAAGTTCATCAAAATCCAAAATCACTCCAACACGAAGATGATGACATCAAGCTCAGCTCTGTAGTAGTAGGTGCTAACTTTGTTAGTGGCCCAGCATCTGCCATTGATTCCACACTAATGAAGACAATACAACTGATGATAAATAAGGTGTGCCACTGTGTCAATTATTTTTGAGACTAATGTTTCTTGGAGATTTGTTTGTTCAGGTAACAGGTATTGGAAGCAACCGTGTCAGGCAAAGAGGGACAATTGGATGTCCTCTCTACGCAGGAAGGTGACGATTTGGAGGTGATCAAGGTTGGAGGTGAGAAGATTAGGAGCACCATAACACCACCAAACTTCTCCAGTGAGATACTCAAGACCATCTACGATGATTGAGTGATGCAACCAAGGAAGACAACTGCTCTGATCATCGACACAAAGCGCAGGAGCATCCTCTAATCCTGTCACTTTGGCTAAAGCAAAAATTATGGAGAAGATGCATCATTTCCACCATGCTACTCGCTAGTGCATCAATGGTGATGATCTTGAAGCCAAAGGATGTGTGACATCATGCCCCAAAGACCACAAGATCAAAATCATCAACATCTCCAGATCAATTTACGAGAAGCTACTGTTGTCATCAAGATTTTGCATGACCTCAGATGAAAACAACAGAATATTTTTGGATATTTACAAGCCTCATGAAGTTTACATTCCAACGAATCAAGAAGCAAGGCAATCGGAGGTTCCTACAAGTGATTATGGCCAAATCATCGAATGTCGCATATCCTGAAATCAGATTTTGGACAGCATGCAGTGCTAAATTAGAACAAGCATAACTCTCTCATTTGAACTCCGTTTTGGATGAATGACTACTTGTTGGAAAGGTAATTTCATAAATTTTTCAATAGAACTATATTTCAGTATATGTTCTGTTCTATATGTAGGAGAAAATCCATGAAGAAGAGGCAGCAGCAAGACGATGAGAACAAGACGGAGGAGATAAAGATGACAACAATGAAGAGGAGCTTGGGCAATGCTTTCATTGAGTGTACATAGTCAAATTCAGAGACTTAGAATAGAAGAAAAACTTCTGGAGCATTGGCACATGAAGACATTAGTAGGCATCATTCAACACATGAAGATGTTAAAAGTGAACCACGAAGGTTTACAAAAGATGACATCAAGCTGCATGGATACTTTGGATTCTCGCACAAAAGACCATAGTTTCACATAAACATGAGCAAGGTGAGGAGTCTAGCTATATGACTATATCTAAAGCGCTTTGTAGGAGGCAACATGTCTTTTTATTTTATTTATGTTTTATTAAGATGCCGGTCTATATTTTGCTCTTCAATCAAAAACATCAAGTAACATTGTATCATTGCTCTAACAAATTCTGCAACAACATTTTGTCTGCTTTAAATGATATTGAGGGAGCACTTTGTTATTTGATCTTGGAAAACTTGTAGATCCGTTTTGTGTGCTATTAGTGTCCTTTTAGAGAGGAATATGAAACGTGGCACCACCCCTTTGATTCTAAACTTGTGGCCAGTTGATTTAGGCTCTCTTTTGTTTTGTTTTAGACCACCTCCATATCATGTCATGTCATTTTGTTCTTCCACCTATTGTTGCATGGCATTTTCTTGCTAAACCTTGTGCATTAGCATTTGTTCCATCATTCATGTGTTAGCTTGGTTTTCTCCTAAAACTTTATGATGAATTCTTTCATATCTATGTTAATGCTTGGATGACATTTTCCTTTTGCAATCTTGTATAAACGTGGTATTTAGACATGATCGCAGACCATCATCATTCAGTTTAACAGACCTTACTAACTGTTCATATTGCATTGGTTGGCGTTGCAATGCACTTTATTTTTCCTATGCTGTAAAGAGTTATTAATCTTGGGATAAGCATGGTGTTTGACCTCGATTAACAATATTTATAGGTATGGAGAATTTCAGTAACCTAGTTGTAAGTATGGTGTTTAGAACTTGGTGTAAATAATGTCTTTGTTTTTTTCCTACCTATCATTTGCATTCCCACTTGCACTCACGTACACTCCTTAGATGGTTGTTTTTATTTCACTAAATTAGCTATGCCACAAGTTAAGGTCTTAGGGATATCTTTGGTTTGTTGGCAATTGTTTCTACTCTCGACAGTCACCCTGGGGGTAGTATGTGCATTTGAAATATTTTGCAGGCATAGGGAAGCACTTTTATGAAAAGAAAAGAGAAAAAATTGAAGGATAATAAATGCGACAAAAGTGAAGAAGCATAAAGACAAGCTCCGGATGCTGAGACCAAGGATTTCAACAATCACAAAATGCTTCATCTTCTTCTTCCATACCTAGCACAATGCTAAGCATGGGGGAGGACTTGGCGGACGAAGATAAAAATACTATTTGAAATACAAGGATCACGATGCCAGAAGATGCTCATTTTTTTCTTCTTACATGCTAAGTACAATGCTTAAGCATGGGGAGGATGCGCTACTCTTCACTACAAGCATCAAAAGGACAGTAAATTTTTCCTATACCTTCTCTCTTTTTTGATTTCTTTATAAAGCCTATGTATATAAACCTTCAACCATAGACTTGATGCAACCTTTGTATATATTTTGATAATAACATGGCTACTAGAAGTACAACCTAGTTTTTGTTTTCAATAAATTATGATCAACATCACCTTGTGCTCACCACGATATTATAATTTTGGTATAACCTTGCTTGTGGAAAAATGATGAAGGTTGCCACTTTGTTTTACCTACACAATGTTGTATATGACTTTACTCATTACACTCTATCTAATGAAACTAAATTGATTAAATACCAGATCTTTTAATTTGTGGAGCTTAAATGACTAAATTCTAGACCCACAAACTCTATCTTGCTCTTTGATTTAAGTTTACAGATGACCTGATAACTTTCTTGGTTTTTATTTAAAAATTAATTCTTATGCTTTCTACATTTGTGAATCTCTTGCAAAGTTCTAAGCCTATATACATGCATGATCTTTCATGATAAACCTTTAGATTGCAAACTTATATTTTGATGAGTTGGATTAAGATTGATTTCTGTGGTATGAGACTTAAAAGCTGGTCATTCCTTTGTATAAACCTTTTTCTTGCGAGCCATTCTGTCCATGCATTGTGAGTTTCTACACTGAAAATTTCGCAAACCTCACTGGACATCCAACCTAAACTCAAATTATCATTTTTGTGACTACCTCCTATAACACCCAAAATTCCATCATGAAAATAATGTAAGCAACAAGTGTGTTTAGTCTTTCTTCTCTAAGGACTAAATAAATTACTTTAATTAAATTACAGTCTTTAATAATGAAAGCGCACTTGAATTTAATTTTAGAGGCAACAAGTGCTTGATAGGGTCTTATCTTTCGTTTTGGTTTTGTTTGGGTGGTGTTTGCAAGTTTGGAAAATAAAACTCCTTTTCCTCTCCTATCCAACCAGTAGGCCCTTTCTTTCTCTTTTGGTCCAACCTGCTGCGCCGGCCCATCTTCTTTTCTCCTCTACACCCCCGGCCCGGTCTCCCTTTCCGCTTGCCAGCCCACCAGCAACATTCCCCATCCACCGGCCCAGTTCACCCGCTAGCCCAACCAGCGCTCCTCCTCTCTCGTAGCCTTTTCTTTCCCCTGCGCCAGCCCAATCTGCTCAGCTGGCCAGCTCTCCTCTCTCACTCGCTGATAGGTGGGGCCCACCCGTCAGGTGTGTCTTCCACCTCTAGCGCACCGTGCCTCCAGCCAGCCTCCCGTCGGGCTTTCAGCGCCTCCCCACCTCCCGCGCCTCTCCAGCTTCAGGCGCCACTCCAGCTGCTCGCGCCGCATAGCCTCCCCACATGCACGCGCCGCCAGTGCCCCTCCTCTTCAAGGAATTAGTAACGGCGCCCGTTACTGGCTTCAATGGCTGGCCGACCATTGGCCTCCCCTGGGCACCCCTTCCGCTCCTCCTCGCACCCTATAAAGCCCCCCAAACCTCTCCACCAGAGCTCCTCTTTCCATTCCGCCACTCACCAGCCATTCCCACGCCCCGAGCATTGCCGCCGCCACTAGGATCTCACTTGGTTCCTGCCTCGTGTGTCTCTGTTCTTCATCGCCGGAGCCTCCCCGTCCGCAATCGACGTCGGTGAGACCTCCCGCTCCCTCCTCTTTTCCTCCCCCATCCACTCTAGGCGCCTAGGCTTCCCCCGCCACACCGAAGTGCCGGCTAGGCGCCAGCCATGGCTGCGCCGTGCCTCTGGTAAAAGGAGGAAGAAGATGGTGATTTTGTGTTCTAGCCCCTGAACTATCTTGTAATCCTATTTTGTTTCCTTATGTCTTGCCCATCTTGCAGAGAAGCCCTTGTAATTCTTATATACTTTCATTTCAACCCGAGCCATGTAATCTTGCAAGTCTAACCCTGTGTTTCTCTGTTTTCGCAAGCACTGTTCTCTGAGTCTTGTGAAAATTCCTTGCTAGCCCCTAAAATATATAGTTAATTCTGTTTTAGCCCCTGAAACTTGTTTACTCCATATCTTCATCATTTTAACTCCGATTTCAGCGATTCTCATGCTCACGCGACCGTCTCTACATGAACGTTAGTTTTAGGAGTTTGTTTTCATTCTTTTGTCATGTTTGGTGTACTGTTTTATTTATTGGTTGTTTTGCTTGTGTAATCGTGTAGACGAAGTGCCGTCCGAGGAAGGTCAAGGTCAGGAGCAGCAGCCATTTGAACACGAGTACCAGTAGTTTGCCGAGGAAGGCAAGTGGTTATCTCCCCATGCATATTCTTTTTCATCCCAAAAATATCATGATTAATCACTTTATTAATTTCCTGTGTGTGCATAATTTGACGGGAATGCCTATTAAGGACTTACCTAGTTTTTAATCCTGATCCTTGAACACCTGTTTAATCATGTTGGGTAGAATTGCTTAGTTGCTTTAATTTGGGGGATGGTAATAATAATTTTGAGAATATTAATCATGACCTTTATTTATGCTATACCTGTGTTAATATAAGATCACTTGATTTAACTAGAACATGGAGAACCATCCATGAAAACAGTATAACCACAAGGACTATCATGGCTCTAGTCTTGGCTAATTAATTAGAAACTCTAATTTGAAGCGGTCTTACTGAAGGGGCAAGAGGGGCGGCGGTATATGGGATATAGCACCCGCTCTCTTGGGGAGTGGGCTTTGCTAAGACATTGTACCCACTAGGGGGCTATTATATCCTGCTACCGATCCGGAAACCTTAGCGCACTACTTCTTACTAGGGAATCTTTGTAAAGGTCTTGTAGTGTTCCTATGCAATCACACCTCGGATGTGTGGAATTGTGCCTGGCCCGCACAACATGGTTGGGTTTAAAGTTCTTTTGAACTTTTACGCGACTTGTGGGTAAAGATGTGCAACCTTTGCAGAGTGTAAAACTGAGATATCAGCCATGCTCATGGTTAAGAGCGGCCTGGACCCTCACATGATAACTGACCTTAAAG
Organism: Setaria viridis; assembly: GCF_005286985.2. NCBI lineage: Eukaryota > Viridiplantae > Streptophyta > Magnoliopsida > Poales > Poaceae > Setaria > Setaria viridis. The sequence continues at coordinate 33,831,938 of NC_048270.2, forward strand.
ATGAGAAGAAATCGTGGTTCTTTTATCTTTGGGTTAATGTTAATGCTTTATGCTTAGGTGGGTTGGTATAAACTTACATCTAGTAAATAGGTGCTATTAAGAAAATTTGACCAACTAAAATGCTAACTGCTTAAAGCCTTTGAGCCTCTCCTTGTGAGCCTTGCATGTTTCCCCTACTTGCTGAGTACCAACCATAAGTGTACTCACCCTTGCCCAAACGCTGCTCAAAAGCTTGTGATGATGCGGAGTTCTTCAATAACTTCGAGGATGTAACAGCCTGGGTGCTTAAACGATGTTTTGATCGTAAGAATAAGCCCTTTGTGCTTAAGGAAGAGCTTTGGCAAGTTTCAGGTCCCAGTCCCCTAGTTTGGTCAACTCAGCCTCCTTTAGCCATTTCGGCTAAGTCTGGAAAATCAGCCCGACCTAGCGCCTTGAGGCGGGTTTATCCTTGGAAAGTTGAATAGAACATCAAGAAACCCCTTTATAGAAGTTGGAGAATGAAGTTCCTACAACAACTTTGTTAATTGGACCTTGGTCCAATTCACCTCCGAAGCTTCCCAAATCTGCAGCTCAAATCAGCCTCGACCCCTGAAAACCAGCAAAACCGCCATTTTTTCCCTAAGTCCTGAAACCAGTGTTCTTCCAAACTTTGGAGCTTTGAATCTCCAAATCCACCATGTTTTTGAACTCGGTCAAATTACAAAAGTTGGACCTTGGTCTGTATACTACAACCCTTGTAAAGGGAGCCAACATGGTGCAGTTTGAAAATTGGGAGATCAAGAGGCTGGAAGATGGGCCCGGCAAAGGAACTCACGGATCCGTCGGCTAGACAGCGCCAGAGCGCACGTGCGCCGCGCCATAGAGAACCGCCGCCGCGTGGCATGACCTTGCTGGTGAGCGCCACCTCGCCGAGTGCACGGCCACGACAAGATATATCAGCGCGCCTCTTTCCTAGTCGTCCGCAGAAGCACACTGCAAACCCCTCCGCCCCGTCTTGTCTCACCCAAGGCCTTGCCGGCCACGCCAGGCGCACTGCCCGCAGCTCCACCGTCACCCCGGCCACTCTGCGACCGAAGACCGGCCACTGTCGTGCCGGTACCGCCTCACCTCACGTGCGCATCCATCTCACCCGGATCCTCGGCCGCACACCCCAACGCCTTTTGGCCCTCCCGTCACACCTCAGTCGCGCTGCCCGCGCGTGCGCCCCGCGACGCTACCGTCTCCGCCAACCGCCACGCAGGCAGTGACTGCTCCTTCCCCCGCCTCACCAGTAGCGTGCCCCAATAGAGCCGCTAGTCCCGCGCATGCTCGTGTCACATCGCTCGTCCTGTCACCTCACCTGCAGCGCCCTTGCCTGCAGTGGCCTCCCCTCCCTTTTATCCGCCAATGGCACCGCCGCCATGGATGGCCGCAACCACACCCGCGCACAGACCTAGCAGATCCCCGTGCCCAGCAAATCCGCTTCGCCCCAGCTCCAAATCCTTGCTGCCCAACCAGGGCAAGATTGCGTCCGAGCTCGCCAATGGAGGCGCCGACCAATCGCCGCCGCGGCAGAGCACCCTTTTTCTCCATCAATCTTATCCTCTCGCCGCTCGAGCTCATTTCCTTCCTCCGAGCGCTTCTGCACATCTATAAAAAGGTACCAAAGCCTCTTACTGGAGTCCCCTTCGCCATCACCGCCTTTGCCTCAATACCTGCTCTGTTCTTCTCCACCACACTCGCTGCCGCACACTCCTCTGCTTCGCGCTCATGCGCCACTGCCTGAGCTCTCCCTTCCGTCCAACATCATGCCTTCCCGACCCCGCCAGCCACTTCACCTTTCTTTCGCGCAGCTCTAGAGCTTGCCCGTTGTCCACAAGAAGCACCACCATCGCCGAAACGCCGTCGTTCCTCGTTCCGCCTCAGCTTGTTTCTTCCCGACCCCGAGACCCTGTTAGTAGGACCGACGGTGAGCTGCCGACCCCCTTCCACCTCGCCCGACTCGCCCGAGTGCTCTCCGCCTCGCCCGACTCGCCCGAGTGCTCTCCGCCTCGCCCGAGGGCTCGGTTGTGTCTTTTTCTTTTGACCGAGGGTATCTGTGTAAAATTTTGAGGACTCCTCTTTTTTAAACCTGAGGATCCCAGTGCAGTTATTCCTTAAGTCTAAGGGTCAGATCGTAAGTTTTCCCCCGATCCGACTCTTTTAACTCGTTTGGAATCAACAGAAGCTTGGAAATTTCATCTTAAATCGAGGAAAAATCAAAAAAATATGAAATCACTTTGGTTGGAATCCTTGTTCTAAGTACAATCCAATAAAATGGGCTCGACACCTTTTTCTGTAGTTTTGCTATAGTTTTGGGTTTAAATCCTTGCAAATGTTGTTAAATCACCGTCTAAGTGTCTTACCCTTGCATTGCATTTCGTGTAAAGCTGAACCTCGCCAACGGCACGTACGAGCTTCACCCGGCACCGGAAGACGAAGCCGTAGCAGAGCCGCTGCCTGCAGGAGTCGAGCCCGTGCACGCTGAGGACCAGTTCGCTACCGCCCCGCTTGAAGGCAAGCCCCGGAGCATAACCCAGTTTTTCTAAACTTGTGCATACCTTCTATTGTTATATGTGTGCATTTACGTTCTAGGAGTTGATTGAAACCGTAGATGCATGACTCAGTTTCCCTTTGATCTAAACACTAGTATGATAGGCCAAGTAGCTGCTTTGCTTAAATAGGCCTCGGTAAAAGTCGAGTGATTTCCTATCACTCGCGAGCTATAGGAGTTGCTTGCTTCTTTTTGCTACATGCTTCTTTTTGCTACAACCATAAGGACCATAGACGGGGCAGGGCTCTGTGAACTATTTTGGTGGTCGATGGATTGCCCCGCCTGTCTACATGAAACTGAATTAAGGCCGGAAAGTGATGGTGTTCATGATCAAGTGTTTGAAAGTACTAATCTCATACCTAGTATGGGATGGGGAAGCCTAGTACCTGATTGAACCGGCAAGTGGCTTATACCCCTGCTGTCCTTGGAACGTAGTTCCCATGGTGCATCATGTGGGTGCAAGTGCGGTCACAGTACGGTAGAGACCGGGACTGTGGAGCATTGCATGCCAAAGGCGGTTTGGACCTGACACGCGCCTGGGAATTGATGGGGATGGCTGACAAATGAAGCGACCCTTCATGGTGCGCGGATGTCGTGAGATTAGGTTTACCATGCATGGTTAAGAAATTCGAATCGATTCGTCTGCCTCTCACAGTTTGGGACTGCTTGATCGCTATGCTACACTGAGTAAGAATGGAAGACGATGGTGATCTAAATATTGTTATTTGTTTAATTGTTTGGAAACCATTGCTTTTTTAGTATAGCTGCTAACTTAGATTGGTAACTGAACGTAGAACTTGTGGCTAAAATGTTGAAAGTAAGCATCTATTGTATTTGCTTTTGGCAAAACAAATCCCTCAGCCAAAAAGCCTTGCATGTCTGGAAGTTGGTGGATTAGAACCACCCGTCAGTTAAGTCTTGTTGAGCATAGTTGCTCAGCCTTGCTTGTGGCACATCTTTCAGATTATGTTGAAACCGCTATTTTTGCTGCTTGTGGCAATTGGCCTCCCCAGCTTCCTCCTGGGTGGTCGGTCGAGTGGGATCCCTCCTCGGATGGCGAGGGGTGGACTCATTGATGTCATGATCGGCCTCGTCGTGATGTCCAACTTCGGCGCTAGCTTCCGTTGGTTTATTTCCGCTGCTTAAGAACTCTGCAAACCTTGTTTGGATTTCGAACCTGAGGTTGTAATAAATTAATGTACTTGTTTAATTTGGATGATCTATTGTATTCTCTGGAACCACTCACCTTCGTTTGATCTCTGCTTTCTCGGTCATGTGTAGTGATTTATCGGATGAAATCCGACGAACCGCCGAGTTAACTTGATTAAAGCACATGATCGCGTGTCAGGTGACTTAACTGTGCTTTAGCTAAGTTAATTAGGGCGGTTTCGCGACAGAGGAGTTCTTCGATAACTTCGATAACTTCGAGAACCATAACAAGCATTCACAAGTCAAGCCTATGGAGAAGCTTCGCTATATGTGTGCATGTTAAGTTATCGGTAAATGATTAAAGACCTTCGTGTCTAGCTTTCGGAGTGTAATAAGTTACCTACTATTTTTATTTACATTTTTGAACAGTATCTTTGATTGTATTCACTTATGAAGTCAATATATGTGCGAGAACGGATCCTGGCACACATATGTTATGCATTCAGTTTTGTCCAGAAACCGGGTGTGACACCTCCTTGACCACAATCTATTATTGAGTATGGAAAAATATTTTGGCAAGGTTGAAGATTTTAGTACTTACCTCGTCGGTTTATCTTTCTTTCTCTTACATGCTCGAGGACGAGCATCGTCTAAGCATGGAGGGAGGAGAAATAAAAGAGAAAAATAAAGAAAGAAGAGAAAAAGAATGAAAAAGATAAAAAGATAAAAAGAATAAAATGCTCCTTAGTTTTCTTGAGCCTCATTAAAGTTTCTAGTGCTCTCAAGATTAAGGATTGATCCATTCTCATTTTTCAAATCATGTGCAATCCAATTACGAGAACTTCATTTGTGTCTCGTGATCACCCTTTGCCCTTGTACAAGACCACTGTCTAAATGTGTGTGTTTCATCCCTCTCCCTCTCCAACATTTATTTTCCATGGCGATTTTGACAAGTCCTAGTAATTCTAATAGATCTCTTAGTTTGAACATATTTCAGATATAATGTTTTGCAAGGATTATTTTTACCTACCAAGCTCCACATAAGCCTTCCACTTTCATATATGAGTAGAATATGTTGAAAATAATCTCGTATAGGCTTAAGTGACTTGATGAGATGAGTGTTTCTATGAGATTTTGCAAGAGAATCTCACTTATGCTGTATTTGCATCTTTTTGAAAAACTCTTCATGATGGAACAAGGTAAAGGTATGAAGTTCACTTAAGTTCAAGAGCACTATATCTATTTATTGTTGCAGGTTTTTTTATTGCTAGTGTATCTTTCATAATGAAAAGCAGCCAGCCACAACTTGAACTTTAAACGCTAAATACTTGAGAGAGCAATGTGTCTTGTTATGTATAACTAAGTGCAGGGATGACATCGAAGGGCAATACTGATTTCCTAATTAAGCAAGTATCCTAGACTTACTCGAGGGCTAGTAAGGCTTAAGCATGAATAAAATCCGAGGATCAAGTGAGTGCTTTTAGTGTCTACATTTGCTTTCTTGTCTTTTACTTTGCCCTTGCAACTTTTGATCATGAGCATTGTCTTGAATTCTAAATCTTAGTTGTGGAGTTTAGTAATTGTTTTGTCTTTGCAATACCCATGCTTTATGATCATCTAGTGCTTTGGTTTTAATTATGCTTCATGAGTAAGGCTTAATTTGGAGGTGATGTGAAATTTTTATTGCTTACCCAAAACCTCTGCAAAAACAAGTTTGAACAAGTTCTCTACCAGGTTGAGAGTTTTTACCTATCCTATCCAGTGCCTAATAAATAAATTTTGTACCACCATAAGCAGAGTTGATGCTTTGAATTGAGTTAGGATCATTCTCTCTTGAATTATTTTAATATCAAGCATTGATCATATCCTTCTACTATCTTTTATTGCTAGTCTCATCAATATTCAATAATGAGTGTTGCTCATTGGAACAATCATATTCTCTAGTGAATTCCTTAAACCTGAACCAAATACTTCTCAATTTTATTACCTAATCCTTGAACACAACCCAATATTTGAAGATCTGTTCCATTTCTGGCCTTAGAATATAAAATTTTATGGAAAGAATAATGGATGGAAGCCACACCAGAAAATTGAGCAAGAAAGGAAGGATGAAGAGGCCAGGCCGATCAGCCTGGGGATCTCCTGCCTCGGTTCGCACATGAAAAATTTTGGGAAGCTCTCTAGAACATTCTAAAGTTAATTTTTGTGGTGTGCTATTCAAAGGAGGTTCAGAGAAAAGATGAAAAATATAGGAAGGAAAGAAAGAAAGAAAGGTGAAAAAAGGAAGAAAATAAAACGTATAGAAAAAGAAAAGAATAAGATTGAAAACAGGAGGAGTCTCTACTTTCATGAAGATCAAAGAAAGTGCAAAGAAGGATTACCTTGTTCATGGAACGGATTTTCATTGCAACCATGTGCAATCCAACGACGGGGACATCACTTGTGCCTCAGAGTCATTATTTTGTTTGCCTTTTCACATGTCGACTATACTATATCTTCTCAGCCTTGAAAATCTCATATTATATGCATATTCCTATGATCATTGGCTTGGAAGGTAAGCAACTGTTAGAGAGTTTTCTTAATTTGATCATATAAGTGTTGATTCTTGCTAGCCATATCCAAGCTCCACCGCATAATGAGTGACTTTTTAAGAGATGAGAGCTTGCAAAATAACTAGGATATCCACTTTTAAATTGAGCGACATGTAAGCACCTGGAAGAGAATTTTGTTTCAATTCTTATTGCAGGGAGATTGTCTTATAATGAAAGAAAAACCCTCCAAGGCAAGCTAGAAAGTAAATGTGATTGATTCATGAAGTTACTTAGTTCTGATAAAAGGTTAAAAGCTGTGGGTTGATTTTTGCTTAGATAAATCTTTGAACACCCATAATTCGATTATCTTTGCTGCTCCTCTGATCTTTTCTTTGAAGGGCTAGGTACTTGACTCGCTTGCTCAGGTTTGGTTCAAGATCTTTGCTCGATCCTTTGGAGAACTTTGTGGTCGCCTGACTTGCTCGAGGACAAGCAAGAGCTAAGCATGGGAGGATTGTTGACGGTCGTTGTTGATACACTTTTAGTGCCATTTAACTAGTGTTTTCATGGAACCCCGTTTTCGCATATGCGATATTTCGGAGGATATTCTGTTCTCGTAGGAAATTGGGCTAAATATACATTTTTGGATAAAGCCATGAATGAGCAGTGGACAAGAGAAAAATGAAGACCACGAGGCACAAAAAGGGCTCAGGCCGATCTGCCTGGTGTCTTCTGGCCTCCACCGACACTCATTTGTGGCAAGCAATCCTCCAAGATGACTTAAGGGCTAAGTTTGTGAAGATATGACAAGGATCACTTCGGGATCAAGGAGGAATCAAAGAAGATCAAGTGGAGATTTGGAAAGTTATTGAAGATCAATCTCATCCCGAAGGTACCGACGTGTCAGGCCCCCATGCATACAAAAATAAGGTTCCACAACATTGAAGAAGACTTGGTGACAAAACTGGACACAAGGGGGCAAAAGGAAGGGCTAGGCCGATCGGCCTGGACCCCTCTAGGCTGATCGGCCTACCCCTTTCCTTCACCCATTCGCCTTTCAATTTGACCCACGGGCTCTCCAGACTATAAATACCCCGAAAATTCACCGAACCCGGGGATCCATCCATCAGAAGTCAGTGAAACCAAGGGTGACACACCATACGAAGCTGAGGGCCATGCAAGTCTTCGAGGTTGTCTAGGAGATGGCTTAGGCTAGACCCTAGCCGTCATGCTTGTCCCTACACGGTGAAGCCATGGTGGAGTTCCGGAGCTGAGCCTTGTGATCATCAAGGCTTATGTATACATGAGGTGATATCGATCTAATCTTATCTTTACTTTGATCTACTATGACGCATGCTTATTTTCATATGTTCAGCTGGCATATGTTCTTAGTAGGAATAGATGTAATCATAGTGATTAGTCTATGTCTTGCGGATACATCTTAATAGTGCGTAGGAAGTCGGTGTGATTACTCTTGTGTGGTGACAGCATGCGGGAAGAAAAGACAGAACGATTGGGAAATGTTGAGTAGGATCAATGGCGAGTATTGTTGGAGTCGTTGCATCAGCTATCAAGAAGGAGAGCTTCAAATAAGAGCGCTTGATGGTTGTTTGACGTAAAGATTTGGGAAACCAAAGGTGTCAGCATGCACCTCGTAGTGACGTCCATAAGAAAGTAGGTTGCTTGCAAGCCACCTTTCTGAAAGATGACTCTTCATCAAGGTACGAGATACATTGGTTACCACTTTGGCTAGAGCTACAACAAGAAGATGATAGGCACATGCTACCCTTGGTTGTGTTACCACATATATACATGGATGCGATCTATTTACTATAATATTCCTAAAAATTAGAAATATTCAATTGAGATTTTTCAAAAAAAAAAAAACTTTTTGTTTGAATTGTGTGCTCATTTAAAAATGGAAGTCAAATTCTCCTCTTATCTAGACATTCCCTAATAAATAAATCTCAAATCAATTTCAAACTTGTGTGCTAGTTTGTTTTGGCTCTTTTTGGATTTTATTTGGTTTTCAAATATGAGTGTGTTTGAATTTTGAATCCAATACAAAATTTAAACTAAATATAAATAAAAACAAAACCTAACCTAACCTAACTAACCTACCTAGGCTGGCCCGAAGCCAACCGGCTTGGCCCACTCTAACCTTCCCTCACCCGTGTGCAGCCCAGCAGGCCGCTCCGGTCGAGCCTGCTAGCTAGATCGCCAGGCCACTACACCCCCTCACCTCTCCTTCCCTCACCACCAGGTGGGACCCACACGTCAGCCGCTCCTATGCCCCCGTCTTCTTCCTCCAGCCGTACGCTTCAAGTGCTGCGCGCGATGTGATGGGCTCGCCGGCCACGTTCGTGCTTGCGCGCACTACCCCACTCGCGCAGACCCGTGACCCTTCCCCTGCGCCTTCACTTTCACACTGGCGACCTCCGCCCCACCGCACCACCTGTCGCATCCTAGCTGCCCGCTCTCCAGCGCCGCACCCCCGGAAGCCCCAACCCTAGCCACACCCTGTGGCTATAAAAGGGAGGCCAACCCCGGCCTCTCCTCGCATCCCAGTGGCTCCGCCTTAGCTACTACCACGCTAGCCCGAGAGATGAAGAGGGGGAGAGGAAGGAAGAAGAGGGGGAGGAGAGGAAGGAAGAGGAGGAGTGGAGGACGTCGATGTTGTCGTCGTCGCGCTGTGCCCGGAGGGGGAGGCCGTCACCGCGCCGCATCACCGGAGTTGTTGCCACCACCGCCACCTTGTTGTGAGCCGCCTTCTCTCCCCCTTCCTCCATGTTTTGGCACCTCTGTACTGGCCTTCACCGCTGGTTCACTCGAACATGAACACGACCGGCTGCCACCGCCGCGTGCTTGGCCTCTCCATGGCCCTATCATGTCGCTGGACCGCACGCGCCGTAGACGTCGGGATGTTTCCATGCTCGGCCACACCGCTGGCTCGGTCCCCGGGTTAACCCCGCGAGGCTGCACACGCCGGCGCGATGCCTCCCCATGCTCACAGCCGCACCGCAGCCGTCTCACCACAGCGTGCCATGGCACGCCATGTTGCACCACGGCGCATCGCAACACCGCTCGCCGCGCACCGCCTCGCCATGCGCCTTCGGCAAAGCCGAGCCACGCCACGACATCACGATGCGTCGTGCCATTGTGGGCGCAGTCACCGTGCGCCAGCCCCACGATGCTGCGCCGTGCCGTGCCACGCCACACCGTGTCATGCAACGCCTTGCCGCGCTGCACCACCATGCGCCTGACACGTGTGCACCACATGGGCGCCACGTGGCAGTTCCACATAGACTAGGATGGCCACGTGGCTGCCACGTAGAGCCACGTGGCGCTGATGCGCCAAAGGGCTGGGCTCACTCATGGGCCCACTAACTGACTAATGGGACCCACTTCCTAGTGGGGCCCACTAGCTAACCGGTGGGGCCTAGTTGACTTGGTCAACGTTGACCGGGTCAATATTGACTGTTGACCGGGTAAACGCTGACGTCAATCGACAGGTGGCACCCTCCTATGCTGCCATGTGGCGCGACAGAAGCTGACATGTATCACCCTAATTAATGAATTTATGAAATTAATTAAATAATTAAATAAATCCTTTAATCTTTAAGAATTCATAACTAAATCATTTGAACTCAGAAAAAATATGAAACCAATTGCATTAAATTTGTACAATCGAACCCGTGTGCCTTGTAGCTACTTTGATGTTATTTGGATCCTCTAAATTTGGCTTTCTTGGAGTTTTTACCTAGATGTAATGCCGATTAATTTATATTGCACTGTATCTTGTTCTATTCAAACCCGAGCTACGACCCAGAAGACTCTCAAGGCCCCGACTACACCGAGGAGGATCCCAATGACTATGGACAATGTGTCATGTCACTTCCAATCATATAGATCCTATGCATGCTTAGTTGCTAGCGCTTTATTTATGATGCTTGGATGATGATTGGTTGCATAGTCTATGTTTCTGGCCATGCCTTGATAATTGTTTATCCTGTTTTCCTTGTTACCTTACTTATATCCATATACATGCTTTTGAATTATGCATGGCATATGCCATTGTTTTTATGATGGTTTCCTTGTACAGTCTCGTGTGTGTTTTGGTTGAGTGTGATTCCTTGACGTGTTTTGGCGGGAGTGAACCGCGGTTGTAACTAAGGAGTGCCTTGCCAGGGGAGAGCATTCTGGACTCTCTCCACCGCCTGTACCTGTGGTGGGTACCTTGTTTGACATTAAGGAGCAGGTGGCGTACTTGTATGTTGCAGGTGCTTCGGCACATACTTGTAGAGTTGAGTGCTCCTTCTCGGCCCCTAAGGACCGAGTCTGTTTACCACACCAATCACAGTATCTATTTTTGTACATACCGTTCGCCTTGTTATGGGCAGTGAGGGATATGGGTACCCCGTGGGTCCCCACTGACCAGGATACTGGTCGGGCCTGACAAGTGGGCTCATCTGACCAGGGCGTGCGAGCCACGAACATGAAGTTACTTGGAGTACATGTCAAGGAAACAAGACTGTCCAAATCTACCTAGACATCATGGGACACGTTTTCTAGTCCGACACAGATTGCTTTCCATGTAATTAACGAGTAGATTAGATTCAAACCGACTTGTAATCCTTGGTCGTCAGCCTATATAAGGCAGCCAAGGACTCCCTCCAAGGACATTGGACCATTGAGCAATACAATCCATCAAAATACAGGACGTAGGGTATCACTCTCTAGAGGCCCCAACCTGTCTAAAACCCTCGTGTTCCTTCGTGTTCTCGCAATCACCTTCGAGTTGTTGGTTTCACAATCACCCTCACTTACAAATCAACCATTTGGGTAACCCCCTTGTGGACTGTTGGGCTTATAAATCCAACAGGCAGGATTCGATCCGAGACTAGTGGTGGATAGTGCTCAGCCTGTAGGTGGATTGGAGGATCAGTGTAAAGAGTTTGAGGCGTTGACCTACTCTAACTAGACTGCACCCCAGTGCGGGTTGGTTTCACAGCTTCGAGGTCCTCAACTGGTGATGGCGTGCCCTGCAGTTGATGACGGTTCCAGACTCAAAGAAACAGGAGAGTACTATCCACTTACTAGTGCTCCGGCCGTTAGGTGGGGTTTGGACGGATCGCTACCACTCAGGCTCCATCTGTGCGGGTACAGTTGTACAACCTCTGTAGAGTGTATAAGCCTATAGCTATATTCCGTGTTCACTGGTTATGGACAGTACTATTGACTACCGCTACTTCTGACTAGACTTATATTATACTTCTACCTTCCCTTTTTGAGATAGGATAACGTTTACCGTTGAGATGTGAGGGGAGGGAGCTCTCACATCGCCTAGTGTGTTTGGGGTATATATGTCCATGCAGCCTGCGGCCCATTAGCCCGGCACGGAGCCCTTTTTTTTGCCGAACCTAGCCCGACCCGGCATGAAGTTCTTCGGGCTCGTGCTGGCCCAGCCTGGTAGCTCGTGCCGGGCGTGGGCCGCCACCTCGGCACGATGGGCGGCCCAACCCAGCACAATTTTAGCATGCCAGCCTGAAATGGCCTATTAACCTCCTCCCTATAGACCCAACAACAACATAAATGCCAACCTCTGGCCTACTAACTCTCACCCATCACCCCTTCCTCTCCCTATCTGCTGCCCACTGCCACCTCCCTCTATCTCTCACATCTTCCCCAGCTCCCCTCCATCCTCCCCTTCCTCTCCAACCTTCGCCTCCCCTCCAACCTCTGGTCCTCCGCCTCCCCTCCGGTCGGTAGCGGTGGTGGTGCAGGACGTTGGGAGCAATGACGGCGCGGGGGGCCAGTAGCAGCGGCACGGGAGGCTGGGAGTGGCGGCGGTGCGAGGGGCCAATAGCGGTAGCACGGGAGGCTGGAAGCGGTAGCGGCGTGAGGCGCTGGGAGTGGCGGCGGCGGCGTAGGGGCCCGTCATGCCTCACGGTGGCCCGAAGCTGGCCGTACTTTATGGGCCGGCCTGGCACAGAAAAGGCATTGCAGGCACATGCTTGGGCCATTAGTGCAGCCCATGGGCCAGCACGGCATGGCACGATGGGTTAGGCCCGGCACAAAAATTAACGAGCCTTGCCGGGCCTGTGCCGGACCAGGCCAGGCGGCCTGAATGGACAACTATAGTTTGGGGTGCTGGATTCTTGGGTGAAGGATCTAGTGATTTGTGACAACTTCCTTGATGTGAGATGTTGACCTCGGATATGGTATTGCTTTGATGCATCCTTGATTGCTGCTACTACATATACCTCTATAGCCATATATAGGTTGATCCATGCATATAGTATTATTCTTTGTTTCCTTTGCTTACCGCTTTTAGGAGTTGACATGGCCTACCCGCTTATTGGGTAGATGGTGGCTTTTCAAGGTCGGAGCCCAACTACAACTTCGACAACAATGGATGGGAAGACTATGGATGGTCCCTCGCTCAAGTCGCCTCTAGAGATGTTGTTTGCCATGCTACATGTTTTCGTTGCCTAGATGTTTTACCTTTCATGAGTCAGTCCTAATGGACTTTGTACCGATATGTGCCGAAGTGTTGTACTTTATATTTATATTTTATTACCCTTTTGCTACTCTATTTTTCTGTGTTGGTATGAATTTGTACTATTTGAGACAGGGATTCACACGTGATAGCCTTCCTGGGACTATCACGGAGGTGCGAAGGCTTGAATTCTCAAAAATGGGGATTCGGTCCATTTCATTTACCCTATCTATAATGCTTATCTCATGATTGGGTTACCTAATTCGTGCTTCTTGATAGGATTAGACCTGTTTAGCTGGATAGAGAACCCTAGCCAGTTCGCTGTCGATCCACGGATTGATAAACCTTGGATGAAATATTCTAAGAGAAAAGCTACAACTGATCCGTGCGCTTGTGGTTCAAACTAACGTGCTAACTACTGTCAACAGAATTCAAACATTTCCAAGGGTGGTCCGGGAGGCTAACCGTTCCTACAAATAGGGTCATTTCTATGGGCGGCGCACAAAATGGACCATCCTTGGAAGTTTATTTTCAAGGACCATTGAGCCCTTCACCTGCCCCTAAAACCCACCCACAATATAACTCCCATGCAAGCTCGCTGTGTAGATCAATCTTTGTTGACAGCTGGTGGCATGCTGCTCTGCCGCTGTGCCGCCATCGATCCGCATGCTCCACCGCTCCCTGTCGTGTGCTGCCCCCTCGCTCACCGCCGCACGCGGCCCCTGCTCCAACGCTGCCTGCACCTGCACTCTTGAACCGCGCGTGCCTTCGCCACAGCTGCCACGTGCCTGGTTAATTTGCTTCTATCATTTTTTATGTCATGCTTATTCTTAGATTTTTTAAGTTAACTGTCAAATATTATTATTGACTAACTTGTAGATGAGGGATGTAAGTTGGATGTACCTTCAGCCGTTGTTAAAGTCTTTTATGAATGCTGCGGAGGCAGATGTGAAAGCTCGAGGGGCACTGTCAATGTATTGTCCCTGCTACAACTTCAAGAGACAGAAAACAACTCCTTCTCTTGCATTATTACATCATGGCAGAGTCTTCCATTATCATGCAAATTCACATGATACAGTGAAAGAAGAACGCACAAACTATACTCCATCTGAGTCTGTCCTGCGTGGAAGTTTAACTTCCATAGGAATAGAAAGAAACTCCAGCTGGCTCCTGATTTCCAAATAGAAACTTTTAACAAACACCAATCTTACTATTACTAATTGGAGGCTCCTTTTAAAGCCTCCAGGTGAAGCTACCTAGAATCCTAGGTGGACACTCTAAAAAAAGAGAGAAATCCTAGAAATTCTCACAAAAAAGCAAAACATCTAGCCATCAATTTGTAGACTCGAATCATCATAGCCATTGGATCTATTATGTTTTCTAAAAAAATTACCCACCTATTACATTATGAAAATAGTCTAAAGTAACCCCTAAATCTGCCTCTAAATTACCCACCCATGCCATTATATAAAATAAACTAAATAACCCCTAATATAACTTACTCTAACCTGATGTGTGCAAAAAATTTTAAAACAGATGTACGTAAATCTAATTTATTATGTGACAGATGCACGTACATACGTAATCTATTTTTTCAAAAAAATATACTAATGGTTGCAGGTGAGTAACCCCTAATCTAACTACCCTAACCCTAATATGATGTGTACAAAAACTTTAAAAAATATGTATGCAAATCTAATTCCATTACACGACAGATGCACGTATGTGCTTGATCTATTTTTTAAAAAAATATACTAATGGTTGCATGTGAGTTGCAATATACATATGTAATATATTTCTTGATATCTAATAGATTATTTCTTTAGGTATGTAATAATTGTGTTATATGCAACATATTTCAAATGAGACGTGGCAGGTCAAATTTTTAGGTGAAGTGACAATTGTATCACGTAACATTATAACAAGAAATTGCTTGGACATGAGATTAAATTGTTAGCAACATCAGAAATAGCATACATGTGCAGATGTGACGAATAAAAATCATACTATGAGACATGGCAGACATGGGACCTACATGCCATTGCACAGTAGTAGAGAAAAAAATTGTGGAAAAAAATTAAAATGTTTATGATGCTATGCACGCATGCTGACGGGACTTTAAAGAGATAAAGACTGGATGGATGCATGCATACATGTCACCGGTAGTTGGAAAGAAGTAGGTTAGTAGTTTTTTTCTATTTTCTAATTGGATTTTTTTTCTTAATAATCAAGGGTCCAGATTTAATTCACGTCTTACCTCCCAGGAGGTAAGAGGTGTACCGCCATAAAAATTACTCACTTATGTCATTATAAAAATAATTTAAAATTACCTCCTAAATTAGTAACTAAATTGTCCACCACTAATACTTAAATAAAAATACCTTAAAGTAACTCATAAATGTGCATCTATATTATCCACACGTGCTATTATTAAAAATAACATGAGGTAACCTAAATTTTAATCCAAATCACCTTAATTAAAAATATAGAACAATATATGGTTATAAATCATATATTAGTATATGATATAATTATTAAGGTACATATGCATGATATGTGTCATAATTTATAAAGATATAGAGCAAGTGATGAGAATATTGATTTCTGTGTTAAAATTATAGCTCAAACTTAAGATCTATTATTAAAAAAATTGAAGCACATAACTGCGATGCAACGTGAAAACTTAAAGATTATAAATGTGGATGAAAATATTATAGAATATTACTAACTAAAATCTATCACAATTGGATAAAGATAATAAGTATAAATCTATATAAGTATTGTGTTCGAATATTTAACAAATGAGAGGTAAATAGTTTTGTAGCAATGCGGCCTCACTTTTTCTTTCCATTGGAAACTAAGTTCTACGCAACACGCTAGAAAAAAGGACAAATCCTAAAAAATTCTCACAAAAATTAGAAATATCAAACACCAATCCAGTAAAATCTAATAATCATAGTCATTGGTCTGTTATATTTTTAAAAAAGTTACCCACCACTTTCATTATGAAAATATTCTAAAATAAACACTAAACCTTTATATAAATTGCCGAGCTCTTCCAATCCAATTTACTTAACTTAAAATGTCATTCTAAATTTATATCTAAGTTACCCATGTATGTTGTTATTAAAAATAATATAAAGTAAGCACCTAAATCGTAATCTAATTATCTTCATGTGCATCATACATAAATGTCCAAAAGTAAACTAATAGATGATTCTAAATTACCTATTACGTCATTGTTAATATAGAAATATTAAGTTAAGGTATACACACATGATAAGTGACACCATATAGACCATTTATACATGTATGTGAGGAAGTGATGAAAAATATTGATTTTTATGCTACATAATATATGGAGGTGCGATATAAAATGAAAAAAGTGTGGATGTGGATGAAAGGTGTAGAGTAATTATTAATTAAAAATCAATCATAACATCTATATGAGTATTACGTCAAAGGATTAAAAAATAAGAGAGTAATAAGTAAACAATTTTAACTATTAATTATAAATTTAATTTCTAAATAATTTTTAAATACAATAACTTTTAAAAGCCCGCACAGGTTGATGGACTAGTGTACATGGAATTGTAAACAACAGTACAAATGCCAGAGTACATACAGGAACCGACACACTATACGAAAGTCCTAGAAGAACGGAATGGTAACTGGTAATATAAGACAACGACGGGTACATCGTCCAGCATGAGTTGATGGCGCAGATACACGCAACCATCCTGCAGTACGGATTTTCTGGCTGCAACTCTTGTTTGGGTCTTTTTCCTTAGGCAATTGATGACACTCCAGAAGGCAGACGATCATTCCTGCGGTAATGTCTCCATTTTAAAACTCTTAGAGAAATTGGTGTTGACTGCACGCAGACTTTCAAGCACTGAGTAGTGAATTAGTGATTACCTTGTCTAATGAACTGAGCGTCGCTTTGGATCAACTTTATGCTTCAGTAATCTCATCAACTGCTTGAACGGCATCTTCGTCTCCAGCATTGGTTTCACTTGGAACTCTGGTTGTATTCAATGTCTCCTCATCAACTACTTGAACATCTTGTTCAATGCCATTGATGAAAAGGGCGATTATCTGGGTTGTTTTACGACGCTTAGCTACTTCTTTTCTCACCGCCTCCACAGTCATCTTGACGCTGGATCTGTTGGTGTACCTCACATTGTACCATAGTGCAACCTCTGCAAGGCTAAAGAGGTTGCTGATACCCAATGGAACACTTATCGGGTTCGTTGGGCAAGCAAAGAGGTTCAGTTGAAGGTATGTAAGATTTGACATCGCTCCTGATTCGAAAGTGAGCCATGGCACTTGGCAGTCGATGGAGAACCTCCGGAGCTTAGAGAACCCTCCATTTTTAATCACTATAGCTTCTTTGGGAATGAAGTCCAAGCCCATTATTAGGCACTTAAGCCAAGGTAAGCCTCTGAGTATCTCTAGATCACGATCCCCAAGTTTGCAGACTGTGATTTGCACGAAAGAGAGATACATGTGCCCATCGAACCATTTGGGAACACCTGCAAATTTTCCCACTGTCACATTGAATGTATTAAGAGGCGCAGACATATTAGAAAGGGAGCCCAGGAACTCCATGGAGCAGCCGAGTCCACAGTGAATGGTCAGAGACTCGAGGTCGCACCACCGTTTGATGGATGAAAGCAATGCTTCACAGTAGTCTCTGTCAGAGGACTGGTGAAAGGACCATGTTATTGCGAGCACCCTCAGTAAGCATAGATCACCTAGAGCCTTGACAAAGCTAGCTGGTTGTTCACTTAAATCAATAGTGGCTAGAGTGTGTAGAATCGAGAAACGCCGTATCTCATGTGGCACTCCAGTTGCTGTTGCTTCAACGGAACTAATCATTCCATCACCACCGCCAAGGAGAAGTTCCACCAAGCTGTTCTGCAGCCCAGAAGTTTGCTTTGGCAGTGTCACCTGCCTTATGGGTGTGCCTCTTATGTCCAGTCTTTGCAATCTTGTTGCCACAAACACTCCTAACGGGAGCTCAGTTACCTGTGTGTAACCTGCATCCAATATCTTCAGACCACACAGCTCCTTGATCTCTGGCGGGAGCTTGCTGACTCGTGTGTTCCTAATGCTCAGATACTCCAGAAAGAACATTTTGCTTCTGCATACTCGCAGTAGGTCCTCATCCCCAAAGTTCTCCCAACCTTCGACATCCAACACCACCAGATCGACAAACTTGTCCGCGGAGACTCCACTGACAGTACCAGACACTGCTAACGAACGAGTCTTGGACACATCAATTTTTTGAAGCAGGGATGGGATGTTTGGATCATCTTGGTGGAGGGCTAGCCTCCGTGCTATCCTACCAGCAGTTTCGTTGCCGTTGAGCGTGTCGCTGGTGAAGAGAAAACCCATCTTTGCTGCTTTGGAGGCAAGGAACTGGTGCTGCAGGTGATTGACATTCCACCGCCAGGCTTCGGCTTCATCCGGATTGTTGTGTCTGGAGTTTGCCTCAGCACGGGTGATCAAATTCAGATTGACCAGATTGCAAAAGAACTGCTCTGCTGTTGCTTGTGTAAGAATAGAACTAGAATAATTCAGCAAGCCTGCATCGCACAACCATTTCATGAGAAGTTGATCCCTCTGAAACTTGTACCCATGGGGAAACATGCTCACCATGTAAATCGTCAGATTTTGAATCTCATAAGGGAACTCATATTCATCATAAGATGGAGGCTGTGATCGTTCGAACCAGTGGACGTCCACAGGGAGGTGGCCACCTCCCTCGGCTTCAAGAAGATGCATATAACTGCTGGGATATCCAGCAAGACGATGAATTTGTGTAGTTTCAGACCTTAACCAATGTTGATATCGATGCTGACGTCGAAATCCCTTAGAGGCTTCATCGAGGTCGCGGCAGCGAGTTTCCGATGCGGTGCGAATCAACCTTTGCAGCCACGCCATCATCTCCTCGTCAACATGATCCGGGGCCAGTGCAGTCAAGCACACAACGATGTAGCTCAGCTCATTCTCCAGGAAGTCCAAGCAGCGCAGCTCAAGGTCATCGCCCAAGAAACGGCGCCTGCGAGTCGCTAATACCAGCATCTCATCAAAGCACCTTGCGTGGCAGGACCTCACCGAACTTAATGCGTCCTCGATCTTCTTCGTCCTCTCGTACACATTGGAATCTACAACCTGCGGCGGCTGCTCGGGAGCTGCAGGCGCTGTCTTCTCTACCTCCCCCTTTCCCTGCTCCTCCTCCTCCTCCGAAGCTGCAGGCGCCATGTATGCGCCCCTCGCCCCTCCTGCACCGAATCAAAGATCAAACATGATAACTAATCGGCATAAATTGTTCCAAGAAGAACACGCCATAGAATGGACTTCACATATGCAGGCATTCATGGATTGGTCGTGTGAAACTGACTTACTTGATCCGCCCTGCGACCGACTGGGATCGGAGAAGCAAACAAGTTCCCCAACGCGTTGGTCGTCCTCTCGTTGACTTCCTCTTGTTCGTCTTTTGCCTTCAAACTGGTACTCGGCGAATGCAGAGGGAATGGGGCAAAATTCCTAAGCCAAAAGGTTGGGAATAGAGGACCTCCTGAACAGCTTGCAGTATTCAATTCCTATGGAATCGCTGTATTTTAAATAGTGATATGATGCTCGATCGGTACGCATAAACAATGATGCAAATGGGGGTGTCTTCGCACATGGGCTGCTCTGCTTTGGGACATCTAATATGAGCTGGAAAAAATATTTTTAGCGCTACTGGATGCACTTAAATGATATGGAACATTTATCTATCTAGTGCATCAATACTTACGTGTTACTATCACAATTCATATGCTTTGCTATGTAAATTACTGATGGTTCTATCTACATATCTATTGACAGATTTCCTCTGTCCAAATTTGCCATATTATTTTGGACCAATCAAATACTGACACATAAGTTGTAGCATTTCACTCACGAGTATTCCATTCCAGAGTATCCTATTTATATTTCCGCGAGGAAGCACTAGTGGTGTAGACCATCGATAAACAAATCCTTTGAGTATGTCACAACTTAATGGACAGCAACCTAGTGGGGATAACCATAATATAGGATAGGAGTGATAGGAACGACACATGAGGACTCTATGATAAGATAAATACGGCGCAGCTAGTTGGGAGGGCAACAAGTATGATGTCACACCCCAAAATTCTAGTTTTGGGATGTGAACAATTAACACTAATAAAACAGTAGATTTTTTTCATATTTATAAAATTTTCCAACAATTACCTGCTAGCAAAGCATTTAATTATAGGAAAATTTGTATTTTCTGAAAAAAATAATATAGGTTACTTAATTTTGTTTTGTGCATTCATGCCATATAGTTTGCACTAGGTTTTTATTGGATGAAAAATGTATTTCAAATTTCGATCAAATTTGATTGCGTTTCAATTAGATTCAAGTTAGTTTAAATCCTAAGCATCTCTTGGGCCAAAACCCTTCCTATCCGAGGCCCAACCCAGCTCACCTCCTCGTTACCTCGCTGACCAGTGGGTCCCGCTCGTCATCCCTATCCCAAGCGCCACGACACAACAACCTGCTCCTCGCCCGCACGTCCACGTCCACCTCGGGAGGATCCTGATCCCTCCGCAGCTCCTCTCTCTCTCTATAAAACAAGACGGTGCTATCCCCCTCATCCCTTTCCCATCTGCAGCCCACAGGCATTCCATCGGCATCTAACAGAGCCGTCGCCACCGCCGCCAGTTTCCTCAACTCAGAGAGGTGAGACGCCGTCGCTCTCCCTATCTTCCCTTTTCCTTGCGCTTCCTCATCTTTGTCTCGATCTTGTCCGCGCCGCAGGATCACCAGGAAGGAATCCCTACACGCCTCGTCTTGCCATTCTACAGCAACAACCGAGCCCACGGTGAAGCACAGGCAGCTGCTCCGCTTCTTTTTGTCTTGCACCCGAGCCGTGCCTCCACCGCCCACTGAGCCACCCTAGGTGAGATCCCCATCTCGCTAGCTTTCCGTTTTGCCGCTTCCCATCGATTTCCGTGCACCGTAGGCTGATCTGCCGTTTTCCGGTGAAGTTTCGGCAACGCACAGGAGCAGCGCCACCGTGTATTGTAGTCGATGTCCTGTGCTGAGGGAAGGAGATCAGTTAGTAGCCTTTGGATCTAAACCAACGGTCTAAATTAGATCATAAATTACCCCTTCTTGAGTCAATGAAACGATGCCACGTGTATTACATGATCCCAGTCAGCAAGCACTTGTGGATCCAAGTCAGCGCCACGTGTGCAACACATCAACACCTGAGCCCAGTCAACCTCCTTTTTGCATTCCAGCCCCTGTAGTTTGTGGTAATCACAGCACATTTATTGTTTGTCATGTTAATTTTGCATCTTAGCCCTGAACACCTTGATAATTGTTATTTCAACCTGGCTCCTTGTACTTTAGTACAAAACCCTTGTTCTTTTCCTTATTTATTCACCTTTCAGAGCCTTGCAATAATTATGTTTAAGCCCTTCTCGACTTTAGATAATTACATGTAGGTCCTTGAAACTTCAAACACTTATATCTTTTCAATCGTAGCTAGCTCCGTTTTAAGCGAATCTTGCTCTCACGCGTTTGTAGCGAAGCGTGCTAAACATTAGTAAAGTTTTTAGTCCTATTTTAATACTGTTTGGTGTACTGTTCCTTTTATTTATTGTGTGTTGTTTCCAATTGCTTGCGCGTGTAGGAAGCGAGCCGTCTGTGAACCTCCAAGTTCAACAGTTCAAAATTGTAGAACACTCTTCTTCTAAAGGCAAGTGTCCTTGATCATTCTTGCTCCTATTTATTTTATTTTATTAGAGTAGTTAGACTTAGTTGCATGCTGTGTCTTAAATTGGAATCTAATATTAGGGTTTACTAGATATTTTCAACATATTCCGTGAAAACCCGGTTGGATGGTTATGGGTAGTCTCATGCTTAGCTTGCAGTCCAGTTGGGTGGTTAGGATTATAATGTTAAACCTGATTAATTGTCTATGCAATGGGAATCGGTTGGTAATCTTTTGGTAGCAACATGGTGATTAGAATCTGAGCAGGATGGATGGACCAGGTGGATGGTTCTGGTTTGATTGGATTTTATTTGGTTTGTGTCGTTGACACGTGAGTTGGTGCTAGTACATGCTCGGATTGGAAGGACCATTTCATGGACAAGTAACCTAGCTTAACCATGCAACCACGAGGGCTACATGGCTTTGGACCTGATCAATTAATTAGTTGTCCCACTGGTTTTCACTGTCGAGCAA
This sequence comes from Setaria viridis, assembly GCF_005286985.2. Taxonomy (NCBI): domain Eukaryota; kingdom Viridiplantae; phylum Streptophyta; class Magnoliopsida; order Poales; family Poaceae; genus Setaria; species Setaria viridis. The sequence continues at coordinate 33,853,960 of NC_048270.2, forward strand.
TTTGAGTGGCACAAGAGGGGCTTCTGCAGTGGAGGAAAATAGACTCCCTGTTAGCAGTGAATCCTTAGTGGCTGTCTACTAGTGGGAAGTAATGACTTCTGAAAGACCATGTAGTGGGACCTTGGCTAATCACCTTGGAAGTGTGAGGCATAATAGGAAACATGACTTGTGGGTAAAGTGTGCAACCTGTGCAGAATGTAAAAGTAACATATCAACCATGCTCACGGTCAAGAGCGGCTTGGACTTCTTCGTGATAAGTGGAGATGGATGGTTGGTTTGGAGGCCAGGAGGTGTTACCCTAGTGTGGCTTGGATGCTGGATGGAATCCAATGTTGGTTTTGGTGCTCAGATGGAATCCAAGGGGTTGGCTTGGTTGTTTGGAGCTTATGGTGTTGGTGGTGATCACATCTAGTAAATAGGTTCTAAGGTAATTAAGGTTTTGGATGAGTTGCTTAGGTGCTTTATAACCAGAGTAAACCTTTCCTTGTTTTGACCTCATGTCATATGATTGCCACACTTGTGGAGTACATTTCGATGTACTCACCGTTTTCCCTTTCAACTTCTGCTATGTTTCCCTCACCACTGCTCAGAAGCTGGAGAAGAAGTGGGGAGTACCAAGAAGACGATGGCTTCAACCTAGATGCTCCGTACTAGGCTTGTGATTCCCCGAGAGACTGCTTGTGGCTTGATGGAAGATTTGCTCTGCTAGAACCCTTAAGTGTATTTCTCTTTTAGACCCAAGGGTCATTTTGTATTAAAGTTACGTTTATGCATGACATTGTAATGATATTCACTGATGAAGTTGCCGCATGTATGAATAAACTGATCCTACCATACATGTGGTTTGTATTCAGTTTGGCCTTGTAAAACCGAGTGTAACATATGAGAAATATTCCTATGAAGTTTAATGTTCTTCAATCACCTCTAGAGAAAAACTATAAGGTTTGAAGAACAAACCAAAAAATAATCTATCCTAGTTGATCTTTGTTCACTTCGGGGGATGAACGCATGGACTATAGAAAGGGATGAGAAAGGAGCCGATTTCCGTTCAACACTCTTAAGGGCTCCCTACAGGGATAAACCAGTCATGTGATAGAATACATAAGCTGGATAGGATTATCACCACCTGTCAGCTACAGACCCTCGGGTTGGGCGTTCCATGTCAAGCTACAACTCTAAGCACCACACTTAAAGGAGTCTTTATACTTGCTACCGGATCCAGAGAGCAAGCACTCGACCGAAGTTCGATAGAGCGAGAAACCAACAAACAAAGGATTAAGATAAAAGCACTCAAGCTTCTATTTATATTCTAACCACTATAGTCTAAAGTAGAAATTTGACACTAGGGTAAAGTAATGCTGAAATTTAAATGATTCAAGATTGATAAAAGATAATTCTTTATTGATAACTCGATGTAATACAAGTGGAAATGAAAAAGATACAAGAGTTTATTGATAAAAGATAATTCTATATTGATAACCCAAGATTAAGCTCGACTCGACTCTAACTCCCAAACTAAACAGGCTAACAGTATAAAGTAGAGAGCTCCTCGCAAATGGACTTGTTTATAATGTCTAGAAGGTAGGAGTACTTGTAGGCAAGGGGCAACGTCGGTTGCAGTGGGACCAGGTCGGCCAAACTATTAGGGAGGGGGGGCGTTCGACACTCTAATGCACTACCTTGACCCACCAAAGCTTCAGATCATCTACCGGATGGTGGTTGTAGCCAAGGTAGGGTCAGCCGACCTAGGTTGGGTTGGCCAGACCTGACCCATCCCCCCTTAGGCCTCCGATGCACCGCCTTGGCTCGTAGATGCTCTGGATGACCTTCAAGGTAAGTTCGGTAACTTGTGTTTTCTTTGTGGGCCTATAAATACAAGAGGGTACACTTTGGCTACACCATGTCCTTTGGATCAAATTGTCTTTCATCCAAGCAATAGATTGATCATGGATTGATCCTAGAGGGAAGTCAGGCTCAAGGGGACACAGGCCAAGGTCGGCTGACCCTATGGGGTTGGCCAAACAAGCTTTGGAGCCAAATTTGGTCCGCTAGTTACCTGCATCAAATATTCTTCAAACTCATCAATCCTCATTATTTTAATTAAATTATACATGGGTCGTGTCATATACTTCATCAATTTCGAGAAATCCAAGACCTAAAATTAGTCGATAACAATCGTCAATACTAGGATCGCCCCTGAGTATGTTTCCCTGCACGTTGTCGAAGTTGGGTTGAAATGAATGGAGGCCAGGTTCGATCGAACCTTGGGGTTCGGCTGAACCGGGACCAGCTCCATTTTGTCCCAAATTTGATTTCTTGTGTGATCGATCTCCATTGAATAGTCACATGGAACTTTACTATTTTGAATGAAATATGCATGGATCATGTCATATACAAGAAATTGGAGGTTGAAAATCAGTCTATAATGACCGTCAACATGCACAACAGAAGATATGAATAAACGGCTTATGTCTGGTAGTAGTGATGCAGCTGCTGGGGCAGATGCACCCAAGTGGCCTACGCCTTACGCAACACTGACGTGCTCACTTGACTTTGAAATGTATCTCTTTCTTTTCATAACTCGTTGTACTCGTCAACGACCACACTGGTATGATTGGGGTTCATGCTTGCTAATGCCTTGATCTCGGACACCTTCGCCTTGGCAACTTCAGTTGCCTGACTGCTTACTGCAAGAAGCACATGTCGGAGACTCCCAAGGTTTTCCAGGCCGTAAACGCCCTCTGTCGTTATGAACTTCATCTCAAGACTCTCAAGCTTTGGCATTGCTCGTTCCAGAAAGCTCACACGTGGCAGCACCGGTGCCACAAAGCGCAATAGTTTTAGCTTTTCAAATCCTTCTGCTGGCACAAAGATCTCTCCTCCTGACTCCATTGCATTCTTAGTCAAAATCTGCAGAACACTTGGATACTTCTTTGCAGAATTATCCAGGACAAAAATGAGAGAAAATAGCTCAGGCAGCCCCCCAAGAACCGGCAAGGTACCTTCTGTGAGTGAAGTTAAGGACAGGGTCAGCTTCTCAAGGTTGTGCAGACGACTAATCCAGTGGGGCACTTGGGACAACTTGCCAGAGAGCCCAAGGGTGTGCAGGTGCTCCGGCGGCGCTTCTGAAGCATTGAGCGAGCTGTCAAGAAACCCGGTGAAATCATCGTCGATAGCAAGAAATTTTAGTGAGCAGCTGCTCAGATGCTCAATGGCAGACAATAGTAGAATGTTATCCTTGCTACTAAAGGCTCGAAGTCTGTAAACAGTGAGCTTCTTCAGGTTTGTGAGGTTCTCCAAGGCCTGCAGAACCTTTGCCCTGGCTGCATTAGCAGAGCTTCCACATATCTCAACACCAGACAGTGTTTGTAGAGCCATCATCTTTGTGATCCCTTCAGTTAATGTCAACCCAATGCGCTTGCTCTTGCTGCCAGCAAGTAGATGCGCCATATGCTGTAGCTTCTCGACTGATGGAGGCAACTGCAAAATGTTTGTATCCCTTATGTCAAGTACCTGAAGATACTCCAGCCTACCTATCTCCTTTGGGGATCTCTCAATGTCTGTTCCTCGCAGGCTTAGGTACTTCAGCTGATATTTATCACATATTTTCTCAACGTGATTCATCAAGGATAAATCCTTGCAACTTTCAAGATCCAACACCTGAAGTATCTGAAACTTAGACAGAGTAGAATGAAGACCTCTGAAACTCCCCAATGCTGTCAGCGACCGAACATGCGACAGCTTCATCCTCTCCACTGTTTCCTTCTCCTGCCGACCACTCTTTTGGACAGACAGTCGACGCACCTTATAGGATGGAAATGGTGTATGCCAGTGGCCACCAACCACTGTGATGAAATTCTCATCGCTTGACTTGACGACAATGTACTCGAGGACCATGTCGTGGACCTGGCAGCTCTTCACCTTGCCGTTACTGCTGCTGTTGACGGCCCGGATTAGATTCCTGCTGATGAGTTCGTTGAAGCAGTCCTCAGCAACCTCGTCAACTGTCTTCCCATGCTTTTCAGCGATGAACCCTTCGGCAATCCATCTTCTTATCAGACGCTTCCTGCTGATCAAACAACCCTTAGGAAACATGCTCAGGTACAGCAAGCAGGTCTTAAGGTCAGCTGGCAATTGGTAATAGCAGTGGTTCACTATGTGTGTGACTCCTTCCGTCGAGAGATTTTTCTCCAACTCTTCACCTAAATCCTTGCTAACCTGCTTGCTAACCTGGGCTAAAAATTTCTCTAACTTCTCATCGATTATCAGATTCTTCAACTCTTCACCTACTCTATCCTTGTCCAACCTCTTACTGATATCATTGCCCTCCTGGGCCTTATTCGTCTCCAACTCATCACCTACATTCTTGTGCTTTTGAGCCAAATGGTGATATTCTACATGGATATCGTCTGACTTTGATCTCAGTTTACTAGCCACTAGCCCTGCAACCAAAATTATGGCCAAAGGCAAACCTCCACATTTCTTCAGAAGAGCTTTTGCACCATCAGTGGGAACATTAGGAGCTCTTGAGATGATTTGGCGGAAGAGTTCGTAGGAGTTATCATCACTGAGTGCCTTGAGCTCATGGACACGGCCTTGTTGACGGCGGCAGGCTTCAGCCACAGATTTGAATCTAGTTGTCACCACTATGCTACTACCGTTCTTGCTTTTTGGAAAAGAATCCCTAATGCTTTCCAATGCTGATACAGACCATATGTCATCGATAAAGATGTGATACCTATTACAAGTATTATGTAGAACTATGTTAGTGTAACTCAAGTATACTCGACAAAAAGTAATAATTTAGAACTAAGTGCTCACATTGTGTTTCAACATAAGGACTTCTGCAAATTTGAAGACAGTTTAAACATCAAGGAGAAAGTTAGGCTACCGCCTAATTTGCTTAATTACTGCTTATCTGCTGTACTAAGTGATGCCAGAAATGGCTGGTTTTAATCACAATGCATGGTTTACAAAAAAAAATTACTCCTAAATTAGCTTGTGGGCCCCTACTGGGACCTACGGGAGAGATTAATAACTTGTTGGATGGGTCTGGTGGACACTCAGAAGTCCTCATATTTAGGGATAAAATTTAAACGCTAAACTTTTTTGTATTTAAGGATGGATGGAGTAAAAAATATATATCCCGATAAATAACAAGCTTAGCATATTACAGTATCTTTTGTAAGGCTCTTATTCCATTTTGTTTTTGGTGTGGTTATTAGTTGGAAGCATCTTTGAGCTTCTGAGCGTAGGAGCTTTTAAAAAAACTTCGTCCAGAGTCCAGACCAGCCTCTGGGCTTCTCAGCCTTATAGTAGTAATGCTAGTAGTAATGTAAACGTTGTTTGTTCCAGCTCCTGGTTTTGGCCTAGTGACCTTTTTGGACGATGGGGAATGTTGAATTTTCAGGATTTAATTCATATTTCTACTACCTAAGAATTTACTTCCTATAGCCCCTTTTCCAATCAACGCTTACATTTAGCAAATACTTATTCCTCTAACAAACTAGATAGCATAGTGCAACTCAGCACAACATTGCACCACAGACATGCTGTAACTAGAATTACGGAATCGACTTTTTGTTAACAAGATGGAATAAGAGTTAGAATAGGCCGTGTCCTGTACAGTACCTCTTGTCTTTTAGCTGACGGGCGAGCAGTTTCTTGAGCTCTTCTTGTCCCCATTCCTCAATTCCTTCCAAGTCATGCTTGGAAGCAGCAGCCTGGTGATCGTGAAACTGCTTGATAAGGCTTCTCAGAACCGTCCGGAGATGGAACTTCTGCGATGCGAGCACGGTTGCTCTGCAGTCGAACTTGTCTCCAAACTCGCGGCACAGCACCATGGCAAGAGTGGTCTTGCCAAGGCCACCAAACCCGACAATGGCAAGGAACCTCGGCTGATCATTGGCGGTGCTCTGCTGCTTCGCCTCCGTGAACCATGGCTTGAGCTCCTCCTTGGCGTGCTCGATGCCCACGGGCGCCACGGTTCCGATGAGCTGTGGAGGAGGCGCTGGGCAGTCAAAGGGAGCTTTTGCCTCCTCTGAGGCGCTGTCCTGTCTTGCTGGGTTCTCCACCCCGTACCTTGTGCGCCGCTCGCTGACGTGCTGCGCCCGGACCTTGAGGTTGCTGATCTCGGTGGCGATGCAGTGGCGTGCGTACATCGTGTTGAGAAGATACCACGCCCGCCTGAGGGAGGCCAGCTTGCCGCTCCCACGGGGCTCGCGGCTGAGGCGGTGGCTGGCATTGTCGACGCAGTCCTCGATGTCGTAGGCCACCTCCCGCACCTGCTTCATCCAGTCCTGCCGCTGCTCGTCGTGCTTGGCCTCCTGCTTGAGCCTGTTGAGGAAGGCCTGCATGCTGGCCAGCTCGTCGTTGATGTACTGGATGTCATCGCTGACGCCTCCGATCAGGGTGTACTCCTGAGCCAGGAGGCTCCCGAGCTTGCCGACGAGGGACTTCACAGCATCGTTGGAGGCACCGACGACGAGGTCCATCGTCGCCCCGCCCTAGCGCCGTCTCCCGTCGGAGACCAGATGCAATTGATGTGCTTCTGTTGGGTGTAGTGGTGTACTAAGCTTTTTGCTCCTTGGATGCAACTGATTTGAATAGCGAGTCTGGTACTCTGGTCAAAGGACACTCGCGCACATGCTGTATCATTTTTTATCTTTAAAAATAAGGAGAAAATGTATAGGTAATGCGAACCAGAAAGCAGTTGGTTACATGAGTGGGTAGTGGGTGCATAAAGGATGAAATAAAGTCAATATTCTGCTATTTATCTCATTCCAAATCTGCCACCAGAAAAGCAGAAAGATTACAAGAGTTTCTTTCCTTCTCTGTTTTAATCCGGATATTGTTCATTTGCCCAGTACCGAGTGGGTTCAAACTGAAGAATGTTTTTCCTTTGATTAAGGTTAAAATGTGTGTTAAGCACTTAAGCTATTGATCCTTGTCCAAACTGCTTCAGCAAAGTTACAAGTTTGACAAGATGGTTGGCCGTTTCAGGTTCGGTCCAAATTGATTGGCATAATATGAATGTCAGACTGCATGGCCATTTTTTTTTCCTTCAGTGATTACTGATTAGAGCCTGTTGTAGAGGACGAACCGAAGAATAATCTGTGCATTTGGGGCTAGCCTTGCCTTTCCAAAGCCAGCTTGCAGCACATTGGATCCCTTATGTTTGCTGAGAGTTTGCTCATGAGTATTCCCCGCCGTGACCACCGTGACCAACCATGTGATCCTGGATTCCTGGCTTCCTTATCATGAAGATTCACTAGCTCGTTTTATAGTCAAACATGAGATATTTTTTCTCCCTCGATCGATATGACCATATCATGAAGCTGCACATGGCCTATGGTGTCATATAGAAGTTGAGGTAAGGAGGGATAAGCCCTTGAAGAGGGTGACCTTCTACAATTTAGAAACTACTATAGATTTCTAGGAGCCATGCCAAAAAAGCCATCTGGCATCCCAAAGGGGCGTAAACTTACCAATACCTGTGTTTACCAAACTTACCAATAAGCAAAAAAGAAAAAAGAAGAAGAAGCTTCTGTACCCAGTACTACTTCCATGACCATCGTAGACGCAGCTCCCGATCTCCATTCATTTTTGGGAGCAAAATGGGCCAATTGACCAGGCAATGTCGTCTCTGTAACCATCCTTAAGCACTTCCCTTCCATAAAAAGGCTTTCCTGTACTCGTTGATCTTTTAATGGCTGGTAATTGTGGCAGTTCATAGACTCTTATGAAATACGTGGGCATGGCAGAGAGCATACAAGCTCTAATATGACATGCTAGATTATTTTCCATACAAGGCAACACTAGATAGACATCTAAGTGATGTATAGTAGCCTATCAACCCATGCACTGCACAGGTTCACAAATTTTGTACAATCTTATTATTCGATTATTATGTACTATGTCACGGTCTAGATTAGGGAGCTGTGCAGAACGGCAGGGATTAGGGAATTGAGATTGTAAATGGACGCTGAACCGGACACTTGAGATCGGACAAGCAGATGATGGCTGCATCCAATCTCAAGGCCCGGAGGTAAATGCACATGGCTCGGAGGTAGACGACGGCTCACAGAGAAGAGAGGGAGGGTTGCCGGAGCTCGTGGAGAAGGGAGGGAGCTCTCGCCGGCGGCCGTTGTGCAGGGCGTCACCGTGCTGCGACCTCTCCTTTCCTCGCAAGATGCTGCGGACGGGAAAAGAATCGAACTGGTATCTCGTAACCAGTGGTAGGTGGGTAATTTTTTTGAAGTTGCCCACCTCCACAAGTGGTGAAAGCAAGGGGAAAATTGCGGTGAGTTTTGTACCGAGGAAAATTAGCTTTGACTTAAAACACCTATGGGTTTGCGATCCCTTTAATTGGCTTTTAGCTTTTTGAGAAGCATAAAACCCTGAGCTAGATAAGCAGCATTCGTGAGCCGAGGAAGGATCACATCTTGGCCTTGAGCGCGACATGCATGCATGCTGGCCCCTTCCATGCATGGATGACCTCTTGTTATTTTTATTACGACTTTTCTTAGAGAACCCAACAAGACTGAGCCTACGGCACATGCCATGCCAGAGGCGTAATTAGTTTGATCGATGGCTCTTGGAGCGCGGAAAGATCGTCAACGGAGGACTACAAATATTCGTATTATAGAAATAATACAACGTGGGATCGTGGCGGCTGCCTTATTAATCGTTGGCACGTCTATCCAAGACAGTGTCTGCTGCCTCCACCAGCCAGGCTTAAGCTGTTAAGCACTCCTCCCAGAGAGAGAGACTGCTCTAATCCAGGTCTTCAGCAGTCTCTCTCTAGGAAAAGAAAAGGTACGGGTAGCCATCATTGATCCTCTGGATTAGTACATCTTTTTTTTTCTAGAGAGGGAGACTGCTGGAGATCGACCTGGAGTGTGCTGAACTGCTAATCACTCGCGAGTCGCGACGCAGCAAAATGACTAGCGTCTGGAGTTCCTTCTTGGACACCGACGGGCCAGCACTCCCGTCCACCTGGGCTGCGGCCTGACTGAGAGGCCAGCATGGCTTTTGTGTGGGCTGTGCATGTTCGCATTCGGGCCTTCTGGGCCGGCAGCATGCACCTAGGAGCCCATACCACTGGTTTCTGTTGATTCTAGTGCAAACAGCAGCAAGCAGGTAGCATGAGAAAATGAAGTCGTATATGCTTTTCTCTTTAAAAGAAGATTGCTATTGGGTCAGCTAAAGGCCTAACGTACATGCATTCTGCTGGGGAGAGTACCATCCGACATCCGTCATCGTGATGTTAAGTCTGCTAACATTCTTCTTGACGAAGAATAATTCAACCCAAAATTTTCAGACTTCGGGACCTCAAGTCTGCTGGCACGAGGAAAGGCAGAGATGACAGAGCGTGTCATTGGGGACATGAGTTACATAGACCCGATATACATGGAACAAGGGATCGTCACACAGAAGAGTGATGTGTATAGCTTCGGAATTGTTCTTATAGAGCTTGTTACAAGGCGGGCAGCTGCAACGTATGATGAGAAGAGGAGCTACATTGAAAACTTTAGGGGAGGTCTTAGTCCTGCACCGGATGATGTTGCTTTGCTTAATTAAGCCTGGGAGAATGAAGCATCTACAGCTTAAGCACATGTAATGTTTTGCACGTTTCATCTATAGTCAAGTAATTTTATTTTACTTATCAATTTTATACGTTTTGTCAAGATTCAAAATCGACACCGTGTCACCGCTATTTATATATTTGAATTAAATGAACAGTTGTTTCGTACGTGCTCTTCTGAATTTGTATCTGTGAACTGACATCATTATAATCTGCACTCTAGTAAATAAGTAATATGTCAAGATATCCACACGTTCCTAGTGAGAAAAAACTAGGAATATCTCTCCTCATTTTTGCACAATTGGTAGGGGCACCATCTATATCGCTCCACACCAAGCCGGAGGGTCGAAGACTTGCCGGCGAGACACTGAGGCCCCAAGGCACCGGCGCACCAAGCTCACAATAGTGATTCACTCCTTGAACAAATTACAAGGTAGCAACACCTTGCACTCACTCTCTCTAGGCCTATCCTAGCACTATTCACTCTTCTAAATTTGTGCTAAGCCTTGGATTATCACTTTTGCACTTTTGGTGGCATGGATGTGTTTTTGATGAGTCTTGATCTTGAATGCACTCCTGGACACTCCAGCAACTCCAAACGGATGAGTAGAGGGGGTACGTATAACTCAAGGATCTCAAAGAGCCGTTGCTCCAACAGCTAGTAAAAACTGTGAGCATCGGATGATCCGATGGTCTCTTTTGGTAGGCATCAGATCATCCGGTGCCTCCCGTTGACGCAAGTAGCTATTGAACCCCCACACAAAATTAGTCTGATGCCATCTGATAGTGCCATCGAAACATCCGGTGCCGAAGGATTTTTTCCCAAAAACTCTCTGGACGATTCCAATGCAAATATGCTTCGTTCGACGCCTCCACTCCTGACCGTCGAAACATCCGGTGCCCTAGGGTTGTCTTCATCTTTTCTGCGACTTACTCCGACGCATGAAAATTACAGGCCATCGGATCATCCGGTGCGCTTGAAGTTTTTCCTTATTTTCCTGTTGTACTAATTGCTCCGGTGGTTAGTCCGATGGTTGCTCTAGTGGACCATCGGAACATCCGGTGCTACTAATTTTTCTAAGTTGAATACAGCCATTTGAGCACCAAAGATACCATCACTTGGATTTTCTATATGATTTGGATGCTTGAATATCATAGAATAATTTTAGATACCAAGCCTTGGTCACGGAAAATACCACCATTTGGATACGGAAAATACCGTTATTTGGATGACTTGATTACCTTGATTTGTACCTTGCCATAATTTGGTTTTCATTTTTGGAACCTAGAAAATCTACAAGGCACATTCTTGACAACCTATTAGTCCCAATGACTATGTTGTCACTCAATCACCAAAATCACAAACAATAGCCTAATAAGGCCATGTTCCTTACACCTTATCATTCTCCATCCTTTCTCACCAGTCGCCACCGTGCCTCATGCTCATGCATGAGGCTCGGTGATTTCCTGCGGTCTCACCTTGATCTTGCTAGTTCTTATAACCCATGATAGAGAAACAATCATGGAGTATATAATACTACTATATACTACTAGTAGCTGCAGCGAGATTCCCTGATCAGACGCGTTCTTACAGGTGATCGCGACTTCCATGAGAGAGGAGTCTTCTTTTCTTTTTTGCATGAGACTTCAATGACAGAATGGTCATCATATATCACATAATAATAGTAGCTTGCATGATGATAAGGTTACTTCTATAGTTATATATGTCCGAAATCTAATTAGCTGTGACACTGCCACCAAATAGAAAGATGATCTCTGTCAGCCCCAACATGTAGTCTCGCTCAGTCTACATTTAAAATAACACGTACGTTTTTAGTAGCGAGATGCCCGGATCGGACTCAGGCTCCAGCGCATGCTAGAGGCAGTACGAGCTTAATTAAACTTTAAATAACGAAAATGATTATGCCACCTAACTGAAATATTTAACTCACAATCTGAACTAGTATATATTAGAAATAAGGATGATAATCGTGCTAGCCAGCTGTGCTTCCTAGCTCAACTACTTCGTCTGGTTTAATTTTTGATGATGAGGCCAATGACGTTTCATAAGCTGGCTAAGTATTTATATTTACAGTACAAGAAATAAAAAATGCAATCATGCATGGCTGATGAAGTAAAATTTCAGAAACCATTTTGATTTGTATGCAAGTCTATGCCGACTCACATCATCCAATATATAATGCTTCCCTGCTGCTCAGTTCCCATTATTTATTCCAGAGAATTGCATTTGGCTCCATGTTGTGTAGGCTGTACATGCATCACCTTGTTTACAATGCCACAACGTGGAGAGTAACTCACACCGGACAGAAAAATCGATGAGCATTGCGAAGAAATTAACCCGGGCATTGCGAACCCTGAAGCTTCATCGCATGCGCCCACCAATCCTGAAGAAGTGAAGAGGCACCTGTTCTGGCGCGAAATTAACCCGGCCATTGCGAACGAGCCTCTGGCTCAGGGGTAGCACTCGCAGTGGCGAGGCTGCCCGCCAAGGTTCGATCCTCGAGATCGAACTTTGGTGTCGCACCAGCAGGATTTTCCCCAATAATGCACAGTCTCCGCTCGGATTGTTTCCGAGTACTTTGCATGGTTGTTTGATACGTTTTGTGACGGACAAAAGTGTGTATAAATCTGTTTCATTTAGACGTTTCCAATAGTGTTATACGTTTTGTTCTTGCATTGTCGAGGGCGCTATTTTTCCCAAAGCTTTAACCGGCCTCCCCCTGAAGCCAAGCAACGGGACTTCCGCCGGCTCGAGCAAGCGTGAGGCAATTTTCATTTTCCTAAAGGTGTTTGTGAAGATGATATCCGCGGAACTTTCATTGTTTACTAGGACCTTCCCTATTTTCTAGCTAGCAATGATGGCCTCAATTACAATCGCATCGTTATGCGAGACTGTTTTCAATTTAAAATCCTCTTCTGTGAAAAAGTGTCCACTCTAGCTTAGCTGGGGGATCATTATGTCTGATAGTGTTCACCTGCCTGAAATAATCTCTTTTTTGCCTTTTGTTCTCAAACTCGAGGGGAGACCCTCCAGCGATTGGCATTATCATACCATAGGTTGGTAGAGCATTTGAGCTGTCCTCGGGACGTTTGGATAGCGAGGACCCCTTGAGATTGGCATTATCATGCCGTACGTAGGTAAGGTTTTGGGATTGTTATTTTGTGGGTTAAGCTCAGCTTTTGAAATTTTGTGGGTAGATTTGGTGGTGGTAAGAGTATCTATTGGAGAGGTTGGGAAGGCGCGAAGTTTGCAGCCTGTGAGGTTAATTGAGTTTGAGGGCAAAATTGCAGTCAGTGTTGCCAAGCCATGACGGGCTGGAAAGTTGTGAGATTGGGGTTTGGGTAGTATGGTGGTTGTGGCCAGAAGATGGTATGGTGGATGGTTTTGGGTGCTTAGGCCACTTTCTTTTCTTCATCTATTCTTTCTAGAGTCTTTAGCACCTTAGGGCAAAAAGTTGCATGGTCAAGCTGTTTGCCATGAAACGTATAGTAAAAGGGTATTTGTTGGTTGTTTTGAACTTGGCCTTGGAGGCCCTCTACCTCAGCCTCTTCCTCTTCTGACGTGGCCGCCCCTCTGGCTATTGCCAGAGTTCGGTAGATGTTGGTGGTTTCGGTTTTGGTTTTGGTTTTGCTTTAGTTTTCGTGCAAGGGTTGGTTACCCTCGATCGCCAGCACTTGTTGGGTTTGGTGTGAGTGGTGGTGTTGCTGGTGGTTGTAATGTGAGGCTTGCTAGTTTTGGTCTTTCTCGGTTTGCCTCTGGCGGTTTCTCTCCACCACCCTCCTTCTATGTTCTTCATCCGCTCTACGAACAGGGCTTCCATTATTTTTGACTTTTTCCTTGATAGCTTCAAGGCTTTTGGCCCTATGTTGAGCCCCTTGATGCAGGCTTTTATGGCCATGCTATCCTCCACATCTGGAGTTTGGGACTTGAGCTGGACAAATCTTCTCACATAGCTTGCTAGAGGCTCTTTATCTTTTTGCACACAATTGAATAAGTCTCCCTCATCAGTCACGGCTCTATGAAAACCTTGGAAGTTTTGAATTAGCATGGTTTTAAGATTTACCCAGCTTTATACAGACTGCGGCGGGAGCAGAGAGTACCAGTTCAGTGCCGCACCATCGCATGCTATGATAAATGACTATGCTAATACCATGTCATCTCCTCCCGCCAAGCCTATGGCTGTTTCGTAGCTCATAAGGAATTGGCGAGGGTCTGTTTGCCCGTTGAACTTTGGCAGTGCGACTTGTATGTTGTGGAAGAAGGGGCGGTTTGTAAACCCAAGGATAATGGAGAGTTTTTGTCGATCGTAATGTATGCACTTGTTGCCACTGGAGTGTTGTGTCCAACGAGGCTAGGATTTGGGTATATGATGGGTGTGTCATTGGTGTTGAAGGTTGCAAGTCGTGGCTGTTGTGGTGTATTGTGCAAATATTGCAACTCACTCAATTCTTGTTGCAACTCCGCTAGCTATCTTTTAGCCTTGTTTAGCCTTGCCAGTTTGTTGGCTGCTATTCTTTGTGCCTAGAGCAATTTGGCAAATTTCTCTTTTTCTTTCTTCAATGATGCTAGTTATTTAAGCGCTGAGGCTAGCTCTTCTTCTGTTTCACTGAGGGGGTCATTGTCTATATTTACTTGCTATTGTGTTTGGCTCAAGGTCTCCAACTCTTTCCTTTTCTCACTTCTCGTTCTTAGGTTAGCCTCAACTCTTTTTAGTTTTTCTACCTTGTCAATATTAGACAAGTATTTTCTTGTTCGCCCGCAACGAGTTGCCTTTCCTACACTGCCTCATCCCTGGTGGTCCTCTTCTTCTTCTGGGGTGGCATCATGGGTCACTTAGTGGCTTAGAACACGGTGGGTGCTAATGTTGGGAAACAAATCTCTAGGACACTCGAACACAACAAAGTTGGAGTAGCACTTATGATTCAATCACAAAAAATGAGCATGTCTTTACATCGGGATAGGGCTCCTCTTTTATAGCATCTCGGAGGATACTTTACATTCCGCAGTTACCCTTATTCAACTACTACATATCTAGAATATGCTATACACGAAGGTCTTTTGGAGGTAACTTGTGCGACTTGATCTCCTCCGTCGGGTCACACTTCTCACGCCTCCAGACAGCTCTGTGAATCACGCTCTTAGATAGTCCTGCAAATCACGCCTTCACCTCGTCATCACGTTCATGCCTTTGACCTCGCACCCAAGGCCATTTTAGCCTCGGACCTTGCAGCTGTCTTAGCATTGCACCAGAGAGACGCTAGCCTTGTGCATTGACTCTTGCCCTGTTTCAACGACCCTGCATGAGATAGTAAATAACTTGGCACTCGGGGTTAGCTTTGAGTGCTCGAGGCCAAGCTTCGTTCGTGCCTGGTGATCAATGATTCGCTCCTTGGCTTCAAGACCGAACTTATAGCAGCGTTGCGAGGTCAGGGTTGTTTCGACGCTAGAATTGTCTCTCTAAGTTTTGGGAACCTCACCTGAAATTATTTATTCGGCGAAGCTAAATGGTTCAAGCTGAACGAAACGACCTCGAGGTGACTGTCTTTTTGGACGATCCCAACAGTTTGATCCTCGGGACCGAACCTTGGTGTCGCACCAGCGGGATTTTCCCCAATAATGCACAGTCTCTGCTCGGATGGTTTCCGAGTACTTTGCATGGTTGTTTGATACGTTTTGTGATGGACAAAAGTGTGTATAAATCTGTTTCATTTAGACGTTTCCAATAGCGTTATGAAAACTAACTTTAGATGGCTTTTAACGGTGTAAGCGTGTCGTACTATCGTGCCACATCGAGATGTTCTCCTACTGGTGTTAAAAACATTTTAATGTGCTGTTGTAGTGATACTTTGAAGCCTCCGTTACTACGAAAGCATGCCTAGAGGGCCTCTTTCTTAGTAGTGTTAGGCCTATATTTTCATGTCGTTCTGATATTGTTTCTTTGTCTCTCTCTCCGTAAGCTAGCCAATCAAGCTAATGAGAACCATCGTTTGGTTGCACTAACCATTCTGCTTTCATAAAAGCCCTTTTTGGTGTTACAAAAACACTTATAATTAACATAGAATATACGTACATAACATGTAATTAACTTATAGCACATAAGTACATAACATATAATCAACTTAGCGCATACATATATATGTTTAACAATTTGCAGAAGGGATGGACCGCATAATAAGAAACATCACAAGAACTTAGTGGGCTTAGCTCGTATATTTGCTGGATTACCGCTGTGGCTGCCTGAGAGAAAGCATTGTTTTGAAGAGTCCAGCGAGCACGCCGACAACCGAGACCACGGCAACAATGACCTTGATGTTGTCGTATAAGAAGCGGTGGATGGCGATCCATATCCACCTCTCCTGCTTGTACTCGTGGATTCTTTTGGAGATTTGAATGTAGCGGTCGCCGATGCGCAGGCTTGGGGCAGCCGACTTGAAGAAGTGGAGTGTTTCCCCGTCGGACATGGCACTGCTGATTATGCCCCTGGCGCGCAGATCCCGCACATCTTCCTCCCTGTTTATGAGGTGTGCAACCAGGAATATGTAGGAGCTAACGGCGAAGTTGTCAGCCTGCGTCGCGCCGAGGAACGCCTCGTACGCTACCATGTTAATAAGCCAACATGCAGTCAGTTCATTCAGGGCCACCGGCGCCAGGGAGAGCTCACCGAAGAGGCCAAGGGGCCAACGGTGTTTCTTCATTTCCATGTCCCCAAATTTCTTAGTCTTGATTGCTGTAAGCTTGACGCCCATCTCTGCGAGCTCCACTGCGCTGCTACCCAGGGAAGGGAGTACGTAGAGGCAAGCTCCTTGGATACGCGCCTCGCCCACCTGATGTCGATGGAAGAGGTCAAGGAAATGATGGGGCTCGTTTCCTTCTTCCGAGGCTCGAGCCCCCTCATGCCCACCCCTAGCAGGTTCTCCCGTCCTCCTCGGTGATTCAGGTCCACGTGGAGCTGGAGACGTCTGGGTGCTAATGCGATTGCCGACGTGGAAGGCAGTCGCCATGCGATCCAGGAAGTCACCGACGATATTGTTGCTGTCGAGCATGCCCAAGTACTCCATGAGGACCTTGGGAACGACCCAGGGGATCTGGTTCTCCAACAGCAGGATGTCCCTCGCAATGGCGCTCATGCGTGTGTCCACTAGGTCCTCCCTCGCCACGGGCGAGTCATCTCTGAGCCACATGGGGACGACCTTGTCCATGAATTTAAGCAGGAAGCAGCCGTCCAGCATCATCATTTCAGACAGCTCGCCGTCGTCGATACTTGTAAGCTTCTCGTCGCCGATGTCGTAGCAATTGCGGATGGTTTCAGCTAATTCACCGATCCTTCTGCGAACCACCTCCCGCGTTTGGCCTGCCACCCGACAGAAGTCAGCCACGGCGCTATTTTTGGCCGCCTCCATCCTTGAGAGACGGGGTAAGCCATGGTGGTACGGGCCAATGGCCACGGCCGTCGGGGTAGTGATGTTGAGATGGGATTGGACGCTCGGCAGTATTGCAGAGAACCTCACGATGGTGGTGGAACTGTTCCTTGTGACTGGGTTGGCAAAAAGTATTGCCGGAGCCCGCCTCAGGCTGGGTTGCCTAATTTGAGCTCTGTATCTAGGTAATTGAGGTGGAGTATGCCTTGGTGGTCGAGGTGGTGGAAGTGGAGGTGGAGTTGGAGCTTCTCCTGTGGGGGCATTCACTTCAGGTGGAGGAAGACGAGCCTCCACGTACTCGCCTTGTCCTTGTGACATGGCTGGGCAAGCCAAGATAAGTGGAGAAGTAGGGCCGGCCTTATGATCTGGTTGGCAAGAGTGCACCAAGAGCCAAGGAGATGCATTCAAATATATACGATTGAAAGTCACAAGTCACATGTGCGTGTGAGCAGGGCAGCGGCAGCTCAGCTTTGGGGTACAACTCTTCATGAGTCGCCTAGGCAGTTGGCCTCAATAATTCATCCATGTCCTGTGGTCGCAACACACTTTCATGTGAGCTCCTAGGCCGACGATTCGAACGAAGACTCACTGATGGGTCTCCGCTGCTTGCTTGGCTGCTTGCCGCTGGCATGGTCTGCACTCGGCACTGCCCTGCTCGTCTTCCTTCGCAGTAACAACATGTACGCCATCCTTTTCCTTTGGGTTGGGCCCTAGGCCCAGTGCCCCATTCATCCTTGACGGTCATTACCTTCTCAGGCAGCTCAAATTAAGCTGAGCCTTGGAGCAGATGGCTAATTACTCCACGCTAGAAGTGGCAGCCTTGGAGCAGAGCGATGCATGCTCCGTGGCGAGGGAGCAGCTTAATTTAGGATGCAGGGCGCAGCGTAAGGCTCACATGGATGCAAGGGTGTGAATTCATATTAAGCTACTAGAGGTGGTGACTGGAAGACGATCAAATTTTTTTTGAATGTTCAAAAAATTCGGCATATGCTCCAAATTCTCCACATATTCATTTCTTCTAAAATTACCAAATCCACATAGGCATGGGCAAAGTTACTGGACCTAGGAACAATGCTAGAAATCCCTTAAATCCCTTAAAGCAACACGGAAGGAATGGAGCTACCGAAATTGAATCGGAACCTCTCCTTGTTAGAGCTGGAACTTACCTTTTTCCAAAATCCACTAACTACAATCACAATTTGGCCACATTGGTCAACAATTACTGTCACTAGAGGATATTGGGCTAGAGCATTACATTCACCTAACCTTAAGGGCTGACACGATCGCCAGCTCACCACATATGCAGCAGATTTCTAGAACCACACCTCGGTACATGGCTATGTTGCCGGCCTAGCCACATGCACAAGCGCACATACATCAAGGGTTCATGCTTTAATACCAAAAGAAGTTTTGCAACCTATAGCTAAACCTATCAAGATACTACTCTATTAAAGTAAAGGCACATAAGTTGAAAGAATGAAATAAGGAAACATAAGAGGTAGGGATGAAGGGAAGCAAACTCTTGACACGTCGATATATCCTGTGGTATCGGTAGACACTAAGCCACCCCCAATCCATGTTGTTGAAGTACCCACAAAGAGTATTGCTTCCCGACCACCAAGTCTCTTCTGGGACGCCCCTTGACTTACCACAAAGGTTCACGCCAAGTCCCCCGATCACCTTGATGCCGCCTTCACTACGGAGCTTTTTCACTGAGGAAGAGGGTCTCCTTGTCCCCCGCACACGGTCGTGTTCGTCGCTCCATACCAAGCCAGAGGGTCAAAGACTTGCCGGCGAGCCACCGAGGCCCCCAAGGCATAGGCGCACCAAGCTCACAATAGTGGTTCACTCCTTGAACCAATCAGAAGGTGGCAACACCTTGCACTCACTCTCTCTATGGCTATCCTAGCACTAATCACTCTTCTAAGTTTGTGCTAAGCCTTGGATTATCACTTTTGCACTTTTGGTGGCATGGATGTGTTTTTGATGAGTCTTGATTTTGAATGCACTCCTAGACACTTCTGCAACTCCAAATCAGCAAGTAGAGGGGGTACATATAGCTCAAGGACCTCAAAAAGACGTTGCTCCAACAGCTAGCAAAAAAGGTGAGCATCGAATGATCCGATGGTCTCTTTTGGTAGGCATCGGATCATCTGGTACCCCCTGCTAACACTAGTAGTTGTTGAATCCCCTGACAAAATTACTCCAATGCTTCATCCGATGGTACCATCGGAATATCCGGTGATGAAGGAGTTTTGCCCGAAAACTCTCTGGACGATTCCAAAGTAAATATGCTTCATCCTACACCTCCAACTCCTGACCATCGGAACATCCTAGGGTCCTCTTCATCTTCTCTGCGAATTACTCCAACGCATGTAAAATATAGGCCGTTGGATCATCCGGTGCACTCGAAGTTTTTCCCCATTTTTCTGTTGTACCAATTGCTCCGGTGGTTAGTCCGATGGTTTCTCTGGTGGACCATCGTAACATCCGGTGCTACTAATTTTTCTGAGTTGAATACCGCCATTTGAGCACCAAAGATACCGTCACTTGGATTTTCTATATCATTTGGATGCTTGAATATCATAGAATAATTCTAGATACCATAGCTTGGTCACTTGGATACCACCATTTGGATACGGAAAATGCCGTCATTTGGATGACTTGATTACCATGATTTATACCTTGATATGATTTTGGTTTACATTTTGGGACCTAGAAAACCTACAAGGCACATTCTTAACAATCCATTAGTCCCAATGACTATGTTGTCACTCAATCACCAAAATCACAAACAATAACCTAACGAGGCCACGTTCCTTACACCTTAACATTCTCCATCCTTTCTCGCCAGTCGCCACCGTGTCTCATCCTCATGCACGAGGCTCGGTGACTTCCCGCGATCTCACCTTGATCTTGCTATTTCTTATAACGCATGATAGAGAAACAATCATGGTGTATATAATTAATACTACTATATACTACTAAGTAGCTGCAGCGAGATTCCCTGAGCAGACGCGTTCTTACAGGTGATCGCGACTTCCATGAGAGAGGAGTCTTGTTTTCTTTTTTGCACGAGACTTCAATGACAGAATGGTCATCATATATCACATAATAATAGTAGCTTGCATGATGATAAGGTTACTTCTATAGTTATATATGCCCGAAACCTAATTAGCTGGGACAGCTGCCACCAAATAGAAAAATTAGCTGTGTCAGCCCCAACATGTAGTGTCGCTCAGTTTACATTTAAAATAATAAGACGTTTTTCAGTAGCGAGATACCCGGATCGGACTCAGGCTCCAGGGCATGCTAGAGGCCTTGTTAATTTGACTGCTCTTGGAGCGCCCAGAGGTCGTCATCAACGAATAATTACCTGATGGACGAGTGGAATCTCAGCAACCAATAATCGTTAAGTTGGCACGTCCATCCAACAATGCAAGTCAGTGCCTGCCTCACGCTTGTTTGTGTCCATCCAGGCAGGAATAAGCTGTTAAGGTTGGTATACTCTCTTTGTTTCAAATCGTAGGTGTTAAAGATTCAGACATTTTACGGTATATTTTAATTTCAGATATTGTTAAGTAAATCATGGTCATTGTGAGTGGTACAGAGCATGTGCAAGTATTTATGTTTAAAATACATTTGAACATAAACAGAACCAAAAGAAAGAGTCAGAGAAGGTTCAGTATGTACTCAGGGGCGGGACTATTGCCGGAGGCAATGGTGCGCCGTTCTCAAAACTGGACGTATCAGACATTGTGCCTGAAACGTCGGTTCGGGCTGTTCGATGTAATCGATCAAAGTCGATGCAGTGACGAGTTGGTGCATAGCAGTCCCTCGAATAGCGTCCAGGAAGTAGTAGGACATAGTTATTCGCAGCGAGCAGTTGCGCAGAAGTTCGAGCTGTTCGATGTAGTCGATCAAAGTCGATGCAGTGACGAGTTGGTGCAGAGTAGTCCCTCGAATGGCCTCCAGGAAGTAGTAGGACGTAGTCATTCGCAGCAAGCAGTCGTGTAGAAGATGCGCTCCCCAAAAACTTGATCGCCTGCCTACTTGTGCAAGTGTCGCAGCAGGATGAAGTTTTGGAGGCCTGCTCTCGCAAGCTCTGTGCGCGCAGTGGCTCACGATGGGAATGCCAAGATAGCAGCGGGCAATAGCAGAAAGGGAGTGAAGGTAGTTTGTTTGGGTAAGTAAACCAGAGGACGAGCACCTCTCTTATAGACGCAGGAGAACGGAGATTTGACAAACCTGGACACTGTCTCAAGTGATTAATAGCAATTAATCAGCCATGAAACAGGATCAGTTACTAACCTCCAGCCGTTACTAGTCATTGTTGTCAGCCTTTTAATCCACGTCAATTACTAGTCACTAAACACAACATCAGTTAGACATCGCGTCGCCGCGCCTCGCCTCGGTGAGGCGCGTGAGCGCGCGCGGGTGGCGCCCTTTCTATCTTCCTTAACTTCTCAATTAGTGTACACATAGTCCACCTATTTAAATTGATAATCACCTAGCATATTAAATATGGGCCTTGAGATTTTATGAATTAAATGGGCCTAGCCCATATATTCCAACAGTAGGTCGTTTTGTATTTTCAAGACACATAGAAAAAAAACTATACGAGTAGCAAATCCAAACTCAATTACCAATACGAGCATGTTGCTTGTTCGATTGAATCCCCTGCTCAAATTAGCCAATCACCGCAGGATTATTGAGCTCGTGGCCACCTGAATCGGGGTTGCTGCTACCGGGTTCCTTTCTTACCAATGGCTATACCCGTCGCGGCCGCCGCAGCAGCGCTGCTTGCCGCCCGCGCATATGCCATCCACGGTCCCTAGCCACAGCCTGGCGTTGCGCGCGTACCACCACCTCCTGCCATGGACTAGGCCTGTTCACTACATCGGTTTTCGCTGGTTTTTGAGCCTAGCCCGCCTGTGGAATCACAGTGGGCCTGTCCGGCTGGACTTATAAGCCGGCTGAAAAGCTGAAACGGCTGATTTGTTGTGAGAGAAAAACACTGTTTGGTGGCTGATAAGCCGGCTGATAGGCTGAAGCGAACAGAGCCAGTAGGCTTTTGAGCCTAGCCCGTCAGTGGACGGTTCGCCAGGGTTGGTCTGCTCTGTATATATAAGCAAGTAGTGGTTAAGCAGGTTGGATTGGTTGGTTCAACGGTTTAATTGGTTTGGAATCAGTTTGCAGGCTACTGTTGCCTTACCCTTTGACTCAAGATTGCCTGATTGCTAGCTTCATTAGTTAAACTAGTCCATCAACCGCAGGCTAATATTTTTCAAAGTTATTATATTTAAAAATTATTTAGGTATTAAACTCCTAACTAATAATCAAAATTTTTAATTACTACTCTATTATTTCTGAATATTTCAACATAATACTTATATAGATATGTACCTATTTTTGTCCAGTTGTGATTAATTTTTAATTAATAATTACTCTATGCACTTTTTCGTCCATATTCATACTTTTTCCATTTTGTATCGCAACTCCAATCCTCCATGCATTATGTTTAGCATACGAATCAATATTTTTGATCGATTCCTCACATACTTGTATAAATGGTCTAAATGGTGGCACTCATCATGTGTATATACTTTAGCTTAGTATTTTTATATTAACAATGACATAAATAGGTAATTTAGAATCATATATTAGTTTACTTTTTGACATTTCTGTATGATGCACATGAAGATAATTAAATTAAGATTTAGGTGTTTACTTTAGGTTATTTTTAATAACAACATTCGTGGGTAACATAGATAAAATTTAAGAATGACATTTTAAGTTATGCTTTATAATGATGTGTATTAGTAAATTTGATGAATATTATGGGTTTACTTTAGATTATTTTTTATAATAGTTGAGCTCGATAATTTAGATATAAGTTTAGAGCTCATTTTTTAATATTTTCACAATGACAGTGGTGGGTAACTTTTTAGAAAGTATAATACATCAATGGCTATGATTATTAGAGTTTACAGGATTGGTGTTTGATGTTTTTTAATTTTTACGAGAATTTGTCTCTTTTTTCTAGCTTGTCTTGTGGGAACTAATGCGGAGTCTCCAATAGAAAAAAAATAAGACTACATTGCGATAAAACTATTACCATAAGCTATCTCTCGTTTGATAAATGTTCAAATGCAATACTTATGTAGATATATACTTAATATCTTCATCCAATTGTGATAGATTTTAGTTAGTAATTACTCTATAATATTTTCATCCATATTTATAATCTTTAATTTTTCAGTTTGTATCGCAGGTATACGCTTGAATTTGTTTAATGAACCCTAATTTTGAGATACAATTTTAGCATAGAAATTTATATTCTCATCACTTTATATCCTTATAAATGGTGACACGTCATACGTAAAGACCTTAATTATTATATCGTATACCAATAGTGTAAGATATAGACGATTTAGAATCATATATTGCTGCATATTTTTAATTAAGGTTATTTGATTAAAACGTAGGGTTACCTCATGTTATTTTTAATAATGGCATGTGCGGGTAATATAGATGCAAATTTAAGGAGTTACTTTAAGTAATAGTGGTAAGCAATTCAGTTGCAAATTATGGGGTTATTTTAAATATTATTTATAATGGCATAAGTGGGTAATTTGATGAAGATTAAGGGGTTACTTTAGTTTATTTTATATAATGGCAGAGGTGGGTAATTTATATATAGATTTAGGGGGTTACTTTAGGCTATTTTTATGATGGCATAGGTGGGTAATTTTTTAAAAAATATAATAGATCCAATAGCTATGATGATTTGAATCTATCAATTGATGGTTGTATGTTTTGCTTGTTTGTGAGAATTTCTAGGATTTCTCTTTTTTTCTAAAGCATCCACCTAGGAATTCTAGGTGGTTTCACCTGGAGGCTTCAAAAGGAGCCTCCAATTAGTAATAGTAAGATGTAGAGCTGCTGCAGTTAATATTTTCTTCTTTTTTCAGAGAATAAACAATGTTTACTTAAGATAATGCCTTTACTAATGTAATACCCAGGCCATTCGCCATTAAGGGCTTGGTCCAAATATGCGGTGGGCATCTAGTAGTAACATTATGTGCTACAAAATAAAATTATTACAATAAACAACTACTCAGTTTACGTAACTAATTATCCATCATCATGCTAAATGAGAGACTTCCAGTGTTGCATGAGAGACTTCCAGTTTTAACGTATTCACTTGCTTGGTGAGTGATAGGAACAAGAATGCATCGTCAATCAGCCTATAAGACAATTAAAACAGAGAAGACAGTCACTCATCAATTCGAAATTCGAATCAGGCCACTGAACATGATTTGGACATTCAGTTAATACTCAAATAAATGAAAACTTGAATTATGGACCTCGTGGATACATGGACAATTCCAATGTGAAACATACTAACCATGACAGCACACTCTTTGCTAACTTGACCTCCCAAACTGAGAACAATCACATTCAGTGACTGACTGAAACAGAACGCCACAAGCATCATTTCCGCAAGATGAGAACAACAGCTTGCTCAGTGCATGTTACGGAACCTCTTTCATTACTCTTAAGAGCCAAAAAAATATTTTACTGAAAAGCTTCGATTCTAATTGAGCCTCCAGACTAATGTGTATCTAATGTCAGTTGAAGCATTTAAGAGAAACTACAGTACACCTTGAACAAAAACGCAGATACCCTGAAGACTCATAGAAATTAGTCTCAAATTCTCAAGTTCACCAACATGCGAATATGAATGAGCCAAGTATTTTCTGATGTCCACGGATGTGCCAAGAAAGGCTAAAACTATTGGTTGTCCAACCTTGTTAGGCCAAACTGAAATAAGGGAAAGGCACGCGTGCAAGACAAACATTAAAAGGCATCTCATCAAGTATAACCATCTTTCTAAGTGCTCTACGGCAATCTCCTATATTGAAATGGTGATCTTACTGTTTAGCTGCCTTTCTTCACTTTTCTCGATCCTAGAATGGAGACGATGTGTATAGATTCATCACATGTCTTCGAAATGTGGTTGTACCATAGAAAGATTGGTCATATGCATACTGCGATTGGACCCTCTTCTGCTTCATGTGGAGTATATGCTTTCTCTTTATCTGCACAGCTTTGTAATTTTCAAAGGAGATGACTGGGTAGTGGCATGGACACCGCTCGCCGCGCTAGGCCCGAAGCAGTCGTCCAAGCGTTAATGCCATTCGTCTTGCTCGCCTGCACGAAAACCGAAGCCCACTTTGCCGTTGACGCCTGCTCATAGCCCCGGCCCTACCAGCTGGCCGTCCGCGGCCAGCACTCCCGGCTCATCGCTGCGGGCCTGCGGCCCCGCCGTCACCGTGCGGGTTGGGTTGGAAAGAGGAGACGACGGGAGAGAAAACTGAGTACATGAACAATAAAATATACCGTGTGGGATTGGGCCTTTAGTGTCACCGTGCTGGGCTAGGCCAGTTAGCACCCACTGGTAGAGAACTCATCTTCTATGTACCTCCTTTTATCCCAGTTTAAAGTTGGCTCAGGATAAAAGATTCACCAACCGGGATTAAAGCTCGTTCACTAACGGAGAGCTCACCAACCGGGACCTTTTATCCCGGTGGTAAAGGCTAGTGGAAAAAAAAAGCCCTGAGAGGCCTTTTATCTTGGTTTGAAACACCAATTGGGATAAAAGACCCCCCTTTTATCTTGGTTGGTGTTTCAAACCGGGATACAAGGGTCCCCAACAGGGTGGCTGAAAGAGGACTAAATTCCTCGAACCCTTTTATCCCGGTTTGTAATACCAACCGGGATAAAAGGAGGTCTTTTATCCCGGTTGGTGTTTCCAACCGCGATAAAAGGGCCCTCCACGAGTTAATACAAAAGGATTGCATCCCCTATATAGTCAGATGTGCAGTGTAGGTGGGATGGCAAGGAAGCTACACGCGAGGCTGGAGGTCGTGGGTTCGAATCCCACGCAGGGCGCACGCGCATATTTCGCATGAAAAATTGTATCACTTGTGACGTGCGCATGTGAGGGGGCCTCCAAAGATATTTTTTTTTGGCAGCGCCTAGCATGGTGACCCTTTTTATCCCGGTTGGTATTACCAACTGGGATAAAAGGGGACCTTTAGTCCTTGTTGAGTGACCCGGGAAAAAAGACCTCCCTTTTTGTCTCGATTGGTTTATCCCGGATGGATTTTCGGGAGATTTGCACCCTACCAACTCGAGACTAATACCGAGTTCTCTACCAGTGACCTGGACTTCACGCACGTTAAAGAAGGAAAAACAAGAACTTTTTTATTTTTATATTTTTTATTTTAGCATTTTGCAGAAATATATAGTCAAACAAAAAAAACTGCAAAACTGGACTATTGTCGCCAGCCTGGCCGGCGGAAGGGCCTTACTTACCGCCGCCCAGCCGGCGACAAGGGGTGCACCCCTCCGTATCACACTTTTAAAAAATCATAACTAATTCATATCAACTCGGATGGAGATAAACTTTGTATGAAACTTGTAAATCTCGACGAGATCTACAACTTTATAGTTAAAACATTTTTCATTTAATGTTATATTGGTGCTCAAATAATCGACACAAGTTTCAGATATAAAATTCAATTTTTAGATCTGAAACTTATGTCGATTATTTCAGCAATTAAATGGCTCCAAATGAAAACAGTTTGAACTACAAAGTTGTAAATCTCGTCGAGGGCTACAATTTTTGTATAAATCTTATTTCTATCTGAGCTTCATATGAATTAGTTATCATTTTTTGAAAGTGCGCTGCCCAAGTTTAGATCTAAAAATTGAATTTTAGATCTGAAACTTGTGTTGATTATTTGAGCACCAATATGACATTAAATAAAAAAAGTTGTAGATCTCATCGAGATCTACAAGTTTCATATAAAGTTTATCTCTATCCGAATTGATATGAATTAGTTATAACTTTTTCAAAGTGTGATGCGGAGGGGTGCACCCTGGGCCGGGCGGTAAGGCCCTTCTGCCGGCTGGGCCGGCGATAGTAGTCTAGTTTTGGAATTTTTTCATCCAACTATATATTTTTGCAAAATCAAAAAATATATATAGAAAAATAAAAAAAATTCGGAAAAGGAAAACGAGCAGCTATACCGTGTGGGATTGGGCCTTTAGTGCAGCTCATGATTAAATAACCTTTAGTGCACAATTTAGATTACTATGTGTTCTAGAGTGGAGCAATTTAACCACAAATTACAAATAGATTTCATGGCTCACAAAGTTCAAAAAAACAATGAATTCTCAGATTTGTGCACAAATTAACATCCTAAAATATATATTTTAATTAGGGATATAATGAACTTACTTTGCTAGCTCAATGGTTAGGTTGTAGGTCTCTAATTCAGAGATCACGGATCGATCTTGTGAGGTACCATTTTTTATTTCACTTTTTAATATTTCTTATTCCGTTACACAGCTAATGTTAATAAATTTTTGAGCGTCCAATACCAATTAAACTATAGTGTCATCCTGCCAATATTACAAATATTAGATTATATAAAAGTATAAAGGTTATACAGTACTTGCGTGTTTTACTAATCCAAATATATTGTTTCTTGATCCTTCAATGATTACAAATATTAGGTCCTCTTATTCCGAATGAATGTGTTATTTTGAGATGTTTTTCATTTCACATCAAAATTCATCTTTACATGCCTATTGACAGTTGGTTGATATGCTTTATAACATGTCAACATGCTATTCACGGTTGAAAGCATGTCTAACTTGTATCAATTTGGTACGTTTTTATAATCATGTCAAGAAAGCATATTTATGTGGTTATATACAATTATTTGATACCCTTTACAACGTGTCTAGAGGCTAATGATGCTTTACAACATGTCTAACTCCGTATCATTTTGGACGATTTAAATAGTGTGCTAAAATTTGTCTTTATAAAACTAATGATGTTGTAAGCGTGTCTAATATCATGACAATTTGATATGATCTTGAATTCGTGTCAAAAAAGCATCTTTATGGGTCGACGTAGAGACGCTTTTAAACTACGTTACTACTACAGTGTATCAAAAGGGGGTTTTTCTAGTAGCGTACAACCAAGCTTAATTAAACTTTAAATAAGTATAATGATTATGCCATCTAACTGAAATATTTAACTCACAATCCGAACTAGTATATACTAGAAATAAGGAAGATAATCGTGCTAGCCAGCTGTGTGCTTCCTAGCTCAACTACTTCGTCTGGTTTAATTTTTGATGATGAGGCCAATGACGTTTCATAAGCTGGCTAAGTATTTATATTTACAGTACAAGAAATAAAAAATGCAATCATGCATGGCTGATGAAGTAAAATTTCAGAAACCATTTTGATTTGTATGCAAGTCTATGCCGACTCACATCATCCAATATATAATGCTTCCCTGCTGCTCAGTTGCCATTATTTATTCCAGAGAATTGCATTTGGCTCCATGTTGTGTAGGCTTTACATGCATCACCTTGTTTACAATGCCGCAACGTGGAGAAGTAACTCACACCGGACAGCAAAATCCATGAGCAATCATGCTGCGGAGACTGCTCACGGCCTAAGGGCGATTCTCTTCCTAGCCTAGACTATATATACTCAAGCAACCTAGCTAGTTTTACAGCTCCAGCCTGAATCCAGAGTTGGATTTCCTGTTTGATCACGTCCAGGAGTTGTAGTACCATTGATGCACGTACGTTGATCAACACAACTGGGCGTTGCGCTCTCTCCTTCTCTCCTTGGCCTGCAGCTTCCTCGCATGCGCCCACCAATCCTCAAGAAGTGAAGAGGCACCTGTTCTGGCGCGAATTTAACCCGGGCATTGCGAACGAGCCTCTGGCTCAGGGGTAGCACTCGCAGTGGCGAGGCTGCTCGCCAAGGTTCAATCCCGAGGATCGAACTTTGGTGTCGCACCAGCAGGATTTTCCCCAATAATGCACAACTCCGCTCGGATTGTTTTGGAAAATATGCCTCTCACGCGTGGAACTACGATGGGAACGCGACGCGCCCGTCGCCTACGGAGTCAGCGGATTTCAATGAGGAATTGTTGGAAAAATTAGCTCATGGAGAGGCCCATTTAATGGAATCCCAAAGCAAGAGCGCATGGCATTCAATAGTCCCATACTGCTAGTTTGAGTTGGTGTAAGCCAACTTAAATAGGAGAGCACTCAGACTTCTCTGAATACGTAACTGAAGGAGACAATGGGACTTGAGTTACACAATGCACGCGCGCGTAACCAACTGCATGACTTGTGACTGGTGACGCAACGAGCAGTCAAGCCAAGTTGGTGTAACCTTTTTGCCGTTTGCGTGTAATCTTTTAACAACGGTCATTAGAAGTGATAAGCACGCAGTCAATACCTTAATCCTGAGTTAACTGGGCATTTACTAGTGCCAATTAGTGGGACGATTTTATAGCAGAAACGGTTAACAGAGGGCTGCCATCTTCTCTGTAAGAAGTCCTGGAGACGTCTAGGGACATACGCACGAGAGACCCACGAATTCCTTCTCTTCTCCCTTTTTCCATCTAGTGAAGTGTTCTCTGGTACTGAGATGGTTCGACGACGAGATAGAAGTCATTGTTTTTTCACGAGACTGGGTCATCATATATATCATATAATATTAGTAGCGCGCATGACAAGGTTATACTTTTATTGTTATGATCAAAATTGGGATAATGTAATTGACTGTGACAGCGCAAAATGTAGTGTTGCTAAGTTGACATTTCTTTTGAAAGACGTTGCTAATAAGTTGACATTCATAATTTCTTATCCAGTTGAGAGGAGATATCGGGACCGGACTAAGCCTCAAGCACATGCTAGAGTCATTGTTAGTTTGTCACGCGTTGTAAACTATGGTCATAATATAAAAAATACGGACAACACTATGATTGTGGCAGAAGTACTCCCTCCTGTCTTCAAATAAATGTTGTTTGGCATAGAGACATTGTCACCGGTACACTATTTTAACTATAAATTAATAGAACTAAACTCATGAAAAATAGAAAAAATGCGTGTAATATTTTCAAAGTACTAATAAGGTCAGTCTAGACATATAATTATGGAAAGTTAATTTATTATTCAAAGCGAGGTATTGATGATCAAAACTAAAATGTGTTGACTATGCGTATCATAGAAGAACAATTATTTAGAGAATGTAGGAAGTTGAATAATCTTGACAACATTAATTGTTGGCACATCTCTATCCAAGTCATTGCCTGCTCACACCGATTGTTCATCCAGCTATGCTTAAGCTGTTAGGTGGTATGTCTAATTTCTGATATATAGTAAGGGAGACGAGACACTTAGATAAGAAACGGCTTAAATAGGATTTTAAGGAGATCAATGATCAATTAAGGTCGTCTTATTCATTTGAAAATATATGCTGCGTGCTTGTCAGAGATTGGAAAACACGTTGTAGAGATAGTAGATGTAGATTTCTCATGTAATTACGATTATAATAACCATTTGCTGTGCTGGTGATAACATCTTGCCACCGCAGGAAGAGTACAGGTATGGAAGCTAAGGCTTTCATGCTTCAAAAATACGGAGTCTCCTCTTAATCATCATTTGTCAGCAGAGGGAATGGACAAAGTCATTGTTCTGGCCCACGGCAGAGAGCAACATGCCAACTTGAAGTAATAATTGGCCAACTTAGATGGCGGGAGGGTCGTTGTTATTTCTTAGGTCTTTGAGACGGGGATAATAATTGGCCAATACCAGCAGCATATGTATGCGCTACCAACTTGTACCGTGCGACAAGCTAACTGTACTATAAGTACAACAGAAAACATGACAATAATCGAGCCAACTTGAAGTAGAATAACATGAGCAATCGTTGACATCTCAATGTCGGCTTCAGAATATGCACTGGGCGGAACATAGTGTGCAATGGATTCGTTGGAGTATAGTGTATTTTAATTGTTTCTTATATATTCCTATTAGCTCTTGACTCCCGACTGAACGCTGCAGTGTTATCGGTAGAATAGCTCTTTGATTTTGCAAAGACCCCTACTCAACCCCACGGAGTAGGAAGGCCCCTACTTGGTAGGTTTTGTCTGTTTCTTTTCCTCATCACGAGCCCATCCTCGCCCCGTACCCATTCCACACGTGCTGCCACAGCACACCCCTTCTATGTATGGAATCTTTGGCTAACCACTAGTAGAGAACTGACTTTCGATCCACCCCTTTTATCCCGGTTTAAAAGTGGCCCGGGACAAAAGGGGGTGCGCCGGGGTGCGGGAATTTGGAGGGGAGCATTAGTCCCGGTTGGTAATTGCAACCGGGACTAAAGGCCCCCCTTTAGTCCCGGTTGCAACGGCTAGCGGGGGGCCGTCGGTGGCGGGACCCTTTTATCCCGGTTGGAGGATCCAACCGGGATAAAAGGGACACCCTTTTATCCCGGTTGGAGGCACCAACCGGGATAAAAGGGTTAGTCCCGGTTGGTGCCTCCAACCGGGATAAAAGGGTGTCCCTTTTATCCCGGTTGGATCCTCCAACCGGGACTAACTTTCCAACCGAGACAAAAGGTGTTTCCTTTTGTCTCGGTTGGAGTTTTTAACCGGGATTAAAACTCATCCCCCACTATACCCCGAGACAGAGACTTTCTTCTTCCTCCAGCCCGAGCAGTCCAGCACATTGATAGAGAGCTGAGCTTCACCTACTCTCCGGTGGTGCCCAAGCAAGGGAGGTGCTGCCCGAACTTTTTTCCCTCATTTTCGTGGGAATTTGACTCAGCCAACAAGTGCTGCGAAGGTTTGCTACTTCATCCTCGTGTTATGCTTTGATTTATGCTTTGGAGATGGAAAGATTATTTGCTACAATGTGATGATGAAGTAGAAAAATGGAGAGGTATTTTGAGCTAGAATGTGAGGGAGATTGATGTGTCATATATAGTATGCATTATTTCAGTGGTTTAAAAATGATGCTACCTTGTCTAGACGGTTTATCTTATCAAATTCAATATGGTTTTTTAAATCCATATACTTGTTGAACTTGCATACCGTGTTCATTTCGGCGAGAATGTTCTCCGCCGAGCAGCAACGTATGTCAAGAAGGAGGTTCGATTCTACGAGAAAGAGTGGATACGGACATCGTGACCGTGTCCCCTTTTCCGTAGCATCTAACCTCTTTCATGACGAAGTGCGGTGCTGCCGAGCTGAGGACATCCTCGCGAAATGAACACGGTCTTCAAGTTCAACAACTTCTGTAGTGGTAAGGAAAGAATTTTTGTACATAGATGACTTCTGCTACTTGTTGAACTTGCATACCGTGTTCTCTCGCCGAGGATGTTCTCCGCCGAGCAGCAACGTATGTCAAGAAGGAGGTTCGATTCTACGAGAAAGAGTGGATACGGACATCGTGACCGTGTCCCCTTTTCCGTAGCATCTAACCTCTTTAATGACGAAGTGCGGTGCCGCCCAGTTGAGGACATCCTCGCGAGATGATCACGGTCTTCAAGTTGAACAACTTATGCAGTGTTTGGGACTTTAATTTAAATATGTGTATTTGGATCTTCATGTTGTTGTATTGTACCATGTTGTTTGGATCTTTAATCGATTTTCACGCGTAATCCATTGTCAAGTGTAATCCATTTTCGTGCGTAATACGATGCAGATGGACCGGCATTGGATGTATAATGCAGACAGGCGGAGCAAGGTGTTTATTGATGGCTTGCATTATTTTCTCGAAGTGGCAAAAGCGAACAAGCCAGAGAATGGGTTCGTATGTTGTCCATGCTTCCAATGCAATAACAGGAAGGAGTATTCAAAGAATTCCTGGGGGACTATTCACAGCCACTTGTTTAAATACGGTTTCATGCCTAACTATTTGGTTTGGACCAAGCACGGTGAACTAGGGGTTGTAATGGAAGATGGTGAGGAGGAGGAGGAAGATGACACCATTCCGGACTGGGTTGCAGGCCAAGCTTTTGCAGGTACTACAATGGGCGAGGCTGATGAAGATGAGTTTGCAGAAAATGACCCTACTGATGACCTTGGTCAGGTGATACGAGATGCATACAGAGATTGCGAAACTGAGAAGGAAGCAGCAAAGTTGCAGCGCATGATAGATGATCACCAAAAATTGTTGTACCCAGGTTGCCAGCAGGGCCATAAAAAACTAGGTACGACACTAGAATTTGTGCAATGGAAGGCAAAAAATGGTGTGTCCGATAAGGCATTTCAGGGGATGTTGAGAATTGTCAAGAAGATTCTCCCCGAGAATAATGAATTACCGTCCACAACATATGAAGCTAAACAGATTATTTGCCCTCTCGGATTGGATGTTCAGAAGATACACGCATGCCCTAATGACTGTATCCTCTATCGTGGTGATGAATACGAGGAATTGGATGCTTGTCCCGTCTGCGAAGCCCTGCGGTATAAGATCAGGCGAGATGATCCTGGTGATGTCGAGGGGCAGTCTCCCAAGAAGAGAGTTCCCGCGAAGGTGATGTGGTATTTCCATATAATACCACGCTTGAAGCGCTTGTTCAGGAACAAGGCGAATGCTAAGTTGATGCGATGGCACAAAGAAGAACGTAAGGAAGATGAGATGCTGAGACACCCCGCAGATGGGGCACAGTGGAGATCAATTGATAGAACATTCCCAGACTTTGAAAGTGAAGCAAGGAACATAAGGTTTGGTTTAAGCACTGATGGATTCAATCCATTCGGTGAGTTGAGTAGTGGTCATAGTACTTGGCCTGTGACCCTTTGTATGTTCAACCTTCCTCCTTGGCTGTGCATGAAGCGGAAGTTCATTATGATGCCGGCGCTTATCCAAGGCCCAAAACAACCCGGCAACGACATTGACGTGTACCTAAGGCCGTTGGTTGATGACCTTTTACAGCTCTGGAAGGAAGAAGGTGTACGTGTGTGGGATGAGGATAGACAAGAGATCTTTAATCTACGAGCACTGTTGTTCGTAACCATCAACGATTGGCCTGCATTGAGTAACCTTTCAGGACAGACAAATAAGGGATATCGGGCATGCACCCACTGTTTAGATGACACAGATAGCATATACTTGAAGCACTGTAAGAAGGTCGTCTATATGGGTCATCGTCGATTTCTCCCTGCTCACCACCAGCTGAGAAAGAGCGGGATGCATTTCAAAGGGACGCCAGACCATCGTAAAAAACCTGCACACCGTAATGGAAAGCGTGTGTTCGAGATGATGAAGGATGTACATGTAGTCTTTGGAAAGGGACTTGGTAGCCAACCTATTCCGAACGATGATAACGGACATGCACCCATGTGGAAGAAAAAGTCAATATTTTGGGAGCTACCTTATTGGGAAATCCTAGAGGTTCGCAACGCAATAGACGTGATGCACCTGACGAAGAATCTTTGCGTGAACGTGCTAGGCTTCATGGGTGTTTATGGAACCTCAAAAGATACATTGGAAGCAAGACAGGACCTGAAAGCCATGGGGCAACGAGATGACCTACATCCGGAAAAGAGAGATAATGGACAGCACTACTTACGTCCTGCCAGTTACACTCTCAGCAAGGAGGAGAAGGATAGCATGTTTGAATGCTTGAATAGTATGAAGGTCCCATCTGGGTACTCCTCGAATATAAAGGGAATAATAAATATGAAACAAAAGAAGTTTACAAATCTCAAGGCTCATGACTGCCACATGTTGATGACCCAGTTGCTTCCGGTTGCACTGAGGGGTGTTCTACCCGAAAATGTCCGGTTGCCGCTCGTAAAGCTATGCGCGTTTCTCAATGCGATTTCGCAGAAGGCAATCGATCCATCCAAGCTATCAAAGCTACAGAACGATGTGGTGCAATGTCTTGTCAGTTTTGAGTTGTTATTTCCACCATCCTTCTTCAATATTATGACGCACTTACTGGTTCACCTAGTAAAAGAGATTGGTATTCTCGGACCTGTATACCTGCACAATATGTGGCCTTTCGAGAGGTTCATGGCAGTCCTAAAAAACTATGTTCGTAATCGTGCTCGTCCAGAAGGAAGCATCGCCAGGGGATATGGAACAGAGGAGGTGATCGAGTTTTGTGTTGATTTTATTGATTCAATTGACTCGATTGGGGTTCCAACTTCACGCCACGAGGGGAGGCTCCGAGGAATGGGCACCCTTGGAAGGAAATCAAGTTTGAGCAATGATACTAATTTGTTCGACAAGGCACACTACACTATTCTACAACAGTCATCCTTTGTGTCTCCGTATATCGAGCAGCACAGGCAGATGGTAGCTTCCAAAAACCCGACCAAATCCGATGCTTGGCTTACCCGTCATCACATGGAAACTTTTCCCTCCTGGTTGCGCCAACAACTTATGGGTAACTCTGAGATTCACCCACAGCTTGCCTGGTTAGCCAGGGGACCTGCTACCACAATCGTCAAATTCCAAGCTATGAGATAAATGGTTACACATTTTACACGAGAGCCCAGGACCAGAAAAGCACGAACCAGAATAGTGGTGTCCGCATAGATGCCATGGACAGAAATAATAGCAAGGAGTCGTATTATGGTTTCATACAGGAGATATGGGAACTCGAATACGGACCGCTGTTCATCCCTCTATTTCTTTGCAATTGGGTGAAGCTAACTGCCGTTACCAAAGATCAGTACGGAATGACAATAGTAGATCTGAGCAAGACTGGATACAGTGATGACCCATTCGTACTTGCCAATGATGTGCATCAGGTGTT
This sequence comes from Setaria viridis, assembly GCF_005286985.2. Lineage (NCBI taxonomy): Eukaryota > Viridiplantae > Streptophyta > Magnoliopsida > Poales > Poaceae > Setaria > Setaria viridis. Next base: position 33,889,652 of record NC_048270.2, read on the forward strand.
CTATGTGAAGGACATGTGCAGCAAACCCAAGAGGAATCCAGAAGAGACATGGGAGCCAAAGTGCCACATAGTTCTTCCAGGTAAAAGAAAAATCGTGGGAGTCGAGGATAAAACAGACCAATCAGATGATTATGATCAGTTTGATGGCATGCCTCCATTCGACGTTGAAGTTGATCCAAGCATCCTGCTGTCCAAAGAAGAGGCTCCGTACTTACGCCGCGATCATGATCAAGGAACTTTCGTGAAGAAGAAATTTTACAACGTTGTATTGTAATGCGTTAAATGTGCATGACCTTTGTGTATTAATTGATACAATTTGTAATTTACCCTATGTATGATTTCATGTGTTATTAAATTTGTTAGGTGAAGATTTTTTAGATATACATGAACATTGTTAACCACATACTAACATGGATTTTTCTGCGCATTCAAAAAATTTAATTGAATAATTTATTGATCACAGCAATGCAGTAAAATAAATATTTTACAGGCTACATGAGTTGGTATAGAAATAATGATTACTTCATACTTATTGTCAATTTACTCGTTAATTAAATATATTTTTGCATGTACAAAATCTGAGAAGGTTTTGTTTTTCATCCTGGAATGCAGTGAAAAGGTTAAATAAAATCCATTTCCAAAAAACAGGCGGGAGAAGAAAAATAGGAAAAAGGACCTTTTGTCCCGGGTGCTAACAGCAACCGGGACAAAAGGCCCCCCTTTTATCCCGGTTGCAAACGGCAACCGGGATAAAAGGGTACGTTTCGTCTCCCGCCCGAACGTACCCTTTTATCCCGGTTGCCATTTGCAACAGGGATAAAAGGCCCCCCCCTTTTATCCCGGTTGGTGACGGGACCCGGGATAAAAGGGTGCGCTCCCAGCCCCACCTGGCGGGGGCACCCTTTTGTCCCGGGTCCCGTTACCAACCGGGATAAAAGGGGGGGCCTTTTATCCCGGTTGGTAACGGGACCCGAGATAAAAGGGTGCCCCCGCCAGGTGGGGCTGGGAGCGCACCCTTTTATCCCGGGTCCCGTTACCAACCGGGATAAAAGGGGGGGCCTTTTGTCCCGGTTGGTGACGGGACCCGGGACAAAAGGCCCTTTTGTCCCGGGTGCCATTACGAACCGGGATAAAAGGGGGGGGGGGGTTAAAAGCACTGTACTCCCTTCTACCCCCCGCCAGTTCCACACTTAGCGAAATTTTCGCAAGTCCCGCGCTCTCCGCCCGTCGCCGCCCGTCCGCCTCCCTCGCCGGCCGCCGCCGTCGTCGTCCCCCATTGCGCCGTCGAAGTCCCGCATTGCGCCGTCGTCGTCGCCCGTCCGCCTCCCTCGCCCGTCGCCGCCCGTCCGCCTCCCTCTCCGCCCGTCGCCGCCCGTCCGCCTCCCTCGCCGGCTGCATCGCCCCTCGTCGCCGGCTCCATCCTCGTCGCCCCTCGTCGCCCCTCGCCGGCCGCCATCGTCGTCTTCGCCTCGGCCGCCGTCGTCCCGCCGTCGTCGTCTTCGTCCTCGTCGCCGCCCCGGCCGCCGCTGTCCCGCACGCCGCCCGGCCGCCGCCGTCCCGCCGTCACGCCGCCCCGGCCGCCGCCGTCACGCCGCCCCGGCCGCCGCCGTCAGGCCGCCCCGGCCGCCGCCGTCCCGCCGCCCCGGCCGCCGCCCCGCGCGCGAGAGGTCTGCCGCGCCGGCCGGTGCGCCGGGAGAGCTGGCCGTTTTCTTTTAATTTTTAATTTTGTTTTTTTAGATGGAATTGTAATTTTGTTAAGTTAGATTTTTAGATTTCTAATTTTGTTAAGTTAGATTTTTAGATTTCTAGTTAGTTTGTTAAGTTAGATTTGTAGTTAGGTTGTTAACTACCGTCCCGCCGTCGTGATCGCCGCCGTCCCGCCGAGTAGCTACCGTGAGAGTCGCCTTGTAGCCGTCGTGATCGCCGCCGAGTAGCCGCCGTGATCGCCGCCGTCCTGCCGCCCATCACAACGTAGTAGCTTTGGCACCGCCCGTGGTTCCGGTGAACCGCCTCCGCCGCCCTGACCGCCGCCGTCCCGCCTCCGCCGCCCTGACCGCCGCCGTCCCGCCTTCGCCGCCCTTATCGCCGTCGTAGAAATTCGTAGAAATTCGTAGAAATTCGTCAAAATTCGTAGAAATTCGTCAAAATTCGTAGAAATTCATAGAAAATCGTAGAAATTTGTAGAAATTCATAGAAATTCGTAGAAATTTGTATAAATTCATAGAAATTCATAGAAATTCATAGAAATTCATAGAAATTCGTAGAAATTCGTAGAAATTCGTAGAAATTCGTAGAAATTTCATTATATACATGTATGATTCCGAACTGTGATTATATACAAATTTGTATTAAGACGATTTCTATGACTGTCATGTATGATTCCATGTATGTTTGCAGCAATAGTTGAAATGGCAGACGATGAGACCGCAAGGTATATCATGGAGCAGATAATCGCTGGTGATGATAGTGGCGACAACGTTCCACTATCATACACGGATGAAGAGGGCACCCAGGCGGACATGTTCCTCAACATGTCTGCCGATGTGAATGAAGAGCAACAGCCGCAGCAACAACTTGCCGTGGCGGAAGGTTCCGGCGAGGTATATACAACCATTCTTGTATTGTTTCACGCCACCGCTACTAGTACGTACTAATTAACGAATCTTAAACTGTTAGCCCTCCGGATCGACACAAGGGCAGAAGACCCGAGGTCGTACAAAGGTGATGGAAGGGAGGCTTGTCATCACCGAAGTTACAGATGAAGGCAGGCCGGTTGCTCCCGAGAAAGTCGCAAAGAAGTACGTTAGTCAAATCGGGGCAATCGTCCGGGACAACGTACCTATCAGCATCAGAGAATGGAAGGGCAGAAGCGATAATCCGTACGCCCTTCCAGAGACAGAAAAGAATATGCTGTGGGAAGACGTGAAGAGGCATTTCACATTCCCCGAAGATTATAGCGAGAAGGATGTCAAAGCGTGGACACTTAAGAAGATGGCTACTCAATTCCAGACATTCAAGAAGATGCTGGACACCCACTACATCAAGAAGGGCAAAACTCCAGACTTCAACGCGTGGCCCAAGTTGAGGGACCACTGGGATGCATTTGTTGAATACAAGAGGAGTGAAGAAGGGGTGAAAAAGATCACGACCAACGTTGCAAATGCTAGTCAGAAGGGCTACCACCATCATTTGGGGCGAGGTGGGTATGGCTCAGCAATTCCCAAGTGGAGAAAGATGGAACAAGATCTGATCGAACGGGGAATCATACCTGCAACTATTGAATGGCCCGAACGATCAAAGAACTGGTACTACGCTCATGGAGGCTCCCTAAGCCAAGAGGATGGGACGCTGATTTTCAATGACAGAATACGTGAGAAGGCCGAACATCTCATGAAGAACATTGAAGATTCCAAGGCTGGGAGGTTGAGGGTGGACCGAGAAAATGATGAGCTCACATTGGCCCTCGGTAATCCAGAGCACCCAGGACGTTGCCGGGGGTTCGGGGTGGTTCCGTGGAAGTTCGCTTTCCGAGGCGACAGCGCCTCTTACAGAAGCCGGAAGCGAAGAAAGGAACAGATGGAGGAGAGCTGGCGGCAGATGCTAGAACAACGAATGATGGATGAAATCAATCGGCCGGTGGCCGACGTAGTTGCGGAGTTGGCGCAATCTGGAGCACTGCCGAATCCTCACACCGCCAGCCCTTCTCAACGCCTCGGGAGCAGTTGTGCTTCTACAGGGGTCCCCGATGCGCAGACGCCCAGGTTACCCGTGGAGGAGCAACGGTTCCCCGTGGATGCCATCACGCAACGGACCTCATGTGAGCTGCATGCACCGGTCGGCAACCTCACTATTAAGGTATACTTATACATAATATTTATGCAATCTTGTCAATTGATCCAGGCCTCGAGATCGGAGTTCAACTTGTTTACTTCTGCTATATGTACAGGTAGCGTACGGGAGTGCGTTACCAACGCTGGCAGGGCAGAGCAGTCATGGCATGGACATTCCAACAGGCTACGCCAGCGTCTGCGTCGAGCAAATAGTAGATGCCCAGTATGAAGGTCTAGAGCTCGACTTCCCGGGAGGCGACGGGGAAAAGACATTGGCAGATGCGCTTCATGGGATCATTCTATGGAAGAAACGCTACATCATTATTTCCCGCACGGAGCCATCTCCTCAGACCTCAAGACCGCTCCCCGTAGATCCCGAGCAGCGACCTTCTCCTCATACCTCGAGACCGGCATCTCCTGCTCCAGGACCGTCGCTTCCATCTATATCAAGGTCTCCATCTCCACCACATCCTGGTGCTGGGAGCGACGACGACAATAACAACACCCCTCCCCGATCACCGTCGCCGGCACCAAGAGCGGCCCCCTCGAAGGAACCTGCAGCACCACTCAAGAAGTCACGAGCACCGCCTCCCAAGCAAAGACAGCCTCGAAAGAAGAAAACAAAGGTCGACCCTGAAGTGGCTCGCAAGGAACGCTTTGAGGCAATGTCTCATGCGGAACAGTGGGCAGAAATCCAACGAGAGGCCAGTGAGTGGTTCAAGAAACAAGCCGAATTAAAAAAAGCAAGGGAGATGGAGCCACCGCCAGTAAGTCGGCGGGATTTAAACTTTTTTATCAGGATGGAGGAAGGAGCCAAGAAAAGGATACCACTCTTGTCAAACTATGAACGGGCTCTAGTAAAGGCTGATGAAAAGGATAAAAGAAAAGGAAAATCATCCTCCAGCGGTTCAGTCCCCGACCTCAGCCATTTATCAAAGAAAGATGCTCAACGGGTAAAAGCAATGCCCTTGGATCAACAAGAAAATATATTGAAGTTCATGGAAGAAACAGGTCTGGGACTTGAAGAATGCATAGGGCAAGTCGAGACGCCAACTGCACCGCCCCCTGAGCCGAGATGGCCTTATGAGCTAGGCAAGCCTCTAGTGAAGCCGGCAATGGTACGGAAGCTGTCAACAAAGATGTACGAATTCCATCAATGGTACATGACGGCATCCGCCAAATCGAGGGAGATGATCGGCATGAAGGTAAAACCGATAGATTTTCACGGTGAAGGGGAGAAAGTACTGTGGCTAGACTTCAAGGATATATACGAAGTGTGCCATCATGATGCCCTGGACGTCTCTCTGATCAGCGCTTGGATTCTGTAAGTGTCCGTTTATTATCTCTACATGTAAATTTTGGCGTGCGTCACCGTACTAACTTCATCTTCCATTTCATGTAGGATGCTAATTCAGACATGCCGCCGAGAGGCGTACCTACATGTAGGCTTCATGGATCCATCTGTAGTTAACCAACAACAGATACAATTAGCGCCGGAAAAAACCTTTGCCGAAATATACAATTTCCTACACAAACAAACATTCAAGGATTTCATACTACTTCCATACAACTTCAAGTAAGTGTGTGTATACCGTCTACTTTCGATGTCTTTTTCCTTATCTCTACATGTTAGTTAGCTCTAATATGCATGAACATTTTACGCACGCAGCTTCCACTGGATCCTTATTATAATTGAGCCTGAAAGAAGCCACGTCACTGTCTTTGATTCGTTACGGAAAGATCCGGTGGACTACCAAGAATTGCAAGACATGCTAGGCTTGTAATAATTCTGGACCTTTATCTCTATGCAAAAATTTATTTCCTAAATTTTATCCCTGTTACACTATGTCATTCATTATTCTAATCCGCAGCGTATGGAAACAATTCATAAGGACACACAAAGGTCCATTCAAAGAAGATCTTACATGGAACACAGACTTCCCGGTACGTATGAAGTCTGCACATTTATTACATTGTATAACACGAATATTTCATAACTTATTTTTTTTCCGCACTGAAGTGCTTAAGACAGGAACCCGGGAATAACCTATGTGGATACTACATCTGTGAGCACATGCACAGTTTTTTGGGACCCAAGGGACCGAAGATGACGCCGCACAACTTTAAAGTACGTAAAATAAATATATTACTAGTTAATTATTTTCTAGCTCCTTATATGTATTTGTTCATGTAACATTCACAAATTTCCAAATTATAGATGTTAAATATTCAACAAGGACTCTTGAAGGAAGAAAGAGTAGCGGCAATATGTGAAGGTCTCATTGGATTCATAATGGACGAGGTGGTAAATCCAAGAGGAGAATTTTATTACGATGGACGACAATTAGACACTCCTCTCAGCAACACCACGACGGGAAGATCGTAGGAAGATACTTTGATTTATTTGTATATATGATCGATTTGTACTAATTAAGCTAGTTGAATTGTGTATATGAATTGTGTATAAGGATTGTGTATATATATAGTAGTTGTATAATTACAAATCCCATTCGTTTAAATACTAGTTGATTTAATTCATTCTAAAAAAATCTCAACTACAAGGTTAACAAATTAAAAGGGCCGCGGTACTACTATACGTATACGTGATGCATGCATGAAAAATTCAGGCGTCACCAGTGCCATGCAAGCGCAATTTAGTCCCGGTTGGAATTGAGCCGGGACTAAAGGTGACCCCTTTAGTCCCGGTTGGGAAATCCAACCGGGACTAAAGGGGACCCCTTTAGTCCCGGTTTGGAAATCCAACCGGGACTAAAGGGACCCCTTTAGTCCCGGTTGGTGTCACCAACCGGGACTAAAGGGCCTGTCCCGCGCCTGGCGTGGCAAAGACCCCCCCTTTTGTCCCGGTTGGTTTATCCCGGATGGATATCCGAGAGATATGACCCTTACCAACCGGGACTAATGCTCAGTTTTCTACCAGTGAACAAAGAACAATTCTATGTTTCGATATCAATAATGGCAAGAAATACAGATGGTCTTGAGGCAAATCTGGAAGTGTATGGTGGCTTGGAGGCCGACCGTCAAAGAATGCATCCGGGATGGGGCAATCCAATGGTTCTGCATGCTAGTTGGAGGGGCCCTCAAGACCCATTAGGAAATCGCCTCTTGTAAAGCAGATCGATCAAGCTGGGGATGCTGGAGCTGGACTTTTGAATCAACCGCGTCTCCCAGGCTCCAAGATGGCGTGCTCTCTTCGTTCTGAGGGCATGCCTGCTGGAGTTGTTCTTATTAAAATAAAACAATGTTCTTATTGTTCTTTGCTAAGTCTTGTTACCAGCCATCACCAATGGCTATGCAGAGGAGAAAATACAATTAGCAAGTGGGGTAACCAGCAATGCGCCCACCTCAGCCTTCTATATCAACCTAGTACAGTGGTGCAAGCTTTTTCGTTCATGGAGACGACATAGACCTAGCCGCCTGCTAGCGCTGCATATTAATCACACACCGCCATGGCCGCGCCCTCGCAGTACTCCCAGCTGCTGCCCACTCTACTGATCCTCGCGGCGGCGATTCACCTGATCCTGGCTGCCAATCCTGATGAGCAGAAGAAGCCGATCACACTTCCCGGTTGCCCCGACAAGTGCGGCGACATCAGCATCCCCTACCCGTTCGGCACCAAACCCGGCTGCTTCCTCCCGGGTTTCGACGTCACCTGCAACCGCTCCTTCAACCCGCCTCGCGCTTTCCTCAACGCAACTGCAAACCAACATTACGTCGGTGAGCGATACTACTCGGAGGCGTCGCCGAATCCGACCGGTGCCCTTACCGGAGACAGCCGGTCGGTCTGGCCGTTCGAGCTCGTCGACGTATCGCCGGCGAAGAGCGAGCTGCGTGTGTACGGAGCGATCAGGTCCGACTGCAGCGACGCCAGCAGCAGGAACCACACCGTCAGGCTGCAAGGCACGACGATGAACATCAACTCGGATGGCCCCTTCTTCCTCTCGCCGCTGCGCAACGCCCTCGTCGGCGTCGGCCTCAACGTCCAGCCCAAGATGGTGCGGTCACCGTCGATCGACACCACCACGGGCTACATGCTCGCCTGCCTCTCGTACATCGCCGACGACAGGCTTGCGCAGAGCGGGTCGTGCACGGGGCAGGGTTGCTGCCAGGCGACCTTCAGGGCCAGGCCTGAAGCTTCCATCTTCAGCTACAACTACTTCTCAGTGGCGTTCCAGAAACAGGACAACACGTACGGGACTGGCCCCAAGCCCCCGTGCACCTACGGCATGGTGGTGGATAGCTCATGGTACGACTTCTCGACGGAGGACATGTACAACTACGAGGCGCTGCCCAAGAAGTACCCAAGAGGTGTCCCCTTCGTGCTCGATTTCGCCGTCGGCGGCGGCTCGTGCGCGGCGCCTCAAGGCACCGGATGCAGCGGCAACAGCTCTTGTGCCGACGCGCCCAGCGGCGCCAAAGGCTATGTCTGCAGTTGCTTGACATTTTACGAAGGCAACCCATACATCCCTAATGGATGCCAAGGTACATTCCTAATTCCACGGCGACGGCGTGTAATTCCGTTGACTTGATATCTTTTTCAGCGATCGAACTAACTCAACTTTCATATCTTGTTTGACCCTCTATTAATTTCCAGACATCAATGAGTGCTCCGATCATAGTTTGAATGGTTGCCACCACACTACGACCTGCGTGAACAGACAGGGTGGCTATGACTGTAAATGCAAACCCGGAATGACACGCCGTGGGACTGAAGGACCCTGCACCGAGAAATTCCCCCTACCAGCGAAGATCATCGTCGGTAAATAAGCACTAAACTAGCGCACTACATAGTTGAATTACATCCGTACACCAACTTTTTCTGTAAATGCATGTTTTTTTAAAAATAAGATAATTAACAGATCATTATGTTAAAAAAATACTTCAATTTAGATAGGTAAGGTGAATCTTTGCCTTAATCAAGATTACCCTTGGCTCTCTAGCCATGTGAGCAGCGACCTTGAGTCGCCTTCCATCCCCAAGAGGATGATGGAGTCTCTAGGAGTTTTGACCCTATTCATTTCATAGTGCTCATAAGTTTAAGTTTCTAGTGATTTGGTTGCTTTTAGAGAAACTCCAGCAATGACCTCTAAACGGAGGCTCCTACCTCTTGAGTAGGGGCTGCACCTACCTTCTAGAGGCCTGTTTTCTACAACCATTTTCTACAACCAACTTCAGCAAGGGCCTCTAAATTTGAACCCCTATTTCTAAATTATTTCTTCTTTTATTTTCACACACATCCTCTATGTATATTCTTCATTTCACACAACATTAATTCAAACTAAAATATTAATAATGCGTCCCTTCATGATTTGAAACACGATCCATATTCAAATTCAAAAATTTTAAATATGGAAATGACCATATTCACAGCTCACTATCTTTAAATTGCAAAACCATCACACAGTTTGAATAAACAAGTGAGTTGAAGTTACATCCATGTGAAGTCACAAAATACAAATATTTTAACCAAAACTAAAAATGTTCTAATTGTAACAAATGGGCAAATAGACTTAGAGAGTGAAGACATTGGACCCTTTCAAGAACCGTAGCATGCATTGTAAAACATATGCAATCAGAAATCAAACATGCTACCATGTACCAAAATTCAGTACAAGGGGCTGCAATACTAAAATGCTCAATGCATAAATTCCATATACCTATGGATATACAACAGCGGCATCACATCAAACAAAATTAAATAGGCCAAATGGAATGAATAGCACAAGATAAAATGATTGATAATGAAGCATGCTACCATAAAACATACCTATTGTGATGCTCCATTGACATCACCACCTTTAGAAGACTCAAACCCACCATCAAACCTGCTACCAAATCCACTATTGAAGGCAGCCATCTTTTGTGCTGCATTTTGTGCCCTCATTGCCAACACATAGGTCTTCCGATCCAGATTCAAGGTGCTCACATCACAGAACATGATCCTCTGTTCTTGCTCCCACATGAACTTTTCCTTTACCAAGGATATCTTTTGATGATGAATCATCCTCTTTTCCTTCCACCTCTCCTCCTTTAGTTTTTTCTCCTCCTCCCTCAGTTTCTTCTGCTCCTTCTTATCCAAGATCAACTCCTCAATAGCTTCTTTATATGGACCTGCATCTCCTCTAGTCTTCAACCTTTGCTTTGCTTCCTTCCTTCCAATCGGCCTCTTAGTTTCACTTGCTTGTGCTCAATCAGGAGTATGACTCTTACCATTCTCATCTCCCTCTTCTTCTTCTTTAGTGCTTTTCTTAGACAGTGTGGAAGACTTGCTGGGCCTTGGTCTCTTGTGCGATTTATCTATTTCTTGAAACTTGGGACAATTCCTCACCTTGAGCCTAAACTGAAATGCCTTCTTTGGTGGCATGGTAGTGAACATTGCATGGGCTTCAAGAAGCTGCAAAAAAGTAAGTGTTAGTTGATGGCAACACAAAAGAATCTATAGAAAATGATCAGTATAGAATTACACTTACATGCTCCTTATATGATACGTCGCTTGGATGTCAACGCTCATCTTGTTCATAGCATGCATGAAACTTGCCACATTCCTTCTTTATCGTGTCCAAGCGATTCTCAAGTGAGTTTAAATTCTTATCAGAATGAAAAGTGCGGTTGGCATGGAAGTGCTCAGCAATTCTTTCCAATATGCCCTGCCCGGCTGCTCATTTGCCACAATAGGATCCATGCTGATACTCTCCCATGACATGCACAATTGCATATCCTCCTGTGGAGTGTAATTGGTTGATCGTTTGGTGCTTCCTCTTCCACCACTTGCTGGAGTAACAGTGTCTTCAAGTAGCATTGATAAGCTCAATGCATCGACAACAGTCTCATCGGACATGAGGTCAGTCCAAGAACCACCTCTTGTTGTCATCTGCAGAGGAAAAAACAAGTTTGTGGTTGGCAATATCTAAGAATTATACATTTGAATCTTAGAAAATAATAATTTGTTCGCACTGCCAATACACAAAAATATCATCCATAGTAGCAATAATTGTTAGGAGCAGTATAAATATTTCAGCCAAAGAACCATCTCCCGGTATAAGAAAATTATGCTAAAGCTTAAGCAATAGGTCTGCGAACTTATCACTAACCTGTCCTACAATAGCATAGGGCCTGTTCGCTTCAGCTTATAAGCCGGTTGAAAAGCTGAAACGGCTGATTTGTTGTGAGAGAAAAATACTGTTTGGTGGCTGATAAGCCGGTCGAATAAGCTGAAGCGAACAGGGCGATAGTAGTCATTGTTCTTAATGGACAGTATACGAAAAAAGTATCCAACTATTTCTACGAGACTCTCAGTAACATTGCATATTCACTTTTTTCAGGACTAAAAAATAGGGCAATCATCCCTGCATCTCTCATTGTCTCATTTGGATTTTGGTACTGAGCACTATTACTGCTGTAGAAATTCCCCAACACCAAACTGACCCATTGAATGCTAGTCCTATTTGCTGCTTATCCGAATGCCCCAGCAGCAACACGACATACCTTGGAAATTACGAAATCAAACAACAATAACAACATAACCTTGAATTGGGAGATCAAACAAATAAACAAAACAAGAGCATGCAAGCTTCGATGCACCGATTGCAAGCCTCGGTAAACTACAAAACCAAACTAATTTTATGACAAAACAATCAAACAAAAAAATACATTGCAACCTGGTGGAGGCCTGGTAGAGGTGCTGGTGGAGGAGGGGCAGATCAGGGAAGGTTCGATCGAGGGAGGCGCACCGCGCGAGGGTTGGGCCAGTGAGGAGGGATGGAGGTGCTGGTTGGAGTGGAGCACATCCACGCACGTTGTAGCCCCACACTCCAGCAAGAGCTCAGGCTGGCCTGGATTTTATCCTCCTCGCGACCTAGCGTGGTCTTGGTGGAGGAAAAGAGATGAAGAGGGAAGGAGATGAAGAGGGAAACATAGAGGCGATCATGAGTCTCGGGTGACTCAGTCAGTCCACAAAGTCTTAAGTGGGCCATAAAAATAGTTCACCCTTGTAGCTAGCTGATGGGCCTCCATAAACAAAGAATTATTGTAACGTGAGTATGACATGACTCATATTGCTAGCCATTGGTTGATCTCTGCATTCATTGTTTTTTATTTCCACCAGGTAATTTATTGTACTCACTCTGTCTGAAAAAAGACAGCATTCTAATAGAGTTGTTTCCAAGTGTAACTTGGAATACACTTTTATAAGAAAAACAAACATCAGTCCCTAACTTTGGCCGGTCCTTTTCCTTTTAGGCTTACAGCCTATGTAACACTTGCTTATAAATATTTTCCCTTTATATATAAAAAAAAATAGGTAGGAGCTTCCCTACTAATTCCGTCAAAAAAAACAAACATCTAGGATACCATATAAGTAAGATTAAGAAACAGTAGTTCATGATGAATCTAATATACTAATTTACTATCGTGGACGTTGATATTCTCTTATAGAAACCTGATCATAAATAAAAATAGTTTGACTTAATTAGGACAACTTTAGAGTGCTAACCTCTTACTTTGAAACTTAGTTTACTTATTATGTGCACAGTTAATATATATTACTTCTAGTTGGTGTAGTTGTTGTGCTATTTATGCGCGGTCACAAAGAAATAGCACAGCAAAACAATATAATCCTTTTGTTATCTGAAAGAAATCTTGTATACCTTGAATCAACATTTTGAAATGTTTACAGGGTTTGAAAACTAAAAGACTCATTGCTTTATACTTCCGCAGGTCTCTCTGCCTTGGTTGTTGTCTCTGTACTCGTGTTTATGGTAAATCAGATCCTAAAGCTCAAAAGGTTCTATGAACAAAATGGTGGTCCATTACTAGAAGGTGTAAAGAATATAAGGATTTACACCAGGAAACACCTTAAACAAATAACAAATAACTACAAAAATTCCATTGGAGAGGGTGCCTTTGGTAAGGTTTACATGGGAACTCTCAAGAACAAACAGCCAGTAGCTATAAAGAAGTCAATCAAAGTTGATGAGGAGAGGAAAAAGGAGTTCACTGATGAGGTTATAATCCAATCTGAAATGAGACACAAGAACATTGTCAGGCTCTTAGGTTGTTGTTTAGAGCTAGATGTCCCCATGCTGGTTTACGAGTTTGTAGCAAGGGGAAGTCTGTATGATTTTCTCTTTAAAAGAAGAGAGAGCATTCCAGTTGATACACGTCTGAAGATTGCTATTGGGTCAGCTGAAGGTCTAACATACATGCATTCTGCTGGGGAGAGTACCATCCGTCATGGTGATGTTAAGTCTGCTAATATTCTTCTTGACGAAGAATTCAACCCAAAAGTTTCAGACTTTGGGACCTCAAGTCTGCTGGCACGAGGGAAGGCGGAGATGACAGAGCGTGTCATTGGGGACATGAGTTACATAGATCCGATATACATGGAACAAGGGATCGTCACACAGAAGAGTGATGTGTATAGCTTCGGAATTGTTCTTATAGAGCTTGTTACAAGGCGGGCTGCAACGTATGATGAGAAGAGGAGCTACATTGAAAACTTTGTTGGTGCTTGTCAAGACAATAGAGCAAGGTTCTTCTTTGATAATGATGTCACATGTGAGGACGACATTATCATCTTGGAGATGGTAAGTGGAGTCGCTGTGGAGTGCCTGAGGCCTAATCCAGAAGAACGCCTAGATATGAAACAAGTGGAACACCACCTTAGGGGTATAGTTGGACTATCTGCACAGAATGGGCAGGAGAGAGGAAACTTTAGGGGAGGACTTAGTCCTGCACCAGATGATGTTGCTTTGCTTAATTAAGCCTGGGAGAATGATGCACCTACAACTTAAGCACATGTAATGTTTTGCACGTTTCATCTATAGTCAAGTAATTTTATTTTGTACTTATCAATTTTATACGTTCTGTCAAGATTCAAAATCAACACCGTGTCACCGCTATTTATATATTTGAATTAAATGAACAGTTGTTTCGTACGTGCTCTTTTGAATTTGTATGTGTGAACTGACATGATTATCATCTGGACTCTAGTAAATAAGTAATATGTGAAGATATGATCCACATGTTCCTAGTGAGAAAAAACTAGGAATATCTCTCCTCATTTGTATTTCGGAGTTCCTTTGGCCGTAACCAGAAATGAAGATAAGTCCAACTATAGGTACATTACATACAAACAAAAATGATATCCCAATCAGTAGTATTATTTTTCAGGCAAACAATAAATTTCGACCAAAATTTTGCACACTTGGTAGGGGCAGCATCCATGTCATCGTAGATGAAGTCTAGATGCCATCGTAGTTGCCATTTCTCTAGTTTCACCAAGACTTCAAGGATATATGACACTTGGTAGCAGCAGCTGTTTTTGTAGCCTTCAAGGATCGACCGATCGAATAAACATGATTGAATATGACCAGACCATTCGCATCTGGGGACAGAATCTTCAGATCAGTAGACGCAAGCACAGGTGCCACTCAATATATGACAGATTTATACAGATCACACGGTAGAGTAGCGTACTTATAGTCTGAATGTCTGATACACCACCAATCATGCACCTAGGAGCCCAAAGCACTGGTTTCTGTTGATTCTAGTGCAAACAGCAGCAAGCAGATAGCATGAGAAAATGAAGTCGTATATGCTTTTCTTCTCTTTAAAAGAAGATTGCTATTGGGTCAGCTAAAGGCCTAACATACATGCATTCTGCTGGGGAGAGTACCATCGGACATCCGTCATGGTGATGTTAAGTCTGCTAACATTCCTCTTGACAAAGAATACTTCAACCCAAAAGTTTCAGACTTCGGGACCTCAAGTCTGCTGCTGGCACGAGGAAAGGCGGAGATGACAGAGCGTGTCATTGGGGACATGAGTTACATAGACCCGATATACAAGGAACAAGGGATCGTCGCACAGAAGGGTGATGTGTGTAGCTTCGGAATTGTTCTTATAGAGCTTGTTACAAGGCGGGCTGCAACGTATGAGGAGGCCGCGGGGCTGAAGTGAGTGGAGGCAGCTCCACCCCATGCCGAGATGCTCTCTCGCCACCCCCACGCCCGCCGCCGCCGCCGCCTCCTCCCCCCGAAAGCTCCAGCCATTCTCCACCACCTCCACCTACCGAACTCAACCTCCCGCTCCCTCGTCCACCGATGATGCCATTGCCATCCCCGACGCCTCCCTTCCCGCGGACGACGCCATCGCGGACTCCGCGGGCTCCGCGGCGGCGCTGGCGCTCTTGCGCCACCTCGCCGCGCGCCCGGACCTCCGCCGCCTCATGCGCCTCTACGCCACGGCCGCCACCACCTTCGTCGCGCGGTGGAACCTCCCCATGGTGCACGAGGCCATGCGGGCGGCTCCGGGAGGCCGCGGACATGGCGCTCGAGATGAGAACCCGCGGGCTTCAACTGGGTGCTTCCGACGCGCGCAAGGTGCTTCGTGCACGCGCGCAAGGTGTTCGACGGAATGGTGGCGCAGGGAGAGGTGCACCCCGACGCGCAGCTTTCAGCCCTGCTCATGGTTTACGTGGGGGAAGGGGTCAGTACTTCAGTCTGGCAGTGCGACGTGCACAGTGGTTGTGCGCGCGTTCTGCCAACAAGGATGGTTCAAGTATGTGTCTGAGCTATTGAGAATGATGCCAGAGATGGGCATCCCGCCAAGCATGGTGAATTAAGCTGTGTACGCCAAGAAGAGGCAATTGCAAAGCAAGTGTTCCATCTATTGAAGCCTGGAGGAGATTGTTGGGAAAGGGTTCAAGCCCAAATGGCTATGGGATTAGCAAGAGTGCAAGACTGGGTAGACAGAGTGGGCATTCAAGCATTTCTTGAAGCTCGCTAAGAGTAGCTCAAAGCTCATATAATCCTAAGCCTAGTGTCCAGACACTATGCCACACACTTTGATGATTCAGAGCGTACTACTAAAGAGGGCAGGCTTGCTCGGCCTGAGCAACCAGGGCGAGGATATTGTGCATACCAAACACATACTATGCTATTCGATGGTCAGTGCAAAGGAGGCGGCTTTGATTGTACTGTTCAGCTGATGAAGTTGGATGGTTTTTTTTTTTTGGCTGAGAAAGGATGGTATGAAATACTTAGTGATCATGATGACTACTAGTCTGCACCTGGATTTTGATAAGGTGGCATACACCACCCTAGTTTGCTGTATACTGAGAGTAGACCAAATGGAAGAAAGCCAACACTGTTGAGAATTCCTTGAAGTAATATATTGGCAACCAAGCAAACATGTATCTCAGTGATTGCAGGTACTCTTCCTGTTTCATAGTAAATTAATGCACCTATGTCACATGTTTCTTAAGACAACCAATATGAAAAATTCAGGAAGTCATACTGGTTGCTAGTAGTTCTTTTTTTTTGGATAACAGCATACTGGTAGGTAGTAGTTGAAGGATCATTCATCACAAGTCATAAGTTTGGTACAGAGCTAGTAGCACAACATGAAAAAGTGACTGCAGGACTTTTTTTTAAAAAAAAAAATGCAAAGCAAACTACAGAGATGACACATGAATAATAATAAGATGCTGGCAGTGGCAGAGGGGCTGCCTGGTTGATCCATGGGCTTTGCTGTACGTGCAAGTAAACAAAGCCAACTACAGAGATGATATGTGCATGAACAGATAGACTGCAGGTTAACGCGAGAAGCTAATCAAAACATTCTACATGTCACGAATGACATTTTGCAATAAACTAGTAATTTAATTATACACTGAAGTAGACATCTCACGAATGACACTTTGGGATGGAGAAAAAATCATATAAAGAAATCCATTGAGTGTCTTAGAAAGAAAAATTGCAAAGTTCCCCCTGCATCGATTGCCCCTTCTTGCAGCCATTTTATGTCATCATGCACTTCCATTTGGTTTCTCTCTGTTCAAACGATCCTTACACTGCGTCCCCAGTGTTCTGTTTTCTGCAGTCATGTTCTTTTTGTACTTTGCGTCACATGCTTCATTGCCCGTGCAGTCCAAATGTGCTGGCGGTCTTGCAGTTACGAGTAACATTTTTAGCTGAATTAGTCCAAGTGACTGACACAAGCACACAAGGCACAACACGGTGGTGGCATTACCAATTTACCATAGCAAAGTCTCTTACATGCGATCCACAAAATACAGCTGAATCAATACTACAGTATCTAAGTCTTAGAGTTTCTCTGTGGAACTCGAAGAACACCTGAGTTCCCTACCTTCTACACACCTTACATAATGGTTATACAAGCAACAGCATAATCAGACACACAGACATATACGCCAGTATATAGTATCTTATTGATAATGTGGTGAAACTAACACGGCATGACCAAACAAATACAACATCTGACATGGCAATGCGGATACAAGTGGCAATGACAATTTACCACGGTACATCAGGCTGCACCTCTTGTTCTTGTCTTCACTTGAACCCAAGCGGAGCACTCCTTTCCTTTCAGCAATTGATGCCTCTGGGATATCACTGTTCCTGCGGGAAAAACAAGCATGAATCTTATCACATACTCACATAAGTGGTGCTAGGTTACTTTATATGTGGCATTCGGAGATACATTCTGTAAACAGGGTACCTTGTCTGGAGGGCCAGCTACGCTTCGTTCATGTCAGTATGTCACCACCTTCAGCTTCAGGTTCAATCTCGCCCTGAATCTCTGTTCGAGGCCTCAATGCCTCGTTCCCAACTGCGGCCTAGCCCATATACCCAGAATCCAAATTGCCTGACGGAAATTCCAACTGCAACGTGACCACTAAGAAATTTCGGTTGCCCTCTCAGTCTCCTGATCAACTTCTTGGACATCAACTATGGTGCCATCGATGATGAGGTCGATTGGGTTACGATGCTTGGCAACCTCTTCCTTCACCGCCTCGATGGTCCTCTTGATGCTGGTGCTATCAGCGCACCATTTGCTGTAACTGAGGACTACCTCCGTGAGCCTATGGAGATTGCTGATACCGCACGGACGACTCCCTTGACTTCCTGGGCCTGAGCAGAACTTCAATTGAAGATATGTAAGGTTTGGCATAGCTTCTGTACTAAAGGTAAGCCATGGCACTGGGCAATCGATGGATAATCTCAGAAGCTTACTGAACGACCCATTTTGAATCACTATCACTTTTCTGGGAATGAAGTCCAAACCTAGTATTAGGCACTGCAAGCTGGACAAGTCGCCGAGTATTTTCAGATCATCTACCTCTAGTCTGCAAATGGTGATCTGCACAAAAAATAGACAGTTGAGCCCACTGATCCATTTGGGAACACTTATAAATCTTCCTACTGTGACCTTCAACTTCTCAAGCTTCTGAGGCGGATCAGATAGGGAACCCAAGAACTCCATGGAGCAAGCGAATCCACAGCGAATGGTCAGGGACCTGAGCTCCTTCCACTTTCTAATGGATGATAGCAATGCTTTAGTGTAGGCTCTGTCAGTGCACAACTGGAAGGACCATAAGATTGCAATCACTCTCAGGCTTTGCAGACCATCAAGTGCATCTAGAAAGCTTGCAGGGTGTTGGCTTAAATCAACAGTGGCCAGTGTCTCCAGATTGTCCAAGTGCCAGATATCCTGTGGCATCCTTGTTGTTTCAACAGAATCAGTCGGTTCTTCACCACCAACGAGAAGAGCATTCAAACTATCCTTTAGCTTCACAATTTGCTTTGGCAGCTGCCTTATCCGCGTGCTTCTTAGATCCAGCTTACTCAAAAATCGTAACTTGAACACTTCTAAGGGGAGCTCGGATATTTTAGTGTGACTTACATCCAATATTTCCAGAGAAAATAGCTGCTTGACCTCTGATGGGAGCTTTCTGATCTGAGTGTTTCTAACACTCAGATACCTCAGAAACAACATTTTGCTTCTGCATATCTGCAAAAGGTCATTCTCTTTCAAATTCTCCCAGCCTTCAAGATCTAACACCATCAAATTGATAAATTTGTCAAATTGAATTGCATTGACTGCACCAGACACAGCTAATGAACGAGTTTGAGAGAAATCCATCTTTTCAAGCAGATATGGGAGGTTTGGATCTGGATGATGGAGTGCTAGCCTCCGTGGTGTTGGATTGCCGCTGGCTGTTGTTGGTGCCACCGAGTTGAGCGTGCCACTGGTAAAAGCAAAACCCACCTCTGCTGATTTGGAGGCAAGGAACTGCAACATATAATGGTTGACTTGCCAATAGCAAGCATCAACTTTATCCGGGTCGCATTCATAGTTTGCTAGTACAGGGTTGATGACATTCCTGTCGACTAGCTGGAAGAAACATATCTCTGCATGCTCCATAGATCCAAGGATAAACCCTTCCTGTAACCATTTCGTGATGAGACAGTCCATCTTGAACAAATACCCCTGCGGAAATAGGCTCATGTACAAGGACAAATGCCTCAACTCGCGAGGAAGGTCATAGTAAGCATGTGCAAGTGCCTGTTCGAACCGCTTTGGTAACTGGGGGACTTGTTCCTTCCTACAAGACACAAATATCTGATGCCGTTGCATGTTGTATTTATGCTGTAGTTTCAGCTCTTGCAGTAGTTGTTGTTTCAACCAGTCTACCATGCCAGTTATCAACAATGGTACACCTTCGCACGCCGTGAAGATTTTATCACAAGCCAGCACCACATTGTGTAGCTGACAACCATCCATTGAATCAAAAGTTTTTGCTAGGAGCAACTTTTCAGAATATTTCTGATTCAGAGGCTTCATGTCATGCACAAGGCCATCGAAATAAGAGTAACACAACCATCCTATGCTTCCCATGCGCGTTGTGATCAATATTCGGCTACCACAATTGTTATCAGGAAAAGCATCCTTGATCATTGTTAAATCCGACTCTCCCCATACATCATCAACTCCATCGATTAATATGAAGTACCTAGCAAGGATAATTGGAAAATATTAAGCTAACTCCAAACTATGTTTTCATTGTATCACAGAGCAATCTATATTGTAGCTCAACACTGTCGACACAAAAAAAATGACCACAAAACAAGTTTTTATGAACATTGGATAGTCCGGTGATGGAGGGCATAGCAGTAGTGGATCGTTCTTGGTGAAAAGAAGGCTAGTGCGAAGGAGAAGGCTAGTGTGTGAAACTCTTGTGTGAGCATTTTCGGAGCAGCAGACTATCCAGTGAGAGAAGCAATGAGCAAAGACTAATACAACGGAAGAGTACACATCGAAAAGCATTGAGAGCTAGGTTCAACTTCAACATGATTATAATCACCAGATAGTCCAATATGCTCACTTGTGTTCACTTGACTATCCAGTGCTCCTTGTCTTTTTGGGATCGATTAGGGTTTCATGTTCTATATTTTCAGATTCTTTCATGTTTTGAGCCTAATATTACTTGTGTATGGCATATGCACACATCCCATTGGGATTGCCTAATTGAATTATCCCTCATATTTGGGAGTTTTGACCGAACCAAGTTAATTAGGAAAGTGTTTAGTGTTTGGTTTAAGGAAAATATGTATAGTATCATGATAGTGAACGAAAAGTCTATGCCGCCCCACGTAAATGCAGAGGAGTGCAGACTCAAATCACCATAATAGCTCAAACAAATAAGTCTTTTACTTTTCATCTACTTTGATCATACTCTTCCAAACCCTATATATAATGTTCATCTACTGATCTTAACGACTAGAGATGGTGGCCTAGGCTCACTAGACAATTTATGGCAAACCAGCGATGCTCATGCCCCAATAGGGTCTCTCTTGGGCAAGTGCTTTGACAACCTTTGCTGATTTGCTTGAAAACTAGTCTCATGTCACCGTGAAAGCGCGATAGCTACCTTCACTAGCAATAGCTACAATCACTTTGCTAGGGAAGATTAGATGTTCCATCAAGATAGTTGTTGCTACAAAGAGATCATCATCAAGGATTTACAATCTACAAAGTAATGCTCAATCTAATCATGTAGATGTACAACAAATCTCTATGTTAATTTTGCTAGATCTATTGTTGAGCATATTGCATCGACTTGAATCTACTTAGATAATTGCTCTAGATATCCAAATTATGCATATTAAAATTATATACAAAAGCGTGTGCTAGATAATGTGTATGCAGCATCAAATTTTAATGTTCGTAGAAACATGCAACATATAAATTGGTACTTCAACAAGTTCATATGCAATGAACATATACTTTGGCCAAATTTATGTGATGAATTTAACTGATTTTTATGAATCATCACACATTAAACACTTTAGTCGCATGCGACAAGATGCTTCATCCTTTTATTCATTGCCAACAATTTCACAACCCATGATTGCATTGCAAAACATGTATGTTGAACCCAATATTTCATATGTTCAGCCTCAACTCTATGATCCACTGTCTAGTATACCAAGGGACCACTTGGGATTAGAGTTCATCGGAAATAGGTCCATATCAAAATCCTTATATCTCGAGCATTATAATTAAGTCACATGTCCCTAGGACATGTACAAAACCTTAGAAGACCTTAAAGCAACAAAGAGAAGCCCGGACAAAGACACACGAATAAATGAAGCAAAATGGTGAAGATTCCTCACAGTCGCATATCATAGTATGATACGGTGATAGCCATAAAGGGAGCATAGGATGAATCAGTGATTGGCTCGGTTTGAAGTTAACATGCATCATAGGATGATACATTGATGGCCATGAAGGGAGCACATTGTGAATCGGTGTGATCGGCACGACTCGGCATCATCACAAATTTGGCTCTACAATACCTGAAGCATAGGATCAATTGGTGATCACAGTACGATACGGTAATAGCCATAAAGAGGTTATAGTATAAGTCAGTGATCACTGTTTTTGTGATTGTTAGAGCAACGACTAGTTTCTTGGCTTGAGGATATAAATATCCAATTGTCTGGCCATTTCAAGTGTGTTAGAGCTTGGAGAAGCTATAGGCTTAGTTTCCACACATACACAAGTGCTCTATCCACCAAAGTGCTCAAGAGAAGATTAAGACAATTAGCATAAGACTTAGATCTTGATTAGTGCTAGTTTAGGCCTATTAGCGCATTGCTTTAGGGATTATCCTACACAGTTCGGTGAGGTTTGCACACCTCTTTGTTATCGGTGCTTGCGTGCACCAAGAGTTGTAAATCCAAGGCTTGTAAATCTTGCGAGACCCTTCAACCGCATTTGTGGAGTTGGGGCCAGTACATGTGATAGTAAGGAGAGGCCCTAGACATTTTGCCGAAGCTCTACCAAGTGAAGAGCGGTGAGGAGCTTCTGGGAGAGGCTAGGTGGAGATCCACTTGCGCATGGAAGGCCTATCGACTATCCATGGAGTTACTTGACCGATGAGCGTATGCCCTTGTGTGAGCATTCCCTTGAGAGGAGCTCCAACAATGAGGACTAGTGGAAAGCAAAGCTTTCCATTACCTCGATAAAAATCATCGTGTCACCGTGTCAAGAGGTTGCATCCTCTACCCCTTTATTTTTCGCATTTTCTATTGCACTTTTCGCGTTTACATTTTCTAGAATTTCCATCTGTAGTTGATAGGATTGGAACATAGGGTGCAGAACTCTTTTGCGGTAGAGATAGCAACACATAGAAAAACATAGTGCCCATCTAGATAGAAGTTGGAATATATTTTTATATGTGCTTCTTAGGGTGTCACGGTCTGCTTACACAACAAGAGATGTTGGAGTTCCATCAAAGAACAGAGCAAGCATCATTCAAACGAAGGAAATGCCATGCTTCTCCAACATATTTGATAAGGTAAAATTTACAAGTATCTTACCTAATTCTATTTTTTATTGTATGATTGTATATATTGACACCCCTATTCCTGTATTTTGCATACGTGATCCTAAAGATCATTTGGGGAAGTTAATTACTTTTTGGCAATGAGATTATTACAAAGTATGTATATTAATGCATTGTCCAACCTAGAAAGGCCAATAACAACAATTCAATAGAGTTAGGTCTTACCTCAGTGTTTTCATCGAGCTTTGTATCTACATAGATTGATTTATTTTTATACTTTATTTATAGTTGGTCACAAATGAGGTTCAAATTCTTTAATTATTTTGCATTCATATATATATAAAATTCAAGGTTTAAAAACATTATAGAAACCAATGCTAATATAATAATAAATCTAAAACATCTAACAAGAGAAGCACAAACAATGGGTGGAGGAGAAATCTGAACCATTCTTTATGTTTAGCTCTAAAGCTATGTAAATTAAATGATCAGAGAAAGACAAAAATGTACACTTTTGATTGGATTATGAGTTATTCCATCCCTCCAAGGTCTAAAACAATAAGTTTATTGCAAGTGGCATAATTCATTTGTCAGTAGTGCAAAAAACCACAACATGTTTCGTTAAATAATACAATCAGCTATCGATAAAGGATGGATGAGATTCGCTGAAACAAACGTTTCTTGATGGCAAGAAATTGTTGTAGCGGCTCTTATAAGTCATCCATTTAAAGTTGTAAAGGTAATTGTTGATATGTCAAAGCCTTTGAGTGGACTATAGGATGTCGTTTGTGATATGCAATTTGAAGACGTTCTTAAAGGGGAAGAATTTGTTAAAGCTGCATCAATCACTCATGGCAACAAGGCAATTCAAAGATCGGTGCATGCAAGTTCAAGGAAGACAGAGGCTGTCATAAGCACATGGGTCAAATGTCTAAGGTTACATTTAGAGAAAATATAAAAAAGAGAAGGAAGTAAAGAATGATTATCAGTCAAATGATGCCAATCAAGATCATCTCCAATGCTCAAGTGTGAAGACCGGATTGGCAAAGAAAGAAATTTGATACAATAGTAAACTTCCTCCTTTTGGGCTGTCGATGCTAACGTTATGGGCCTCTTGGTGATGTTTATCCATGTTCATTATAGGGCTGGTATGGTCCAAGGGCACACCACCTCCCCCCCCCCCCCCCCCCCAAAATCATATTTTAAGGAAGTGAGCCTAGCTCAACTGGTTAGGATGGGAGGTGTGGTCGTGCACTCTAACCATCCAGGTTCGAGTACCCTCTATCTCAAATTTGGGTGCCTATTTCTTCTTCTTAATGAAAAATTGCCTAGCTTCTCCTAGGTTGATCTATTTTTTTTAAATCATATTTTACACCATATTACTTAGAATATCCAGCCCCAAGAAGACCATCATTTGAAGGATAATCATATACTAATGACCGTTTTGATCAAACAAATCAGTCTAGAGCTAATGTGAATAGAAAAGTCATCAATCAAGTTTAGGCATCAAAAGGGATGGTCTCAAGGATATAAGGTCATATCAAACTTCAAATGAAAAGCCAATAAATTTGGCTCCTAAGAGGCAAAGAGATGAAGCAATTAGTTGTTCATACTTTTGGTGCCAAATATGAGAAAAGAAGTTGAAACTTCCCAAAATTAGGGAATGTTCAAAACAAAATAACAAATGGGATGCACACTTAGTCTATTAAGTTGCCATATGAAGAAGTTGAAAAGGCTTAGTATATAGAGGCTGAAAGAGAAGAACGTAGCATGGATTCCCAAAGGAAGTGTTAAGCTCAATCAACTATTGATCAAATAAATAAATTCCCAAAAGGAGTCACTACTGCACAACAGTTCATCACCGCCAGCTCTAAACCCTGCATCACCACCGGTTTGGGGGTTCGGCAGATATAGGTTGGTTCCCCATCACCGCCGGACCATGAACTAGCAATGAAGCCTCATTAACAAACAAAAAAATCCCCCATCTCGCTGCTCCTCCGCTGCACCATTGCGCGCCGCCGTAGCCCCCTCGCCAGATCAGAGAGAGAGAGAGCGACTTCGCCGGATCTGAGAGGGGGGGAGGAGAAAGTGACTTCACCGGATCTGGGGAGTGGGGATAGGCTCACCGGGGGGAGAGAGAGGTGGAGCACCCTACTACCCTACGGCCGCTCCCACCCTGCTACTAGTGGCGGATCTTAGGGGGGGCTAGGGGGCTTGAGCCCCCCTGATGCCTGTGACACAATGGAGCCCCTCCTCCAAATTTGAGGCACCATGGATGAGAACTTGAGAAGTTGCGGATTTACTTGGCTTAGACAGATGTAAAAGATGACATGTGCATTATTGGGCTAGGATGGGTCGAGTAAAGGAACTTGGCAATTACTTGGGCCGTGGCGTATGGCCTTCCAATTACACAGCCCAAAACAAATGAAGCTTGGTAACCCAAGGTCAAGGCATGCGCGTGCTGCTAACAAATACCGAAGGTCTGTAGTATGCTAGTGAATACTCTGTCAAAACCGGCCCAAACCAACCCCCTCGCTATGGATTGTGAGTGAACAGTAACACAACTTAGAAATGATGAGCCTTTGTTGGCAGTATGTTCAACCCCCCTATATTTTTTTCCTAGATCCACCCCTATTTGCTGCCGCCGCGCGTCGCTGGTCGCAACCCCGCTGGCCACCACATCACCGCTGTGACCCTACACCATCCGCCGTCGTGGCCTCGCCTGCAGCTTCATCCCAAGG
Organism: Setaria viridis; assembly: GCF_005286985.2. Classification (NCBI taxonomy): domain Eukaryota; kingdom Viridiplantae; phylum Streptophyta; class Magnoliopsida; order Poales; family Poaceae; genus Setaria; species Setaria viridis. The sequence goes on from NC_048270.2 coordinate 33,914,896, forward strand.
GCTGCCTCCATACCTCGTCCCGCCGCCACTCCTCACTGCAGCTATGAGCGGCTCTCTAAGGGGCGAGTGGTGGGTGGAGGGGAGGGGTAGCGGGGAGTGAGGGGCTCGGTCGGCTGGCTGGCCGCTGTCGACAGGAAGAGATCGACGAAGAGGAGAGGAGAGATCGGGGGGAGATGGAAGGATGGAGAGGGGATTCGAGGGAGAGATGATGAGATCTGGAGAGGTTGGGAGAGGGAGGGGTGGTGACGGGGTGAGATGAGGGGACTGAGGGAGAGTGGGGGTAGGGGCGGACGGGCGGCGGGCGCAAGCTCTGTCAAAATCGGAGTTTATAAAAATTTCAGGTCCGAAGGAAACATCACTGCCGGCTCGTAATAGAAACCGACGGTGATGGTAAATTATCATTACTGGTTTCAATTTTCACCGTGTAAAAGTCTTAGCTGAAAACTGGCAGTGATGGCCTCCTCTCTAGTAGTAAGTGCAGGATGATTGAATCACCCACAATTGATATTGATCAAGTAAATATTTCTAGTACTTCCGATCTACTTTTATCGTACTCTTCAAAACTCTACTAGCGAGGGGGGTAACTGGGTAAGCATTGCGCGTGTACATCATGGGCCAATCATGTGGCCTGCTCCGTGTTTGGCGTGACTTCTTTTTTGTCAACAATTATGTACACTTTTTTCTAGTACTCTCACCAGTCACCAATAGTCTGGGTCATCAATACGGTGTACAAGGTGAAACCTTGACTACCAATTTCTATAATGATATTTTCTACTAAACTTAATTCTGTAACAATATATTATTTCAAATATCAAGCATTATCTACTGTGAAATTACTTTTCATGTAGAATCTGGTAGTATCAACTGTACATGCAAAATTATTTGCACTTGATGATATGGCTACGTTAAAGTTATAAAAATATATGAGTTTGGAGAAATCTAAAACAACTTTATACATTTATGAATGGAGGAAGTACCTCTTATTTTGTAGACATATTGAGACGCAGCGAACTAGTTCCTCCAATTTCGATGTCACGGAGAGAAGAGATGATGTTTGTGGCGGATCTGAAATCTGCGAAAGGATGTCTCGGAGGAGAAGCTTGTTTCTATCAGGCCCTCGGGAAATGTGGGCCTTGGCATGGAGCTCGAAACAGCAGCGCCCCCCGCCGCCACTATTATACTGGAGTTGGCGGTGGAGCTCCATGGCAAGAGTCGTCTTACCCACCCCGGCAGGTCCGACAATGGACAGTGCTCTTAGGCCATTATTACCGGCCTCTTCGCCGTCGTTGGTTGGCGTGAGCCACCTGAGTAACTTGTTGATGCGGCCGTCGAACCCAACAAGCCGGACCGTCGCCCCAGCGGGTGGCACCACAATGTCGGGCGGAGTAGCAAGAAGCAGCCTGTGATCTTGGGCAATATTGTGACATGTCGGACTCCGGAAAAACCGACTTAGGTTACTGGGATGCAAGCACGGAGAGATCCTTGGCAGCAGCATGTGACGCCGGGACTCAGCTTCTTCGATGATGATGCTGGTAGCTCGGGCCCACGCAACAACGTCGACCAGCCAGGTATACACGTTGTAGTCCATGTCATTATCCCGCCATGGGCTCCGCGACAAGGACGAGATAATGGCGCGCACCTCCTTCTCAATGAAGGCGAAGCTGCGCCGTTGAAGATAGCCAGGGACGGAGCGGCAGCCACCAGTCTCCAGCAGCGCCAAAACCCTCGCATGGAGGGGCTCCAGCATCCCCAATGCAACCTCGATCCGCCATGCCCAGCTTGCTTCTCTCGCCTCCTCCTTGGAAGCTGCAGGCGCCATGCATTGCCAAGCAACCCCCTGCAATGATCAAAAGGAGGCCAGGTTGAAGACGATGGAAGGCTGTGATTATTTTTTTATTTAATTGTGATGAGGAGGAGGCGATATATATCGGACTGGCAACAATTAATCTTCCAAAAATTAAATGCAGAAAAAAAATACGCATGGAATTGGCGCAGAACACAGTGTACGTAGATTGAAACCGACTTACTGGCTCCGCGCTGCTAATTAGAGATTGACACTTTTGTTGGCCAGCCGGATGATGGCGCGCACGCTTGTTTTGGTGTTTCGTTGCTGATGTCCCGCCTCTCTTTGAAACGAAGGACTTTTTTGTTTTTTGAAACAATGATGTCCCGCCTTTCAGTTCACTGTTTGGCACGGATATGCATAATAACTCTCTTCTCTGCAGCGTACGTGAGATGATCAGTATTACTAGGTATAAGGAGGAGTCGCCAGGAGGTTATGTCGATTCGATTCCAAAACAAAGCGTGCACGCCACCCAATCTGATCATTCCATTCCTTGCTTCCTGCATCACATGCATGCGTCCTCCAGGGTGTAGGGGACTTGGCATCAATCCCATGCATGCCCACACCCTTTTTGTTTGCCCCAAAATCACGTCATCCTCTCTCTTCTCAGATCGATCCATGTCCTGCGTAATTTAGAGATGCCGGCCACGTTACAGATGGTTGGACTCTATTGGCCCGTCCTTTTTTCTTTTGTATCAAACACCTCTATCGGAAAGGAATAAGCAGGTGATGAGCACCTCTAGCGGGAGTGAGTCTGGACTTAGAACCTGGGTGAGCAATATCCTCCACCGCCGGCTCTGAGATCCTTGTAATCAGTTTCTCACCTCTCAGATGAGTTTTTGGCTACATCTCAGCAAATGGTTAGACAAATGTAACAATTAGTTACCTCTTGGTGATGCCTGAAAACATGCATCGCATGCATTAGGTGACGGCCGGCCGAAGACGAAGAGACAAGGCAGCTAGCCCCTGCGACAGAGCTCGACGAGCATGGACCTCGCCGTGGGCGCCTCCGAAAGCGCCATGAGCTCATTGCTGGGCAAGCTCGGCAGCCTCCTCGCCCAGGAGTACATGCTGATCAGCGGCGTCCGCAGCGAGATCCAGTACATGAACGACGAGCTCGCCAGCATGCACGCCTTCCTCCGCAAGATCGGACGCGCCGAGGCGGCCGGTGCCGTCCACGACGAGCAGACCAAGGACTGGGTCGAGCAGGTCCGCGACGTGGCCTACGACATTGAGGACTGCGTGGACGACTTCGCCCACCGCCTCGGCCGCCAGCCACGTGGCGAGGGCCTTCTCGTCAACCTCCGCCGGGCGTGGTACACAATGACCACGCTCTGGGCGCGCCGGGACATCGCCGCCAAGGTCATCGACCTCAAGAACCGTGCGCAGGATGTCGGCGAGCGCCGCACGAGGTACGGCGTGCAGGACCCCAGGCACCGCAACTCCGGGCGCAAGTCGAGCAGAGCGCCTCGATTGTACACGACCGACCACCTGCAATCACCCAACCCGCGGCTCGTTGGCATGACGAAGCCGGTGGGGCAGGAGGAGGCCATCACGAACCACGGGCAATGGCTCACAGATCCGCAGGCTGACCACCAGAGGATTCTCGCCATCGTCGGGTTTGGTGGGCTCGGCAAGACGACGATGGCATTAGAGCTGAAACGCAGGTTCGGGGAGAAGTTCGAGTCCCGGGCGTCCGTACAGGCGTCACAGAAGCTGAACCTTGCATGGCTGCTGAGAGATGTTCTCAGGCAGGTCATGCCGCAGCAGGAGCCCGAGCACAAAGGTGACGCCGGTGTCACGGCCTCATCAGAAAGCCGTTCCGATGCGAGCCAGGGGTGGAGCGTGAAACAGCTCAAGGAGAAGCTCAGAACACAACTCGAGCGAAAGAGGTGAGAGATCCTTCTTGACCTGTTAGATGCATTGTTTGAAGATTCTCTTGCAACCAACATTTTCTTAAATGCATTGTTAATATTAGTTGCTAAGCTTCCTCGAAATCTAAAGATTTTGTTGGTGAATTGTTTGGCTCATCGAATGCTCAATACTATACCAAATGCCATAAATTTATCCTGACGACATATGTTTAGAAATGGCATAAATATTTGTATTGTTAGGAGTAATCCTGTGCGTGCTGTCCAGGTTCAAAGTGTCTGGGTGCAGAGCCTGTCCAGGTTCAGAGTGTCCAGGTGCAGAGCCTATTTACTTAGCAGATTTCCAGTTGCTAGTTAGTGAGAATAATGAGTCAATCAAGGTAGTGATGGCTGTAGTTATTAGCTTTCATTTACAGGCTCTATTGTAGTTCTCGACTGTGTACAAATAGAGAAGAAAACAGAAAAGGCAGCAAGCAATTGCACACCAAAAGAGACTGTTGTGTACGTGTGTGTTATGTGCTTGAGTTCCTGGGCTACCTGTGGGGCTTTAGGCCTTTCATGTATTGGAATCTCTATTGACATCTGGTTGAATTAAAGAAAAAAACTGATAACAGATGTAGTGATAAAATAGTGCAAGCGAGTAATATCATACACATTGTTATTTATAACAGGTTTGGTAATAGTGCTAGTACCATGCCACTAATTTTATTTGTACATGTTGTCCTAACAGGTATTTCCTCTTAGTTGATGATGTATGGTCCGTATCATCGTGGACAAATATATGGGAATCTTTGCCTAAAAATCAAAATGGCAGTAGAATAGTGGTGACTACAAGGTTCAAGTCTGTGGCCAATGCTTGTAGCCATCAACAAGGTCGTATCCATATGCTTCAACCACTCTCTCATGAGGAGTCTAAAAAACTGTTCTTTGAAATAATTCAAGATCAAGATCCAGGGGAGCCCAGAAACATCATGGAGGATGAGCCCGAAAACAAGGAGATGCCCAAAGACAACAGAGAGGACTCCAAAAACACCAAAGAGGAGGTGTCACTAAACAAAGAGTCTGAAAATAGTAAGGAGCCCAAAAACACCAATGACAAGTCCAAAAACATTAAAGGGGAGTCCCAAAATACTATGAGGGGTGAGTCTAAAAACACCGTGGAGGAGTCAAACAATACAAAAGAGGAGTCTAGGAAAACCAAGGAGCAGTCCAAACACACCAAGGATAAATCATCAAAAAACACTGAGGGAGAGCAGTCCAAACACATCGAGGAGTCAAATAACACCAAGGATTCAGAGGAATTTACAAAAATCAAGGAGGATATTTTAAGGAACTGTGGGGGTCTGCCTTTAGCTATAGTTGTAGTAGCAGGGCTCCTAGCCCGAAGAGACCTAAACAATATGAACCATTGGAAAACGGTGAGAGAGTCTCTAAATTCAGAGTTGGACAAGAATCTGACCCCAGAGGGAGTGACACAGATCCTTAATCTCTGCTACAACGACTTGCCAGCTGATCATAAAAATTGTTTATTGTACTTGAGCATATTCCCAAAGGGTTGCAGCATAAACAGGAGGCGTTTGACAAGGCGGTGGATAGCTGAAGGTTTGATCATTGAGAAGGATGGGAAAACTGTTGAGGAAATTGCTGACGACACCTTTAATGAGCTCATCAGCAGGAATATAGTTCGGGCAGTGGAGCATAGAAGCAATGGAATGGTGAAGGCTTGCCAAGTTCATGATATGATCCTTGAATACATTGTATTTAAGTCAAGCGAAGACAACTTCATCACTGTAGTTGGAGGCCACTGGCTCACACCAACACCAAGCAACAAAGTCCGTCGACTTTCATTGCACAGCAGCAATCCAGAGGATGCAAAAGACAAAATAGAGAACATGAACTTGTCACACGTCCGGTCGCTAACAGTATTTGAGAATTTACACCAACTGCCTTCTTATTCATTCAAGTCTGGGATATTGCAGGTGTTAGATCTGGAAGGTTGCAAGAGCTTAAATACTAGTCAGCTGAACAAAATATGTACGATGTTTCATTTAAAGTATCTGAGCCTTCGTAGGGCGGCGTACATCAAGAAGCTCCCAACAGAAATAGGAAAGCTAAAATATTTGGAGACACTGGATATAAGGGAGACAGATGTGACTGAGTTACCTTTATCCATTGGCCAGCTCCAAAAAATGGTCCATCTGCTTGGTGGGAATAAATCCACACGTCTTGCCTTGAGGTTCACTGAAGTAATTGCAAAGATGACAGCATTACAGACACTATCAGGCATTGAGATTAGTAAGAGCTCAAATCCGGACCTTGGAAGCATGCACAACCTCACCAGATTGAAGAAGTTAAGTATCTTCAATCTTAGAGACCTTGATGCCAGCAGCCATAAGTATGATGATTTAATCTCAGCCATTGAGTACCTAACTGGCTTCTCCCTGAAGTCTCTTGCCATTGATGATGGTTTCACAGGCTTCCTTGATTCAGTGGAGGAATTATCCACTCCCCCAAAATACATCCACTCACTTGAGCTTTCTGGCAAACTGACTCGTGTGCCTGGATGGATCAAGGAGCTGGAAAGTCTCGAGAAGTTAACTTTATCATTGACTTCATTGGGGACAGATATGTTGCTAGTTCTTTCCCAGCTCCCTTTGTTATTCTCTCTCACATTTTCAGTAAATGCAAAAGGGCAGGAACGCAATGTTGTGGAGATTCTTCATAAGAATACAATGGATTCAGGAGGCAAGATCTTTGTTCCGGCTGGTGGGTTTATGAGTCTTAAGCTACTCAGATTCTCAGCACCGGTGATGCCACTACTGAGCTTCCTAGAAAGGGCAATGCCGGAGCTTCAAAGGCTAGAGCTACAGTTCAGGCTACTCGAAGGTGCTTATGGTTTGGAGAACCTAGAAAGTCTTCAGCAGGTGCATCTTAGAGTCAGCCAGCAGGCTTCTGAAGCTACCATAGTGAAGGTGTCAGATATTAGGACTTCAGTAAGTATGCATCCAAACAAACCCACAGTGGTAGTTGATGAGTACTATGAATGATCAAAGTTGAAACGACTATTGTATTTGAAACCTTGCAAGCAGCAGTTTTTTTTGTTAAAAAAACTATGCAAGAATTCGCGTTGTGTGAACATGTTATTATTGAGTTTGAATAATAGCCCATTGGGCCGACTGGCTTGTGTGCGAAATGTAAAACAAGTTCTGTTAAGTGTCCAAGTAGGTGTGTGGCGTGATGACTGAGACTCTTTTAACCATAACTTCAGTGGAGCTTTTTCAAAGTTTTTTTCCTGACGTTTTACAAATTTTTGGTTGTAGAATACTATGAGATATATCTATTGTAATCCAAACAAATCACAATCGAGGCACGCGAACCAATGGATCGATTCTGATATCATAACTCAGAAGACAGAAGGAGCACAAAAGCAATATGAACAGTTCCTCACGGCAAACGCACTTCAGGATAGGATTGGAAGAGTTGGAAATTACCAAGGCGACGCGGAGCCCTGGAGGAGGGCGCCACGGCGGCGGCGGCGGCGCCGCTGATGAGCGCTACCGAGAGCTCCCACGGAAGGTGCAGGCAGCCAGGGAGCGTCACCAGCAGCCTCATCTTACTTGGCCACCGTGAAGGAGATTCAAGTCGTAGCCGATGGTGTGACCCGGAAAGGCCCAGGCCATGGCGGCGGCGGCGGCCGCCGGTGCAGGGGAAAGCGGTGACATTTGCAGTTGCAGCGCACGGGAACCGTCCATCATCGAACTAACGGTACAGAGCATGGTGGCAGTTCTAGACGTTTCCGTATCCGCAGCTCCAACGCGTATCTCTGTCTGGTACTGAAATACGTATTCGCCACACGAAAGCGGGCTTCGCGCAAGCACACCGCACACACTCCTCCAAACTGGAGGCCACGGGCGGGGCTGCAGGCTCCGCTCCGAGATGCTCTCTCGCTACCGCCGCCGTCACGGCCGCTGCCTCCTCCTCCCCAGACTACCGCCATTCTCCACCTTCACCTACCTAGCCCCACATCCCCCACCCTCCGCCACTGATGCCGCCCCCGATTACTCCCCCGGCGGTCTCGACCCCGCGTCCCTCCCCGCGGACGACGCCATCGCTGCGCTCCCGTCCCTCGCGGACTCCGCGGCGGCTCTGGCGCTCTTCCGCCGCCTGGCAGCCCGCCCGGACCTCTGCCGCCTCATGCGGCTCTACGCCACGGCCGCCACCACCTTCTTCGCGCGGGGGAACCTCCCCATGGCGCACGAGGCCATGCGCACGATGGTCGCCGCCTTCGCGGAGGCCGGGCGGCTCCGGGAGGCCGCAGTCATGGTGCTCGAGATGCGGAGCCACGGGCTCCCGCTCTGCGTCGAGACGGCCAACTGGGTGCTCCGCGTCGGGCTGGCGCACTCCTGGTGCTTTCTGCTCGCGCGCGAGGTGTTCGACAGAATGACGCGGAGCGGCGGGATGCGCCCCGACGAGCGCAGCTTTCGGGCGCTGGTCCTCGGGTGCTGCCGGGAGGGGCGCTTTGAGGAGGTCGACGCCTTGCTGGTGGCGATGCGGCAGAAAGGGTTCTGCCTGGACAACGCGATGTGCACGGTGGCCATGCGCGCGTTCTGCCAGCAGGGACGGTTCAAGGATGTGTCGGAGCTGTTCAGGAGGATGTGGGAAATGGGAACGCTGCCGAACATGGTGAACTACACCGCGTGGATTGATGGCCTGTGCAAGAGAGGCTACGTCAAGCAGGCGTTCCATGTGCTGGAGGAGATGGTTGGGAAGGGGTTGAAGCCAAATGTGTACACGCACACGTCGCTGATACATGGGCTATGCAGGATTGGGTGGACAGAGCGGGCGTTCCAGCTGTTCTTGAAGTTGTTAAGAGTAGCTCGTACAAGCCGAATGTGCATACATACACTGTGATGATCGGAGGGTACTGCAAAGAGGGGAAGCTTGCTCGAGCTGAGATGCTGTTGGGCAGGATGGTTGAGCAGGGACTGGCGCCAAACACAAACACATACACTACACTGATCGATGGTCACTGCAAAGGAGGCAGCTTTGATCGTGCCTTTGAGCTCATGAATAAGATGAAGCTGGAAGGTTTCCTGCCCAATATTTATACATATAATGCTATTGTTGGTGGTTTGTGCAGAAAAGGACAGATTCAAGAAGCTTACAAGGTTGTCCGAGCGGCAACTAGTCAGGGGCTGCATCCTGATAAGGTGACATATACTATACTGATAACTGAGCACTGCAAACAGGGCCACATCATGTATGCCCTACGGTTGTTCAACAGGATGGCAGAAAATGGTTGCCATCCGGATATAGGCACATACACCACCATCATTGCTGCATATTGCCAGCAAAGGCAAATGGAAGAAAGTCAGAAGCTGTTTGAGAAATGCCATGCTATAGGATTAGTGCCAACCAAACAAACGTATACTTCAATGATTGCCGGATACTGTAAAGTTGGGAAATCAACCTCGGCTCTGAGAATGTTTGAGAGAATGGTTCAACATGGATGCCTTCCTGACTCTATAACTTACGGGGCCCTAATAAGTGGGTTATGCAAGGAGTCCAGACTAGAGGAAGCACGGGCATTATATGAGAGCATGCTTGATAAACATTTGGTTCCATGTGATGTAACTCGTGTCACTTTAGCTTTTGAATATTGCAGGAAGGAGAAGATAAGCATTGCGGTATCCATGTTGGATAGACTGGACAAACGGCAACAGGCTCACACAGCAGATGCACTTGTTAGAAAGCTCAGCGCCGCGGACAATTTGGATGCTGCTAGTCTTTTCCTTAAAAATGTTCTGGAGAAGCATTACACTGTTGACCATCTAACTTATACAAGCTTCATCAATTCATGCTATAACAGCAATAGATATGCCCTAGCTTCTGAAATATCTGAAAAGATCTCGAAGAGGATCTCTAACTTTCATCAAAAGGATGCCACAACCATTGCTTGATTAACAAGAGTAATCCAAATTTTGTCTACCAATGCAGACAACTGTGAAGGCATCCATTGCTTATGCCTTCACAGTTGTTGATTAACATAAGAGTGATTAACATAAGAGTGAAGCATAAGAATATTCCATCCAAATGAAAAACATTCCTTCTTTATGAACAGTTGGGAACTTGGGATCAATTACTTCACCCATAGTTAGCTAATAGAATAAGAAAATTCCTTATATTCGAAAACCATATTGTGAATTTGGTTAAACCTTAGCTGCCTTGGTCAGTAATGGAATTCAAACTTCAATATAAACTTACATTTTTGTAACTTTGTTGTCCTGACAAGTAACATGGTTCCAATAGCAGGGGCTCATTTGATTATCCTTCCAGTCATTAAGCACACCACTGTTATCGATGAGTTGTTGCCTCATTTCATACAGTGCTTCAACTGCAGACAAAACAGAGTTTTATTTCTGGAGTCTGAGTTCTAAAAAAAAAAGTGGTTAAATCCTCCTTATTGAATCTATTCAGTGTCTCACTTGCAACCTGGATTCTGTAGCTCTTTACTGTTAGGGCGTCATAGAGTATATTTTGATAATCTGAAGCTGTCTATTTGAACTAAGGAAAATTAACTGTGCTCAATTTAATTGCTTTTATGCTCCCTGGAAACTACAAAGAATATTGCACCGGCACTAGCATGCTGAAAGGGGTCAAGAATTTCACTGCTCCACTCCACTGGTACGCGTTACAGCGTTAGATCTATCGTGTAATTTCCTTCTAAAGTTTCTCATTCAAACATTTGACTGGTGACATGGATGGGGAGCCAAATTTCTAAGATCCACTTCTGTGGTCTTTAGAGATAGTCTAGTCAATAGCACTATAATTTCCATGTCACTTATGACAGCTTGTCATTTTAAAGTCAACATTTCAATTTAAATATACTATCATCTTATCTAATGCTAGCTAATAAAGAATATCTTATTTCAATTTAAAGGCCTTACCTTGGAACTCTGCAGCAGCAGAAGATTGTAGGCATCCCAATAAAACTAGTGCAAAAGCTAACAGCTTCATGCTTTCTGAAAATATCCTCAGTTTGTTATGTTTTCAGGAATTGGAGCACGGCTGATGTACTCAATCCATTTCATTGATTCAAACAGAAGCCCTCTTGACGCAAGATCAAAGTGCAACTGCTGCGTCACTGAAAGAAAAGAAGCGTATGAGATGGAGGAACAGAAATGCTCAGAGAAGGATTCTAAGGATGATCCTCAACTGGAAGCAAGATGGAATGATACCTGAACATGCCAAGAATCTACTTCAAAATAAAATTAAGATTATTGAAATTATGTCTACAGTGAGAAGAACTAGCTCAGTTTGGATTGTTTTCAGTTGGACCACTTGTATGAAAGAAATCATTGCTACGTCTGAGGAGTCTCAGTGTGGGTACCTAAGTAATATCCAATGGCTGGTCATAATAACTATCCTCACAATTAAGAACAATAGTTTCGTTTGGATGCTCCTCGAACTGCCACGCGTTGATCGAACTGCCACGCGTTTCCAAAGGCAGGTCTCCACTCGAGTACCTCCTTTGGCTGGAGAAGCTTGGCATCAACAAGCGCCTGAATGGCCGCCTCCTTCATCACGGAATTCTGCCACGTGATTCCAGCCGGTGGCGGCGCAATCTGGTTCGTCGGACCAACCTTCAGCACTGGCAACACCAGCTTCTTTCCCTTCTTTCATTTGGATCTTAACTTACCCGCCGTCGGAGCTTTGCCCTGAGTTTTCTCGGGTTCCTTCCCCATTTTCTTGGTGCGCATCAGACGATCTCAGCCGCAGCAAGGAAAAAAGAAGTCAACCTTGGATCTCTCTCAAAGAACAACAGCAATGGCTGCGGCGGCAGTGGAAAATTGCGACGGCGCAAAGAGGAACAGAAAAATGGGGAGAAGGGGCAAAACAGATCTGCTACAATGAAATGTAACCTTAACCAAAAGGGGACCCTCTTGTTATATCTCCTCTACCTCTGGATTCCAAGCGTCAGTTACGCAACGGTCAGGTATAAAACAGATTCATTGCCGTAAAACCCAACGGCTACTCAAATCAACGGGTTTTGACCACTTCATCGACAAAAATCGCCTAAGTGCTCGGGAGCTGCGGGTACCGTACCAGATGGACAAAGTTTTCTTTTTCAGACTACCAGAAAGAAACAGCCAAGAAGCAGAATTGACCCTAAGCCTGACTCTTCGACTCAAACTAAGGCTCAAGGGCTACTCCATATGGAGTGCGATTGTCATCGCACTACCATATAAAATTCTTGGAACAGAAGCAACTCAAAGGAACAAGAAGAGTACCTTCCAGCCACGCGACAGTACTCGAGCACTTTGGACACTACAACCACTGCGAAGGACTACTCGGATGGTGCCTCCAGTACTCGTGACTATGACACACGACTACAAAGTACTCGGGGGCTTGTCGAGCATGCACCCCAGGCCCACGAGTAGGCCCTGAATGGCCCACTAAGGGACGTACTCGGACACAATCAAGACAAGAGGGCTACGCACCAATAGGTGTATCCCACTCGGACTAGTTAAGTGTGCATATAGAAACTACTCAGACCACACCGAGTAAAACTCTGTAATTGTACCCGACTAGGATTCAGACTTGTAACCCTGCCCTCCCGAGTATATAAGGGTGGGCAGGGACCCCCTCAAAAACAACAACTCTAGTTCATCCAAGATCAATACAACCAACTCACGGGACATAGGGTATTACACAATCTAGCGGTCCGAACCTATCTAAATCGTGTTCCCTACATCACCATCGACTCCTTGATTCTCGATAGCCCTTACCGCACAAAAGACCACCTAGGGTACCCCCTAGGCGGGTTGCCGGTCTAAAACACCGACACCCTCACCTTCCGAAGGGCTAACAGTAACTCTTCGTACTCTGCTACATTGTTGGCGCGATTTTGACAATTCAATCTCAGTGTGTATCTTAGTTTGACGCTCGATGGTGACTTTAAAACTGTTGAACCACTGTACCTGCATGATAGTAGGCTCCATCACACTAGACCTCCCACACTGGTTCGGTGATTGTGCCTTCACTTTGTGACGATGCTGGCGTCCAGTTTGCGACGAAGTCCACCAATACTTGTGATTTTATGGCACTCCTCAGAACAAAGTTGATGACATGTTCTGCCAGCTCTGCGGCCCACTTCCCCATTCTTCCTGATGACTCTTTGTTCTCAAGCATGTCCCGAAAGAGGGTACGAGGTTGGTACTGTTATGCTGCGACTCTGAAAATAGTGCCGAAGCTTGCACTTAGGCATAACCACTGTGTAGGCCATTTTCTTCATTTCTATGTAAAACAGCTTCGAGACACTCAGGGGCTCGAAGACATAATAGATAGGCATCTGCATTAGCTTGTCCTCTACCCTTCGTTCTTCTACCAACACTACACTGAGAGTTGTATTAGTTGCTACAATGTACAATAACAATTCTGCCTTCGGAGACGGGCTTGTCATGATGGCAAGCTTCTCCAAATAATCTATCAATTCTTCGAATGCTTTTTGCTGCTTCGAACCCAAAGCTGTTGTTTGTTCTGAGGACCCTGAAAAACGGTAGGCTTCGTTTTGTTGCTTTTGAGATGAATCTATTAAGAGATGCTCTTCGGCCTATCAATGTTTGGACTTCTTTCCTTGACCTCGAAGGGTGCATTCTGCGGATTGCTTCGATTTTTTCTGGGTTTGCCTGAATGCCTTGTTTGGAGACCATACACCTCAGCAGTTTTCCCTTCCATACCCCGAAGATGCATTTCTTTTGGTTGAGTTTTAGCCCATACTTCCTCATGTTGGAGAATGTCTCTCGAAGGTCAATAATATGATTAGTGTCCTTGAGACTCATGATTACCACATCATCTACATACGCCGAAGCGTTCCTTTTCAATTGTGTTCCAAGGATAATTTTCATCATTCTATTGAAAGTTGGACCTGCGTTCCTAAGCCCCTCGGGCATCCGAACAAAGCAAAATATTCCGAAGGGTGTAGTGAAACCAGTTTTGCCTTCGTCTGATTGCCACATCCACATCTAATGATATCCGGAGAAACAATCTAGCAGACTTAACATTTCACAGCCTGCCGCTTGATCAATTAGTATGTCAATTCTTGGCAATGGATAGGGGTCCTTTGGGCATGCCTTGTTGAGCTCAGTGAAGTTGATACACATTCTCAACTTGCCGTTCTTCTTCGGCACCATGACTACATTTGCGACCCAGATTGGGTATTGCACTTTTCTTATTATGCCCGCATCTAACAACTTTTGGACCTCCGCCTCTACTGCCCTTCGTCTATCATCAGACATTGGCCTTTGTCTTTGAATTCAGGGCTTGACCTTCGGATCTGTGTTCAGTTGGTGCTCAATCACGCTCTTGTCAACTCCCTTCGGGTCACTAGAGGACCAAAAAAATACATCTTGATTGTTTCTCAAAAACTCTAAAGGTGTTTTTCTTCTTCGTCTTCCATTTCCTTCCCAATAATGACTGTTTTGTCCGGGACATCTTCGCACAATGGGACGGCCTTCGTATGGTCTAAGGCTTCCATTCTTTCCTGCTCAGCATGCTTCATCGACTCCCTCATCTGCTTTTTAGCTAATTTCTCTACCTCAGAGGCCTGCTCCTCATCTTGCCCTTCGTCAATGACATGGACCTATCTGTTCAAGATTGATGTGTTTCTTTCTGCTTTTCGTACATCGTCCTGATTCCCATATATACTGAGAGCACTCCAGGCACCATTGGTATCTTCATCAGTAGGTACCCTTGATGAATCACCACTGCGAACTTGTTTATTGTATTCTTGCCGAAGATGGCATTGTATGGGTAATCGAAATCAATGACATCAAATGTGATGACCTCTGTCCTCATCATCGATCTTGCTCAGAAGGTAACATTGACATTGATTTTGCCAAGCGCTTCGATTCTTTTGTTTCCGAAGCCATATAGCGGACAGTCTGCTTTCTGCAGGTCTTGCTTTGTGAATTTCATGTCTGTGAAACACTTCCATGTCAAAATGACTACCGAGCTGCCATTGGCTACAAAGATACGGCCCACATCGTTTCTGAAGAAGTATGCTGTGTTTTTTTTATGTTCGCTCTAATGACGAGGGGGTCATTGTGAGGATAACGTTGCAGTCTAACATCTACTGTTGTGAAAGAGATTGGTATATGTGACCATGGCAAATGGAAATACTTCCCTGAGCATATATGATTTACTCCTCGGTAATATTCTTGTCTCTATTTCTTGCTTGTGTGACTCCTCGGTAATATTCTTGTCTCTGTTTCTTGCTTGTGTGTACTGGCTCATTCGATCCTCCGGAGATGGCATTAATGATGTTTACCATTCCGAGGGTTCCCCCTTGTTCCGAAGGTCCTTCATGGCCTGAAGCTTATGTTTCTGTTTTTGGCTTTGTTGGCAGATGGCAGTTGATAGGATCATACATGGTACTGATGTGTTCTTCGTCCAGGTTGGAGTGAACACCAAAGGGTGTGTTAGCTGTGGTAGGGGTGATGGTGGTGGTGGCAGCTGTGTAGATGGCTGAAATACTTGTTGCGTCATGTATGGCTGCATCATGTAGGGGTGAGGCGAGTATACAAAAGGATTCGGAGCTTGGATTTGCCCAGCTGCGGCAACGTGATTTACTGTACTTCTGTTGAGACCCCTTTCTACTCATCCTCGTATTCTTTCTTCTTTTGTATGGCGGGAGGTGTGTGGTGCTCTTTGTTTGTGCCATGAAGCCAATAGTAATACATCTGTTACTGGCCTCTGCCTCCTCTACCTCCTCGTCCTCCTCTATTGCTTCTTCCGCCCCTTCGGTTGAAATTGAAGTTTTGACTAGCTCTGCTACACGGATACGTCAGAAAGGTCACGTATCGCGTATCCGATACACGGCGTGGATACGTGCGGCAACTCATAGGTAAACTCGCTCTGTTTTTTTGCTTTCCCGTTCTCGATCAGGTGCTCTTCTTCTTTGGTTTCTTTCTTCCCTTACTCGAAAGGGATGCTCATCAGCTTGACACTTTGACTGACGGGCCGGGGACTACACGCAGCAGGGAGCAGGCCATGAGGGCATCAACGCATCATCAGGCTGTGCAGCAGGAAGATAGAAAGGAACGCCGACCTGTTCTGATCCAGTGACTTCTTCATGATTATTGATTAGTGATTACCCTCTTTCCCTTCCATTCTAGCTTTCTTCTTGCTTGATTTATTTGTTCCCCTTCCTGACCCAACCACGAGTAGATGACCTCACATTTAAGTAGTGCTAGTGTAATTGTTAGCAAAACGTCCAGAGAAGGCTATATTGCAAAGTAATTTCAACGTTCCTTAGGATGCTATTCTTTTTAGAATTTCAATATGCATAAAATTTATTTATTTTAAATATTAAAATGTATCCATGAATCGGGTTATTTTGAAAAATGTCGTATCCCCGTATCCTATCCACCCGATACTGATACCCGTATCTGTATCCGTGCAGCATAGTTGACTAGGCCCTTCATTTTGCCCTCGAAGACATTGTTGACCGGCCTTCCTTGCTGTTTGGGGGCCTCATTTTGCCAAGGCTTCAGCTGTCCTCACTGATTCTGCGTTTGTCTCTGCTTCTTCTTGGCAACGAGGTTATCATTCTTCGCCTCCATCCCTTGTCTGATTTGTAGTATTTTTGCATCACCTCAAATTTGGGTAGTGTTTGGCCGTTGTCTATCCAAAAGGTCCTGGTACGGTCCTACCTTCAAGCCTCCTATTGTGGCATCATTTATGCTGTCCTCAAACGGGCTCTAGCTGTCATTCTAACAACTCTATGCATGTATTCTTGCAATGTTTTCGTTTCCCTTGGATACAAGTGTGGACGAAGTCATTTGAATTAAGTTTCTCCATTTGCATTCCCTTGAAACTGGACAATAACCTGTTTTGAAGCTGGAACCAAGAAGATACCTGCCCCTTCGGGATGTTTGTATACCAATATTGTGCGGGTCCTTTCAAAGCCATGATGAAGGCCTTTGCTTTTATTGTGTGATCACCTCCATTGGATTCGATGACCGCTTCGTATTTCATGAGAAATTCCTTTGGGTCAGATTCGCCGTCGTATTGTGGAAGGGTCATCACATTGAACCTCGGAGGCCATGGGGTTTCCTCCAACTCAAGGGACAACGGACTAGTCAAAGCGTTAATGAACCTATTCTGTGCCCTTGCCTCCGCCCTCGCCTGATGAAGCGTTGGCTGCGCTCCGTGAGCGTTGTTGTTCTGCTGGATCTCATTTAATCTGCTTTGCATTTCTTGTATGGTCTGCCACAGTTGAACCTCGGAGGATGGTTATGAAGGTTCCACCTCTTCATATAGTATTGCTTTGGCGAGTTGATTCTTCTTATTTGCAATCTGATTATGGAGGATTATGTATCTTTGTTCTGCTTGCCTTAGTTCTTCTTCTTCTTCTTCTTCTTCTCCGTTGGATGCAGCTAGCACTTTACCCTTTGACTGCCTTGTACGCACTTGAGAAGTTGATGGGCGAGCCGCTGCGGCTTGCTGCGTTCTTGCCACCGCCTCTGTCACTGCAGCTTCAATTCTCCTTAGTGCCGCAATGTCCTAAGCTACAACTGCCAAACTCTCTGAGCCTACTTCCAGCTCACCGTCTGATGTGTGCTCAACCTCTACTTCCTCTTCTTGCTCCTCTCCGTCGCTTGGGTGAGTGATGATGGCTCCTTCGTTTGCAGGTCCCGTCGGTACCTTCTTCTTCAATGGAGCCATGTGGTCATGAAGCTATCACGAGGTGGGCACCAAAATTGTTGGTGGAAAATGGCTCCGAAGTGGACCCTGTCACAACAGTCAATAAGTCCTTCCTCCGAAGGGGTAGGCCCCTCTCCAGATGGAATAAATATGCGAGTGGCTAACCTAACCTTCTTCTAACGGTTCGAAGTCAAGTCCAACTGAGAGTGAAAAATGAGGTGTAGTAAACATCAATAAATGGCCTTAGCTTTCATTTACTTTGGACCAGCCGTCCCATCATTTACAGTGATTCCGCTATAGGGAGATGAACCGCCACAAAGTACAATTACAATTTACCGTTACTCATCTGTTGGATTCCTAGAATATCACAGAACATTACTCCTCGTACAGCTTCTTCGCTCCACGTGGTGGACAGCGTGGTCTTTCAACATTCGCCCTACTTCGGAGGTCGAGGTGCTCTTCGTGGGATCGCTTTGCTCCTCTATCCTCTGATAACTCGCGTTGAAGATGAGCCAAACGCAGCAGCTTCCATTCAGGGAGTCCTGAGGGCCGTCCTGCCATCGTCGAGCCCGAAGGCCCCTTCGTACTCTAAGGCCCTTCGTTTCCGTCCTCCTCGTCCCTGAGAGTTCGCCACAAATCAAAGAAGTCTGTCATGATCAGAGACGAAAGGATTTCTCCCTCCGAAGGTGGTTTCCCAAACATTGCTGTCACCCGTTGGAGTCGAGGCCATGGGAGGATGACGAAGGGGTCGCTGGTGACCGCATGGTTGCAGAAAGCAGCACCGTCGGCTGCAGCCATGGAGCCGTCGCGTACTCCTCAACCACGGATAATGATTCAACGCATCGCAGTCGCTGGACTTCGGCGGCTCATAGCGGCGGCCACCACTGCCGCCGGTAAGGTGGGCTCAGGAGGGCGTTGACTGACTCATTTTTGCAGAAAGCTCCCTGCCCCTGCGGAAAGCCGGTGCAGTGCTTACAACAAGCCGCGACCGTCCATCACCAAATGAACGGTCTCGGATTATGATAGCGGGTTTATTTGCAAGGGGGATTCGGAACTCGAAAGCGTATTTAACTCACATTTTCCGCCTCCGCCGATGGAAAGCGGGTTTACAAGCTCTTCCCGTGTTCCAAAGAAAACAAGTGGAGTGGCGCTCTCGCCCGCTCCGTCTCCATGCCGAAATGCTCTCTCGCCACCGCCATGGCCGCCGCCTCCTCCTCCTCCCCAATCCCCATGCTCCGGCCTCTCTCCACCGCCGCCACCCCGGCCGCCTCATGCCCCCCTCTCCCTCCCCTCCACTCCTACGATGCCGCCTGCCCCGGCGACCCCGACCCCGCCACGCTCGCCCCCGACGACGCCATCGCGGCGCTCCCGTCCCTCGCGGACTCCGCCGGCTCCGCGGCGGCGCTGGCGCTCTTCCGCCGCCTCGCCGCGCGCCCGGACCTCCGCCGTCTCATGCGGCTCTACGCCACGGCCGCCACCACCTTCGTTGCGCGGGGGAACCTCCCCATGGCGCACGAGGCCATGCGCACGATGGTCGCGGCCTTCGCGGAGGCCGGCCGGCTCCGGGAGGCCGCGGACATGGTGCTCGAGATGCGGAGCCACGGGCTGCCCCTCTGCGTTGAGACAGCCAACTGGGTGCTCCGCGTCGGGCTTCATCACCCAGCCTGCTTCCCGCACGCGCGCGAGATGTTCGACGGAATGACGCGGGGCGGCGGGGTGCGCCCCGACGAGCGCAGCTTCCGGGCGCTGGTCCTCGGGTGCTGCCGGGAGGGGCGCTTCGAGGAGGTCGACGCCTTGCTGGTGGCAATGCGGCAGCACGGGTTCTGCCTGGACAACGCGACGTGCACGGTGGTTGTGCGCGCATTCTGCCAGCAGGGGCGGCTCAAGGATGTGTCCGAGCTGTTCAGGAGGATGTCGGAGATGGGAATGCCGCCGAACATGGTGAACTACACCGCGTGGATTGATGGTCTGTGCAAGAGGGGCTACGTCAAGCAGGCGTTCCATGTGCTGGAGGAGATGGTCAGGAAGGGGTTGAAGCCGAACGTGTACACGCACACGTCGCTGATACATGGTCTCTGCAAGATTGGGTGGACGGAGCGGGCGTTCCGGCTGTTCTTGAAGCTTGTTAAGAGCAGCTCGTACAAGCCCAATGTGCATACATACACTGTGATGATTGGAGGGTACTGCAAAGAGGGGAAGCTTGCTCGAGCTGAGATGCTGTTGGGGAGGATGGTTGAGCAGGGACTTGTGCCAAACACAAACACATACACTACGCTGATCGATGGTCACTGCAAAGGAGGCAGCTTTGATCGTGCCTTTGAGCTGATGAATAAGATGAAGCAGGAAGGTTTTTTGCCCAATATTTATACATACAATGCTATTGTTGGTGGTTTGTGTAGGAAAGGACAGATTCAAGAAGCTTACAAGGCTCTCCGAATGGCAACTAGTCAGGGGCTGCATCTTGATAAGGTGACATATACTATACTCATAACTGAGCATTGCAAAGAAGGCCACATTATGTATGCCCTAGAGTTGTTCAACAGGATGGCAGATAATGGTTGCTATCCGGATATAGACACATACACCACCATTATTGCTGCATACTGCCAGCAAAAGCAAATGGAACAAAGTCAGAAGCTGTTTGACAAATGCCTTGCCATAGGATTAATGCCAACCAAACAAACTTATACTTCAATGATTGCCGGATACTGTAAAGTTGGGAAATCAACCTCGGCTCTGAGAATGTTTGAGAGAATGGTTCAACATGGATGCCTTCCTGACTCAATAACTTACGGGGCCCTAATAAGTGGGTTATGCAAGGAGTCCAGACTAGAGGAAGCACGGGCATTATATGAGAGCATGCTTGATAAACATTTGGTTCCATGTGATGTAACTCGTGTCACTTTAGCTTTTGAATATTGCAGGAAGGAGAAGATAAGCATTGCTGTATCCATGTTGGATAGACTGGACAAACGGCAACAGGCTCACACAGCAGATGCACTTGTTAGAAAGCTCAGCGCTGCGGACAATTTGGATGCTGCTAGTCTTTTCCTTAAAAATGTTCTGGAGAAGCATTACACTGTTGACCATCTAACTTATACAAGCTTCATCAATTCATGCTATAACAGCAATAGATATGCCCTAGCTTCTGAAATATCTGAAAAGATCTCGAAGAGGATCTCTAACTTTCATGAAAAGGATGCCACAGCCATTGCTTGATTAACAAGAGTAATCTGAATTTAGTCTACCGATGCAGCAGAGAAGTTAACAGTAGTGCTCAATGCTCCTGTTCAGCAGAGCTGCTATGTCAATCAATTGGCCATAAATGGTATGCCAATCAATTACTAGTAGTGCTCAATGCTCTTTTTGCTCCTTTTGTAGTTTTCATTTACCAGTACTACGTTCTCAAAGTTTTGCTCTTGCATACTTGTTGATCTTACAAAATAATAAAATATACAGGTGATGGTCTAGATGATCAGATATTCATCAATGACCTGGGTTAGAACTGTTTGATGATGGCATGGAATTTTCTATTGCATAAACTATGTGAGAAGATTGCTTTTGCATACAATATGTGAGAAGAAACAAGGCAAGTTGTTCATAAGGAATAGAAATTGTGATATCCTCGTCATTTTAGCAATCTTTCATTTGGGCCTGATTTCAATTTTACTGATGCAACTCTTGTGAATGCTTATGTTTCTACAGGTTAACAATTTTTTCTTAAAATGCTTTGAATATGTTCAGTGTTATAAAATTCATCTGATTTGTGTATGATGAATTTAAGGTTTGTTCTCTCTCCCACTGTACCTAGTTCTGAAGAATATATTTGATTTTCTCTACTGTCTTGTTCGAGAAAAATGTATATATTTGATTTTATGTATTTGAGACTTTACACATGTATGTTCTGTTTATCTGTGGTCTAATTTCTGCAGACGTAATTCTTGATATTTGAACCTGTTCAGGGTGGCTGCCTTCAGTGGTTTGAACTCCTATGACTTTTCTAGGTACTGTAACTGTTGCGATGCTGTTGGCTGCATGCTTATTTCACACCAGACAGACTTTGACTCTACCTCTCAAGGTTAACCTGGTTGGAAATCAACAAATTTCCTGCAAAAACTGAATTCTAGCTAATTACAATATTACCGAATAAAAGAGCATCCTGAAAATGGAGAAAAGTCAATCAGGATGCTCATAAATTAGAGGCATTCGTCCCCAGTTATGTAAATCTCGGTGATTGCTAGTATTCTGGGGAACTCTTGGTGCCTAGGCAAAACATTGATTGTCCCATATAGCAGTGTTTCAAAGGCGTTACCTAGGCGACGCCTTGGCATCCAGGCGGACCCAGCTCGCCTTAGGAAACAGGTCTGCCTTGTTGCCTAGGTGATAAGGCTTACACAGCTCACCTTAGGTCGCCTTGTTGCCTTTAAAACACTGCCATATAGGATGCCTTCACAGTTGTTGATTGAAGATGCTTACGTTGACATGTTTGATTTGAGCTCGATGTGACATTTTTTTAACCAAAAGTTCCACATTATCATCGTCTGTTTCTTGTATTGTATTCTTAAATGCTAATTTTGTCCTAAGAAAGTCATGACATTGTTATTTTAAGGGCCTGTTTATTTGCCTCCTAGATTATACAATCTAGCTGGTCTAAGTACAACATGGGAAAAGACCACCTTCGACCACCAAAATAAACTGAAATAAGCTCTGCCCTGATGGCTTATTTCAGATTATTTTTGGTGATCTAGGGTGACCTTTTACCATGTTGTCCTCGGACCATAAGTTAGATTATATAATCTAGGAGCCAAACAAACAGGGCTTAAGTTTTCTTTGTTGGTTGTATCTTTATTGATGGGAGGTTCAATACATTTGTCCTGCTAAACTAAGAATTGAATAATCTTTTTTTTGGTTAAAACTGTTAGAAGACACACTTTAGGCAGAAGGTCTTTTTAGCTCAATGATGAGGTTTTTGGTTTTCTAGGCTAAATGGTTTTTTTTCAAGTTTCACGTTTGAGGATTTGTAACAAGCAAATGATACACACACGATAATGTCATTTGCAAGATTTATGCACCGATAGTTATCCACTGATACAGAATGCAAATAAAATGTAGAACAGTCTATAGTCTATAGTATACACATGGTCTGCACTAGATGTAATCCAATTGTTATATTCATGGACATGGATGCACTTGCCCATGCCAGCTATGGCATCAGGACCCTATAGACTATTCCTAGCAGTCAACATTCATAGAGCGTACTTCTGGAGTTTCCTTGCACCATTTCTACTGAAGGAACAAGTGAAAATCATGTCACTTTTTGATGATCTTGCAGCTCATCTTCCAGTCGACAGCTCAATGGCTTCCTGAATGTTTAGAGACTCTTCGCTGAAGCTGAATGGTTTGCATTGCTGCCTCATTTCATACTGTTGTCGTCGGTTGAGCTCAGCCAGCTGCCACTCCTGCCATCGCTCTGCTGGGACCAATTCTCCTTCCAGCATCTGCACCACTTCGGACATTGCAGGGCGATGATCAGGTTCCATGTCGGTGCAGAGGAGTGCTATCTGGATAATCTTCTCCAGCTCTTCAAGGTTGTATAGATCACCTAGATTGCGATCCACAATGGCTTCTAGTTGCCCTTCTTCCATCATTAGTTTGACCTTCACATTCACAATCATTTGAATCAACTTGTGAATTTAACAATTGTTTTTTTTAAGTGAGGTCAACTATGTGAACATATGAAGCAATGGTTCATCAGAAAATGTAAGATAATTGTGTGGTTATACCTATACGTAGTGTCCACTAATAATAGATTACTGATTACTGTGGTTAGGAGAACTTTCTGTTTAGACCTTAAAATGCTTCTCTTAATTTTCCTTGATCTATCAGTAACATTTTGCAATTTGATATCTATTCATGTACTTATACAACAATCATTAGGATCATGTAGTTATCTTACCCGATCAATTAGCATGATCTCGCCTGCTTCAGGATAGAATGCAATTACCCTTTCTCCTGTCACAATCTCTAATAGCGTGACACCATATCCAAAGATATCTGTCTTAACTGATGGCCTTCCTGTCTTTATGTACTCAGGAGCTATGTGGCCCATAGTACCACGGAGCCCCGTTGTGACTGTATTCCTCCCTATGTCCATCATCTTCGCTAGGCCAAAATCTCCTACCACTGCTTCAAAGTTTCCATCAAGCAGGACATTGGCAGCCTTCACATCACGGTGGATGATCTTGGGATTGCAGTGCTCGTGAAGGTACTCCAAACCACGTGCAGCACCAAGAGCTATTTGCATTCTTGTAGACCAATCTAATGCTGGTTCATTCAGTTTTATATCTGCATTTTCAAGTTTCGTTACTAAATATTTGACAAGATGGATGGTAAACAGGAATTATTACGGTACGTCTATACTTTTATGAAATTATAATAGTATCCTGGATAAAATTTAGAGAAAATTCAACTATGCATACTTTTGTTGCATGTTTTCTGCATCATTACCTTACCACTTCCATTCCTAATATCTGGCAATATATTAGATTATAGATACAACTGCATGCTTCAACTGACAATTCTGAGTGAAGAACAATCTAATAAACAAAGCCATAGACTATTATAAATAAAGATATATAGTATAATGCAAAAGAGATGGTCTTAGCTTAGTTGTACCTCTTAAACGGGAAGCAACACTCAGATTCTCCATGAAAGGGTAAACTAAGAGCCTCTCTGTTGGTGTCGTACAGAACCCTATCAACCTTAGTATGTTTTTATGGACAGCGATGCTTATTAATTCAACTTCTCTGAGGAAAGCCATTTCCCCTTCAGGACTCTGCACGTCAAACAGTCGTTTCACTGCAATCTTTATACTGTCTGGACCTGGAAGAACTCCTTTGTACACCTTACCAAAACCACCCTTGCCAAGAACATTCTGTTCACTGAAATTGTTGGTTGCAATCTGGAGCTCTCGCCATAAGAACCGCTTTATTTGCCCAAACTCTAGCCTGTGATCATTCTGACCTGGAATTGTTGAACATTTTCTTCTTGTATCAGTTAAAAGAAGTTTGGTACTTTCTTTCAGAATGCTAATTTATCTAACCATTTCAGTCTATGGGAAAATGTTTCTGCTTTTAAAATCACCATTATGGTCACTATGGAAAAAACATTGTTATGCACTTATGCTGCTAGACAAACCTGAGACGTCAATGTAGATTTCAGGTCGGTAACGCATTCTTTGCCACCATAACACAAACAGAACTCCAAGGACAAGTAGTGTGACTGCTCCAGCAATGCTTCCAAGGACCACATTTAACTTGGAGTTTTTTGATCCACCTGAATGTATTATTACCAAACATTTATCCTGAGAAAAATGCACTCACAGTTTCCCCAAAATTTAGTGTTCATTAGGGATTGCCAGTTTGTTTGTAAAGTACCTGTCTTTGTGCTGCCTCCTTCACATGGAAATAAATGTTGACCACAATTCAAATGATTGCCTGTATAGCTGGAAAGACAAATTTACAATTACTAAGTATATTGTACAGTAGCACACATGAAATTTGTTTCTGTAATATGCTATGGTGCAGATATGACATACTTGTATTGAGGCACCCGAAGTAGATATTGTGGTATTTCACTGCTAAGATTATTATATGCAAGATTACTGCAAAATAAAGTGACTTATGATATATGATTGCCGAACTGTTATTGACTTCCTTTATTAAACAAATGGCAGCAGTAAATATAACAAATATTTTTCAGGTTTTACATCATGAAGTTAAAAACTTACATATTATTCAATGATTGAAGATTTATGAAAGAGCTTGGGATACTCCCACTTAAATGATTTTGGCTTAGATCCCTGTCCAAGTTATCATTGTTAGGGCCTTTTTATCAACCTTGATAACATGAGTCATGGCTGACTTACATAATTTCGAGTTTAGGAAGGCGGCCAAGAGTGTCCGGTATCGAGCCATTTAAATTATTTTTTCCAAGGTCTAGAGTTTTCAAGCTTGATAGGTTTCCAAACTCCTGAGGAATCACTCCAGTTATGCTGTTGCCATGCAATATCCTGAAACCATAGTATGTAGCAAACAGCAAGTTTATCCCTGTATTAGACATAATTTTATTTATGATTGGACTCATGTTTGTGAGGACAAAATGTTGCACAGGCAAAAGGGAACTTACAGCTCTTGTAAAGTTGTTATCTTTGCAATGCTGGGTGACAGGGTTCCTGTTAACCCAGATGAGGACAAACTTCTGCAGACTTAGAAATGAGAAACTAAGCAAATAGTCATGTAGACAAAGTACATGGTATTACAAATTTAGAATAGTGAAACCAGATAAGAGTGAAGCATAAAAATATTCTATCCAAATGAAAATGTTCCTCCTTTATGAACAGTTGGGAACTTGGGATCAGTCACTTCACACATAGTTAGCTAATAGAATAGGAAATATCCTTATATTCGAAGACCACAATGTGAATTTAGTTAAACCTTAGCTGCCTTGGTCAGTAATGGAATTCCAACTTCAAAGTAAACTTACATTGTTGTAACTTTGTTGTCCTGACAAGTAACATGGTCCCAATAGCAGGGGCTCATTTGATTATCCTTCCAGTCATTAAGCACACCACTGTTATCGATGAGTTGTTGCCTCATTTCATACAGTGCTTCGACTGCAGACAAAACAGAGTCTTATTTCTGGGGCCTTGATGTAACTCGAGTTCTCAAAAAAGTGGTTAAATCCTTCTTATTGAATCTATTCAGTGTCTCACTTGCAATCTGGATTCTGTAGCGCTTAACTATATAGGGTGTCATAGAGTATATTATGCTAATCTGAAGCTGTCTATTTCAACTAAGGAAAATTAACTGTGCTCAATGTAAATGCCTTGATGCTCCCTGGAAAATGCAAAGAATATTGCAACAGCACTAGCATGCTGAAAGGGGTCAAGCAATTCACTGCTCCACTCCACTGGTATGTGTTACAGTGTTACGAGATCTATCCCGTAGTTTCCTTCTAGAGTTTCTGATTCAAACATTTGACCGGTGACATGGACAGGGAGCCAAATTTCTAAGATTCACTTCTGTGGTCTTTAGAGATAGCCTAGTCAATAGCACAATAATTTCCACGTCACTTATGACAGCTTTTCAATTCAAAGTCAATACTTCAATTTAAATTACTATCGTCTTATCTAATGCTAGCTAATAAAGAATATCTTATTTGGCAAAAATGTAAAGGCCTTACCTTGGAACTCAGCAGCAGCAGAAGATTGTAGACATCCCAATAAAACTAGCGCAAAAACTAACAGCTTCATGCTTTCTGAAAATATCCTCAGTTTGTTATGTTTTCAGGAATTGGAGCGCGGCTGATGTACTCAATCCGTTTCGTTGTTTCAAAACAAAAGCCCTCCTGAAGCAAGATCGATGCTTGACTGTTGTGTCACTGGAAGAAGCGTATGAGATGGTGGAACAGAAATGCTCAGAGAAAGATGCTCCTCAACTGGAAGCAAGATGGAATTGTACCTGAACATGCCAAGAATCTACTTCAGAATAAAATTAAGATTATTTATTGAAATAATGTCTACAGTGAAGAACTAGCTCAGTTGGGATCCCATTTGGACCACTTGTATGAAAGAAATCATTGCTACGTGTGAAGAGTCTCAGTGTGGGCACTGGACTTCAGTAGTTAGAACCATATCCTTCATTTCTCAGAATTTTCCTGGGGTAGTTTTCTCAGCAAAGAAAAGTTCCTCCAAGACATATGTACATGTGAGTCCATTATTTGGTCCCACCGATATTCTGTATCTAAAAGAGGTGCCCAATGAACCTACAGACCTATACCTTCAAAAAGGGTGTCATTAAAAATCCAAACTAAAGGCAGCCACTGTTTTTCGTACTTGATGGAATGCATCTTTTGTGTTTGGATAAACGCACAATGGAATGTACAACAAAGCAGAATCAGCTCCTAGTTGCAACAGGAACCTGATACTGGAAAACAAGCTGAGCAATAGGCATGTATGTTCCCTCTCCTTTTCCCAATTACATGGAAACTTCTCAACGATCACTGACTACTCTGTTCCCAGAACTTGCAACCATGGTATGCAAATGGAATTTCTCACCAAGTTTCCTGTCCATTTTGGTTATGCAGGGTCCAGGTGGAAGCTTCCTCTTACCAAAGGTAGTGTTTGCCTGTTTAGTAGTGTTTTGGGCTGAAGCAAAGGTATTCCATCCACCCTTTGGTGTCTCTTCTTCCCCGTTTTCCCCCAAGCACCCAACAGCCATTCCACAAAATTAAAGGCAAGACACAGGCTATATTCCCTCAAAGCTCAGAAGCGGCAAACCACTCTAATGGAGAGGAAGCAATCCAGTCAAGCAAACAGGTGCTCCAAGAAGATGACGACGACAATGAAGTCAAACAGGCAGTTCTGTATGTGAGCATGCAAGGAAGGCCGGCAAGAACTTACCTAGAAAAGGGGAAGGAAGAAGTATCAGGCAAGTTGTGCTCCAAGCTTCTGAGAACTTTCTTTCTTTGAGCTGTCTCCCGGGGTGAAGGCTGAGATTGAAGAGGAGAGGAGAGCAGGCTTATTCTCAGCAGCACGGAGAGGAGCTGAGGAACAAGTGTTTAGCTAGTGGTGCACAAAGAATTGAATGGGTCAAATATATCACAGCTCTCTCTGAAGTGGAGGTACTCCCGGCCAGTTCATTGGATCGTGCAAACAGACAGCTCAGATTGATCCAAGCCGTCCACTTGTAATCAACGGCTGCCGAATAACCTTCTCATAGACCCGTCGGAGGACCAAAAGTTTCTGTTAGGGGCCTTTATCAGCCGACTAACAGATCTTCTAAATCTCAAGGGCACTACTACCTTTTATCATAAGATTTTGCTGGGAGTAGAGCAAGTTGAGTATTAGAGAAAAAAAAGGAAGTGCAGTGGGTGTGAGCATAGGTTGTTGAAATAAAATGATGGGAGTTCGCACCATACCATTGACTAGCTGATACGCAGGGAAACTGCAAAAACCACCCTATATTTCTTTATATAAACTTTGTGGAGCATCCAGGTCCCATGCAATTATTGTTAGGCGACACTCTTGAAGAATATCGATGTGGACGCCACCCTAGTGAAAGTTTTGTTGTTTTAATACAGCAATTGGAGCAAGTGAACTACGCTGTGTATAATTGTATACATTTCTCGAGAAAGATTAGTGACACTGTCAGCTCACTAGTGTACTGTGCTGACGTTGCTCCTGCTGAGTCATTTATTCCCTGGTATTGAAAAGACAATACGTGGATGACAAATTACAGGTCGTCAGTCCTCTGCTCTGTGTGTTTGCCCAGCCTAAAATGTACCTTTCATGATTACATGGGTCCATCGCACTAAAGAGTGTTGAGTGTATCTACTTGTCATTTACTTCCACTCGATTAGCATTACTAATTGCGTGTTGTTATCCCTCTTCACATTATTTGCATGTTGTTATGGGAACTGGTATAGCAAAGCAAAGTTTTACCAATCCTACTAGTGTAAATTTTTGTTTTTAGTTTACTTGCATCTAACACTAACAACCTGAATTTTTTACTCACATGGCCTATGGTTGCAAGGTTTCATGCAGTATAGTACAGACAAAAATGAGGCGCTTTTGACCGTTGACTTCTCTCAAGGATCCTCTCCGGATCAGTTTCCACTGAAATGTCTACATGCCAATCATACTCTGTGCAGTTTCCTAGATGATTGTGAGTTTTGTGGGGTTCAAGAATGGTGAATCTTAGCAGCAAATGTGCCTTTTATCCCCACAGGAATATTGGAGAAACCTATATCAATATGGGTAAGTTAATCCATTCCTCAGCACATTTGTTTCTTAAAATTTTATCCTTATTTTTATTTGTTCCTTTACCTTAAAGGTTGTTCCTCCACTCCGGGGAATGAAAAAAAAAGGAAAAGAATCTGCTTTAATTTGTGGATCTCTTTTTTATTTGTTCCTTTACACAGCTGGAGATCAAAAGGTTAATTGGAAAGAAGTTGTTCTTGTTGTATTAAGCACATAAATTTCAAACAAGTGGATAGCATAATTCACCTTTTTCATTTTTTATCTTGATGAAATTGAGAAACTAATTTCCTTGTTCATATTTATATAAATTTTTGGCCTCAATTTTACTTCACATATGCTGGTACAGTTATTGGTACATGCATTCCTCTAGCACCATTGCCAGTGGGCAGTTTGACACAAAACAATTATGTGGAGCTAAAATATGCTGCTTGAAATCCAAAGTATATATATGCAAAGTATTTTTAAATACATTTTGTCCTTGTTAAAATAGAAAATATTTTAGAGTAGGGTACTATAGAAAAAGTCTCCTAATCCTAGGAATCCAAGACTCCAAGAGAGACTATTGTTTTAGCAAAATAAAGAGTGGAAAACACATGACTAAAACTTTGTTTAGTGTAGCTAAGCTACCTACAAGTATGAATAAGAAATGCTTTACAGCACTGAAACATTTTGACATTAAACACGAAAGAGAGGATTATTCCTGACAAAACTCTAGCAGGTGCTCTACAACTCAAAGATTCAATCTTAGCCTCTAACTTGTGTTTATAGTAGTTGTATTGTTGTAACTCCTTGCAAGTGTGGAATGTGTGGTTTACACGGGAGAAACAGATAAATAATACATTAGAAAAAAGGAAGAGTTCTTTGCATTGATGCCCAAATAGGTGACCTACACGTCAAATATTCAAAGGTTAGCCACAAGAGCGCCACCCCAGCATAAACAATGACTAACACAATCTTTTGCAAAATTCAAAGTTGTGCAAAATCTAGTGCGGGTGTTGGACGCATATATTCTGTTCCCACTTCGATTTGCTCGTGCCGCACATTGCTCCAAACCCATCCTCATCCAGCTGCCCTCTCCATGAAGCAATTATCCATGCCATGGCTTTCGGTCACTTCCAGCTCTGAGCTGTGCTGTTTCCTCCCAACTTTTCGTAGTATGGCACACAGACAGGTGAGTCCTGATGCTCTGATGCAGAGACAAGAAGACAAGAAAACAGAGGAAAGGACCTGAAGGACAGTACCATCATGCTGGGGATACAACTATGCATTGTACATGAGAGATAAGCCCATTGCTCACGCTCAACGTGTCAAACCGGTTACTGAGTCTAGTGCGAGTCGTGCGACTGTGGAGCTGGTGTAAAGGCTGTTTCCTTTTGATGTTCTGTTTCAGCCCTAGGGAAAGTTGAGGACCTGAAACACAGGGTTTGTTGGAAATAGGGTGAGTTGAACATGGATCACTAGTGTTTAGATTAAATTGGGTCCAGAACCTTAAGATTTAGTCAAAACTTGAACTAAATCATAAAAGTTAATTAAGTGATCCTCTTCCAAACACTTGATCTAAACCATAGAAGTTTGCAAAGCAATCCCCTTCCAAACACTCCAAGGGTATAACCAGATCGGAAGTATTCTACATGTACTTTCATCCATTCACAAAAAATCAGCAGAAGATAGAGAGGAAACTTAAATGATTTTTTTCTTTAGAGGAAGATAAAATGGTAGGTGAAAGGGGACCTTGCAAGCTCTTTTTTAACTCATGACGAACAGATTGGTTGATTTTCTAAACACAGGGAAATGGACATGTGTGGAAGGCACCTCCAACTAGTTGCCCTGCTTCATACGCTAAAATGATTAGGATGTCACTTTCTGATGGTACAATGCTACACCGACTGATTTCAAACTAACCGTGCTCTGATTCAATATTCTCTTTCTTTCGGAACAAATATCTTTTTTTGGAGAGCGTTTACACACTTGGATAATCCTGATGAGGTTGCAGTTTTTGCCAACAATGGGTAGACCCAAATTACATTGAGTAAATGAATTTAAATGTTTTTGCCTTTACTTGATGGGTTGAAAAAAATCAAAATACTGAAATAGCTGTGGAACTAAAGATATATTGTTTCACTTCCAATTAACATTGCTCACGCTCAAAGTGTCAAACCAGTGGTTTGAGTCATGTGAGACTGTTTGTGGGCCCAGCGTAAAGAGTACGTATCACCTTCTCAACTTCTGCTTCAGACCCCTGTGGAATTTTGATTCAATTAATGGGATAGCTTGCTTGCACAAGCTCCAAAATTAGAAACATGAATTTGGATTTTAATTAAACTATCAAAATTCCTAGAGCCCAACATGATTGGAAGTGTTCATCTGAATGTTTTCACTCATTCACATGTGTAGCAATTAGCAAAAGATGGAGAGAAAATTAAAATGATTAATTCCTATGAAGTTAAAATGGTTGTTAAAAAGGTGGATCTTTTTGTGTTACTATTTCAGCAAACAGATAGATGGTTAACAATGACATGAGTGGAAAAGGTAACCAGCTACTTCCCCTGCTTCCTAGGGTGAAAGAGTTGGATGTCACTTTTTGATGGTCTAGTGCTACAAGCACTTCTCTAAGCCTTCAACATCAAAATACATGACAATCCTGCTAGATATGTGAGATCAATAAATGAAATAGAAATTAAGGAACTAGCATGAACAAAGTTCAGAAGTACAAAGTTTTTCTTATGCAAACTAAACGTACTCGAACTGAATATTGCATTGGCCATGATTTCGAGGAAAATACGAAGCAATCCAAATATCCAGTCTTATCCATATGCCTTTGGTTTCTTCCCATCTCTGTGTATGGCAACAGACGCTGAGCCCTAAAGCCCTAATGCACGGCCATGCCTAAAACTTCCGTGGACTGTGGTCAACGACAGCTCATTGCTCATTTGCAGCTGCACGGTGAGCCAGAAACATGGCTCTGAATAAGGAACAGTTTCAAAAATAAATATGGTTTAGAAAACAAATTCTGAAGTAACTGTTACAACAAAATTGTTGAAGCAGTGCTGTTCTCCCAAGAAACGATGGCAAATTGCAAAATCTCAAGTAAAAGTGTGGCCTTTGGTCAAAAGGACAATGAAGTACTGCTAGTCCCTATCAGACAATATGTAGGTGCTCGTCACTGTTAGCTTTTTCATGCCATGAAGATTATTCTCATGCATAGGTCCAAGTTGATGTCTGAAAACAAGGATAAGCTGGGAATTTTTGAGAAACATCCAAATCTGCCTTTGAAATGAGTTTGTACATCACATAGTTCACAATCAAATGTTATGCGTACTTTGGAAGTTCATATGGATATCCATAACATAATGATGGAACACTATTTTCTTATTCATGAACTTTGTAATACAACTGCGAGACAATGCCCTGGACTTTGAATTAACCAGCAAAATCATCTGAATGTTCATGATTAAATTGGGATTAGGTTGGAGCTACAACGTAGAGACCAAGTTGGAATTTTCGAAAGCAGCAAGGGAACAGTCAGTGGGAGCTGTCGTCAATACTGGTCCCCGTTTCGTTATCCAAACGTGTCCACTGACAGGAGACAGGATTTGCCATCATTTCACAACAGACATACAAAAGATTGCTCAAATGCGAAAACTGTGTGGGTTCTCACTAACCAAATCTGGTAGCCTTCTTTATGTCACGCAAAGAATCCTCATGGGTCCATATTGGTATCTGAAATCAAGGAAAAAGGTTGGAAAACTGGGCCTGTTCGCTTCAGCTTATATGTCGGCAAAAGCTGTTCGCTTCAGCTTATAAACCGGCTGAAAAGCTGAAACGGCTGATTTGTTGTGAGAGGAAAACACTGTTTGCCGGCTGAATAAGCTGAAGCGAACATGCACAGTATCAGAATCATCCAAACACATGTGTTGGAAGTAATCTTTGACATGAATTCGTAGAAATGACATGCGTCGCAATCTGACGTGCTAGCCCTCCAGATGTCCACATCTGTATTCTTACTTCCTGTGTCAAATTTTGTTTTTTTGCCTGTGTAGCATCAGTGTGAACAGTTGCAAGTTGTTCCAAGTACCTGTTGCTCTAGATGCTGTCAGTTTCATGTGCTCCTCTTTGTCTTCCCTTCTGGATTTTATTTCGTTCTCATAGATACCGCAGAACATCACGCATGGATCATCGCGCAACATCATCCCATTTGGAAGTTTATAGGACCCCCAAAAGATAAGGATGGAAACTCTGCAGGGCATAGCTTGGAGAAGTCAATAGCAATCCTGAACATGATTGAGATGTAACGACAGTGGACATGACAGCACCGATTGAAAATCTGGAATAAGCAGCGACGCAAGCAACCGCACATTCAGGCCTGAATTGGGGGCAAGGTTTGAAATTTGATTACTGCAAACTTGTAGTCCATGCTGGATAGCAAAAATCATTTAGCAAGTAGGAGCGCACGACTGAACTGTCGTCTCAGCACCTGGTCCCCATTTCATAACTGAAACATGATCGGTGATAAGAGACAGGGTTCATGCTTTGCTAGACAACAATGCTCCCATTGCTCTGCAATGGGACGTGGGCAACAGTTGTTCCTCCTCTCGTCCAAACAGTCCATACCAAGTGTCAGAGAAGTTACAACATTTGGCAAGCTCCCAACCCAAATGCTCCAATTGTTTCAGAATGTTTCACCACAGCTTCCGAAGGGCCAAGCTGAATCTGCAATGGTAGATAAAGGGGCGATTATGAAGCTTGTGGTTGTTTATTTGTACACAAGAAAATAGGTAGTCATCGAACTAGATTTTCAGTAAGGTTCACGCTCACCTTTGATCACTTCAGCTGTTAGCTGTTGCTGTTCTGTTCTGGAAACGCACAGGATTTTCGCTGTTTCAAGCAGTATTGCTCTCGTGCAAAGACAAAAATAACGAGCTTAAAAGGAATTCGTGGAAATGAGAGTGGACTGTGGATAAAGAGTACCCCATTGCTCACGCACAACTTGAGCCAATCGAAGACATTATGATTGAAAATCACAGCATTGAGCCAAAAAGAAGGCTTTAAATAAAAGGAAGTTCAGCAAGAAAAGTGGGTTGTGCGAGAATAATGTTCTCGTAGGAAAACAAAGGCCAAATGGAGATATCTCACGCAATAGAAGGACCTTTTAGTCAACAGGCAAAAGTAGTACAGGTACAGCCAGCCCAGACGAGACGGCGATGTATCGGTCTTTGTCCCTGCTAGCTTTTTCATGGACACGAACAACGTTAACTGAACAAGAGGATGGCATCTGAATGAAAACAAGGACGAAATAAAGCTGGAAAGTTTTCAGAAGCATGGTTTGGAAGCTAATGGCGGATTGATGCTCTTCTGGCGTCCACGCAATTTGCTGGAACTGCAACTTGTTCTGAATGCAACTGGATTCCGTCCGTGCGCTCCGTTCGGTCACCATGCCTTCATCACCATGCAACGTCACTCAGGCCGAGTCAAAATGGTGGAGAGCATGTAATCGGCTGTTTTCAATAATCGTGACTTCGTGAGGTAGTAGCTGAATCACGGAACAAAGTATCTTTTTTTCCCCCGCAAAACTGAACACAGTATCTGGTGGGAAGTTCCTCAGAAGCTTGGACTCTATCCGGACTCCACCGACGCCCACGAGAAGACGGACCCCAACGGGCCCAAGAAGGCGCCTTCTTCAAGGCCGCGGTCTCATGGGTCCAAATTGATCAGTCTTTCAGAAGCATCCAAACTTGCTGTTCTTCTCATGTCCACCTATTCATGTTTATCATGTCCATATAATAATCGTCGTCGGAACTGCAACTTATTGTCGATAATTCAGGGTCCTGTCATTTTTCATTTTCACACGCTCCGTTTTCTTTTCCTCTTCTGATTTCCCCCCCTCTGATGATGGGTACTAGAAAACAACATGCGCAGATCATAGTGCCACGTTATCCAGTTTGGAAGTTCATATGGACACCCAGGACATATTGGTGCAACACTATTTTCCCGTCCATGAACTCTGCAACACGTCTGGACAATCAACGTTTACAATCGTGGATACAATTGCGATATAACCGTGGACTAAAACTCTTGTTCAATGAATCAGATCTTTTTGTTCCATATGATACGAGTTTTTGTTCCACGTGATATCTACATTTTCCATTTCGAAACATTTGTTCCAAAGGATCGTACATATATGCATCTTGTGTTCAATGTGATGAGTATTTTGTTCCATCAGTTTGATACATTGTTCCAAGAATGAAGTATATTGTTCCACATATATGATATAATCAATTGTAAATATTTTAATATTGTGAACACATCTCTAGAACAGTTTAATATTGTAAATAGTCAAGTGTGATCTTATTTTGAAAATCTCATCTTAATAATAAATATACAACGGCACAGTCGAAACTTGATTCGGTTAAACAACTATTACTTTTCTAATTTAAAATTTTATTGCACGTGCACCGATCAGCAACCTTGTCTTTCGCTGTAGCATGCAAAGTTCTTTTCCTCGTGCCTGTGTGTTTCTGCAGGAAACATAGCAAAAACAAATATGTGGCCCTGTAGAAAGAGAGACTAGTGTGCGCGGATACCAGAGCATAGACGACCTATAAAAATTCCATCTCACCAATAACTTTGCAGCAAGTGAACTCTGCAGCCAGTGCTCAATGTTCAGGCAAATGGATACACGATTAAGCGTCTTGCGTTGATGTACACCAGCTACTATTTCAATATTCATGGAGGAAGAATACTGAATATAGTACAGGCTTTGGATACAGAGCGCGAACATAGGCGCCAATTGCTTCGATGTAATTTTCTCCGTGCGCAAAGAAGCCAACAATTCTGCTATTGCCTTTCACAGTTCCGACCAGCCCATTCCAGCACCCGAATATCTAGCGACCAGATGGAGATCTAACGGCTAGGTAACCTTCTTCAATCCCAATCCGACCTGCCCATCCCAAAGGTCCTTCACTTCGATGAGACCTTACCGTGCCCATGGTATACCCTTCCCGACTGACCGAGGATGAAGCAGAAAAGACCCGATAAACTAAACGTCGAAGCAGCAATGCTACGGTGAAGCCTGCCATGTTATTAGTTACTGCAGTCCTCGCTGATCGAGGAAGGATCCCACTCGACAGTCCAACCCGGAGGGAGTTAGGACGGCCAAGTAACACTCGCAGCAAGTTCACTAACATCCATATTACCTGAAAATAAAGCCACAAGTAAGGCTGAGTATACTAATACTCTGCAAGACTTAACCGTTGGGTGGTAACTACTCCACCAACTTCTAGACATGCAAGGCTTTTTGGCCGAGGGGTTTGTTTTTAAAAAAACATCTAAAATAGGTCTTTACTTTCAAGTTTTAGCATCAGGTTCTAGTAGATTAACTATTCTAGGTAAGCACCTGTTCTAAACAAGCATGTTGTGCAAACATTTTATACCAAGCATCATCATTAGATAATCATTCTCTGTTCCACTTCTTACTCAGTGCAGCATGGTTATTACTAGACAGACGGGGCAAAACCACCGAATCGGAACCAAAGCCCGGCCTCGCCCGTCATCCTTATGGTTGTAGCATAAGTAAGCAAGCAACTCTTACAACTTGCGAGTGATAGGAAATCACTCGACTTTTACCGAGTCCCTATTTAGCATTGCAACTACTCGGCCTATCATGCTAGTGTTCAGACATAGGTACCTGAGATCATGCAACTAAGTTTTCAATCAACTCTTATGACCTTACATGCACAAACATAAGTAGCATAGATATTGCATGAATTTTAAATCAAGGTTATGCTCTGGGGCTTTCCTTCGTGATCTAGGTTAGTGGGGAGCTCTTTGCGAGCCTGGCTAGGATCTGGCTCGACCTCGACTTGGTGCAGCTCTGCTAGTATCTCCTCGGTCATCTGGAGCAGCTCGTAAGTTCTGTCGACGAGCTTCGCTTGTACACGAGATGCATACACAATAATTCAAGTTTCACGCTTTGATATGCAGGGTGCATTCAGTTATTATTGTAGAAGTGTAAAGCTTACAACAAACACATGCACCTAGACAAGATTTAAACTTAAATTCTTTGTAAGGTAAAGTGATTTCGTGTTTTAAACCCTAGGTTTGACTTGATGGTGATTGTGTACACATATATTATTATTTCATTCACTTGAACTCTAAAAAGGAAGGTAGGTTCATCTCACGTGAAGTAAAGTGCTTTCGTGATTCTAATCCTCGGGCTAGCCTGATGGTGATTGTGTACATATATAAAGTTTAATTCTTTTAAACTTCTAAAAAGGAAGGTGAGGTCACTCTAGGGTTGATCAACTTCCATTTCAAAAGCTATCCTGTTTCTGAATTTCTTAACCACCTAGATGTACCTTTCCTATTCTACCCTTCTTATTCAATATTTATTTTTATTCCATTTTGTAAGATATGGTTATGAACATTTTACAGAGGCTTCTCAATGTCATCCGTGAGCTACTGTAAAATTTTGGGACTTATTTGACTTCTACAAAAATCAATAAAATTAAAACAACACCCTATGGCAGATCTCACATAACTATTTTTAACTCAAGTTCCGTTGACAGTTTGACTCTGATATTTTTATAGGAGGTTCTTTAGGCTTAACAAAGGCTACTGTAATTTTTCCCATGATTTATTAAGAAGGACATCTATCTTCCATATATTAAGTGTATCAAACCATGTGTACGAGTTTAAACGAGATCAAAACATGTCTCAATAGGAACTAATATTTTTCCTAAGGAAACATTTGTATCAGGAACTCAACAAAAGTGGTTTTGCATTTTTACCTATTTTCTTCCATTTATAGTGTAAATACTAAGATTAGACCTAGCATTTCAATGTTTGAGTTAAATCAGTGTGTTCATCACCTAAACCAGTGTCACAAAATTCATATCTAGAACAAGAATATCACCAGTAAACTAACAGAAGTGGATCTATCTCTTTATCATTTTTGTGTGATTTATGGGGCATTTAAAGGCTTAAACACAAAATAAATCCTAGAGAAAAATCTACAACAGTAACATGACCAAAACTATTTTTTCAATGAAACTACTCAACATCCAGAGTCTAACAGAGTTGGTTTCACATTTTTAGCGTTTTTCTACAATGTTTTAGGCATTTCCAAAGTTCAGCCATTTTAAACCAAAATAAAACAGAAAGATTAAACTCATTTCATGCTCAAGCCCCTGGAAGTTTTGAACTATTACAATGGTGCCCCTACATTTAACACTAAAGTCCTTGGAAAGAATTAGGAACTTGCAAAGGGGTCCTTGGGCGGCCGGCGGTGCTCCTGCAAGAATTCTGGCGAGCTCCGGCGATATGGGGGCGAGGGAAGGGCTCAGGAGTGGTCAGGGACTCACAGGGGTGTTTTCAGCTCTGGAGGTCGCGGGCTGGGATGGCGTGACGGTGGCGGCTCACGGCGGTGCTTCGGGCATGGCGGCAGGGAGGTGTTTCCAGCGTCAGCGGTGGCGAAGCTGGCTGAGAGGGGCTCTGAAAGCTCCGATGGGATGTGCGTGATGCACTTGCGAGCTCAGCGGGACGCGGGGATGGCCGGAGGGCTGGGCTCTACGGTGAGGTGGCTCTGGTGGCGCGGTGGAGCTCTAGCGGAGGGAGAGGCTTGCGCGTGCGCCGGCGAGGTGGGGAGTGAAGGCTTTTATAAGCTAGGAGGGGTGCAAGGGGGAGCCAAGGGTGCGAGGATAAGCGCGGGCTGGGGTTGGGGAGCACATGCGCGGCTGGGTAGCGGTGGAGCAGAGGAGCGGCGCTGATAGGGCCCGTGCGGCAAGCGCAGAAGCTCAACGGAGAGTGGCGGAGGGAGATTATGGCGTGCATAAATGCTTTGCCGCGTGAAAGGAGTGGCCAGGCATGTTGTCCAGTCACGGCGGCGAGTGGCAGAGCGGCGGAACCCAGTGGAGCGCCACGACATGGCGGCGGTGGCCTGCTGAGGCGCGTGGGCACGTGCAAGACCATAGGCCGGTGGAGATATGGTGTGGAGGGGTGGAGATCGCGTGCGAGCGGGTTGGGCGAGTGGCCGGACCGTCTCGTTGCATCGCTGGCGGCGATAGGCGGCGGTGCTGCACGAACGGCTAGGTGGCGCGTGGTGCGGCACGACATGCCGGGCGCGGTGACCACTCACGGGCTCAAGCGCTGGAACGCGATGGCGTGCGAAGACAGCAGCTTTGAGCCGAAATTCGCACGATTTCAAACTCAAACTTTGCAAAAACCAAAAAGAAACATTTCTGTCCAAAGTATAGGCTACAAGTTCTACAAAGGCTTTGGTATGAAAACTTGGTTAGATTTGGGGATAAACAAGTGCCAACATTGGAGGAACGCCAGTTCAAGGAAGAGTTTGAAAATGAACTAAGTTCAAATTTTCTGAAATTTGGCTCGAATTTTGAACACCTTCCACTCCAAATCAGTGAAATCTCAAATAACAAAAGTTGTTGGATTTGAAAAGTTCTACAACTTTTATGTTGGCCAAAAGTTGAGTTGTTATATAAAATTTTGAATTTAACAACTACCCCCAATTAGTGCTTTTTAAGGCTTTTTTGGACACTTAGTGACTTTGAATTGGTTCCAAAAGTTGGGATTTGAACTTTTGATTGTTTTTATACCTTTCCATCCTAGTTTTATTGTTTTTCACACTTATTTTCTTGTTTGGCCTAGTTTGACTTTAATTTGCCCCTTTTTGTGATATTTCAAGTGCTAAGTGCATTGCTTGTTAAACATGACAAGGTTTAAAGTTTAAGTGTGGTTTGAACTCCTAATTGCTCTAATTAGCCTTTTGATATCCACATGCTACACAATGAACCGCATAAAATGTTTTTGCTGGTGCACAAAACGATTTGTTCCTGCATTTATGACACCCGCCAGCACCTTCACGCCAGTGCAAATGACGATTTTTGCTGGTGGGCCACATTGGCCCCATCGTCACATATTTATTATAATCATTTTTCTGTTTTAGTTGGCAATAAAACCTAAAAATATTTTATATTTGAGGAGGCATCTACACACAATTTGTGCTGTCGGTTGCTTACGTGGCCCGCTGGCACAAATGCCCCTTATTTGTGCTTGTGGATTAGCAGAAATCGTTTTTGTACTAGTGGAAAAGAGAAGTTATGAAATAAAATAATATGGAGAGAAAAGTACATCTTCTTGTCCAATTATTTCCAACTCATGATTCGTGGAGACACCAATTGAATTGAGATATCGGCCAAAACGCCCAAAGAAACCAACAATGGAGCCATTGCTCTGCATTGGAATGTGGAAAGAGTTTGCTCTCCTTTTTCCAAATGGTCCATAGCTACGAGCGTTGGTGACAAATGTAAGAGATGTTATTACGATTATTTTATTTTTTAATTGACCGATGGATCCAGATACTCCTATCATGAACTCCGAAGGACCTAGCTGAAACTGCAAGAAAAAGAGAAACAATATTTTTCACGTTGAAATATATCCCTCAAACAATTATGAGTAGTCAGGTAGTAACTTTTAATTGTACCGCCTTGGAGAGGTATCAAGATTTATCATTCATTAGCACCATAAGAGGTATATAAAATTACCGTGTTTTAGTACCTTATTAAATTATTTTTAGGAATGTCTTCAAAAACCCTAGTTTACTTAATTATGCTTCTCCCAAGGTAGTTAGCTGTCCCTGCATGTATGACATGAGAGTTTTGGAGAGAGTGCCATTACGATACAGCAGAAATAGCCTTAGGAGTTACAATATCAAGCTAGTTAGCTTGAGATGTAGCTTGATTAGTACAGGCTTTGGTTACAGAGTGCGAACATAGGCGCCAATTGCTTCGATGTAATTTTCTCCGTGCACAAAGAAGCCAACAATTCTGCTATTGCTCTGCACTGGAACTTGGAAAGCAGCTCCAAGCTCTGTTCCAAAAGGTCCATGTGATTTACCTGCGTTGGTGACAAGTGTAAGAGAAGATACAACACTTGGTATTGATCTATCCCATGGACATGGATGAAATGTTCCAGAAAGTTTCACTATAAACTCTTCAGGTTCAAGATGAATCTGCAAAAAGGAAATGAAAAATAGTACTGATCAAGTTTACTTTTGGAGAAGGCGCGCTGCATGTGTTTAGTAAAGAGAAGGGGAATAGCAAATAGTAGTACTGATTAAGCATGAGACATTTTTCACCTAGCACGGAACGTAAGTAAAGGACTCAGCGGACAAAACAACAACAGACCAAACGGTAGCTGGAACAACAAACAACAGGCTTAGTCGACACTACAGCCTTCCACGGCTCCGACCATCCCCAGCCCAGCACCCGAATAATATACTACTAGAATTTAGGCTTATGGCAACATAGTTGAAAAACATGGCAATAGGGCTAATATAGTTGCAATAGGTACAAATTGCCATAACGGAAGTTTGGTTGCGAGCCGTTGCAATTACCTTTATGGTGCATTGCAATGGTTTTGTCAAGTTGCAATACCTAGTAATTATCGTGCAAAACACAAGTTCATTTACCACTACACTAGAACAACTTTTGTTGTATATTTTCTAATAATTATGTTTCACCCTTCTCTTAACAACAATAATACACAAAAAACGTGGTAATAGATGGAAAATATCGCAATAGTGTACATGTATTGCAACAGTACTTCCCTCAGTGCAACCATTTATTTTTTCATTGCTATATAAACCAACATTTTGCAAAGAAAGTAAAGATTATTACAATGCAAGAAATTCGTGGTAATATTATTAACTAATCGTAACCATTTTATAAATGGTGGCAATAATAGCTACCTTCTACGAAGAAATTCAGGATTATCGCAATGAAAGATATTCATCGCAATATTATTGAAATATTGAAACCATTTATTAAAATGGTGGTAATAACACCTATCTATTGCAACAAATTTTATATTGTTTTAATGTGTTTTGTGGTAATAGAATAAAAATCTAGCAACAAATCTAGCAACTAGATGGAGATCTAATGGCCAGGTAGCCTTCTTCAACCCCAAGCTGACCTATCCTTCCCAAATCTCCTTCGCCCCCATGAGACCTTAAGACGCCCGTGGGAGCCACCTCCCTACCCCTCCCAACCCACCGCAGTTTCATGCTATGGCAATCGTCGCCCCTACCCCTACCCGGCCAACCGTCCTAGCAAGCAGCATCATTGCTGCCTTGCATTCCTCACCACGCCCCTACCAGCGGTAGTGGCCTTCCCCCAAGGACCGCCATCATTCCCCTACAAGGAAACCCCGCACCCCAAGCCTCGATCCATAACCTTGGAGATCATACTAGAGCCAATGAGCCATGTAAGATGCAGCTTTGGCATTTAGTGATATGCTCGTGCTTAGAAAGAACACCTATTTATTTTTACAAGCAGATAACACTACGTGAAAACACATTTTAGGTAACACGGGATAGGTAACGGGCACATGTCGCACATTACAAAAACTGTCATTAGTAATGAGCCTCAGTGATGCATGTGTTACCAATAAGGCCTCAACATTGGTATGACGCCCGTAACCTTTGACTAGTAATATGTAATTGACTCAAACAAAGGTTGTTACCAACAGCGTTGGCAATGACCTTGCCAAAGCCCGTTACAAATTCAAGCCAATGTCAACGGCTGTTGCACGCTCGTTACTTGGCTTTGACTATTTGTAATAGGCTTTGTCTTTGTTCGTTACCTTTATACTTTTTTGACCGAAGTCAGTAGGGGAAGCAACAACCTAATTTTTTTTATAATTTGTTTATTGCAAACCTGTTTAATTCGCTCCTATGGTCGAACCCAGGCCTGCTAGATGCTAGATGCTGAGGTGTATGTTACCTTTATATATTTGCCCCATGTTATAAGTCGCTCCTCTATTTCGAAATCTACAAGTACCTAGAATATTGTCCATTCCTCTCCTTGTTATAACCCTATCCTAGGAGCAGCGTGCCCATACGGCGCACCACCGCTGCTCGGCTATGGGTTGTGTGCTCGCCGGCTGGATCCACATGATGTGCTCCTTCCCCAACCCCCACATCTGCGATGCTCCCGCAGCTTGGCCGGATCCTGGTCACCTATGCCACTTGTGCATGCATCGGCGACTCGAGCCTCTCCTCCAATGGATGCTAACCTCGACCAATCGCGCGACCTCCCTTGGCTATGACCGGCCACGGTGCCATCCATATGTTCTTCTCTTGTTTTTCGTATGTCGTCCTTTCCTTGATGAAGTTCTTTATTTCCAACTTGGTGGTCTAGCTCAAGATGATCGCAAGCTGGGAATTTTAACTTACTCCTATGTCGTTGGAGCTATCAATGTCAATGTCATTATATTACAATAACACCAAGAGGAAACATGTTAAATGCAAGTTTAGAAATTCAGCTTGCCTTTTGACATGTTCCCTCTTGGTTTCATTTTAATGACAATAACATCAGTACCTCCAATTGCATAAAATTCCCAGCTTACGAATCATCGTCAAGCTCAGTCACCTAGCTAGTTAAAAATAAGGAGTTTTGCAAGGGAAGGGTGAGAAACGAATAAAGGAGAGAAAAATAATATCTAAATGAATCAAGACCGGCCGTTTGCACAGTAAACCTAGTACCTCAAGGGTTTATCTCACTCGGTCTTTTATCTTGTGGATGACATATTGTCTCGTCCTAGCGGCCGATATCTTGTTGATGGCATATTGGCAGCCGAATACAAACATTAGGTTTACCTGGCAAGTCCACGATGTCCATGAGATAATAATTTTGCTTTAGTTCCTGATTTT
The DNA here is from genome assembly GCF_005286985.2 of Setaria viridis. Lineage (NCBI taxonomy): Eukaryota > Viridiplantae > Streptophyta > Magnoliopsida > Poales > Poaceae > Setaria > Setaria viridis. The sequence continues at coordinate 33,958,863 of NC_048270.2, forward strand.
TCGGTTCACGGAGAAGCGGGGTTGTTGCTACCTAGCATAGGTATAGGTAATGAACTATGTTATTTGTCCATTACCTATATCGATATGCAGGTAACGAACGAAGATTAAGTATGTTGCTACACTAAGTAGAAAAACGACCTTTCATCCTGAAAAAAAATCTCGGTTGTTTTTGGACCCGGGATTAAAGAGGCTTTAGTCCCGGTTGGTCCACATGAGTTACTACAAAAGGATTGCATCCACTACTCAGTCAGATGTGCTGTGTAGGTTCGAATCCCACACACCGCGCACGTTCATATTTCGCGTGAAAAATCGCATGACTTGTAATATACTAACCGGGACTAAAGATATGGTTTTAGCCTATGTGAAAGACCTGAGACTAAAGGCTGGGACCTTTAGTCCCGAATGATTAGTCTCGATTGGGAAAACCAAGATATGAGGTTTTCCAACTGGAACTAATGCCAGTTTCTCTACAAGTGCCAGTTTCCCCCTATTGGTAAGGACCAATCATCATCTGTTACCAATGTTTCAATATAGATAACAGGCTACATGCAAAGACCGTTGCCAATAACTCCTTTCAGGTACGTGCATATTTGAGCTGGTTTCTTCCAATGGTCATAGGTACATTGTGTCCGTTAGCTTTAATGCATGATTAGTAAGGGTCTGTTTGGATACCCTATGTTAAAATTTAACAAGTGTTAAAGTTTTAACACTCTCAAATAGAGTGCTAAAGTTTAACATATTAGGGTGTTTGGATGATGTGTTAAACTTTAACACCTTTGGTGGGAAATAACTCCATTGTCCCCTCATTTATGGCCGGCGGAGAGAGAGGGAGGAGAGAGAAGGGGTAACCTAGGAAAAAGTGGAGAAGGGGACCACTTTTAACACCTTTAGCAAGTTTTAACACCCCCTCCATATGTTTATGAAAAATATGGTGTTAAACTTTAACACCCCACTTTTAACACAAGTGTTTGGATAGGAAAGTGTTAAAAGTGGGGTGTTAAAGTTTCCCAAATAGGGCCTAACCCATTTCTGGTAACAGGCGTGATGATTGTTACCAATGACGATCTGTGTCCATTACCTATTACCTGTTAGATACCATGTATAGTTTCATGTCTTGAGAGTTGAGAGCTAGATTTCACTATGATTAACGCTCACCTTGCGACCGGTACCTCCACAGCCGCCCCATGGACCTGCAGTGTGCTGCTGCCCGTTTTTATCACTGTATAAATACTCAAGTGAATTTATGATAGATCCACTGAAAATTGTCACTCTTTGTAGATGATGTGGTTTTTCCTTGATGTCATGAAGAACCTTTCCATCTCCACCCCAAGGTCCAATTCTGGTGACCCCAGCCTGGAAGTAAACCAATTAAGTAAAAAATTAGAACGAACCAATAATGAACATTAGCATAAAAAATGTTTTTGCTGGCGCACAAAACGTGCCAGCAGTAATGACACCCGCCAGCACCTTGGCACCAGTACAACTGCGATTTGTGATGGTAGGCCACAGAAGCGTCCATCATCACATAATATTGATTCTAATCACTTTGTTCTTTTAGTTGGCAAAAAATCCTAAAAATATATTATATTTGAGGAGGCATCTACACGTAATTTGTGCTGGCGGATGCTTACGTGGCCCATCGGCACAAATGCCCCTTATTTGTGCTTGTGCTGACCATAAGAAATGCTAAACATCAGTATGCAAAAGTGGCGTGTTTGCAGAAATCTTTTTTGTAGTACTGGAAAAGAAAAATTATAAAATACAAATAATATGGGGAAAAAAGTACCTCTTCTTTCCCAATTGTTTCCAACTCATGATTTGTGTAGACACCAATTGAATCAAGATAATGGCCAGAACGTCCAAAGAAACCAACAATGGAGCCATTGCTCTGCATTGGAATGTGGAAGGAGTTTGATCTTCCTTTACCAAACGGTCCATAGCTACGAGCGTTGGTGACAAATGTAAGAGATGTTATTACAATTAGTTTATTATTTAATTGACCAATGGATCCAGATACTCCTGTCAGAAACTCCGAAGGACCTAGCTGAAACTGCAAGAAAAAGAGAAACAATATTTTTCACATTGAAATATCCCTGAAACAATTATGAGTAGTCAGGTATTAAACTTTTAGTGGTATCGCCTTGGAGAGGTATCAAGATTTGACATTAGCACCATAAGAGGTATATAATAGGGCATCTCAAGTACCATGTTTTAGTACCTTAAACTATAGTTTAGCAATGTCTTCAAAAACCCTAGTTTACTTATTATGCTTCTCTCAAGCTACTTAGCTGTCCTTGCATGTATGCCATGAGAGTTTTGGAGAGAGTGGCATTATGATACAGCGGAAATAGCCTTAGGAGCGAGTTACAATATCAAGCTAGTTAGCTGCCTTTGTATGCGCAAGCTGGCATGTCAATTATGACCTCCAAGAAAAGCAAATTTAACTTCGTGATGCACACATCTAAACGATATGATTCAGATTTGTACTGTAAGGAGTTAATCTCTTCACACTCACAGAGTTATTGCCTCCCCCCTGGCCGCCCCAAGGGCCTGCAGTGTGGTACTGGCCATCGTGGTCGGTATATGAAAACTCAATTGCATCGATAATAGTTCCACTCCTAATTGTAACCCTGTCCAAACGGTAGGGTAGAATTTTGATGTCTCGTTGGCTTCCTCCATCTCCACCCCATGGCCCAAATTTGGCAATCTCAAGCTGAAGCACATCAATTAAAAAAATTAAGACTATAAATAAGGAAAATTATCTTGAGAGTTGAGAGCTAGATTTCATAATGATTTATGCTGACCTTATGATAATCTCCTGATGGACCTGCACCGTGCTCCTGCTCGTTGTGGTCCTGGATGGAATCTCAAGTTAATTCATGGTAGTTCCACTAAAAATTATCATTCTTACTAGGTGATGTGGTTTTACTGTGATGTCATGAAGAACCCCTCCATCTCCAGCCGACGGTCCAATCCTTGCAACCCCAGCCTGGAAGTAAACCGATTAAGTAAAGATTAGATTTAAAAAAAAAATAAAATTAACATGGAGGAAATTATTAGTACATCTTGGTTCATGTAGACACCAATTGCATTGAGATATTGGTTAGAACGGCCAAAGAAACCAACAATCTTGCCATTGTTTTGTATTTGTACGTGGAATGGCGTTCCTCGGCCTTTTCCGAATGGCCCATAACTACGAGCGTTGTTGGTGACAAATGTAAGCGACGTTATAACGTTCAGCAGATTTCTGAATGGACCAACTGTTCCAGATACTCCTGTCAGAAACTCCGAACTACCAAGCTGAATCTGCAAGAGAAAGAGAAATAATATTTCACATTGAAATATCGTTTATACAATTATGAGTAGTCAGGTAGTGACGTATCGAGATTTACCATTACTTTAACATCTCATATACCAAATTCTAGTACTTAAATTATAATTTAGGAATGTCTTCGAAAAAGCCTAGTTTCCTTGTGCTGGTCTCTAGAATTATATACGAGTCCAAATCTTATCAGGCTACTCCCAGTACTCCCAGTCCATTCGGAGTACTCCCAGTCCATTCTTTCATAGCTAGCTCTCGAAAGATGTCATGCCTTATGAAGAGGAACGATATACCCTCATAGTGTATATTATAGAGAAAATTCCTATTTGACACCGGAAAAATAACCCGTTCCTTCATGATTTTAAAATTTTCTCCCTTCCTTATTTAATACTCACTTCAACTTTCATCACTAATATGACACTGCCGTCCGTTCCATTAGCTCGTGCCGTTAGATGACCCGGGACACTGACAGATATTTCGTTGGGGTTCAAAATTGCCCTCCCGTCACTTGTTCTGGACCCGTGCCTTCTCTCCCGTGCTCTTCCTACCCTCGATTCAGGATTCAGGACAGGCGAACCCTAGACTCACTCGGCGGCGGGCGGCGAGATTTGTGGCGGCGGCTGGCCGTCGGCGGCGAGATGGAAGGCGACCCGGCGGGGGAGGATCTGGATCCGGCCGGCAGCCCCCTCGGGCGGGGTGCGAAGGCGGTCGCGAGCCCCCCCCCCGGGCGGGTTGCGCAGGCGGCGGCGGCGGCGAGCCCCCCCGGGCTGGTTGCGCAGGCGGCAGCGAGCTCCCCCTCTGTGTGTCTGCAGATCTTGGGGGATTCAACATTGTGGAAATGCTATTTGGCTCAAGCCTTCTTGTCATTGTCGGAACCGGTGAAAAGGTGCCTCAGGAATTTCTCTTTTTTTTTTGCTTACTATGTTGGGCTAGTTCCTGTTGATTGTTTGCTCCTAAACTTTCTGAACTCGCACATGTTAGTCGATTTCACCCGTTGATTGCCAGTTCATTTTTATCCTTTTTTGCAGCCTTCAATGTCTCCTCGCCGTCTCTGCTTGTTCAATACCAGAACAGGAGCATCAAAGAAAGAGGTAAACTGCTGCTTCGTTGTATTTATCAATTCCTGTGGCGATTTATGCTGATGTTCTGTTAATTGATGCTTACCAATCAAATCCTAGTCTCCCAGACACAAACTGGGAATCTTGTTTTATTGTGCATGCTTGAGCTGCAGTGTTCTTTTGAGTAAAATAGTTGTCACATCATGTGCAGGCTTGTTGTATTGCAGGTCAGGACTTTTGTTTATGATCTAAAAAGAGCCTACTATCTTGGAATAAATTGAAACAGTGCCCAATACAAAAGGTATGGATCCTACTGCTGCCTCTGTACCAAATGTCCATACCATTGCTCCTGCTAATATTTCTTGCTGCCAAGCTGGCAAAAAAACATTAAGTTTTAGTTATTTCTACTTGCAGTGTTTGCTGCTAATATTGTTGTGCTTTATAATCAGGTCTATGTGCATTTGCTCCAAATTCAGAAGAGTATTATTTGGCTCTGCCAGCAAGCACATTCAAAGGATCTGCTTTAGTATACAAAGCATCAAAACCTGAATTAATATGTCAGGTAATCTGTTGTTTCCTCACTTCATGTGCCATAGTATTGGCTCCAGGAGGTTTAAATCCTTTCCTATTACGATTTTCTCACATACAGCTTAGTAAAGATCACTATATTCTCCAGGCTTGTATCTCAGTTGTTAATCACTATAAAAGCAAAAGCACTACTAAAAATGGTGCTCCAGTCAAATAGTCTACTAAAAAGAGCCTACTGCTGCTCCAGTCAAGGCAACGAGCAAAAGGAAAAAGGAGCCCTACTAAAAAGAAAACCACCATTCCTATGTTGCCACTTGGTAGCCCTGCAATGGGCACAAGAAGCAAAAGGGTGGATCCTTCTAGCCCTGCAATGAGCACAAGGATCAGTCTGTGATCCTCATGCATCTGTGAATTTGGAACTTGCATGTTTGAACCTCGGTGATCCTCAAGTTTGAACCTTTTTATCTATGTATCTGTGAACTTGCAAATCTGTTGTCTCATTCCTATGCTGTTACAATCATGTTTGAACCTTGTGTATGTTGGCAACCTTGTGTATCCAGTTCATTTGTAACATTTCCTTGTGTATCTGTGACCTATATGCTGGAGGTTTGTTATAAAAACAGCTTGTGTATCTATTGAAATAAATACTGTAGAAATGTTGTAGAAAAATGTTGTACAAATATTGAAAAAATTGATGATAAACGGCAGCCAGGGAGAAAATGCTGTAAAAAATGAGGGAACTGCATGCGCCAGCGAGTCTGCATGCATGCGCCAGCGAGCGCCCAGGGGCAGAAGGGGACTTAACTCGTTAGCTAACAGAATGGACTGCGGTATCATATTAGGGACGAAAGTTGAAGTGATGTCAAATAAGGAAGGGAGAAAATTTCAGAGCTAAGAAAGGAACGGGTCATTTTCCCTGTGTCAAATATGGAATTTTCTCTATATCATATATCATGATATTCTATTTTACCTATCTTAATAATCCACGTCTAACCACACCTTGTGGGGAAAAGCTTGACTGTCAGGGGAGAATTAACATATCTAAATAATTAACACCATTCATATTCGAAGACAAAGAGTTATTTTTTCACACTCACCTTATTCTTACCCTCACAGCCACCCCAAGGGCCTATAGTGTGGCACATGCCATCATGGTCAGTGTATGAAAACTCGATCGAATCGATGATAGTTCCACTGCTGATTGTTATGCTATCCAAACGGTAGGGTGCCAGTTTGATGTCACGTGGCTTCCCACCATCTCCACCCCATGGCCCAAATTTGGCAATCTCAAGCTGTGGCACACACCAATTAAGATTAAAATGAGGAAACTGAAAGAAATTAAGATAAATTGATACTGCCCTAGAAATATATGACCAAATGCATTTATATAATGTAACCTTAAATTAATCCATGTCAAAGTCTATTATTTATTCTCTCCATTCCTAAATATAAGTATTTGAAGCTTTCAGATTTATCCCTAATTAAATATAAACATTTCAAATTGTCCAACCCCACAATTAATTAATTAAACCTGCCAGTCGTTGCATCAATTAGCCCAACATTTTGCCCAAAATCTGTGGCCCATGCCAACACCACAAATAACTAATTAAACCTATGGTTTATTGCATCTGTGGTCCTAGCTGTTAAATTAGGTCATTATGGATTTTTTCTCTTTTAGCTTAATTTTTCCTAAAATTGCTAGATGCTTATATTTAGGGACGGAAGGAGGATACAAATGTGCACTTTTTAGATGTGCATGATGTCTTGTTTAGAAATATATGTATATGAAGTGTGTAATATTTGCACAAAATGTGGCTCAAATTGAAAGATGTAGGGAATGTGGCTCAAAATGTGTGATTGTTGTATGAATGGTTGAATGTGCAAAGATGTATGAAATAAGTTTCCAGAGATGGTTTCATATATAAAACATATATCTTATGGATTTAAAGGGTTAACGGAAACTAGGTCTATGTTACTATTTTACATAGTAAAATTTATCTAATTAATATATTGTCCCATAAATGCCTTTTCATTTTGATTCTTATGTTTTCTTGTGCTTACAGTGAACTGGCTTATTGGTTTCTATATAACTCAACTTATATTTGTTGGATTTATAAGACCGGCAGTCCACCAGGGGGTTACCCAAGTGGTTGATTTGTAGGTGGAGGTGATTGTGAAACCAAAAATTCGAAGGTGATCGCGAGAACACAAGAGACACGAGGGTTTTAGACAGGTTCGGGTCTCCGAAGAGTAATACCCTATGTCCTATATACGTGGATTGTATTGCTTGCATGAGATTGAATGCCCTCGGGAGGCTATAGGCTGACAACCTAGGGTTACAAGTCGGTTTGAATCTAATTTAGTCGGTTGTTATATGGAAGGTAATCTGAGTCGGATTACAATACGTGTCTCGCAATATTCAGGCAGATTTGAACTGTTTGGTTGCCTCGGCGTGGACTCCAAGTAACTTCATGTCGTAGGCCCGCATGCCCTGGTTGGGCGGGCCCACTTGTCAGGTCCGACCAGTATCCTGGTTGGTAGGGACCCATGGGGTACCCATATCCCTTAAGCCCCCAAGCGATGTGTAGGCGAACAAGAACTTAAGGTCATCACAGTGAAGTTTGGAATGTAGTCAGCTGAAGCTGCGATGGCGTCATAGTGATGGAGAGGCTGCGCAGTGCTCAGAAAAGAAGAAAATTAGAGCGAACGTGGAGCCAAACACGCAGAACGAAGTCGAGTGCCGAGTTGATGGATGTAGGGCATCCAACAAGTCGAAGTGAAGGATTTGGAGGGCACCGCAAGAGGCACTCCATAGGAGTAGCCCCCGAGCATTGAAGCGATTAGTATAATTGGTCCAATGGTCCAAAAAAGAAAAAAGTTTAGCCCAATAGCACATCCAAGTGCCTGAACACAAGGAAGGGCAAATTCGCGGAGGCACGCCGACTAGAAGTAGGCGCCCAGCCCCCAAGGATGAGGACTTGCGGAGCCGCGGAGGCACGCCGCCTGAAGTAGGCGTCTAGCCCCCGAGGACGAGGATTGGTGGAGCCGCGGAGGCACGCCAACCTGAAGTAGGCGCCCAGCCGCCGAGGACGAGGATTGGCAGAGCTATGGAGGCACGCCGACAAGAAGTAGGCACCCAGCCTCCGAGGATGAGGATTGGCGAAGCCACGAAGGCACGTCGACCTGAAGTAGGCGCCCATCCCCCAAGGACGAGGACTAGTGGAGCCACGGAGGCACGCTATTGAAAGCGCAACGGAAAACCCGCGGACTCTGTTCTGCGCGAGCCGAAAACCCGATTATTCCATTCGGCGCGAATTCCATCGTAAGTTACGCCATCACGCCCCTCAAAAGTGCAAGGGAACACAGAGCCGTTTCATTTCCTTTGTAACACTTGCAGTGCCGCTGCAATAGTCCACTGAGCTCATTGACATCGCGCCCGTGAACCCAAGGCCGTGCCACCGGAAGTTCCAATCTGCACGCACGCATTCCACCGCCGCCACGCCACCGTATGCGCATCAAAACCCTAGTGTCCATCAGATCCAAATCGCAAGGCCTGGAGACCGAAGACATGGCGGAAGCGAACATTTCAGATCCATCCACGATCTGGATGAAGTCCGTGATGACCCAGCAGCACATCCAGGCCGAGTTCCTCAAGCTAAAGGGGGAGAGGGAAGGACCCCGTGCTGACCTGGTTGAACGTAGCGCCACCTCAGATAGATCTATGCACTCAGAAATAGTGTTACTGATGCGATCTAGCCGCACGATCAAGTCAGAGGGCGTGGGTGGGCAGGTAGCAACTGGGATGCTTGGAACCCTCTCACAGAGAGAGAGAGAGAGAGAGAGAGAGATCGCCAACCAGCTAGTCAAGCGGCGTGATGATTCTCGGATGGAGAACTTGTCCCGTCGGAGCCGATCCGATGGAAGCCGAGCTGCCGGTGGATGCTGAGTCGACGGAAGGCGCTGAGTCGATGAAACAAGCGGCAGGATTAGAATCCGCTGGCATGGTCTCGAAATGAATCTGTATCGGGTTGGCGAGATAGTCCTTCATGCTCTCGGGGAAAACAACACTGGAGCGGGATACCATCGAGGTCGCTAGGAGGATCTCACAATCACCCCTACCTGGCGCGCCAACTGTCAGATTTATAAGCTCGACAGTCTACTAGGGGTTACCCAAGTGGTTGATTTGTAGGTGGAGGCAATTGTGAAATCAAGAACTTGAAGGTGATCACGAGAACACAAGGGACATGAGGGTTTTAGATAGGTTCAGGCCTCCGGAGAGTAATAAATATTCGAGCAAATTTGAACTGTCTGGTTGCCTTGGTGTGTACTCCAAGTAACTTCATGTCCTCGGCCCGGACACCCTGGTCGGGCAGGCCCACTTATCAGGTCCGGCCAGTATCCTGATCGGTAGGGACCATATGGTACCCATATTCCTCAATATCTATTCATATGAACTTAAGTTCTCTTTTGCTGTTCATATCCACATAACACAACTTTTTCCAGCTCATATCCAGATAATTCAGCCATCAACATGCTATTATTCTTTGTGTACGTAATGATCCCATGGCAATGCATTAGGCTGAGTCCGGTTGCAATGAAGCAATCATGCAAGCTTAGGTGCATGCTAATCCTTCCTAAACTTAAACATGGGTCCATATATGTATTAAATCTTACAGGTACTAGTTGGAGGCCTCCAACAGAGTCTCCATGTTAATCCTCATGAGACATCCTAGGAAAAATGATAAATCTTAGAAATTTTCAAACTGAAAGAAAGATTTGGCACCAATTTGATAGACTCTAATAACTACTGATAATAAGAACCACTAGCTCCACACTATTTTTTAAAAGAAGTGACCCGCATATCCCATTATATATAAAACATTAAAGTAACATCAAGTAACACATAAATCTCCATCAATATTATCCACCTATGCTATTTTGGAACATGATATAAAGTAACCCCTTCAATTTGCAACTAAATTACCTACCCATTGTGATACATAATCTAAGTAACTCCTTAAATTTGTTCTACCAATTATGCATTTATAAAGATAAACTTAAATACCACCTCAAATCTATATCTAAATTAACTTCATCCGCTATTATATAAATGTCCAAGTAACCATAATTATGCCTTTTTATGTTTATAAATTAACAACTTTTATTACTATTACTATATAAAAAAGTAACTTAAAGTAAACTTATGTTGTACCATCGTGCATGTCATGTGTACATCTATGCATAAGTGATAAGCATGCACCCTCAATTATTCATATACAAGGACAATACGTAACAAATAATTATCCAAAACATTGAATTATGCAAGTTATTATTTTTGATAAATTTATACATTTAAGTGAAACATAAAACCTCATTTTTAATGAAATACAAAAGAGGATATTTGAATAAAAGGTACAATAAGCACAACGGTTTCAATTTATCTTGAGGATAAAAATTTCGTATCAACTAATAAGATCATAATTTGAAAATGTAAATCTAGATTTATGACATTGTGCGGAATAGGTGTTAAAAAATACACTAATAAAGACACATGGAGGTCCCATACGGAGGAAGAAAAAACTACGGATATACGTGAAAAACATATATAGTAATTAATAAGGTTTCCACAATTGGATAGGGATTACTTAATATCTATATTAGTATTGTCTTGGAAAAACAATAGAAAGAGGTCAGCAAGAGATTAGTATTTTTCTAATTACTAAGTAACATCTTCTAAGATTATAGTCCGTGCAGGAGCTTGGGTTGACATTATTCCAATCCTAGGAATGCGCATGTATTTATTTTGCATGAAAATCACATGACTTCCAACTTGACATGCATGACCGTATGGGTAGATTACCTTAGTCATAGATGATTTATTTTTAGCCATATTTGATGACAAACCATTATATATTGCAAAATTTGATGATTCAAAAACATGGTGGTATGGTGTTTTTTTGAAACGTTTTAATGGGTGCCTGTATTCTGTATATTTGTAGTGCCCACTGTTCAGAAATTCAGTTTCTTGGCAGTTGGGTATATGAATAGCATTTTTTGTGCTAGCAACTTGTGGGAGCAATGAACGGTTGACCAATTGCAGGGAAGAATACGAGAGGAAATTAAATTCACAACCGTTTTAGCCAACAGGTTAGATTATCCTAATAAGCATGTACATACCCGCCCGACATTTAGAGTAGGCCCCACGACCAATTGGACCCCTGCTTCTGTTTCTTCAAGTGTACGTAGTATATCCTGCATACATGGCCTATCCTTTGGTTTAGGTAGCGTGCACCTCTGTGATATCTCGATGCATGCTTTTATTTGCTTTTGGTAGCCTATTTCCCATTGGGTCTGCCTCATCTGTGATGACTCCTTTTCCAACCTAATCACCCAGCTCTCCAGTACCTGGCTAGCAAAGTGTCTCATTATTACAAGAATCATTGAGAACAGTACAGAGATGTCAAAAATATATGAATGTATGAAGATATATTTCTTCTTCAACATACATCTTGATCAGTCATAGCTCCCGTGTTATGTCCCTTCACCATGTGTCTAATTATCACACCCAAACTATATATGTCTGACTTGATTGTGATCTCTCCATCATCTAAGTACTCAGGTGCCATGTAACCCCTGCATGCATGAACACTGATAATGTCACTTCTGACAGTAGAGAAAAAATATTTCATTTGGACAGGTAATACATCCCTGATTAACTATAAATTTCTTAGGGAAAATATATACTTAGCTCACCGTGTTCCGATTTTTGTTTGGGTGATTGTGCGGCTTTTTTCTTCACCCAAAAGCCTTGACAAACCAAAATCTGCAATTTTGGGCACCATGCCATCATCAAGCAATATATTGTCTGGTTTGAGATCTAGATGAATTATGTGCCTCTCATGCAGATAGTGCAAACCCAGACAAATTCCTTTTATTATTTTGTAACAAACGCGCCATTGAAACCCACATGGTTCGTCTGTACAAGTAAACACATGAGTATCACTGACTGTGCATAACCAATATTAAAGAAAAAAATTCTCAAATCATCAATAAGATAGTATGTAAAAATAATTAAGGAAAATATTTTTATATTTTAGATATTGATATATTTTTCTATAATCTTGGTCAAAGCTAAAGAGGTTTTACTTAGAAAAAAATAAAATGAACTATAATTTAAAACTAAGAAAATGTACGATAGTGAGCCAATGATAATTGATTTTGCCTACATTACTATGCAAATAAGCACAATGCAAATAAAATTTTACAAAAGCCACTTATTTATGCAGTAATAATGTAGGCAACATGGATTAGTCAAGTGTCATGTGAGTAAAACCACATTGCTGCGTTCTGTAGAACAAAGTTTCTATTTGATTTGTGAAATTTTACATTATAATATCTCTTGAATATTTCCTACATATCAATATACTTAGATTTCAAAAGCTTATGCCAAACTTTACCTCATACATTTAATCCCTCTAGTCTTACATGCTTGACATTTTGAGCAGAATCTAGTTAAACTTTGACCATCAACAAAGGACATCTACTCTAGAAAAAAGGGTCATACATGTGCATATATCTAAGAAAGTACACCAACAATCTCATTAATTTAGTAGATATTTCAAACACATGGAAGGGCATGTTAAATCAAAACAATCAAGTATTTTGGAACCCACAGAATACTTAGAAAGAAAATCCCATCTCCAAGTAACTGTATCACATGTTTATCCCACAATAATCATACCAGTAAGATACTTGTGAAGGCTTCCATTACGTAAATACTCGAAGCAAAGCAACCTTTCTCTTTTTTCTGCAAAAATATTTAATCCTCCTTGCCGCACGACCACTTCATGCGTCTCAGCACAGTAACCAACAAAGCAGACTATATTGCGGTGACTAATATTCATCAAAAAATCAACCTCGCGATGAAATGGTTCTTCTTCGATTGTATGAGATGAGTATAACTTCTTTACAGCAACAAAGCCATCTTCAAGCACTCCCTGTGTGTTTGCATCTACGCTCCTTAATTTTTATGTAATATTTCCACGAGTACGTAATTATTTAATACTAAAAACATACAATGTCTATAAAAATAAATAATATATAAATTCAGCTAAAATATTTGTTCATTTATTTTGGTGGATACCATGTGAGATTAAATCATAACTAATTATATCTAAATAAACTAGAGCTGAATTAGTAACACAAATAACTAAGCACAACATCCAACAGATAACTTAAGAAAGGCCTGACGAGGATGTACTCACTTTAGCTATAAATACTCAACATTTTTTTGGACAAATCTGGTCAAACTTGTAAAACATTGACCAACCATAACTCTTAAAATATATGGTTTGGAAACATAAAAGTCACATAGTTAGATCTATCATAAAAATTATTTCAAGTTGTTATAGTTTTGAGGGGAGCAATTTCCAAATTACTCCCTTCAAGTATAGTAAAAATATATTCTAGTAAATAGTGGTACATACTTGCGTCCTATTGCTGTAGAAGAAATTAAGGGCCAGTTTGGAAGGGCTCCGGCTCCTTCTAAAATGGCTCCGGCTCTAGCTTTCTCTGGTGTAGGTGGAGCCGTTTTGGAAAGTGTTTGGCAAAATAGCTTCTCTTATATTTTTAGGAATGGATGTAAGACATCAAATGCCCTCTGTGTCTTTGGCTGTGGGGATTGTTTGAATAGATGAATTGAATGTTTAACATTAGTTTATAATTTGAGTTCATTAGAATTACTGAATATAATGAATAAAATTATTAATTAACCTCTTTTTTTATATACGGTGCTCTTTCCTTTTTTGACCGCACTATTTTTTCTGTTATTATCCTTTCCAACTTTCTCACCCATCCAGCCGTCCAAAGTCCAGACCATTCCTTTCCATCCTATCTTCTTCATTATCCATTCATTTCACGAGCTGGCCACGCTCCTGTGCCCACGGTTCGAGGTGGCCACCAGACCACTGGCCCATGAGCTGCCGTCCTGGTGAACCGCTGCCTGGCCAGCCACTTGCTGCACTGGCCCTTCGCCGGCCGCCGCCGGTCCAGGCAGGGTGCCATCCGGCCTAGATGCGGAGCCTCCAACGCCCCCAATCCCCAGATCGAGGTCAGCCACAGTCGATCCACTGTTTTCCCCACCCAGAGCGGCATCCCTGTGCACCGGCGTCGGGCGTCGGAGGGGATTCATGGCGCCGGCGTCCTTCTTCCTGTGAGCGCAAGAGAGGGAGCGCGACGCGACAGGGTGCGAGAGAGGGAGCATGTCCTTCTGCCTGCCTGCGGTGGCATTTTTTATGTAATTTTGGTGAATTTGAGGGGCAATTATGTAACCGATGGGGCTGGCCTGCGGGGTGGAGCTGCACGGAGCCACAAATTCCGGCTCCGTCTCACGTGTAGAAAAATGGCTCCGGCTTCACCCTGGCTTCTACGATAGAGCCATTCCTTTCAAGCCCTTTGGCACAGCTCCACCTAAAACGGCTCCAGGAGCTGTACCAAACTCACCCTAAAAACAAGCATGTCCACCTTACCAAAATCAAAATCTGCTAGTAAAAGCTCATCTGATTTCTACATAGTAATCAGGTTAATATTTTTGAACGTAGGTAATAATCTCCAGATTAAAAAAAATGTCTTCTTCATCTCTAAGCCATGAACCAAACACACCCTACATGACTGAAAAGTAGCGATCTCAAGGGAGGAGGAAGTAGTTTTGCTGGTATGAAATGGGAAATCCCATTTTAGTGGCAGAAACTTTTCAATTGCAGATCCAAAAGTAGTTGCAATGTTTTTGCAAGATTTTGGCGGCAGAAACATGTCATCAACTGCAGACCCAAAATTAGTTGCAATGGTTTAGCACACTATGTGTCTTGCGGATTTTGTAGATTAGATAGATGTGAGGTCAACTGTGATGCATGGCTAGGTTTTGATTAGGTGGAGGGAGGTAGATCTATATAGACCTGGAGATTGAATTTTATGATAAGGCCTTGCAAATTTGTTAGAGATGGATGTGGGTGTATATATCTTGCAAGTTGGCCTCAAACAAATTTACTTATTTTGACTTAAATTTTAAGGTGTGAACATATTTTAATTTCAGGATCTGACTTTTGACATGGGGCGCACTTTTAAATCGAGCCACACTAATATGCACGAAGTTAATTTCAGTTAATCATATCGTGTCATACAAATAAATTACAGTTAATTTTGTTCAAATTTCAAGGTATGAATCTGAGGTTTTAGTTGTAGGTTTCAGGTTTTAACATAGGTTTTTCACCCTAGTATTCTCATATGCATAAAATCTCCCCTGTATGGCCTAAACTACGAGTGGGAACCACGCACATGACCCTTCGAAAAATTTGATTACGGAATAAAAGCTTAGGGGTGAATTGCTTAGTACTGAAATGCTTGGGGGAACTAAATCGTGTCAAATTTGTTCGGAGTGTGTCATACCTAGTTTTAAAACAAAATCAAGTGCTACCTGTATGTATACCAAGATCTAGTTCTATACATATAGTGACACCATCAGTGAATAACAGTAACAATATTATGTAAAGGAATATAAATAAAGATTTATAAGTCTATAAGAGATAAATAGTTTAATCCTAGAAACGAAGGCTCCAAACTTCACGTGCAATCGACTGGGGCTTGTGTACACCTAGAACTCAGCATCATCTTTAGAAAACTTCACACACTTTCCTCTTTTGAGCAGCAGTAAGCAAGGGTGAGTACACTTATGGTTGGTACTCAGCAAGACCACAAGAAATAACCAGAATAACGATTTAAGTTCATCTTCAAGTTCATTAATCATGTGAGGGTCCAGGCCGCTCTTGATCGTGAGCACGGTTGATATATCAGTTTTACACTCTGCAGTATAACTCTAACTACATTTTATTTAGAAATTTTATTAAATAGGATTAGTCAAATTTAATTAACCATGAAAAACTGATATGTAAACCCTAATTAAATTTTATTAGGAAAAGACATTCAAATAGACAAATCAAATTTGTTTTAAAATAAATTATTAAACATATATTAAGGTAAACATCATGGCTAGCACGTAGTTTATGTTGAGATGAAACTAACGTAGCAAGAACAAGCAAGAACGAGCTTAAATGGATACGAAACGTGAGAGGTATGGTCATCTAAAGGTTTTATAGGTCTATTCATGATTAACAGTAGATCTAGAGGGTTAGTAAGTAAGATTGGCAAGACACATGGAATAGTGCTACCATTAGGTCAAAGCATAAGGTTAGATCTATTAACGTGCTCGGTTGGATTGTCTTGCATGAACCTAAACTTTCCAGGGGACTTTCTATAAATTGGCCAAGACACAATAGTTAAGCTGAAAGTTACATGATTCATGGAGGGCCTTTTTGCAAAAGCTTGGTGCTTGCTCACATGGTGGGCAGGCTCCGGCGGATCAAATCGATGACGGTCCGGTGGCCTAGGTGCTCGAGCGGGTGGCACAAAGGGAAGAGGAGGTCGAGGGGAGCACGGGGAGGTTCTCACCGACAGTGGAGAGAGACAAAGGCAGCCGGATTTTGGAGGAGGGCTGCCGGCTCGTCGGTCTTCACGACGCGGTGGCGGTCCGGTGGACGTCCGGCGGCGAGTTGTAGCTCTCTGGACGCGGCTCATCGCAGGGACGCTTGAGGAAGCGCCGGATCGGCTCTGGGGCGGCCGCCCGCGGCAGAACAAGCGGCAATGGCGCAGCGGTGCTGCTCGGAGGATGGCGGCGGCGCTTGCGCAGGCGGGAGCACGAGTCGGCGAGGAGCGAGCAGCAGCGGCACGAGAGGCTTAGGCGGCGGCTATATAGGGCGCGCAAGGGCAGCACCTGGCATGTTAGGAACGCACGCCAAGGATGGCGGGTGGCGGCACTGTGCACGGCCGGGAGAGTGGTGGCAACTAGGCCGAAGCGAATCCGGACTAGAGGGAAGGAGAGCTGGGCCATGGGTCGTGGGTGCGGGCTCGGCCCAAAAGAAGGGGTAGGGTCCTGCAGGGAGAGAAGAAAGCTGGCGCGGATCGGGTTGTTGAAGCGGGTTGGGTTTGAATGGATCCAGCCCGATCCAATAGGGATTAGGACTTCTATTTTCTGGAATCTAATTTCTAGTGCAAAACAAATCCAAAAAATTCTAGACAATGTTTTTAAAGAACTAAAAATATCCATAAAATCCCAAAAATTCCAGGAAAAATCCTCGAGATAGTTTTGGACACGAGGAGTCCAAATAAAACACTTATGAGATTGTGAAAAGGGTTCCAGAGCCTTCTAATAAATAGATTTAGCTCTAGAAAAAATGAGAATGAATTCCAGAAAAAGTTGGAAAATTCTCAGAAGGACCTAGTCGTCGAATCAATGTGTTTTAAAAATTTTGCACTCAAGAAATACCAAGATGCATTAGCATGAATGCAACACACATAGAACCACTTTATTTAATTAAAAAAACAACCATTTGTTTTTCCAATACTAAATTTCCTATCAAGAAAAATAAATGCTGGAAAAATTTTAAAATTATGAGAAAATCACATCCTGAAATTTAAAAATTTCAGGGTGTGACAGAGTGTTAGACGGACAAATTATGTTATTCACAGAGTGAAATATTTTTTTGTATTTTGTTACGTTTTGAAATGCTCTCACGACTACCAAAAAGGTCCCATGTCATACCTTGTAAACTTCACCAAAGCCACCGCACCCAATAAGGTTCTCTTGGGAGAAGTTGTCTGTGATGGCTTGCAAGAAGTGTAGCTTAAGACTCAACGGCCCTCCTGTTTTCTCATGTAGCATGTCTTTCAGAGTGCGAGATGTATCATCTTCAGTGGCCATTTCTTTCAGAGTGCGAGATCTATCATCTTCAGTTGCCATTTCCCCTTCAGGACTCTGCACGTCAGACAGTCGTTTCACTGCAATCTTTACACTGTTTGGACCTGGAAGAACTCCTTTGTACACCTTACCAAAACCACCCTTGCCAAGAACATTTTGTTCACTGAAATTGTTGGTTGCAATCTGGTGCTCTCGCCATGAGAACCGCTTTATTTGCCCAAACTCTAGCCTGTGATCATTCTGACCTGGAATTGTTGAACATTTTCATCTTGTATCAGTTAAAAGAAGTTCGGTATTTTATTTCAGAATGCTAATTTATCTAACCATTTCAGTCTATGGGAAAATGTTTCTGCTTTTAAAATCACCATTATGGTCACTATGGAAAAAACATTGTTATGCACTTATGCTGCTAGACAAACCTGACACGTCAATGAAGATTTCAGGTCGGTAACGCATTCTTTGCCACCATAACACAAACAGAACTCCAAGGACAAGTAGTGTGACTGCTCCAGCAATGCTTCCAAGAGCCACCTTTAACTTGGAGTTTTTTGATCCGCCTGAATCTATTATTACCAACCATTTATCCTGAGAAAAATGCACTCACAGTTTCCCCAAAATTTAGTGTTCAGTAGGGATTGCCAGTTTGTTTGTAAAGTACCTGTCTTTGTGCTGCCTCCTTGACATGGAAATAAACGTTGGCCACAATTCAAATGAGTGCCTGTATAGCTGGAAAGACAAATTTACAATTACTAAGTATATTGTACAGTAGCACACATGAAATTTGTTTCTGTAATCTGCTATGGTGCAGATATGACATACTTGTATTGAGGCACCTGAAGTAGATATTGTGGTATTTCACCGCTAAGATTATTATATGCAAGATTACTGCAAAATAAAGTGACTTATGATATATGATTGCCGAACTGTTATTGACTTCCTTTAATAAACAAATGGCAGCAGTAAATATAACAAATATTTTTCAGGTTTTCCATCATGAAGTTAAAAACTTACATATTATTCAATGATTGAAGATTTATGAAAGAGCTTGGGATACTCCCACTTAAATGATTTTGGCTTAGATCCCTGTCCAAGTTATCATTGTTAGGGCCTTTTTATCAACCTTGATAACATGAGTCATGGCTGACTTACAGAATTTCGAGTTTAGGAAGGCGGCCAAGAGTGTCCGGTATCGAGCCATTTAAATTATTTTTTCCAAGGTCTAGAGTTGTCAAGCTTGATAGGTTTCCAAACTCCTGAGGAATCACTCCAGTTATGCTGTTGCCATGCAATATCCTGAAACCATAGCATGTAGCAAACAGCAAGTTTATCCCTGTATTAGACATAATTTTATTTATGATTGGACTCATGTTTGTGAGGACAAAATGTTGCACAGGCAAAAGGGAACTTACAGCTGTTGTAAAGTTGTTAGATTTGCAATGCTGGGTGACAGGGTTCCTGTTAACCCAGATGAGGACAAACTTCTGCAGACTCAGAAATGAGAAACTAAGCAAATAGTCATGTAGACAAAGTACATGGTATTACAAATTTAGAATAGTGAAACGAGATAAGAGTGAAGCATAAAAATATTCTATCCAAATGAAATTGTTCCTCCTTTATGAACAGTTGGGAACTTGGGATCAGTCACTTCACACATAGTTAGCTAATAGAATAGGAAATATCCTTATATTCGAAGACCACAATGTGAATTTGGTTAAACCTTAGCTGCCTTGGTCAGTAATGGAATTCCAACTTCAAAGTAAACTTACATTTTTGCAACTTTGTTGTCCTGACAAGTAACATGGTCCCAATAGCAGGGGCTCATTTGATTATCCTTCCAGTCATTAAGCACACCTCTGTTATCGATGAGTTGTTGCCTCATTTCATACAGTGCTTCGACTGCAGACAAAACAGAGTCTTATTTCTGGGGTCTTGATGTAACTCGAGTTCTCAAAAAAGTGGTTAAATCCTTCTTACTGAATCTATTCAGTGTCTCACTTGCAATCTGGATTCTGTAGCGCTTAACTATATAGGGCGTCATAGAGTATATTATGCTAATCTGAAGCTGTCTATTTCAACTAAGGAAAATTAACTGTGCTCAATGTAAGTGCCTTGATGCTCCCTGGAAACTGCAAAGAATATTGCAACAGCACTAGCATGCCTAGTCTCTGATTCAAACATTTGACCGGTGACATGGACAGGGAGCCAAATTTCTAAGATTCACTTCTGTGGTCTTTAGAGATAGCCTAGTCAATAGGACAATAATTTCCACGTCACTTGTGACAGCTTGTCAATTCAAAGTCAATACTTCAATTTAAATTACTATCGTCTTATCTAATGCTAGCTAATAAAGAATATCTTATTTGGCAAAAAGTAAAGGCCTTACCTTGGAACTGAGCAGCAGCAGAAGATTGTAGACATCCCAATAAAACTAGCGCAAAAACTAACAGCTTCATGCTTTCTGAAAATATCCTCAGTTTGTTATGTTTTCAGGAATTGGAGCGCGGCTGATGTACTCAATCCGTTTCGTTGTTTCAAAACAAAAGCCCTCCTGAAGCAAGATCAATGCTTGACTGTTGTGTCACTGGAAGAAGCGTATGAGATGGTGGAACAGAAATGCTCAGAGAAAGATGCTCCTCAACTGGAAGCAAGATGGAATTGTACCTGAACATGCCAAGAATCTACTTCAGAATAAAATTAAGATTATTTATTGAAATAATGTCTACAGTGAAGAACTAGCTCAGTTGGGATCCCATTTGGACCACTTGTATGAAAGAAATCATTGCTACGTGTGAAGAGTCTCAGTGTGGGCACTGGACTTCAGTAGTTAGAACCATATCCTTCATTTCTCAGGAGTTTCCTGGGGTAGTTTTCTCAGCAAAGAAAAGTTCCTCCAAGACATATGTACATGTGAGTCCATTATTTGGTCCCACCGATATTCTGTATCTAAAAGAGGTGCCCAATGAACCTACAGACCTATACCTTCAAAAAGGGTGTCATTAAAAATCCAAACCAAAGGCAGCCACTGTTTTTCGTACTTGATGGAATGCATCCTTTGTGTTTGGATAAACGCATAATGGAATGTACAGCAAAGCAGAATCAGCTCCTAGTTGCAACAGGAACCTGATACTGGAAAACAAGCTGAGCAATAGGCATGTATGTTCCCCCTCCTTTTCCCAAATACATGGAAACTTCTCAACGATCACTGATTACTCTGTTCCCAGAACTTGCAACCATGGTATGCAAATGGAATTTCTCACCATGTTTCCTGTCCATTTTGGTTATGCAGGGTCCAGGTGGAAGCTTCCTCTTACCAAAGGTAGTGTTTGCATGTTTAGTAGTGTTTTGGGCTGAAGCAAATTAAAGGTATTCCATCCACCCTTTGGTGTCTCTTCTTCCCCGTTTTCCCCCAAGCACCCAACAGCCATTCCACAAAAGGCAAGACGCAGGCTATATTCCCTCAAAGCTCAGAAGCGGCAAACCACTCTAATGGAGAGGAAGCAATCCAGTCAAGCAAACAGGTACTCAAAGAAGATGACGACGACAAAGAAGTCAAACAGG
The DNA here is from genome assembly GCF_005286985.2 of Setaria viridis. Lineage (NCBI taxonomy): Eukaryota > Viridiplantae > Streptophyta > Magnoliopsida > Poales > Poaceae > Setaria > Setaria viridis. The sequence goes on from NC_048270.2 coordinate 33,980,137, forward strand.
CAGTTCTGTACGTGAGCATGCAAGGAAGGCCGGCAAGAACTTACTAGAAAAGGGGAAGGAAGAAGCATCAGGCAAGTTGTGCTCCAAACTTCTGAGAATCGAACTTTCTTTCTTTCAGCTGTCTCCCGGGGTGAAGGCTGAGATTGAAGAGGAGAGGAGAGCAGGCTTATTCTCAGCAGCACTGAGAGGAGCTGAGGAACAAGTGTTTAGCTAGTGGTGCACAAAGAATTGAATGGGTCAAATATATCACAGCTCTCTCTGAAGTGGAGGTACGCCTGGCCAGTTCATTGGATCCTGCAAATAGACGGCTCAGATTGATCCAAGCCGTCCACTTGTAATCAACGGCTGCCGAATAACCTTCTCATAGACCCGTCGGAGGACCAAAAGTTTCTGTTAGGGTATAACCAAACACTTGATGTAAACCGTAGAAGTTTGAAAAGCAATACCCTTCCAAACACTCCAAGGGTATAACCAGATCGGAAGTATTCTACGTGTACTTTCATCCATTCACAAAAAATCAGCAGAAGATGGAGAGGAAATTTAAATGATTTTTTTCTTTAGAGGAAGATAAAATGGTAGGTGAAAGGGGACCTTGCAAGCTCTTTTTTAACTCATGACGATCAGATTGGTTGATTTTCTAAACACAGGGAAATGGACATGTGTGGAAGGCACCTCCAACTAGTTGCCCTGCTTCATACGGTAAAATGATTATGATGTCACTTTCTGATGGTACAATGCTACACCGACTGATTTCAAACTAACCGTGCTCTGATTCGATATTCACTTTCTTTCGAAAAAATCTCCTTTTTTGGAGAGCGTTTACACACTTGGATAATCCTGCTGAGGTTGCAATTTTTGCCAACAATGGGTAGACCCAAATTACATTAAGTGAGTAAATGAATTTAAATGTTTTTGCCTTTACTTGATGGGTTGAAAAAAATCAAAATACTGAAATAGCTGTGGAACTAAAGATATATTGTTTCACTTCCAATTAACATTGCTCACGCTCAAAGTGTCAAACCAGTGGTTTGAGTCATGTGAGACTGTTTGTGGGCCCAGCGTAAAGAGTACGTATCACCTTCTCAACTTCTGCTTCAGGCCCCTGTGGAATCTTGATGCAATTAAAGGGATAGCTTGCTTGCACCAGCTCCAAAATTAGAAACATGAATTCGGATTTTAATTAAACTATCAAAATTTCTAGAGCCCAACATGATTTCCGAGCATTTCGCAGACGAGGAACGCCGTGATTACATGGAGTTTTGTTTCCTGAATACACACGATCGACGCGTTCGCGTCAGTGACCATCGCACGAAGGCAGTCGCGTCGACATCGCGCGTTGAGGCCGCGAACGTTCCACACCAGTACGTTGTAGTTGGCAGGTTCCATTGGTCTTGACGACGGGTGTAGCGATGCTGCCGGCGATCAGGCGCTGGCGCCGCCGCCCGCTTGGCTTGCTATCTGCAGCAATTCAGCGTCAGAGAGAAGATTAGCCGCGGGGAAGACATCTCTGATGGCAGCAAAATGCCGCGGCTGCATGGTGGTTCTGAGGAACTTGTCAAATTCGGTGGCCGTAACCTGATTAGCTTCTTCCTCACGTGCAATTATTCCCAATTTCTTCATTGCCAGCACTTCCCCCCTTTTTAGAAGGCCTCACCGTTGTGTTCAGCGGCTGAGCGGCGAGGCGGGTGCTGCGGCGCGGTGTGGGCGCGGCCACCGCGGCGGCCGGTTTTGGTGTTGGCCTGCGTGCGAGGGGCGTCTGCAGCGCCAGACGCACCGTGCTGAGGAAAGCCTCCGTCTTGGCTCTCGTCGTGGCTGAGTCAGTGGAAGCGGCCGGGGTGGAGGTTGTCACCGGCGACTGCGATGGTGCCGGCGTTGTCGTAGTGTTGCTCGCCACGCACCGTGGTTCATGCCTGGGTGCACTGTTCTGGAGTGCCACCGACAGGCTCCGCCTGGCCACCGCCGTCCAGGAGCCATGTTGATTATCTTCACCGAAGTGCAGCGTGACTGGTTCGGTTGCGCCGCCAGGGCCGTCCACTGTGTGCTCATTGCTCTGCTGCTTTGGGCGGCGGGAGTAGGTGCGCGCAGCGCAGGGGATGGTGGCGTTCGTAGCGGCGTGTGGTGGGACAGTTCAAAGTTTGTATTCGAATCACGGGTTGGCCTGCCTCGGGCGCATGCGCGTCAAGGCCACGTCTTGTCGGCATGGTAGAGATCCCGGGTTCGCTGCTCCGCGCGGCGTCGTTGGGAACGGGCGCCGAGTTTGACCGGTCGCGATAGCCGTGGCAGGAGTTAGCACGGGCGGCGCCACCGCGCTCATGGCCGCCGGCGAGGTACGGACGGAAAGCGGCGAGATTGGCACTTGCACCTGAAAATGAGCTTGATCAACTCCTGGCTCGGACGTGGGAATGGCTGTGGGGGCGCGAGGCGGCAGCTCCGCTTGCACCGGCGGCGGCGGCAGTGTGTTGCGCCGCCGCAAGCGCCCCGACGACGTCTCCCCAGCCGGCGGACTGTCTCCATCCACCACTCCCTCCTGAGTGAAATAGCCGTGCAGACGCGGTCCCTGGCCCCTGGATTCGCCATAACCGCGATCCGGGTTGCCATCGTGCCCGGAGTCGCCGTCGCTGGATGGCGGCGACGGCCCAAGCGACGGCGAAGGTGAGCGGGACCGAAAGTCGGCGACGTTGCGCAGATGAATGATGACGTCGTACGAAAGAGTTTTCTTCTGTCGGAGGTAGGGAGCTAAGTTACCGAAGATGCGCTGCATGTCTGGGTCGTCGTAGACGACGCGCGGCTCGTGCTCGGCTATGAAGTGCTTGGACTTCCTCGGTATCCTGCATGGATCGTCCGTCCACGCCATCACGCGCATCTTCGTCAAGTCGGAGCGTTCCTCCGTGGCTGGTTCAACGCGCTCGATCCAGTAGGAAGAAGAAAGGATCTTCCTAGCGGTGCGCATGCTCCAGGCGTGCGCCGGAACTCCCTCTAGCTCGATTGACACTCGGAACAGGAGCGTTCTCGTCTCGGCACGGACAAGGCGCTTCCATGGCCAGAAGAACAACCGTACGCCGCCCGCGGGGACGCTTCCAGCGCGCATGGCGGCGTCGCGAGCTCTTTGCGTGGCGAAATTGACGACGAAATTCTCTAGCCAAAAACGCCTGATGGCGAAATTGTCATCGGCAACTTCCGGGAGTTCAGCAATGGCGCGGCGGAGACCGTCCAACGGCACGTCTGGCGGGCCTCCTGGCGCCGTCGCGAGCAATGCCAGCCGCAACCTCCCTTCCTCCGCGTCCATGTCAGCATCACGAGAGATGAAGCAAGCTTCCTCCGCCGGTCGATTCACCGGGTGGCCCGGCGGCGCTTCATCGTCAAGGTACGAGACAGAGAGTGACCCCGTTCCTCGGCCGATGTTGGTTCGTGAACCCGACGGCCCTTCCCCACGGGGCGGCCGCGGCGGGTTCACCTCTTGGCGCTCCTGCTGCTGCCGCACAGTTCTGTCCCCGCACGGGCGGCTGGAGGAGACGGAGCTCACCCGGCTCCGTGGCCGCTTGCAATCTCTTGCGAGATGCCAGAATCCGCGGCAACGGAAGCACCTTGTTGGCAGCCGGCATTGGGCGACGATGTGCTTGTACGAGAGGCAATTGAGGCACCGACCCGAGAACTCCCTGTGGGAGGCGCTTCACAAGCCGTGGTGGCGGTGCCGCTGTCGCCGTCTGTCGCTGGGCAAGACGCTGACGACGCCGGCGCCTCGACCTGGACCGTCGACTCTCCGCCATAGTCCAGCCATCCTCCGCCAGTCGTCGGCTAGTGGTGTCCTGAACAACGACGGAGCGTAGTCGCTGAGTGCCGTGGGCGGTGGCGCCCTATGACCGCCGGACAGGCAGACCGTGGACCAAGGTCGTCTGGCCGCGGCGGCCATGGCGCATCTTGTCCTTTGGTCCAATGCGGTCACGCACCGGCGCCGAGGTGCGCGGGGGGAAGTTGCCAGGGGGAGAGCATCCGCCGGAGTCTGCTTCGGCGACGGCGGAGAGCAGAGCAGCACGTCACGGTAGGAGGGCCGCGGTGGAGAAGCACAAAAGGAAGCGGCGTCGTAGTCCTCGTCAAGCCACCTTACCTCCTTCCCTCTCCCGCCGGATGTGCCTCCGGGGAAGAAAGGCGCGGCGTCCGGGGAGAGAGCGGAAGGCGGGGAGCGGTGGCTAGAGGGCCCGTGGGTGGTGTTCGCCGGCGCCGGAGTGGCAACCGGCGAGGGGTGGTCGTGGGGACCGGGGGAGAGCGAGAGCCATCTCTAGCAAGTACACATTCCTTAGTATACTTGTGGTATGTTCCTGACAGCACCGATTGAAAATCTGGATTAAGCAGCGACGCAAAGCAACCGCACATTCAGGCCTGAATCGGCGGCCAGGTTTGAAATTTGAGTACTGCAAACTTGTAGTCCAAGCTGGATAGCAAAAATCATATACGGAGTAGCAATCGTATACGGAGTAGCAGGTAGGAGCACACGACTGAGGGGTTGTTTAATACTTTAGTCCGTGTCACATTGAATATTTGAAAGTTAATTAGGAGGACTAAATATAAATTAATTCTAAAACTAATTACACAGATGGATGCTAAATGGCAAGACGAATCTATTAAGCCTAATTAATCCATCATTAGCAAATGGTTACTGTAGCAGCACATTGTCAAGTCATGGACTAATTAGGCTTAATAGATTCGTCTCGCCGTTTAGCCTCCATCTGTGCAATGAGTTTGTAATTAGTCTATATTTAATACTCTTAATTAGTATCTAAACATCAAGACGGGGACTAAAGTTTAGCCTGGGATCCAAACAATCCCTGAACTTTCATCTCAGCACCTGGCCCCCATATCATAAGTTCATAACTGAAACATGTTCGGTGATAAGAGACAGGGTTCATGCTTTGCTAGACAACAATGCTCCTATTGCTCTGCACTGGGACGTGGACAACAGTTCTTCCCTCCTCTCGCCCAAACAGTCCATACCAAGTGTCAGAGAAGTTGCAACATTTGGCAAGCTCCCAACCCAAACGCTCAATTGTTTCAGAATGTTTCACTACAGCTTCCGAAGGGCCAAGCTGAATAATGTGCAAGGTAGAAAAATTATCAAGCTTCTGGTTGTTTATTTGTACAAGGAAAAAGGTATTCATCACTCATCAACAAGCTAGGTTTTCAGTTTTCACCCTCACCTTTGGTCGCTTCAGCTCATCTGTGAGCTGTTCTGTCATGGAAACGCACGGATTTTTGCTGTCTAACAGTATTGCTCTGTTGCAAAAAGCAAAGTCAAAATAACCAGCTCATAAGAAATTTGTGGAAATGAGAGTGGACTGTGGGTAATGAGTAGCCCATTGCTCACATACAACTTGAGCCAATCGAAGACATTATGATTAAAAATCACAACACTGAACCAGAAAGAAGGCTTTAGTAGAAGCAACTGTACGAGGTGTTTCTTCGCGAAAAGAAAAAACTGTACGAGGTGTTGGGCGATAATGTTTCTCGTAGGAAAACAAAGGCCAAATGGAGAATAGAAGGACCGTTTAGTCAACAGGCCAAAGCAGGTACTGCCAGCCCAGACGAGACGACGATGTGTCGGTCTTTGTCCCTGCTAGCTTTTTCATGGACACGAACAACTGAACAAGGCCTTTAGTCGCCAGTTTGGGAGTGTCGATTTTGTTATAAATGCGCAACGGTAGTATTTCGTTTGTATTTGTGAATTATTGTTCAAACATTGACTAATTAGGCTCCAAAGATTCGTCTCGCAAAGTACAACAAAACTGTGCAATTAGTTTTTAATTTCATCTACATTTAGTACTCAATGCATATACCGCAAGTTTGATGTGATGGGGAATCTTCTTTTTGAATAGTGCTAAAGTTGGTATTTTGGGAGACCGAGAGGATGGCATCTGAATGAAAACAAGGACGAAATAAAGCTGGAAAGTTTTCAGAAGCACGGTTTGGATGCTAATGGCGACTTGATGCTCCTCTGGCGTCCACAGAATTTGTTGGAACTGCAACCTGCTCTGAATGCTACCGGATTCCTTTCGTTGGCTCCGTTTTCTCTTGCCCTTGTGAAATTCTTATTCCTTCTCTGATGGGTCACCATGCATACATCATCATGCAACGTCACTCAGGCCGAAACTTGTGGAGAGCTACGTCACTCAGGCTTATTCCTTGTAGTCGGCTGTTTTCAATAATCGTGAGATAGCTGAATCACTAAACGAAAGTTTCCAGAATCAGTCACCCACCTCGCTTCACTCCACGTGGTAAGCATCAGAAATGGGCTCCTTCCTGTATGCCACACGACCACCGGGTCATCGTGCGCTTGGTTGGAGCTGCCGGAGTCCGACGAGGCCCACGAGAAGACAGACCCCAACGGGCCTAAGAAGATGCTGGTGGCCCGTGCCTTCTTCCTGGGAGCCCACCGTGGTCAATGCCGACTATTCTCGTGGGTCCAAATTGATGTCTGGAAAAAGGGTAAAAGCCGGGAAATTTCAGAAGTAGTTCATAGGAATAAAAAAAAATAGATGGAACCTACCCATAACCAGTTTATAGTGCTACCCACAAACTATATATGGGCTGTCTATATGAAATAAAAAATAAATTTCTCTTTTCTTCCTCTCTCATTAGTCGCTACTCAATCACCAATACCGTTGCTGGGATGCTTCAGCTTGGATATTTATTTTATTTGCGATTACAATTCTTTTCGATAGGGCCATTGCTTCTTGAATCTGAATATATGCAGCGCAAATTGCAGAAGGAGCAATCATGCAGCAAGTACCCTGACAGTAATAATTTTTTGACAGCACAACAGTTGAAGTGGTGGCATAATTTTCTTTAATGCTTTGACAGGGTTAATTTGGATGTAGCATGGTCCTTAGCGTGCATGGAAAATAAGAAAAAAAAAAGATCAACAATGCGTGTTAAGTTACGACATCTAGCATGGGAACCATTCACAATGCCGTGTCCACGGCTGAAATACTGAGCATTGGTCTTAACCATTAGTACCGATTGATTTTTATCCTCACATTAGTACCGGATCTAACGTATAGCTCCCTACGAACCCCCCATGACCCCGTTAGTATCAGTTGGGGGCTCCCAACCGGTACTAAAGGAGCTCCCAACATTATCCATCTCCCCCTACCCGCTCTTGTCCCCCTTATCTCCTCTCTCTCAACATTATCTTCTCTTCTCTCACACTTCTCTCTCAATCTAATCTGCCTGCCGCCTCCTCCCCCTCCCCCTCCTGCCGCCGCCACCCCCTCCACCTCCCTGTCCCTCCCTCTCCCACCCCTCCCCCTTTGCTGCCCCTCCCCTTCCCCCTCTGCTCGCCCCTCACTGGCAGTGAGGAGCGGCAGCGAGGCGAGGTGCAGGGCAGTGCTTGGGCTCGCGGGGGAGTGGCAGCTAGCTGCAGGCGGTGGGGCATAGGCGGGGTGCGGCGGCGTGCAGGGCACATGCACGGTATTGTTTGTCCCTCCCTCTCCCTCTCCTCCTACTCCCTCCCTCTCTTGGACATGCACATGTACGGGGCGAAGGCAGGGTACGACGGTGGGCTGGACGCGGCGGTAGCGGTGTCTACGGGGCGGGGCAGCCGAGCACGGCCGGCGGGGTCAGGCGCCCGAGTGGATTTTATTTTTTTATTTTTTAATACCCCTTTAGTACCGGTTATTTGACGTGGTACTGAAGGCCCTCCCCTAATACCGAAGTAGCAATACCGGTTGCACAACCCGTACTGGGGGTTGGGTTAGGAACCGGTACGGAAGACGCTTTCCCTAGCAGTGGTCATGTGTTAGAATTTTGGTTACTCTCTCCATTTCTGATTATAAGGCGCACATGCATATCAAGGTTCAAAGTTTACAATCCTTGACCAATAATTTAGCTAATAATTTTTTATTTTTACAACATAAATTTGATATGGTTGGATTTGTAATCAAATATACTCTCCAATATTTATAGTATAACCATAAACACTATAATATAAGATAAATGAATGATCAAAGTCTAATTTGGGAGACCATGCCATGTCATACCATGCATTATAAACAGAAATAGAGGGAGTAGTGGTCTTAGAAGGCCCGTCTCAGTGCATAGTTTAATTAATGGTACAGTTACCAAGGCTAAAATTTGGTAATTGTATCTGCTGGGTTTCACAGTGATGAAGTTCCTCTCATGCACATGTTACGATGAAACCACTCTCCTTTCTCCTCATAATAACCTTGCCACATCAGCACATGTTATTTAATGATCATGAAACTTTTAAGAAAACCTCCACTGAGACTAGTCTAAGGGTGATCCCAATGTATTTGGACCGGTTGATCCAAATAAATAGGCCAATGTTACGGTAGTCTTTAGTTGTTAAAATCTGTACGATATTGAAGGTCAAGTGGGCCAAACAGGTAGGACCCACAATACATTGTCGAAAATTGTCGAATTTCAAGCAAAATTATCGAAAATTGATCAATACAATTCTGCTTGTCAACCGTCCAGCACCCAGACAATGCGTACAAGGTCTCTTATATCTGCTATCCTTTTTCATGTCATGCAAAGGATTCTGATGGATCCATATTGGTATCTGAAATCAAGGATGAAAACCCGTAGAATTATATGTGTCGGAAGTGATCTTTGACATGAATTCGTAGACGGGACATGTGTCGCAATCTGACGTGGTGACTCCAGATGTCCACAATATATTCATACTTCCCGTGTCATTTTTCATGTGTAGCATCAATGTGAACAGTTGCAAGTTGTTCGGAATAGCAACTGCTGGATCCTGTCAGTTTCATATGCTTCTCTTTGTTTTCCCTTCTGGATGAGGATGAGGATGGAAAACCTCACGCATAGATCATCATGCAACATCACCCAGTTTGGAAGTTTATAGATACCCAGGAGATGAGGATGGAAACTCTGCAAGATGTAACTTGGGGAAATCAATAACAGCGAGCATGATTTGTAACAGTGGAGACGACAGCCACCAGTTGAAACTCTTTGATCAACCAGCGACGCAAGCAAGCGTATTTTCAGGCTTGAACAAGGGCAATACTGCGACATTACCGAGCAAGATTGATAGCAAAACTCATAGAGCAATGAGGAGCTCACGACTGAAGTGTCATCAACATTTGTTCCCATATTATCACTGAAACATGTTCATTGATAAGACAATAAAGGATATAATGAAGAAAGGGTTCTAATGGATAGCAGCCAATTGCCAACTTTTTTTGTTCTTTTTTGCAACAAAGATATCACGGGAAGGAAGAAACAAACACTGAACAAGGTGTGGTTACTGAGTGCTAACATAGGCGCCAATCGCTTTGCGCAAAGAAGCCAACAATTCTGCCATTGCTCCGCACCGGGATGTGGAAGGCAGTTCCTTCCTCCTGCCCATATGGCCCATATCTACCAGCACTGGTCACAAGTGTCAGAGAAGTTCCAACACTTGGTATCCCCCCAAATGCACCAATTGTTCCAGAAAGTTTCAGCACAACTTCCGAAGGTTCAAGCTGAATCTGCAGGGCATAAAAAGGGTAATTATCAATTGGCTGGTTATTCATTTCTAAAAGGATATGGTTACTAACAAGCTCCATTTTCAAGCTCACCTTATGATCGTAACCTCCGCAACCACCTCATGGACCTACATGGTGCTGCTGACTTTTGTGATCGATCTCTGAACGAAAACGCGATCGAATCAATGACAAGGCCACTGCAAATTGTCACACTTTCTAGATGGTGCGGTGTCGCGTCGATGTCGTGACACATCCCCCCATCTCCTCCCCATGGTCCAATCCTGGCAAGCCCAGCTTGGAGCTGGAAACAAACCAATCGAGAGCACATTTAGAAAGAGGAGGAAAATAATTAGGTAAAAGTAATTTATCAGCAATAAATTATTATATCTCTACCGGATGCATTATTTCGATCTTATGGTTCGTATAGACACCAATTGCATTGAGATATTGGTCAGCATGGCCAAAGAATCCAACAATGCAGCCATTGCTCTGCAGTGGACTGTGGAAAGGAGTTCCTTGCGTTCGTCCAAATGGTCCGTAACTATGAGCATTCGTGACTAACATAAGAGACGTTATGACATTTGAATGTTCTTCATATGGACCAATCGTCCCGGATATTCCTGTCAGAAACTCTGAAGGTCCTAGTGAAACCTGCAGCAAAAGAGAAAGAACGATTTACATTGGGATGCTAGTTTAATCATGATTCTTCCAAGCATTTTGACATGATTTGTTCGGAATCCTGACATGTACCAGACACTAAAACACAACTTCAATTTTAGTTGCAAGCAACTTCAACTGGGAGAAGATAATCCTTAAGATACGCACCGTGTTAGAGGCCCCACCATGGCCGCCCCAACGGCCCGAAGTGTGGTACTGGCCATTGCAGTCGATGTAGGAAAATGCAAGTGAATCAATGACTAAGTCACCGCTAGTCGTCACACTTTCTAGACGGTGTGGTGCCACAATGATGTCGTGACTCCTCCCTTCATCTCCACCCCATGGCCCAAACTTGGCAAGAGACCAGCCTGAAACGCAAACCAATAAAGGCAAAAACTAAAAAGTTAGTATATTAACAATAAATTTAGGAAATGGAAACATAACTTAATCAACAATAAATCCAAACCCTCTTCTTTCTCTCAGTTTCACGTAGACCCCAATTGCATCAACATACCACTCTGCACGCGCAAAGAAGCCAACAATGCAACCATTTCTTTTCACTGGAATGTCAAAAGGGTGTCCTCCTTTTAGTCCAAAAGGTCCACGGCTACAAATAATGTTGGTGTTAAATGTAAGAGATGTAACAACATTGGGTAATGAACCAAATGGACGGATTGTTCCAGAAATTTTGCACAGAAACTCTCCAGAGTCGAGATAGATGTGCAAAAGACAAATAAAACGGGAATGTGCTCAAGGAGACAATCAATGGGAAGGGAAAATGGTTTAACAGTAGAAAGCTTGTTTTCAATTAAAAATTCACAATCACCGTATGCTCGCTACCGCCAGAACCACCCCATGGGCCTGCAGTCTCCTCCTTCCCATGCATTATGGTCACAGTACGTAAACGCGATCGATTCAATGACCAGGCCGCTGCGAATTATCACACTTCTGAGATGCCACGTTGATGCCATGAAGCCTCGCTCTATTTCCGCCCCACATTCCGAGCTTGGCAACCCCAGACTGAACGCAAACCGGTCAGAGCAAAAGTTAGAATATTAAACGTAGAAAATAAGGGAAAGGGAGGAAAGCAAGAATTGGATTTACTCAAATCAGTACCAGTTCTTGCATTATTATTTCAGGCTCAGGGATCTCCCTTGTTATGTCCCATGGATTATCTCTTTCAAAATGTCTGCGCAAATCAAGGCTGGGATGGCTGGGATTCGAGTCGATTGAATCCCTTATCGCAGCCTCTGCATGTCCACAGCCTTAAGAGAGGTGAGTTTGTCCAAGCCCAAGTAAAAATCGCCATGAACATATTTTGTCTCTGCAACACTAAAACTAAGAGAGAGCACTCGAAGCCTCTGCATGGCTTGCTCTCCGAACACCAGCCCTGATGCACGACTAACTAACTTGAAGTTTGCAAGACACCTGAATTGCACTGCATTATCAGTACTTATGTGCAAATCAAGAGAACAGAGTGCAGGCAACGCCCCAATAACCTCAAGATCCTTTCGGGGTAGTGTATTGACCACGATGGATAGCTCAGAGAGGTTGTTGAGAGTGAGGGTTTAATCCAATTTGGCAGTCTAGAGAATGGACTGAATTCTGACCATACAGCGGATTGAGACTGAATATATGTTCAATCTGGCGACCAATACCTGCCGTAAGTCTTTGGAGATGTGGAGGTGTCCGGCAACAGTCATTTACCAACATGAAATCCAGAGACACATCTGAGCAAAAATGTGGAGTGTTTGGAGTTCCTTCAGATTGCATAGACACTTGAGCAAAGGTTCCCTTTCTCCTGTCCCATGGATCGAGTGACATCTCGAGGACCCTCAGTTTATACAGTTTGCCAAGCTCTTCCATGAGGTTTGGATATTTGCCAAGTCCTTTATTTAATTTAAGCGGTGTAGGTCTGCACCTATCGCTGCTTGACAGCAAATTAATTCATAATCCAAACCGTGGCATCCGTGTTAGATTTCTTTAAGAAGTAAGTTGTGTGATTGAATATAATAGCTGTCCGACACCCATGTGAGTATCAGAGTATGTGACAGTCTACCTAACCTACCAATCATCAGTTGGTTTTGCGGCGATCAATGGACCAGTAGTGCAGAACTGCAGATTCGTTAGTTCTAAGGCATCGATTCTATCCTTTGTCAAGTGCTATACCCAAGCTCTGCTCTTCTATCGCGCCCCACCTCACATCGTACGTAGACAAGGAGTGGACAGGAAGTTGAAGGAGAGTACTACGTAGGAATTCATGCCATTCTTTAAAGTTACGGAGCCAGTAGTAACAGGAGTACACAATCTTAGGCACTAGATGATTCTTTGTCTAAAAGACAATATTTCCAGTAACGAGTGCAGTGTTGCCAAAGATGTAACCCTACAGAGAGAATCAGAGAAACAAGTGTGCGAGGACACCAATTTACAGAGCATACAAAAATGACTAGACATCAGTTGGGCGCAACAAGTTCAATGGACCCTACTGAAGTTGCAACTCAAGAACATTGCAGAAACCGGACTATGCAGCCAGTGCTCAAATATTCAGGCAAATGGATACACGAAGCAAGGGTCTTGATGTACTGCAGCCAATTGCCAACATTTTGACTCTCTCTTTCGCAACCAAGACAAGACATCACTGGTCATGGAGAAACAGCATAGAACAGTACAGACTGTTACAGAGTGCGAACATAGGCGCCAATTGCTTCGATGTAATCTTCTCCGTGCGCGAAAAAGCCAACAATTCTGCTATTGCTCTGCTCCGGAACGTGGAAAGCAGTTCCAAACTCTGTTCCATAAGGCCCATATGATCTGCCTGTGTTGGTCACAAGTGTAAGAGAAGATAGAACATTTTTAACTCCATGCCATGCACAAAATGTTCCGGAAACTTTCACTATAAACTCTGAAGGGTCAAAACGAATCTGCAAAAAGGAAAAGAAAAATTAGTGTACTGGTTAAGATGCTGGTTATTCATTTCTCTAGAAGGTTCGCTGCATGTGTTTAATTAAGAGAAGGGAATAAGTTTCTGTACGACCCAGGAATGAGACATTTTTCACCTGGCATGGAATGGAATGAAAGTAAGGAACCATGCGGGAAAAAAAACAAACGACCTGTAGATGGAACAACAATCTAGTCCACATTGCATATCCCGTAGATTTCAACAGGATTAATTAGTGCTAACCTTACGACCGCCACCTCCACAGCCGCCCCATGGACCTGCAGTGTGCTGCTTGCCGTCATGGTCACTGTATAAAAACTCAAGTGAATCTATGATAGTTCCACTAAAAATTGTCACTCTTTCCAGGTGATGTGGTGTTACTGTGATGTCATGAAGAACCCCTCGATCTCCACCCCAAGGCCCTATCCTGGCGACCCCAGGCTAGAATTAAACCGATTAAAATAACATTAGAATGAAACTAAAAATTATAAAATAAAACTAATATGTAGTAAATCAGTACCTCTTCAAGTCCAATTCTTTCCATCTCATGGTTTGTGTAGACACCAATTGCATCGAGATATCGCCCTGCACGCCCAAAGAAACCAACGATGCAGCCATTGCTCTCCATTGGAATGTGGTCCTCGCCCTTTTCCAAATGGTCCATAACTACGAACGTTGGTGACAAACGTAAGCGATGTTATAACGTTTACTAGAGTGTTGAATGAACCGATTGATCCTGATACTCCTGTCAGAAACTCCGAAGGTCCTAGCTTAAACTGCAAGAGAAAGAGAAACAATATTTCACATGGAAATATATCCTCATAACTATGACTAGTCAGGTACTAACTTTTAGTCATAGCTCCTTGGAGGGTTAACAAGATTTACCATTAGCAGAACATAGTTGGTATGAAAATTTGGCAGCTCAAGTGAAACATTTTAGTACCTTGTATTAACTTATAATTTACAAATCTCTCACAAAGATTTTTTTAGAAAATGGAATCTCTCAGAAAGATAAAACCCTAGGCTATTTCTAGAATTATACAGGAGTCTAAATGTTACCACTAGGTTACTCCCAATACATTCATTCATAGCACACTCACCAAAGATGAAATACCATATGTAGAGGGAATGATATACCCCTTCCAGTACATAGTATCATACTATTATTATATTCCTCTGTAGTAACCATAAGTCAAATAATTGATGTATTGATTGTGGACATGATTTAACGCATCAAGATACTAGTTATAAATACCATTCCTATTTCATTACTTACCATGACAACAAAATATCCTAGGTGGCACAAAATTAGTGTCTACAATATTGTGTCCAGTGGCAGTAGCCTTAGACCCTATTTGGATCTCACCAACTAAACTTTAGCTGGCTAAACTTCAGCTAAAAACCTATTTGTATCCATAGCTAAAGTTTAGCTAGTATCTTACCTACCGACCAGATAAAGTTTAGCTACTGGCTTGTTGCCCCCAGCTAAAGCAGTTAAACTTTAGTTGGGTGGATCCACATAGCACCTTGTCTATTTCTAGTGCACAACATTGTGGGTATTAAATGACTGCCACGTACATTTTTTTTCTGATTCAACAAGGAATTAAATAAGAGAGAGAGCTTTCGGTCCATAACCAAGGGTAAGAAACCATGTGTAAGCTTATGACACATTGTCTTGGATACACATGCAACAGTTAATTGACTGAAGGTTCCTAAAAACATCACTAATATGCTACACATTGGACGAGTTCTATTATACTTTTATTTGTATGACATGAGAGTTTTGGAGAGAGTGGCATTATACAATGCAGTGGTGAATAACCTTAGGAGTCATAGAATCAAGATAGTTAGCTGCCTCGGTTATGTGCATGCTGGCATGCATGTCTTGATATTTAGTCCCCCAGCTTTAAATAATGATGACCTCTAGAAATGCAAATTTAACTTTGCGTTGCACACGCCTAAACAACATCATTCATATATAGTTATTTAGGAAAGAGTTATTCCCTTCACACTCACCGTGTTGTTGTTTCCCCCATGGCCGCCCCAAGGGCCTGTAGTGTGGTACAGGCCATCGTGGTCGGTGTACGAAAACTCGATCGAATCGATGATAACTCCACTGCTAATTGTAATGCTGTCCAAACGGTAGGGTGGTATTTTGATGTCTTTTGACTCTCCTCCATCTCCACCCCATGGACCAAATTTGGACAGCTCAAGCTGAGGCACACCGATAATATTCAAAATTATAAAAGAAAATTATCTTTAGATCGATTTTGGAGCTATTTCACAATGACTAACGCTAACCTTACGAGCGCTACCTCCACATCCTCCAGATGGACCTGCAGTGCACTGCTGGCCGTTGTGGTCCTGTATAATTAAATACTCCAGTGAATTGATCATGAAAGTTGCACTGAAAATTGTTTTTTTTTACCAGGTAATGTGGTTTTACTGTGCTATCATGATGAACCCCTCCATCTCCACGCCAAGGCCCATTTGAGGTGACCCTAGCCTTGAAGTAAATCAATTAAGTATATATTAGAATTGAAAACATAAATCATAAAGTAAAACCAATATGAAATAAATTAATTGTACATCTTGGTCCGTATAGAAACCGATTGCTTCGAGATATCTCCTAGAATGCCCAAAGAAACCAACAATGCAGCCATCGCTCTGCACTTGAATGTGGAACGGTCTTCCTCGCGCTCTTCCAAATGGTCCATAGCTACGAGCATTGGTGACAAATGTAAGCGATGTTATAACTTTTTTGAGACCATTGAATGAGCCGATTGATCCTGATACTCCTATCAGAAAGTCCGAAGGACCTAGATGAAACTGCAAGAGAAAGAAAAACAATATTTCACATTAATGAAATATCCTTCAGACAAATATGAGGTAATAACTTTTAGCCGTACCACCTTAGGGAGATATCAAGATTTACCACGAGTACAACATAGGAGGTACATAAAAATGGTATCTCAGATTATAATTTCAGAATGTTTCAAAAAAAAATCCTAGTTTTTACTTATGCTTCTCCCCAGTGAGTCCAAATGTTAGGCTACTTCCAAACCATTGTTTCATAGCACACTCATCGAATACCATGCTATATGGAGAGAGATTGATACAAGCCTTACAAATACATAAGAAAAGTTAATTATTTTAGAAGTTGTGGTCGTGCCAAAGGGACCAAAATATGTGCGTAATTTCTTTGTTTTCACGTACCCAAGATGTAACCCCATGTAGATATTGCTTATGTTTCTCTCTCTTATTTAATCACTTGCCATTTCAGCAAAATATCTTAGCTGTCTGTGAAATGAGACGTAGTCACCCAATAAGCTTAAACAATTTAACTTTTTATGTTGCACACATCTAAATAATATCATTTGTATTTGAACGGAAGGGGTTCTTTCCACACTCACTGAGTTAGTGTTGCCGCCAAAGCCGCCCCAAGGGCCTATAGTGTGATACTGGCCATCGTGGTCAGTGTATGAAAACTGGATCGAATCGATGACAACTCCACTGCTAATTGTTACGCTGTCCAAACGGTAGGGTGCAATTTTGACGTCTCGTGGCTTCCCTCCAGCTCCACCCCATGGCCCAAATTTAGCAAGCTTAAGCTGAGGGACACAAATTAACATTAAAATTAAGTGAAATGGAAGAAAACAAGATAAATTGACACTACAATAGAGATATATGGCTAAATGCATTTATGGAATGGAACATTAAAATATCCGTGCTGAAGTCTACTACTTATATAAACGTGCACTTTTTAGATGTGTATGATGTGTTGTTGTCTCAGCTTAGAAAGATATGTATATGAAACGTTAATCTTTGCACAAGATGTGGCTTAAGTTTGAAAGATGTATGGAATGTGTAATTTTTGTATGAATGTCTGAATTTGTAAATATGTATCATGTATGAAACAACCTTATAGAGATGGTTCCATAGAGAAAAATATGTCTTATGAAATTAACCGATGGTTAGTAGAAAACATGTCTACGTTACTATTTACCAATGGCAAAAGTTATCTAACATACTGTCTTATATATATTTTTATTTTTTAATTTTCTTTTTATGTTTATGGTTTTTTATAATGAACCGATTTATTTTTTCTAGATAACTCAACAGATGCCTCTTCATGTAAAAATATGTTAACTTTTGTCGATTCATATCGACATAATGCAAGTTCTGTAAATTCATATCCTCCGTCACTAGTAACCTAGGCCCAAGGGGTAACACAAGTCCCTAACAGTGAGTGTCTACGGAGGCAGCTAATGAACCTACTTTGGAAATAATTTCTAGAGGTGGCCCGTCTAAGCCGATTTGATTTTCAGAATCATAAAAACTGCAAGAAAAATAGCATTTTTTCCTTTAACATTCAACAAGCCCACTAGCTAAGCACTGCAGTCGCGTGTGTCGAGGCAAAAAGTCACGCACCCATATATGTTTCATAGGATTCAAAATGAAGAAACCTCCACCTTCACGGGAGCCATCGTTACCACCCCACTTCGCGCTTGTTGCTGATTGTGATAAGAGAACCTTTCCTTTAGTAGCTTCAGCGGGAGCGACTTTGAGAAGCTGTCTTCTTAATAGCACGCCTTTGGAATTTTTCTTCAAAGGCGGGTCTCCTAAGGGCTCGCCTATGGAAATTAAAAAAATATAAAAATAGTTTTAAAATCTATTTGAGAACTAGTAATAAGTTTTAAAATAAGTTTGTCCTCGCCCAACTTTATATATTAAAAGTTGAGTTTTTTTGTGCTGCATCTATTTTTAATGGTGGTTTCGGAGGTTGCCATTGAGCCGCTTGACTATTTCCAAGGGCAATAGCTCGTTTCAACTATCTGATGTCTCCAAAAATTATTTTTACTGTTGCGGAGGAGAAGCATGGAGGGATCATCATAAGAGCACTAGGATTATGATTTATATAATTCAACCTTATATTCTTCTAGCTGAATACAGCTGTGATGCTAACTTCATCACCACTGTGGCGCACCAAGAGACGATGCTATGTATTAGAAATAATTATAGTGTAATTATTATTCAATAATGTAAATTATATATATGAATGAAGCAATCTATTATTGAGATTATTTATTAGTTAATTATGTTTTTTCTTGCAAAAAAGTAATTTAGTTTCTTTTTCCCAATCAATATGAAATTGCTAAGATGCATGGTAATCCTTTCTAAGTTTAAATATGGGCGTACATATGTACAAAATCCAAAGGAATGCATAAAAAACAAAGTAAACCTATAATTTTGATCCCACATGCCAGCTAAAAATCTCAAATTTAAGATCCAAACTAAAATTAAAGGTACAAAAATCCATTTTATGTGAAACAACTACCTTTCAAACATCTAAAATCGATCAAATTCCCACTACATAGAGAACAAGACTCGCAAGGAAAGAAATATCGCACAAAGATGGGATGGTTAGTAATTAATTAAACTCTATACAGAGTATGAAGCTGTTCTTTTCCAATCCTAGGAATTGCATGTGTGTGTATTTATTTAGCATGAAAATCACATGACTTCCAACTTGTCGCGCACAATCATGTGGGTAGACTAGGTCAGTATTCTAAGGGCCTCAGAATAGAACCACCTGGGATACTTGTTGTATCAGATGAGTTTTTTTTACCCTTATTTCATAGCATACCATTATACCTTGCAAAATCTTTGATTGTTCAAAAACCAAGTTGGTATGTGTTTTTTTAACCATTTGAATAGAGTATCTGTAAAGTAGTGCCAAGTCTTAAGAAATTCAGTTTTCCTGGTAGTTGACTATATTAGTAAGGCTATTCCCAATGGAGGTCGTTTCATATGAGTTTCATTCTCATTTAATGGCGTGACACATCAGCAATTCTGCTAACATGGCATGATAATTATGAAGAGAGAGAAGGCAGCAGTTTCATCATGATGAAACTATGTATGCACTGTATCCAAAACTATGAAACCTGTTGAAACCAGCATTGGGGCTAGAGAGTTTCATTTCGTATGATCACGTGCATCGTAATTAAATGCAATGGCCACCAGCCTATAAAACTACGAAGTGAAACTATGCATTGGAAGGCTTTGTTTTATTCATCAAAATATCTTGTAGTGCGAAATGAAACTCCCCATTGGGAATTAACAAATTTGATGCCCGGAAGTTGTGGTGGTCATGAAAGGAAGACCGATTGAAAGGAAAATACAACAGGTAGTTAACTTTTTGCAACTGTTTCAGCCAGATTAATGCTCTTTTCTGTGTTATCTAGAAGCCACTAGTTTATACTATCATGCAAGTTGATACCTACTTACCCGGCCATTTTGAGCAGACCCAACGGCAGATCGGTTTGCTGCTTCCGTTTCCTCCAGCATACATAGGATATCAGGCATAGATGGCCTATCCTCTGGTTTAGGCTGCGTGCACCTCTGTGATATCTCGATGCATGCTTTTATTTGCTGGTAGCCAATGTCCAATTGCGTCTCCTTCATCTGTGATGAATCCTTTACGAGCCTAGTCATCCAGCTCACCAGTACCTGACTAGGAATAATGTATCTCATTACTAAAAAAACATTGAAAAATACTGGTTGTTTTAACTATATTTATTTATGTAAAGGGAGTGATCAATTAGGCTAGTCTCAGTGCATTGTATCCTGTTACAATATCCAAGGTTGTCATGTCAAATACTAATACAAATATGATAAACTCTAATAATGCATAGTATCATAGGGTTTTTTCCTTATAGTCACACAAGACAATTAATTATTGTTTGATTGTGTCTATGGTAGTGGACCCAAGACAAGTATCATATGAAACAATTCCATCCCAAAGCTAGGTCCGCTTTCCAATCGTGGGATTTCGTGCCAAAGCTGTATCTCCACGACGGTACATGTTTTTCTCTCTTTATTAATTCGTTAAGTTAGAAAAAAGTCCTACATGGCATCTAATTGATGTGCATGATGCTAATAAGCATTCTAAATTATATGTTTCTTTAATTTTATCCTATATCAAACTAAATTTGAACAAATTTACAGAAGAATACACTATCAAGACATATTTAATTTCATTGTATATTTAATAATTTGATGTTGTAAATGTTAATATATATGTTTTCTACAAACTTTGTCAAAGTTAGACAGGTTTGACTTAGGACAAAGCTAAAGCATACATCTTGGTCAGACGTAGCTCCGGTGTTACGTCCCTTCACCATGTGTCCAATTATCACACCCAAACTATATATGTCTGCCTTGACTGTGATTACTCCACTGTCTATGTACTCGGGTGCCATGTATCCCCTGCATGCATGGAAAACGACAATGTCAAGGTGGGATCCAAACTGAAAGCTGACACCAGGAAAAAACATATGGACAGATAGTATGCATGATTAACTATGAACCTCTCTCAGGGAAATTATAGACTTAGCTCACCGTGTTCCACATATCTTTTCAGTGATTGTGCGGCTTTCTTTATTTAAGAGCCTTGACAGACCAAAATCCGCAATTTTGGGCACCATGCCATCATCAAGCAATATATTATCTGGTTTGAGATCTAGATGAACTATGTGCCTCTCATGCAGATAATCCAAACCGAGACAAATTCCTTTTATTATTTGGTAACAAACACGCCATTGAAGCCCACAAGGTTCGACTACATAAATAGACACATGAATATCAATCAACATATGTCAACAATGCTAAAAAAATAAATATCCAGATATTTTTACTAAAAACAGTATCCTAAGTCAAACTTTTTTAACTTTCATAAATTTTTAGAAAAATATAACTTTAGATATTGGTATATTTTTCTATAAATTTAGTTAAACTTAAAATTTAGACTTAGGACAAAATCTAAAGTGAGCTATAACTTGGAATGTAGAGCGTATAAAAATTAGGGGGTGTTTGGGAGAGGGGTGCTAAATTTTAGCACCCCCATTTTAGTCACTTTTAGCCACTAGTGCTCCCAAACACCTAGGCTAAAATGGAGGGGCTAAATTTTAGCCCCTCATAATCCATTAGCCCCTCAAGAGGTGCTAAAATGGACTAAAGGGGCTAAAAGTGGTCCCCCTTATCCAAAATTTCTCCCCTTGCCCCTCTCTCTCTCCTCCCTCCCACTCCTCCAACATGGGTAAATAGGTCTTTTATCAACATAGGTGCTAAACTTTAGCCCCTTACCCAAACACCCCAAGGGCTAAACTTTAGCCTCAACTTTTGAGAGGGCTAAAGTTTAGCCCAAGGCTAAATTTTAGCCCCTCCTCCCAAACAAGGCCTTAATATGTTGACTAAACCTTGTTACTTTGGCATAACAAGCACATTACACTTTTTCAACATAAGGCCATAATTCTATCTATGATAGTGGGCCAGTGGCTGCTTGGTAACATGTTTTTCCGCCACCTGATGACAAGAGAAGGTACCTCAATTTCTTTGTGGAAATTTGACTACGACATACAGCAAAAGAGTGTGATTTTATTTACAGGACAGTAGATTAGTCGATTTACATGCAGAACGTGACTTTTATCAACGGGATCCTGTGGGAAGGGACCAGCATGCATTTTCCCCCCACTAGTAAAGAACTCACCTTCCATCCACCCCTTTTGTCCCGGTTAATATTTGGCCCATGACTAAAAGTGGCGCCCCACCGAAGGCCAGCACGGGGGCGGAGCTTTAGTCCCGGTTGGTATTTACAACCGGGGCTAAAGCCCCCCTTTAGTCCCGGTTGTAACGGTTGGAAAATTTGCACCGGCGCCTCCTCCTTTTGTCATGGTTGGTAACTCCAACTGGGACAAAAGGTTTACTCCGGGTTGGTAATTCCAACCAGGACAAAAGGCTGAGGCTTTTTCCAACCGGGACAAAAGGCTGAGGCTTTTGTCCCGGTTGAAGTTTCCAATCGGGACTTAACTACCAACCAAGATAAATTTGTTTTTTTATCCCGGTTGGATATCCCGGTTGGAATTTCCAACTGGGACAAAATCTCCTTCCCTATAAAGTCACCATACAGAGACCTCTTTTTTCTCCTCCAGCCCGAGCCACTTGGCTCCACCAGAGACATTCGGCCTCCTCTCCATGGCAACGAAGCAACCCTAGGGGAGATGTTGCCCGAATTTTTTTTTTCCTTATTTCTGTGGGGATTTCACTCATCCAAAGTGTTGTAAAAGTTAGCTACTTCGTGCTCCCTTCATTTATTATTATTATGCTTTATTTTATGCTTTAGAGAGGGAGAGAAATGAGTTTTTTTAGAATGAGGAAGAATGAAAAGGATTTTTATTTATACATGTTTTTGAGCTAGAATGTGATGGATAGCTTACTTGTTAAATACGATTCATATTAGTTAAAAGAACTTGATCAATATTAGGTATGAAAAAATATAGTAAATGTGTTTTTAGTATTTAGTCATTGCAATAAAATTAAGGTAAATAAATTGTAGGTGTAAGAAAATAGAACAGTAAGGATTAGGATACACCACCATACAAACCAAATAGTTGAAATAGCACAGTAATGATGGAGATCATGAAGTACAAACCAAATGTTCTTCTCCATGTCTTCTACATCTCCAACTTTCCAGTACGTATGAAGTTTGCACATTTTGTATATTCTATAACACGAATATTTCTATGTGAATACTACGTCTGTGAGTTCCTATACAGTTTTGTGGGACCCAAGGCCATGATTATGCCGCATGAGCAGCAAGTAGGTAAAATAAATTTATTAATACTTAATTATTTTCTAGCTCCTTATATTTAATTGTTTGTGTAACACATATTTCCAAATTACAGATGTGGAATATTCAACGTAGAATCTTGGAGAAGGAGAGATTATGGGCAATATGTGAAGGTCTCGTGGGATTCCTAGTGGACGAGGTGATAAATTCAGCGGGAGAATTTCATTACGACGGACGTTCATTAGACGCACCGAGCAACACCTCGACGGGAGGATCCTAGGAATGACCGGGACAAATTTTTGTATATATAGTAATTGTTTAAATACTAGTTTGATTTGTATAATATGCTAAAAATTGTATAGTATACTAAGAAATGTATATATAGTAATTGTATAAATACTAATTTGATTTTATTAAAAAAAGTCTTAGTACTAAAGGGGTACATGCATGCACCATGCAGGCACATGCATGGATGCCCTTTACTTCCGGTTAAACGATCAGGGACTAAAGACCTCCCCTTTCATCTCGAAAATTTTATCCTGGATAGATTTTAGAGAGATTTGAGGTCTACCATCCAGGACTAATGCCGAGTTTTCTACCAGTGCCCTCAGTTCACAAATTAAAATCTCTTCAAAATTTGCAAAATGATATAATGCTCTAATATGATACTTGTGAATTTAAATGATTTTTTGGAATTATTTGCTTGGGTTTCCAAAATCATTTCAGGTTGGGGCCAGGAATGCCGAACAAAATATAATGAAAACAATCCATAAAAATCCATAAAAGACCAAATGGTAAATTGAATATTGCGCCATTATCTATGTTTCAGCATATATTATGTTCTATGCATGGAGAAAAATTATTCATAATGGTGTTTTCCCATGTTTCAGTGTTCGAGCACAAAAGCTATGTATTTGTGCAGCGATCTAGGCAAAATCGATTAGTCAAATATCCTGTGAATAAAACATTTTTTTTGAGGTTTGTTGTAGAACTAATTTCGCAGCTGTACAACTTTAATTTACATTTTAATAGCTCTAGAATATGTCCTACTTACCAATATACTTGTGTTAAATACTTGACAGTTTGAACATCATGTAGTCAAATTTGTAAAACTCGAACAATCACTAAGTTTTAAAATATCAGTCTAAATCTGTCTTGGAAAGAACAACCAAAGTCTCATAAATTTGTTAGATATTTAAAACGCATTCAAGTATAGAAAGTAGTGTTTAAACGTGTGCACATAAAAAAACATGCTAAATAAAAAACATAAAGTATTTTGAACTGGACGTTGTACTTAGAAAAGAAAATCCATCCATTCTGAGTGACTAGATCACATGTTTGTTCCACAGTCATACCTGTAAGATGCTTGCCAAGGCTTCCATTACGCAAATACTTGAAGCAAAGTAATTTTTCTCGTGTTTCCGCGAAAATATTTTTCACTCCTTGTGGCACCACCTCTACCTGCGTGTCAGCACAGTACCCAACAAACCAGACTATGTTGTGGTGCCTAATCTTCATCAGACAACCAACCTCGCGATTAAATGTTTCATCTTCGATTGCATAAGATGAGTATAACTTCTTGACAGCAACAAAGCCAGTTGTTCCAAGGACTCCCTGTGTGATTTCAACTATACCTTCCTTAATTATTGACTATTGTGTAATATTATATTTCCAGGAGCATTTATCTATTTAATAGAAAAAGGTAGAATGACTAAAAATAAATAATCTATAAACTCCGATAAAATATTTGGTCATTTATTTTGGTGAATGTCTTGTGAGCATAAATATTATATTTAAATAGACTAGATCATTGACACTACGAAGCATGCCGGCTAGCTCTTTCTGGTGGAGGATGTATTGACACTATCCCAAAACTTTTTCATGATGGCAATTTGCACAGCTCATAAGGGGGACTCAGTTCTGTGTGGCGATGATCTGCTAGCCCTTTCTTTCCCCTTCTAACTAGTAAGACCTTGATAGTGTATTGCCCCATACTGAATGCTTTGAGATGTAAATCATGTCAAAATTTTGTCCGTTCAGATGAAGAAAGTGAACTAATTATAGAATGGAATGATTTTTATTGTAAAACTTAAAAAAAATTGCAATTAGGAAAAAAAAATCCCACGTACCTTGTAAACTTCGCCATATCCACCGCGGCCAATAAGATTCTCCTCAGAGAAGTTGTTTGTGATGGCTTGCAAGAGGTGTAGCCTAAGCCTCAATGGCTCTCCTATTTCATCACATACCATGTCTTCGAGAGTGTCATAGATATCATCTTGAGTATCCATTTCTTATCTGTAAAACGTTTCAAGAAGAAGGTCAAATATGTTTCTCTCTTCTGCAAGGCAATAATAAACAGTGGCAGTATCTACGGATAAGATTTCGCAAAATCAAACCAATCTCCAAACGAACAAATGACATCACATCTTATTGCCAAACATTTAAAATGAGAGTTCACACCGTAAAAAACATAAATAAGTACATCTACAGCTCATGATTGGCCATGCGTGCATTTGTGGACCCACACCGAAATTATATATGAACAAGATAATTCCAAATTGATTTTGTGTGCTAAAATTAAATGGTACCCCTCCTTCCCAAATTACTATTTGTTCTAGATACATAACTTTTAACAGGACCTATACATAGTCACCATTACCGCTGCCCAGGCCTCCCTCATCCACCCCATCTCTTTCTTCTCGGCGCTCCGTCTCCCCGTGCTCCCCCACCTCCACCCCCGTCCCGTCCAGCTCCAGCGGCGGCACCGCCACCGGTGCTGCAACCTCCTCAACTGCTTCCTCGACGACGCTCGCGACCCATTGCCACACCTCCCCACCCACCGTCGGGCTAGCGGCCTCCTTAGAGTTCCCTCTATAGCTGGGGTACATCGAATCTCTCAAACCTCCAAACCCAAAAGCCTAATGTATTGGATCGGAGCTAATGGAACTTGCCGGACTTGGAGATCATGAGGGGATGAAGTAGGATGGAGAAGAAGAGGGGTCGTCAGATATGAAATTCCATAGAGTTCGACCGGAACCCCAAGAATCCGTCGACAAATGCATAGCTTAATTTCAAAATTAAAAACAAAATAAAAGTCTCACCGGCCGGCGACCGGAGAATTTGCACGTCCGACGGAGAGAGGATGGAGGCGGAGGAGCGCCGGCACCACGGCAGGAAAACCGGAGCAAAGACGACGACGACGCAGGCGGGCGAGAATACCGAACCTGCTGGTCCTTAAATCGAGGCGCAGAATCCCGGTGCGGTCAACGTTCAATTATCCGTGGTCCGCGTACGGGCCTACGAGGCTACGCGTTTCCGTTCATGCATCTGCATCGCGACAGCATGAAAGTTGCTACCAACAATTCTTGGTCGATTTGTTTTTTTTTTGGAAAAAACCGTACTGATGTTCCTTTCTTTCTTTTTTGATGGGCCACTGATGTTCCTTTCTAATAATGGAGGCAGTACACCGGCGTCTTCCAAGAAAGTGTAGTTACATCAACGTCAAGGCAGACCACCAGCTAGCACCGGGGTCTACATCCAATCGAGGCGGTCACTGTGGTAGGAAGGCGATCGACGTCAGGTCGGCAATGCGGAACGTGTGGGTCCTCGCACCATGAGCGTTGACGACAGCAGCGCCGGCAGACTCTTCGTCGATTCATACTAACAAGGGGTTTACATTCTCGAAACACATTTGGTGATTTCTAAAACCGTCAGACCATTGAAATCACCAATCACTACACCAGAATTGATTTATGCTGACACAAATCCCGTCTAGATAAGGTTGCGGATAGCTTGTTACCCAACCAACCTTCCATTTGGAGCATGCCTAAGAGGAGTTTGGGAAAAAATCCAAAAACACCAAATCTAAGGGAGAATATTTTGCTCTTAATTTCTTTGGAGGAGGTGGAAATATAAGGTGAGTTTGTGCCATTCCAACCTTTTTTTTCAACTTCTATCCATTATTTCTAGCTTCATTAGGTTGTCATCTAGATCTACATCTAGAGTTAGAAGAGAGAGGAGGGAAGAGAGAGAAATAAATTAGAGATGGATTATTTTTTAAATAAAATTCTATAGTCATATTATAACCATTACAATGCTATGTTTGTCATTTTAATGTAATATAGAATTGAGTTGATTATATGTTTCCAATTAGCTCCATAGTTTTAATTAATGAGGTTGATTGAATTCTATGTGTCCATTCGTCGATCTGCTTGCTGTGTTTGGTTCTACCCAAAAACGTACGATTCTGGAATCCTATCATGAGGCTTCATCGGTTGGATTCATTGTAGCGTCAGACGATACGATCCATAGGATGACGATATATACTAGCTAATAACCTTGATCTTCTCTAGCTAGTCGATCGTAATAAGAATATAATTAGAAGAAGAATCTTAATATTAACTTGTTGATGGAACGAACTCGGTTATCACGTTCCTCAACATCCGCAAATTAAACATGATGCTGGAGATCGTACTTACTGTCCACATGGAGAAATTATTAATAAAGGTCCATGTACGTCGAACAACAAAAATATGTACAAATGGAAAAGGAACAAGCGAAATCCAAATCGATTTGGAATGCTAAATTAGAAACAAAGTAAATATGTCTCACCGGCGGCCACCGGAGAATCGATCGCACGCCCAAGGGAGACAGAGAGGATGGAGGAGAAGCGCTAGCTAGCACCAGCACCACAGCAGGGAAACCGGAGACGACGACGACGACGGCCACGCAGGCGGGCGAATACCTAGCCGATCGAACAGCTAGCCTGGTCCTTAAATCGAAGCGCACAAAGTGTAGTTGCATCAACGTCAATACAGACCAAGCACCAGCTAGCGCCGGGGTGTGCACATGCAATCGAGGCGCCTGTCGTCGTAGGAAGGCAACGTCAAGTCGACAATGCAGAACGTGTGGGTCCTCTCGCACCATGAGCATTGACAGCAGCAGCGTCGGGGGCGGCAGACTCTTCTTCGATTCATATCTAACAAGGGGATTGACATCCTCGAAACACATGTGCTAACGACTAAAATTGACATTACCTTGGATTTGCTAGGCAATCAGGCCAAACCGGTCTCACGGAGTTTTCGGAAACCTGTCAGATCGGTAGAACGGCTAATTTGCATTGGATATTGGATTTTTTATGAGGAAGATGTGGCTCTCAAAAGATATATGTGCTTGTGCAACCATAGAAAACATCCTAGGCTTTATTGGTTGGCCTAGGGCACGCCAGTGACATCCACGTCGTGACCGAGTCCCTCTCATGTGAGAGTTTCGATGACGTTGCTCGTAAACTAATCATTTTTTATCACATAATTGCGCTGGTTATCCATTTGCTCATTTGCTCGTAAACCCATGATAGTTACCCCTTGAACAATCGAGTAAGTACCAATATTCCATAATAAATTTCTTGTGTTGTCTCCTTTAAAAAATTGTTATGTCGTCGTATGTACGTTCTAAAATTTACTCATCTCTGTGAACATGCCAATTGCCAGATTTAACTTCTATTTTATGGTTGTCATCCATTCACCTTCGTCGGATGTAGAAATTAACATTACAAATTACTTCAATCTTCATTAGGAGAGAATCATACGTGAAGACGGTTCTTGCATTAGAGCATTTCGCTTCTCTCACTAACATTGCCAAGTCTTAAATGGGCCGGCTGATGGTTGATAGTTTGTTGGATTTCGAACCGGAAATGGACCTGTATTCAGTGTTCCCAGAGCTCCCTCTCGCGCGTTTGACAGTTAGTATTGGATTTCGGACCTGAAAATGGGCCTATATTCAGTGTTGCAACAGCAATAATGAATTTGACCCGGCCCGCGCACTCTCCTGGAAGTAGTCACCAAGTCGCGTGCGCGGGGCATCGCCGGCGGATCCTCTTCCGGCTGTGGCGGATCTTCAATAGCAGCGGGCGGGGACCATAGCCTTCAAGGGGGCCAAGTCTGCGGCGTAGGACGTCTTCGCGTAAGTGCCTTGCTGCATAGTAGTCCCTAATCCTGTACGTGTATTTTTTTTCAGTGCCAAATTGCCAATTGATCTCATTGTATTATCCTCTTAGGCCACAATGCAATGCGCTTCTTTAGCCCTAAAAGAAATGCAATGAGCTGCATTTTGCTGCTAAATTCCTATGAAATCCGTAGGTTACAGAGAGGCCTATTCGTAGCAGGTCCTGATACCAGCCGGTCATTATTACTAGGTCATGTACTCATGTGCGTGCTTTAACTTGAAAATGGAGAACATGGTATACACAGAACAGACGAACAGAGTGTTCTCTGCAATAGTTTTGATGTAGAAAAGATGGCAATAGTAACATTTCCCTGATCCAAATTTCTACGAAAGAAAATAGCATTCAATATGCATATATAGTTCCAAAGTTGAATCAGATTTTCAGAGCAGTTGACACAAGTAATCTCAAATGTAGTCATCATGCTAATAAATCACATCTGAAAAAGAAACTATTATCTACCTTGTGGGCTAGATATAGTTACATCATTAGCACTACATGGCTCTGCAGATGTCGATTCCTCTTCGTTGGCCACCCTTACATGGAAATATGCTGGGTGTTTAGGCTCAGGCAGGACCATGCTTACGATGCTTAGCATCCCAACCACACCTGACATTGTGGGCCTATCAGCTGCATTCTCTTGCACACACAGGAGCGCGATGTTTATGCATCTCATGATTTATAGTGTTTGATGACTCGCCGCAACTGATGATGCGTCCAGAAGTTGAAACCACCTTCCCTCACTCCACAGCTGCCATGCCTATGAAAATGTTAATCATAAATTACACATTTCAAGCTTATAACTTACTGTATAAACAGAACAAATTTACAAATGTGAAAATATCTGGAGAAGACTCACGTATCCAAGAAGGTTCAAAAAGTCTCCGTATTGCTGGAAACCTGAATTTCTTTTTTCCAATGATGATCTCTAGAATTAGCACACCGAAGCTGAACACATCAGATTTTATTGAGTAGATACCTCCTGAAGCATATTCTGGGGCCATGTAACCACTAGAAGGGCACACACAAGACAATAAACAAGAAAAAGTTCTTATTTCAGCTTGTTGTCATTTATCAACTTATAGCAATAAGGAACTTATTTGGCAAACAAAGCTTACTATGTTCCAACCACCCTTTAAGTGTTTCCTTCTGTGTCATTTGAGCTAAACATTTTAGCAAGGCCAAAATCTGAAATTTTAGGGTTCATTTCAGAGTCCAAGAGAATGTTGCTTGCTTTTACATCTCTATGTATAATGGGTAATCTAGAGTATTTATGCAAATATAGAAGCTCTTGTGCTGTTGCTTCAATTATGATTAGACGTTTATTCCAGCTAAGTAAGCTTCTTCTTGTTTCATCTGCACATTAACTAAGAGTAAATGCAACAGAAAAACTAGAAAAGTACCCAGGATGCATAATTGTTCGATATATATAGTACCGAAGAATAAAGAAATCCAAGCTTTTATTTGGCAAATATTCATAGACCAGAAATTTTTTCCTCCCCTTGAGAGCAACATCCCAAGAGCCTAACCAGATTTCTGTGCTGGAGTTTGGCAATCAGCTGGACTTCGGTTTTGAACTCTCTGAAACCTTGTCCTGAATGTGAAGCAAGTCTCTTAATTGCTATCTCCAATCCATCAGGAAGCTTAACCAGTAAAAAGTGTTACATTTTCTTGACCATTGATATGGTCTTTTTGTTGACAATCTGCTCTACCAGAAGCAAACTAACTTGAATGACATATAAAATCAGTCTTCACAATTTCTCATGGAGCATGAGTTTTAGTTCCTTTCTCTCTATGTTATCCCACACATTCTCTACCTTGTATACAGGACCAAAGCCACCTTGCCCAAGTTTATTTTCTACCGAGAAGTTTTTTCTGGCTTCCAAAACTTGAGAAAAGCTGAAAAACGTGAACATAATTGCTCCCTTCTATTCCCAATTCCAGTTCTTCATCTTGGTGCACATTCACTTTCAATCTATCCATTAAACTCCATTTACCTGTGTTAACAGTTGTATGGTCGTATAAGTTACAAATTTGCAAACAAAAACTTGATGACTGCATGCAGGTAATAGTAGCATAGTAGTTAGTAGAACGGTAATTTCACACACAACTAACCTTGTCTGTGCCTTCTCATCCATCCAAAGCCAAAAATGAAGCACATAAGTGCTGCCACTAGAGGAACAACTATGCCCATCGCCCAAATCTTGCTCTTGGGCCCTGACATGAGAAGTAAAGCATTAAGCGGCGTTTTGGTGTTTAGAGCATAACTTAGAAGCCAGGTACTCGATTGGGTTGCACCAATACCGGACAGGCCATTGCAGTCGGTTCCAAATTTAGTACACAATCAATATGTAATACTCAGTATCCTATAAAAGGCCCAGCTCTCACAAAAAGGTTAAATCGGAGATGCTACAATAGAAAAATGAAGGTTTATTATGTGGTGGGAGTTCCCAACATAATGTTCTCTATTCTACATATGTTTATGTACAAACTAAATCTTAATTTATTTGGTTTGGACATGTTTTTCATTATCCTTAAATTTTGTAGCATCTAGCTAAGAGCACAGTGCAAAGCAGTGCACAAAACTACAAGTCAATTTAATGATTAGGTATGTAAACATTGAATTAAAATCGCGGTAATCGAGGTAACTACAAAACTTTGAAATCACTCATCTGCTGGATTCCTTGGGAGATTTGAAGCAGCTCCAAACTCTGGATATCAGGGAGACATCTGTAACCAAGCTACCAAAGAGCATCATTAAGCTAGAGAAGCTGCAATACGTTCGTGCTGGCAGCACCGTAACCATGGATAATGATGCCGGCATGGTACAAGACTCACCAACCAGCAGCAGCGGATAACCCATCATCATCAGAACATCCAACATCACCACCACCAGAAGCAGAGAACTCACCATTATTAGTTACATCATCACCACCACCAGCAGATAGCAGGCCGGGTGCAACTCTGGTGCTAAACTGGTTGTTCATACAGCAGCAGCAGCACCAACTTGTTGATGGCTCTCATAATGGCGTCAAGGTTCCTCGAGGGATTGGGAACCTTTCCAG
The DNA here is from genome assembly GCF_005286985.2 of Setaria viridis. Lineage (NCBI taxonomy): Eukaryota > Viridiplantae > Streptophyta > Magnoliopsida > Poales > Poaceae > Setaria > Setaria viridis. Next base: position 34,011,926 of record NC_048270.2, read on the forward strand.
CATGCACACTCTGGATGTTGTTAACATCAACGCTGCCGCGAGGGCGTTCTGGAGGAGCTCAAGAACCTTACCCAACTGCACAAGCTTGGAGTGTCGGGCATCAACCAGAACAAAACAACGCCGACAAGTTCTTTTCAGCCATCGTCTCACGTCTCAACCATGTGTGCAATCCTTGTCACTGCACGTGCAGGGGCAGCTCAACGAAGCCAACTGCTTGGGGGGCATCTCCGAGGAAACTATCAAGAGCATGCGGCTGGGGAGCCTCAAGTTGTACTTGGATGACTGCAGGTTGCCAGTGTGGATCAAGAACCTTTGGAATCTCAGAAAATTGAGATTACATAAGACTAAGTTAGCGCAAGAGGAGATATTCCTCCTTCCAAACCTACATCGAGGAAATCTAGCTACGTCCTTTTCTGTCAGAGCTCCAAGATGGTATGCTCCAATGCAATTCTCGGTCCGCGCCGCGCACCTGGAGATTTCTTGCAGCTCCAGGTTACAGGCTAAAATAACATTTGCCCACGGAATGCATCATATTATTACGGTGCTGAAGATTCGGTGCCCGCGCGTGTCGTTACTGCAGATCCATGGCCTGCGCCCTGCGGCATCTAGATGGTCTGAAGGAAGTCTGGCTCAGCGGGCCCTGTGATGACGCCCATAAGCAAACACTATCAGAGCGAGCTTGCCACCGTATCGGGTAAGAAAAGGAAATTAAAGAGCAAACCGACCGGGTTCGTCGACCCCATGTACTACTCACGACCAGGTTGTAGCATGCCCATTCTAGTCGCCTCCATCCAAAGACCAGAAGGGCTCCGTGGTGATGGGCCAACTACCAAAAAGTTTACTAGATGACAGGTATATTCTTCCTTTTATCAGAAAAAACTATAGTCCATACTCTTTTTCCTCAAGCGGGGAGTGAGGTTTTTTGATGAGGTGGGCATGTAATCTCACTTGTGAAATATAAAATATTTTTCCCGTAGATGTTGCCTGCGCGTCTCATGTGTCGAACCGTGTGTCATCTTTTTTACTTTTTCCGCAAAAGTGTGCAGCTATCGACAGAGCTGAACATCGAAGCAAGAATCAAGTTTTCGCAACTGTTAGACTTTTCAACCCATGCCACGGTGAATACCAACTTCTCACGCGGCCAAGGCCAAAAGACATAAAGGGAGCTCCCCTAATAAAAAGTTAAAACACTTAGCGAGCGAGCTTGCCAATTATCCGGAAAGAATTGAAGGAGGGTTCAGCAAACTTGGGCCATGTTTAGTTTTCCCAAAATCCCAATTTTGACACTATGCAAAAAGAAGATTCCCCATCACATCAAACTTGCGATACAAGCATGGAGTACTAAATGTAGATGAAATCAAAAACTAATTGCACAGTTTTGTTGTACTTTGCGAGACGAATCTTTTAAGCCTAATTAGTTAATATTTGGACAATAATTCACAAATACAAACGAAATGCTACAGTTGCGTATTTATGACAAACTCCCAACTTTGACACTCCCAAATTAGGAACTAAACAAGACCTTGTTGTGACTTCTGAGGCTGGAGGAACCAGCAGGTTCGACGACCCAACGGCTAATGACCAGCTCGTCATGGTCGTCCTTATCGTCGCTGCCTCCGTCCTCCCAGGCGTCTTTGCCTGGGAAATTAAATACAAGGTCAGTGCTGTCCATGTCACCTATTGGCCCCTGCTACACTCACTGTTCAGTCATCTCGATAACGTACGGCAAGCTGCATGCATTAACGTTTTTCCTCACAGGCTGTCAGAGAGTAATAATCGCCGGCCATCATGTTCCAGAGCACCGTCTTAAATTCGCATATGGCCGGCAGAAGTGGATTATGTTGTGGCTTATGTTATGTCCAATACTCCAATTCATTAATTCTTTAGTCTTTACAGACTAGTGCCACTAATCGTGTATCATCTTCTGCACACATAGCTTTCCCGGCCGGTGTCATATATAGGACCCTACGCAGAGTAAAATCTGCACCTTATTTGTGATGCTCAATCTCAACATTAGAGAGGTGTTGTTCCCAGGACTTAAAATCTAAAGTTCGGGTTACCCAGAATATCAAATATTCTTAATGCATCCATAAGAGAGAGTTCGTCATCGGTGTACAGAGATGCCTCCGAGGCTCCGAAGCATGGAAAAAAAAAAAGCAACTACGGAAACATCAGAGCTCGGTGCCTAGGTGGTCTCTAGTCCAAGTTCCCAAAAATAGCTGATGACTGGTGTAACACATTCCCTTCAATGGTAAACCTTATGAGTGTAACACCCCCCCCCCCCCCCCCAACAAGTCTCAGTGGGGTTTCATCAAGAGTTTCATGACCATTAAGGGCCTGTTTGGGAAGGAGGTGTTAAAGTTTAACAGGGTGTTAAACTTTAACACCCTCAAATGAGGTGTTAAACTTTAACACAAGGTGGGTGTTTGGATGGGTTGTTAAAGTTTAACACTTTAGCTGGAAAATGACTGCATTACCCCTCAATAAATGAGGTCCCATACCCCTGTGCTGCTGTTATTTTTGGCGCCAAATGCTTGCTCTGTTCTGGCGCTAGGAAGTGCTAGCGCGGGAGGTGCTTGTGCTGCTGTTTTTTAGCGCCAGTACTGGTGTGCTCATTTTTTGCGCTAGGAGGTGCTTGGCGCCAGCAGTGCTTGTGCCCATTGCTTGTGCTCATTCTGGTGCTTGTGCTGCTCGGTCTTTGGCGCCAGGTGAAGTGGCCTTCTTTTGTTTTTTCATTCGGTCAAATGAAAGAACGATGAAATAAAATAAAAAATATTCAAATTATTAGATTGTCCTGTACACACGATAGAACGCAGATACTACAAAAATGTTGTCAACATCATTACAATACAATCATACAAATAATCTACGATTTGTTGTACAAAGCATTAGCTAATTCATCCCGAAATGCATTCATATTACAATCTTCTTCCCCTGCTTGTGTATTTGTCCCATCTCCTTCGTCGTTTGGCACTTGAGGCATAGGAATAAAATTTTCATCCCGATCGCACATATCAAAGGCCCTATCGGCCATATCATTCTCTCGTATGAAATTATGAATTGCCATACATGCTACTATGATTTTACTTTGTTTCTGCATCGGAAAACTTGGAATACCCAACAAAATCCTCCACTTCATCTTTAACACTCCAAATGACCTCTCGATAACATTTCTAAGGAAGGAATGGGCGTAATTAAAAGTCTCTTTCATACCTTTTGGCATTGGGCCACTCCTAAACTCCGGTAGATGATATTTTGTACCCTTGTAGGGTGCAAGGTAACCCGGACGATTTGCATAACCCGAGTCAACTAGGTAAAATTTGCCTACATATACGACAATTTTCATGAGGTTAACAAAGGTGCCACCATCTCACATACAAATGAAAACAAATCAAATTTACCTGCAGGAGGATGCGGAAACTTGTCACCATATTTGTTTAAGGCATCACTGAAGACTCTCATGTCATGAACCGATCCAGGCCATCCAGTCATAGCAAATGTGAACCTCATGTCGAAATCACATATTGCCAGCACATTCTGTGAAGTATATCCATGTCTCTCGGTGTGCTGAACCACCTTATCATTTGGGACCACCACCGGTATATGCGTCCCATCTATAGCTCCTATGCAGTTGTTGAAGTATGCTGCAAAGCGAGGGTTCCTCAACCTTGGGTGCACGGTCCTAAATTCTGGGTCCTTGGGCTTAATAATATCCACTGCTAGCTTAAGAACACTTGACAACACATTATCGAAAGTACGGCTTATTGTTTCTAAGGACCTTACAAACCGGTCCTCAACCTGTCTAAGGGATTGTGGTGCACCAATTACCCAAAGGAACATTCCTAAAGCCTCCATCGTGGTCATTCCTCTAGTTGCCCTCAACCCATAGTTCTCGACCAACAAGTCATGTAGCTGGTAAAACAAAACGCTTGACATCCTAAACATGTTGTAGCAAGCGGTTCTGCTACACAATGTTTCATGCACCCATTCTATACCCGACACAGTAGGAACCCTATGTGGAGCCTTGTCCATGTATGTGTCATAATACGTACCGATCATTACTGCGGCCATTGCAATGTCCCGGGTCCTTTTACGATGATACTGTTGCATCCACATGAAACCCATAACCTCTGTTGATAAGTCGTCATCAGAAGAACTTGACTCATCAATATCAAATTCATACTCCTAAGTCACCAAAGAAAACCATGTCAGTCAGAAATGAATACTCCTAAGTCACCAACTAAAACCAATGTAAGTCAGTAACGAATACTCCTAAGTCACCAAATAAAACCAATGTAAACATCCACATTTCAGCAACAATTGCACATATGCATTCAGCCACAAACCATATATAACAGAGCCTTCCACAAAACAGCAACAATTGCACATATGCATTCAGCCACAAACAGTCAACAATTCTTAAACAGCCATCAACCATATAGAAATTCCAAAGCACATTGAATCCTTAGAACAAACAGTCACATATTGTTCTAATAACCATAATTAGTACATAAAGGAACTCATATTCCATAAAACAGCCACATTGACTCCTAAGGACAACTACTTACTTCTACCAAACATTCAGTCCTAAAACACACACATTCACTCATATAGATTGTTTTCTTTGCAAACTCTCTGCAAATAACGCAGCCTTCCTTCAGGAGTTGGTATGTTGCAAAAAAATTCTCTCTCATATGGATCTTTGAATAAGTGCCTGCATGCATAGAACTCTACACTTTCAGGGGCTGCTCCACATTCCAAAGCCAGCTGTTGACACCTCTTAACAGACTCACCCATCTCTTTAATAGGGTTCAGCTTCTGTCTTTTCTCATTGAGGCTGGTTGCAATACTCTCCCCTACACTCCTTAAGAGGCCATCATCTTTGTCAGAGGTTGTCAATTTGTCAACTAGGCTGCTCACCATCTTCAGCAATGGGCTTTTACTTTTCTTGGAAGGACTAGTGGCAGTGGACTTGGTGCTGGGGGTACTTCCTCTTTTTTTGGTGTTGTAGCTCATAGGGCTGTCTTCATATGCATTGACATCCCCTTCTGTACCATACTGATCATCTTCCTCTACATCATCAACATCTTGGTCCTCATCCTCTTCACAACCAGCCACAAAAGATGTAGAGCCATCTACCACAACATCACGAAACATCTCCTCTAGGTGATCTATGTAATGTGGAACACCATATCGAAATTTCTTACACTCACTAAATTTGCCCTGCAAATGGATTATGATGTTATACACAGAAAAGTTACTGCAAACATATTTCCAGAAAACATATTTGCCCTCACCTTGGTGTTACTTTTCCACCACCCATCTGAGGCAATTATAGTTCCATCTGCATGCCTTCCAAGACCAGTATCCTTATTGCATGCTTTCCAGAAAGTATGCAATGTTTTCAATTGATTGATCCTGTTCCTGATCTGGGAATGTTGATGTTTCAGCCCAGTGGCCATCTGGTACTTATCAGCTACTATCCTCAAACCCCTTGAAGTAATTGATCCTTTTGGACAGTTGCCTGACCTAATCTGCTCAACCCACAAGTCACACAAGACACCAGTATTGTGTTCTGTCCACTGTGCCTTGTCGAATCTATTTATCTAGACAATTTAACACAGACATAGAAACAACATCACACACAGAGAAGGTAACAACATCACAAAAAAAACAGTCCTACTTCCTGTTTATTGAACTTTTGCAACTAACCATCACAAGAAAAAACAGTCCTAATTAAAAGTTTCTGAACTAGAGCCTTAACAATCACAAGAACAGGATGTACAACATCACAACAACAGACAGTAATCCACTCCTAAACTCCCACTAACCATCACAACAACATTCAGTACCACAGATGATCACAAAAACATCCAGAGTGTTCAATTGGATGGTTATCAGAACTAACCTTGGAGGTGGGGAAAATTGTCTCCACATTCTGTGGAGCACCATCTTCGTCGTCAACATCAACCCAATCCTCTACCTCGTAGGGTTCGATGTAGTCAGCAGTGGATCGACCTCCACGACCGCGAGACCGCCTTGCGCGGCCGCCCCCTCGGCCTCCGCTGCGGCCGCCGCTGCCACCAGCACCGTCGGCCAACGACGGTGCGAACAGGGGCCTTGTCACAGATGCACCGCCGCCGCCTGCTCTGCTGCCGCCGGCCCCAGCTCTGCTGCCGCCGCCGCCTGCTCTGCTGCCGCCGCCCCCTCCTCTGCTGCCACCGGCCCCAGCTCTGCTGCCGCTGCCGCCTCCTCTACCTCCACTGCGAGCCGCGCGTAAGCCGAGCGAACGGCTGCCGCGGCCACGGGGTGCTCCTTCTCCTCGAAGGAGGTCGGAGTACGAGCTGTAGTCGCCCCAATCTTCGGCCTGGGAGTTGAGATCCAGGGCTTGCAAGCCCTCGCGAGGAACTCCAGAGGATTCGGCCTGGGAGAGGAGGTCGAAGGCGGGGGCGGGGAAAGCTGGATCCCCCTCGGGGAACAGATCTTGCAGTCCATCGTCCCCGTGCCCGTCCATGAGCCCGTGTATGCGGTGGATCTGGGACGCGGGGTGGGGATAGAGCAGGGGGGAAGAAAAGGTTTGGAAGGGGAAGGTCACGGCGGAAGGCGACGAACCGCGGACGGGAGGAGATGGCCGGCGGGAGGGGTTGGCGGCGGGCGCGGAGGAAGCGATGCGGAAGGAGATGGAGATGGCGGCGGGCGCGCAAGCAGCGATGTAGATGCGGGAGGGGAACGAGCGGGTGTAGATGCGGCGGCCGGGATGGATGGCCGGCGGGAGGAGATGGCCTGCGGGAGGAGACGGCGGCGCGCGAGGAGGAAGCGATGCGGATGGCGGCGGCCGTGGAGGATGCGATGCGGAAAGGGTGGGAGGGGAATGCGGGAGGAGGAGGCGCTGGCGGTCGGATAGGGGAGAGAGAAGAGGAGAGAGAGAGGGGGGCAACCAGGGAAAAGAGGGAGAGGGGGACCACTTTTAACACATTTGCCACATTTTAACACCCCCTCCATGTGTTTATGAAAAGGGAGGTGTTAAATTTTAACACTTCATCTTTAACACTTGTGTTTGGCAGCCAAAAGTGTTAAAATCTGTTAAAAAGGGGGTGTTAAACTTTAACACCCCCTTCCCAAACAGGCCCTAAATAAAATGCCACATCAATAATTTTGTTGATGTGGCAATGTTATTATGAGTAGGGAGGAGAGGAAGTTTTATTATATGTGAGAGAAGTTTCATTACCATGAAACCTAACAGGCACAATTAATAAATTCTCAACCTTGATAACTGTACTTTAAGACTGACCTTATGGAACATGAGGTGTGGGGCCCTACTGAGTATATTGTACAAAAGAAAAGTTGATATTATAACTTAGCGAAAAGAACAAAGAAGGAAAATAAAGAAAAAGATTACCTAAAGGCATCCGGACATTGCACTATGCTAGAGAAATAATTATTTTTTGACCTATGGATAACCATGGCCGTTTCTTTTTTTAAGTAATCCTTGCATCTTTAAATTGTGATAGGCTGGTATTCATAGATGAACTTATTCCTGGTTGTCCAAATACTATATAGGACATAAGCATTATGATTTCCATGAAGAAAGACTGAGCGATTTGTAACTTGACAGATTCTAAATTTTCATATCCTAGGTGAGTGTCATCTACTACAAAAATGATTTTCAAGCGCGCCTCACTTTTTTTTAAGGGGTGGACAAAAAGTTCACTTGCTCCTAAAGAGATGATCGATTACTGTACGTAGTTGTCTGCCTGCACCTACAAATGGATTTCTAGGATTTCTAGGCACCGGTCATGGGGTGACCCGTGCCTAAAAATAGCCCATGACCCACGCCTAGAAATCCATTTGTAGGCGCGGGTGGCAGGGTCATCCACGCCTAGAATTAACAGACGCGGAATTTCGTTTTGACCGACACCCGCTCCAACTCATTTTTATTTCTTCTCCGTCTCTCTCCTCGTCCTTATACTTTTCCTCTCCCTACCTCTCACCTTATCACTTCTCTCTCCCTCCTCTCATTCTCCCTCAGCAAGACGGCTGACCCTGGCCAGCCTTCACAGCGGGGCACGACGGCAGCAGCAGGGGTTGGTGGACCCAGCTTGCCTCCACACTTGGTGGGGCGCACCACGGTGGCACCGGCCTAGATCCAGAGGCGTGTCGGCCTAGATCTGAAGGAGCGGCAGCCAAGGGACCGGCGGCGGCGCAGCAGGGTGGTGGCGGCGCGGTGGGGCCTGGCTAGGTGGTGGCAGCCATGCCCTTTTTCTTTTTTTAATTTTTTATTTGATTTGTAGGGGTGGACGAGCACCCGCTCTTACTAATAGTCATTTTTAGTTGCGAAAAGTAGGGTCAACATCCCTGCACTAGAAACCATTGCTGTAGTAGTGTGAATTCCAGCATTTATTAAAAAAGGTGCATTAATTACAAGAAGATAGGATGTACCGTTTCATCCAGATTTTTAGAGCACAATACATTTTTAGCTCTGCAAACCCATATTTTTCGTCCTCATCGGTTCCCTAGTACTGACGCGATAACTGATAAGTCGCCAGCGTTCAATTAATTGTTGGCTAGTGAGAATGGGCGAGTGTGTGTTGCACAGTGTCAGCAGATAGTGATCAATGACGAGCGTTCGGCAGATGAGGTGACTACTGTGAGAGATCACACGACACGCAGCGTGCAGGGCTCAAGTCAAGGTCGTTCGATGGCTCCTAGCTCAATGCGATGTACGTTGTTTGGCAGAGCAGTGAGAGTTGAGACGTGCGTTTCTCTGAGCATTGCATACGGCTCAAGTCAAGGTCGCCGGGGTGCTAGCTTGAGGCCACCAGCGCGTATGTTCCGTGCGCTTTATTACTACCACGGTTCAGTGGCTCAACGCAGATGATGAGGGGCATGCAGTGTTGACTTAACATGTTAGGTCCTGTTTTGGAAGGAGGTGTTAAAGTTTAACAGGGTGTTTAACACCCTCAAATTAGGTGTTAAATTTTAACACAAGGTGGGTGTTTGGATGGGTTGTTAAAGTTTAACACTTTAGCTGAAAAATGACTGTATTACTCCTCAATAAATGAGGTCCAATACCCCTGTGCTGCTATTTTTTTTTGGCGCCAAGTGCTGGTGTGCTGTTTTGGCGCCAGTAGCTGCTCCTGCTTGAGCTGGCGCTCGGTTCTGCTCGGTCTTTGGCGCCAGGTGATGTGGGTTCATTTTTTTTTTCATTCGGCCAAATGAAAGAACGATCAAATGAAATAAAAAATATTCAAATTATTTAGAATGTCCTGTACACATGATAGAACGCAGAGACTACAAAAATGTTGTCAATGTCATTACAATACAATCATACAAATAATCTACGATTTGTTGTACAAAGCATTAGCTAATTCATCCCGAAATGCATTCATGTTACAATCTTCATCCCCTGCTTGTGTATTTGTCCCATGTCCTTCGTCGTTTGGCACTTGAGCCATAGGAATAAAATTTTCATCCCGATCGCACATATCAAAGGCCATATCGGCCATATCATTCTCTCGTATGAAATTATGAATTGCCATGCATGCTACTATGATTTTACTTTGTTTGTGCATTGGAAAACTTGGTATACCCAACAAAATCCTCCACTTCATCTTCAACACTCCAAATGACCTTTCGATAACATTTCTAAGGGACGAATGGGCGTAATTAAAAGTCTCTTTCATACCTTTTGGCATTGGACCACTCCTAAACTCCGGTAGATAATACTTTGTACCCTTGTAGGGTGCAAGGTAACCCGGACGATTTGCATAACCTGAGTCAACTAGGTAAAATTTGCCTACATATACGATAATTTTAATGAGGTTAAGAAAGGTGCCAACATCTTCTATACAAATGAAAACAAAACAAGTTTACCTGCAGGAGGATGCGGAAACTTGTCACCATATTTGTTTAAGGCATCACTGAAGACTCTTATGTCATGAATCGATCCAGGCCATCCAGTCACAGCAAATGTGAACCTCATGTCGAAATCACATATAGCCAGCACATTCTGTGAAGTATATCCATGTCTCCCGGTGTGCTGAACCACCTTATCATTTGGCACCACGACTGGTATATGCATCCCATCTATAGCTCCTATACAATTGTTGAAGTATGGTGCAAAGTGAGGGTTTCTCAACCTTTGGTGCACGGTCTTAAATTCTGGATCCTTGGGCTTAATAATATCCACTGCTAGCTTAAGAACACTAGATAAAACATTATCGAATGTACGGCTTATTGTTTCTAAGGACCTTACAAACCGGTCCTCAACCTGTCTAAGGGATTGTGGTGCACCAATTACCCAAAGGAACATTCCTAAAGCCTCCATCGTGGACATTCCTCTAGTTGCCCTCAACCCATAGGTGTCGACCAACAAGTCATGCAGCTGGTGAAACAAAAGGCTTGACATCCTAAACATGTTGTAGCAAGCGGTTCTGCTAGACAATGTTTCATGCACCCATTCTATACCCGACACAATAGGAACCCTCTGTGGAGCCTTGTCCATGTAAGTCTCACAATATGTACCGATCATGATTGCGGCCGTTAACATATCCCGGGTCCTTTTACGATGATACTGTTGCATCCACATGAAACCCATAATCTCTGTTGACAAGTCGTCATCTGAGGAACTCGTCTCATCATTATCAAAGGAAAACTCCTAAGGCACCAAAGAAAACCATGTAAGTCAGTCGTAAACATCCACATTTTTCTAAGGGACAAATCCATAAAACAGCCACAAAACAGCAACAATTTCTGCAAATTCAAACCTTAGAAAATGAAAACAGCCACATTCCAAAGCAATAAGTTACTTCCAAATGAAAACAGTCACATATTGTTCAAACAACCATACTTAGTACATAAAGGAACTCTTATTCCCTAAAACAGCCACATTCACTCCTAAGGACAACTAGTTACTTCTACCAAACTAAAGCACATTCACTCAACAATATTGTTTTCTTTGCAATATCTCTGCAAATGACGCAGCCTTCCTTCAGGAGTTGGTATGTTGCAAAAAAATTCCCTCTCATATGGATCTTTGAATAAGTGCCTGCATGCATAGAACTCTACACTTTCAGGGGTTGCTCCACATTCCAAAGCCAGCTGTTGACACCTCTTAACAGACTGACCCATCTCTTGTATAGGGTTGAGCTTCTGTCTTTTCTCATTGAGGCTGGTTGCAATACTCTCCCCCACATTCTTTAATAGGTTATCATCTTTGTCAGAGGTAGTCAATTTCTCAACTAGGCTGCTCACCATCTTCATCAAAGGGCTTTTACTTTTCTTTCCAGGACTAGTGGCAGTGGACTTGGTGCTGGTGCTACTTCCTCTCTTCTTGCTGGTATTGCTCACTGGGCTGTCTTCATATTCATTAACAAACCCATCTGTACCATATTGATCATCTTGCTCTACATCATCAACATCTTGGTCCTCATCCTCTTCACAACCAGCCACAAAAGATGTAGAGCCATCCACCACAACATCACGAAACATCTCCTCTAGGTGATCCATGTAATTTGGAACACCATACCGAAATTTCTTACACTCACTAAATCTGCCCTGCAAATGGATTATGATGTTATACACCATTGCACATAAAAGTTACTGCAAACATATTTCCAGAAATTATATTTGCCCTCACCTTGGTGTTTTTTTCCACCACCACTCTGTGGCACTTATACTACCATCCGCATTCCTTCCAAGACCAGTATCCTTATTGCATGCTTTCCAGAAATTATGCAATGTTTTCAATTGATTGATCCTGTTCCTGATCTGGGAATTTTGATGTCTCAACCCAGTGGCCATCTGGTATTTATCAACTACTGTCCTCAAACCTCTTGAAGTAATTGATCTTTTTGGACAGTTGCCTGATCTAATCTGCTCAACCCACAAGTCACACAACAGACCAGTATTGTGTTCTGTCCACTGTGCCTTGTCGAATCTATTTATCTAGACAATTTAAACAGAGACATAGAAACCCATCACACACAGAATAGGTAACAACATCACAAAAAAGGGTGTTAACCATCACAAGAACAGGCACTAACATCGCAATAATTCCTGTTTATTGAACTATAGCAAGTAACCATCACAAAAAAAACAGTCCTAATTCCTGTTTCTGAACTAGAGCTTTAACACACAAGACCAGGGTCTTAACCATCACAAGGACAGAGTGTTAAACATCACAAGAACAGGGTGTTAAACATCACAAGAACAGCCACTAATCCACTCCTAAACTCCCACTGACCATCACAACAACATTCAGTACCATAGATGATCATAAAAACATCCACTAGCACAGATGAACAATTCAATAGGATGGATATCAGAACTAACCTTGGAGGTGGGGAAAATAAGCTCGACATTCTGTGGACCACCTTCTTCGTCGTCAAGATCAACCCAATCCTCTCCACCGTAGGGTTCGGTGTAATCAGCAGTGGATGGACCTCCACGACCGCGAGACCGTCTTGCGCGGCTGTAGGAACGGCCTCCGCTGCGACCGCCGCTGCTACCAGCACCGTCGGCCAACGATCCAACGAAGAGAGGCCTTTGTTGGAGGTATGCCCTAGAGGCAATCATAGAGATGATGATATTCCATTTGTATCCATGATTTGTATATTGTGTTCATTGAATATCCATTAAAGGCTACTTGAATTGATTTGCAATTATGTGAATTGTATGTGAAACTCTTTACTTGTATGGTTATTCTAAAGTTGTCCCTGGTCGGAGTTCATGTGAGGACACACATGAATATTAGACTAGCACATGTATTAGTTGATGACTATGTTTCACAAGTCATGGACATGGAGATGTTGAACTAATAATATGGACACATGTGGAGACATGTGTTAGGACTGACCCAACACGAGAAGTAGTTCTCTCTTTAAACAACATATACGCTTTGTCCTTAGACCTGAGATTGTCGCATGTATTCTAGATGTGGATTGACCTACTTAGGGGCTATCAAACGCTACGCCGTAACAGGGTAGTTATAAATGTAGTTTTCGGGTTTGTCAAGAAGCATGCTATGAGACATGGTCAATCAAGATGGGATTTTCCCCTCTCTGATTGAGAGTGATATCTCTGGGCCCCTCGAGTGATCGGATCCGAAAATGCATGGCCATGCTACGTACGGTTAAGAGTTAACCTACAAAGGGATTCCGAATCACAGGATCGAGAAAGAGCGGTCGGCTTGAAGCTAGACCAAATATCGTGAGGCAAAGGGAATAGCATGTATATTATGTTGTGATGGTTCGTCTGATATGATCTTCGTATGCGTATAGGAGTTGGCACGTCTTGCTAGAGGCCGCTACCGACTATTGGGCCGAGTAGGAGTACTCGGGCCATGTCTATACGTATCCGAACCCATAGGGTCACACACTTAAGGGGCTGGAAGCCCAATTCGGATCTGATCCGAGTTGGATTAGGTTTAGGAGTACTAATGGGTCTCGGATCCAGAGGCCCATCAGGAACCCCTATAAATAGAGGGGTGGGGGCGCCCTAGGGTTTCACAACCTTTTGGCTGAACAGACTTGCCGCGCCTCCCACGCCCTCGCCTGTTGCAACTCGTGGATCTAGCAGTCCGGCTTGCGACGCTTCCTCCCTGCACGTGTGGATACCTTGGAGGTGTTGCGCCTGCAGCACTTGGACGAGCCATCGATGAGCCGCCGACGAGCCACGACGAGCCGACGACGAGCCGCGGCACCGGAGGCGATCTTGCTGTGCACGTGGACGAGCTGCTGAGGAGCTGCTGGACGTGATCGACTACGTACGACTACGTTGATCGACTACGTACGACTACGTGATCGTCTTCACTGCACCGACGCATATCTACATCTTCCGCACCAGTAGTGCGTCGAGTGGTAATCCCGTGATCCTTATACGGCAGTTCTTCCTGGTTATACGCGGTAGAAATTTTGATTTGCGCTAGTGTAGCCTACCTCGTATCCCAACAGCCTTGTCACAAGTGCTCCGCTGCGTCCGCCACTGCCGCCGCCACCTCTGCCGCCGCCTCGACCGCCACCCCCTGCTCTGCTGCCGCCACCGCCTCCTCTACCTCCATTGCGAGGCGCACGTAAGCCGAGGGTACGACTGCCGCGGCCCCGGGGTGCTCCTTCTCCCCGAAGGAGGTCAGAGTACGAGCTGTAGTCGGCCAAATCTTCGGCCCGGGAGTTGAGATCCAGGGCTTGCAAGCCCTCGCGAGGAACTCCAAAGGATTCGGCTTGGGAGAGGAGGTCGAAGGCGGCGGCGGGGAAAGCTGGATCCGCGTGGGGGAAAAGATCTTGCAATCCATCGTCGCCGTGCCCGTCCATGAGCCCGTGTATGCGGTGGATCTGGGACGCGGGGTGGGGATAGAGAAGGGGGGAAGAAAAGGATTGGAAGGGAAAGGTGACAGGAGGGAGATAACGGGGACAGGAGATGGCGGAAGGCGATGAACCGCGGGTGGGAGGAGATGGCCGGCAGGAGGAGTTGGCGGCGGGCGCGGAGGAAGCGATGCGGGAGGAGATGGCGGCGGGCGCGCAAGCAGCGATGCGGGAGGGGAACGAGTGGGGGACAGATGCGAGAGGACGGCGCGCTGGCGGCGGGCGTGATGGATGGCCGGAGGGAGGAGATGGCCGGCGGGAGGAGACGGTGGCGCGCACGGAGGAAGCGATGCGGGAGGAGATGGCGGCGGCCGCGGAGGATGCGATGCGGGAGGGGTCAGAGAGGAATGCTGGAGGAGGACGCGCTGGCGGTCAGATAGGGGAGAGAGAAGAGGAGAGAGAGAGGGGGCAACCAGGGAAAAGAGAGAGAGGGGGACCACTTTTAACACCTTTGCCACATTTTAACACCCCCTCCATGTGTTTATGAAAAGAGAGGTGTTATATTTTAACACTTCATCTTTAACACTTGTGTTTGGCAGCCAAAGTGTTAAAAATGTGTTAAAAAGGGGGTGTTAAACTTTAACACCCCTTCCCAAACAGGCCCTTAGTTCAGCAGAATTCACGAGGACCCGACTGTGCTACCTGTACCAAGTACATCCGGGACCTGATTGGGGCCTGTTTGGAGTTTAGGACATGTCACATCGGATGTTTAGATACTAATTAGAAGTATTAAATATAATCTAATTATAAAACTAATTGCACAGATGGAGTCTAATTCGCGAGATGAATCTATTAAGCCTAATTAGTCCATGATTTGACCATGTGGTGCTACAGTACCCATTTGCTAATGATGGATTAATTAGGCTTAATAGATTCGCAAATTAGTATAGGGGTTCTGCGGTTAGTTTTATAATTAGCTCATGTTTGGTCCTCCTAATTAGCGTCCGAACATCCAATGTGACATGTCCTAAATTTTAGGACATATCATCCAAACAGGCCCTGATGCCAACCGCCACCTAACCTCAATAATGACCAGTAAGGGCACCCGGGACCTGATTGATGCCAACCGCCACCTAACCTCAATAATGATCAGTAAGGGCACCCGTAGCTATTTCGGGGGTGGTTGGATACACTCTTCTAAACTTTAGTAGCTGTCACATCGGATGTTTGGATACTAATAACAGTTATTAAATATAGTCTAATTATAAAACTAATTGCACAGATGGAGTCTAATTCGCAAGACGAATCTATTAAGGGCCTGTTTGGATACACACTCCTAAAGATTAGGACTCCACTTTTAGGACACTTTTAGGACTTGTGCATCCAAACATGGGTCCTAAAAGTGCACTCATAAACTTTAGGAGGGCTATTTTCATTAGGAGAGCCAAGGCATCCTAATGAGTTCTTTTTCTCCTAAAAGTGGTCCCCAAATCTCCCTTTACCCCTGTTGCCCTCCCAAAGCATTTAATGACATGAACAGTGAAGGAGCATTTAGAGGAGTAATTAGGGGTAAAAAAGTCATTTTCCCTCTAACATCCTAAAGATTAGGGGGGTGTTTGGTTCCACCTTGCTAAACTTTAGTTGCTAAAATTTAGCAACTTTTAGCTGCTAAACTGCCAAACACCCTTGCTAAAACTTGCTAAAGTTGAGTTGCTAAAGTTTAGCACTTTAGCAAGTTTTTGGTTGCTAAAACTTGCTAAAAGGTGGGCTAGACAACCTATACCCCACATTTATTGTTTGTCTCCCCCCTCCTGTGCACCTTTAATAAGGGTAGATAGGTCTTTTTACAGCTCATTAAATGCCTTTTAGCAGGAGTATCCAAACAGCTTTTGCTAAAGTTTAGCAAATAAATTTTAGCAACTTTTAGCAACTAAAGTTTAGCAAGAGGAACCAAACACGCCCTAGGATTCCATCTAAACAACCCTCTCCTAAATTTTAGGACTACCAATTTCTGGATCCTAAACTTTAGAACAATCCTAAACTTCAGGAATTTGTATCCAAACAGGCCCTAAGCCTAATTGGTCCATGATTTGACAATGCGGTGCTATAGTAACCATTTGCTAATGATGGATTAATTAGGCTTAATAGATTCATCTTGTGAATTAGTATAGGGGTTCTGCAGTTAGTTTTATAATTAGCTCATGTTTATTCCTCCTAATTAGCGTCCGAACATCCGATGTGATCTTTCTAAGGGGGTGTTTGGGAGGAGGGGACTAAATTTTAGTCCCCGTCACATCGAATGTTTGACACTAATTAGGAGTATTAAACCTAGACTAATTAAGAAACTAATTACACAACCCCTAGGCTAAATCGCGAGACGAATCTATTAAGCCTAATTATTCATAATTTGACAATGTGGTGCTACAGTAACCATTCACTAATGATGGATTACATAGGCTCAATAGATTCGTCTCGTGATTTAGCTTGGGGGTTCTGCTATTAGTTTTATAATTAGCTCATATTTAGTCCTCCTAATTAGCATCCGAATATCTGATGTGACAGGGCTAAAGTTTAGCCCCTGTCTTCCAAACACCCCTAAAGTTTAGCACCTCGTATTCAAACAACTCCGAAATAATATTGGAGGTGAAATAGACTGGTGAGTGGTTCTTCAATTCCCTGGACACGAGAGTGAGACGTACACACTGGTGACGGGTTAGATGCAGCGTAATGACAGGGACCAATGATGAGAGCGCGTATACTGTACTATGACAGATTGGCTGATAGGGTTACTGTGAGCACAGACACCTCTGCCTCTTTGTCGACCCCAACGTCCTCCCATTCGACGCTGCCTAGCCATGCCTCCTCCTCCCACTGCCATGCATAACTCCACCTCCTACTACGTTGTTATAGCAGAACGGCGCCCGCCTCCTCCCATGGCACATGGGCCACTGGGCTAGCGTTGTGGAGAGAACAGTTGGCACATTCGAATTCGCATCCACGGTCCACCACCCGACCGCCACGTACATCTCCCCATGTAGGTCTTCATTGGGCAGAAGGAGGTGGCACACAAGCAACTGGTGGCCCTCAAGGTGAAGGAATTGACCCAGAACTGTACAACACATGTAAAAAAAATTAAAGGAAGCTCACTTTTTTTTGGACAATGATCCAATCACATGCATTCAGTGCAATGATTTATGTATCTTCAAAGAGGCTCATGATCTACTGTACTATAGGACTAGCTCCTGACCCTGCATCATCATCATCATGAATCCTCCTGACCGTGTGGCCATTGAGGATAGCGCTGCCATAGGTGGGTGCCGGGCAGTAGCACTTACCATTCACCAACTTGTTGCGAACTTTAGCCTACCTATTAAATAATCACTAGAAAGCAGGCCATTGCCAAAGGACAGCGTGTTTCTAGTCTTGGCCATCGCCAGCACATATGGACGCCAGCCACGCTTGCAGCTTGCTCTCATCTCCGGTGGGCGGAAATTAATGCCAAGGTATCTGAGGCACGGCCATGAGCCTGGCCTGGCATGACAAGCCATCGTCAAATAAATTGTACTGTTGGTACTGCCGCGCGCCCGCGTAGGTCCTGTTTGTATCCGCTTTTCTGGAACTCGCTTATCTGGCAAGCAGGCTTATCTGATAAGCCTGCTGTCTTGAGAATCCGCTGTCTGAATAAGCAGGGTGTTTGGCAATCCTGATTATTTTGTGTCGATTGTCTATCTAGCTGGTAAATTGACCTGAATGCCCCTGAGGCTGATAATAGCTCATTTTTCTTGTGAATCTAAGGAGAAGACAATAATTCTAATATCTTTGGAGTTTGTTAAATAAAAATTGCATTACAATAATATGAAACTTATATGGTAGATCGGTCTAGTATGGAAACATCCGTCATGGTACAACAACAAAGTATTTTTCTAACTAGTTCTAACACGAGTTTGAGTTTTCTATAAATAAAAATGTATATGAATGATGATTTCTAAAAAATACTGGACCCTGCAGAAGCAGCAACAAATCTCCAGTAAAGCCTACCTATGCTACTGTTACTAGCCTAGACCTGAGTTTTCCTTTTCCCTTTGGAATCTTCGTAAAGATGTACATTGGAAGACAGCAACCAAGGAGCACTGAAAATAGCTGCAAATGAGAAATTGCGATGGTTCAGGACATCAGCAAGGCATGCTCATGCCTGAAAGTTGACCTTAAAGTTTTGTGATTATACATCTAGACAGGGATAAGAAACATATAAGGATCGCTGTGTGATTTGTGATCCAGTCTGAGATATGGATACGGGAATTGCAGCACTGAATTTAGCAAACCTGCAGTGCTACTACCCTGCTGCTATAGACAGGGCAATGAACTGGATATATGGACATAAGCTCAGAGAATATGAGACCCAGCTAGAACCAGGTAACCTTTCTGATACAAAGCCATGAAATTTGAAGTGGAATTGAACTGGATTCGCGCTTTCAGCAAACCAGGGTGAACTTTGGTTCTATTTGAAATGGATTGACTTGACTCACTTAACCTGAATACAAGAAGCAATTTCGCACATGCTGCTTGATATGGAAATATTCAGAACAGTTAAATTAGGCAAAATACAATTGAAATCAGAGATAATGGCAGAACATAAACGCACAACACATATCAAACAGCACTAGTTTAAGATCATACAACCACCATTTCCATTGTCAAAAAAATGAGATCATAAATTCAAACACTGAATCACAACTGCACACTACAACCAAAGATCCAGAAAACCATGACTGCAAATTGCACAACGAAACATCTCCACAGCACAACGAAGCACAGATACGAGTACAGGGAGGCCGGCTGGGGCAGCCAGCAGGGGGCCAAGCCCAGGGGCGTGGCGACGGTTGGAGGATGGTGGGTGTCACACCCTGAAATTTTCGAATTTCAGGATGTGAATAAAAAGAATAAATAAACAATAATTTTCTCATAATTTTAAAATTTTCCCAACATTTATTTTTCTTTACAGGAAATTTTAGTATAGGAAAAATAATTGTTTGTATTTCGGAATTTAATAAGGTTGTTATGTGTTTGTGCATTCATGTCGATGCATCATGGTGTTCCTTGAGTGCAAAAGGTTTTAAAATACGTTTAGACGATGTCCAGACCTTTCAGAGGATTTTCCATCTTTTTTTGGAATTTATTCTCCTTTTCCTAGAGCTAAATCCAATTTTTGGAAGGTTCTAAAATCCTTTTCACGAGCTCCAAGTATTTTATTTGGATTCCTTGCATCCCAATCCATCTCTGAGATTTATCTCAGATTTTTCAGAATTTTCTAGGTATTTTTCTCACTCTAGAAAACGAGTCCAGCTATTTCTGGAATTGTTTTCGCGCAGATAAATAAAATCAGAAATTCCGAAAATAAAAAGTCAACTCGAAAATATCTTTTTCCGAGTGTGGCCTATATATATATCACCGCGTTCGTCTCGACGCGAGGATTTCAGATCTGAAAACCTTTTCACGAGTTGCATCTCCTAACTCCGTAGATCTGAAGTCAAAGTTCGGTTTTCGTCAAACTCCGGCGAGCTTTTCCGGCGAAACCGTGGACTTCCGGCGAAAACCGACACCACCATGGAGTTCCTCTCTTCGAGCTCTACGCCATGGTGTGGTGGATTGCATGAATCCGATGTCGGCTCCGTCGTCTTCCCCAACTCCGGCGAGCTTTTCCACCGCCATTGTTCATCTCTGGCCGAAGGTGAGCACACCATCTTGTTCGTCTCGTCGATATCGTTCCATTTTGCCGTTCATGCGCGAGATCGGGCTTCGTTTCCGGCTATCCACTCTTTCTCTCTCTCCATCCATCATGTTTCTGTACGCAACTTGGGCCAGCACGCCTGGTCCGTTCGTCCGCCCGCCGCCTGCACGCTGCGCCGTCGCCTGCGCCGCCGGAGCCGCCGGCCGAGCCTCCCTGCTGGCGCATCCACCCGCCGCTCGCGCAAGCCGCCCCGGCCACGGCCGTCGCCGCCGCAGGACCGGCCTAGACCACGGTCTATGGCCAACATGTTACCAGTCAGTTGGAGTGCGTTGGAAGGTTGAAGATGATGGTGATTTTGCTATTAGGCCCCTGAGGAAAACTTAAATTTTCAGCTTATTTCTTGTGTCTTTCAAACCTTGTAGAAAACCCCCTGTAACTTTCAGCTCCTTGCAATCTGATCCAAGCCATCCTCTTTTGCAGATCTAACCCCGAAGATCCATCTATTCGCAGTGACTATTCTCTGAGTCTTGGTAATTTTCCTTGCTAACCCTCCAAGTCTACGGTTAATTACGTTTAGACCCCTGCAATGTTGTTTAACCCATAGATTCTACGTTTTAATTCCGTTTTCGTCCGTTCAAGTTGCGTTAGATTCATAATGATGTAAATTACACGTTAGTGGTAATGTTTTCCTTCACACATGTTTTTGAAAATAAAATTTATATTAAAATTGATTAATGCCTGACAAACGAGTTCTTCTCTAAATAAAATCTATTTAGTGTTAAACATCGTTTTTCATAATAATTGTTAATTTGATTAATGCCTACTTCATACCCTCTTCTAAATAAAAGCCAATTAGGTTATATATCAGTTTTTTATAAACTAAAGTTAATTGGATTAATGCCTATCTAAATAATTCTTCCAATTAAAAGCCACTAAGAGTTATACCTCGGCGTTTCATAAATTAAATTCAATTTGATTAATGTTTATTCAATTTGTTTTCTAAATAAAATCTGTATAGGTTATATCTCGAGTTTTCATAATTAAATATTAATTTGGCTTATATAAATATAAATGTGTTTTTAATTTAGCCCTTGTTCACTTCCTACAAAACTCCCAACTTTGGCACTATGCAAAAAGAAGATTCCCCATCACATCAAACTTGCGGTACATGCATGGAGTACTAAATGTAGACGAAATCAAAAACTAATTGCACAGTTTTATTGTACTTTGCGAGACGAATCTTTTGAGCCTAATTAGTCAATATTTGGACAATAATTCACAAATACAAACGAAACGCTACAGTGTTGCTACAGTAATTTGGCACCTCCCAAATTCGCAAAGTAAACAAGGGCTTAATCTACTTAGTTGAACTCGAGATGTAAAGCTATACGCTTAGATGTCTACATGTATCTTATTTTTAAATTAAATGTTTAATTTGCATAAATTGTACTCAAATATTTATAAATAAAATTGGAGTAAGCTTTACACCGTCTTTTCTCATGAAAATATAAATATGACTTGATTAATTCTAACTAAGGATATTTCTCTGAAATATCTTTACATTGCTTTTCTCAACTAAAATAAATAAAGCTTGTAGCTCTTATCTTTCTTTTATAATTCAAAACTCTCGATAGCTTTATCTTTTCAACCATAGTTCCGTTTTAAGCGTTCCTTACGTTCGCGTGACTTTAGATCGAGCCTTGTCGTTAGTACGCTCTTTTAAAGCTTTCCTTTTGTTTTGGTGTACTGCTCTTAGTTGTATTTGTTTGTTTACTTGTATGATTGTGCCGGTGATTGCTTCGAGTAGAAGGATCGCTGTTCGAAAGCTTTGAAGATTAAGAGTTTCAAGAGAGCAAGAGCCGAAGAGCAGTAAGAAGTAACTTGTCGCTGGAGAAAGGCAAGTGTGTCCTTGTGCTTTTGTCCCAATAACTTTATTTAATCACTATTGCACATGTTTGCATTAAATTTGTTGGGTCCTATTAAGGTTTGCCTAGTTTTTATGATTATTCCTTGCCAACCTGGGTTTACCTTTCTGTTGGGTAGCTATGCTTAGCTGCTATACTTGGGTTATGGTGGTTCTAATGAACAACATGGTGAACTTATTCTATTTATTATATACCTTTTGTTAATACAAGATTACAATATTTAATTGGAACATGGAGCGACCACCCAGGAAAACAGTGCTACCACAAGACTAAATGGCTCTGGTCTTGGCTGATTAATTAGAAACCTTAGTCTGGGGTGACCTTACTCGTGATGAGGCAAGAGGGGGGACTGAGTCGTTGCATTTTACCTGGGATAGGTGGTGCACGCCAGACACCGAAACCTTAGCGGGTTACCACTGACTAATGAATCTTTGTAAAGGCCTCGTAGCATCCCTATGCAATCACACCTCGGAAGTGTGGTATTGTGCCTGATCAGCACAAGCGTGGTTGGGTCTAAAGTTCTTTTGAACTTTTACGCGACTTGTGGGTAAAGATGTGCAACCTCTGCAGAGTGTAAAACTGATCGATCAGCCGTGCTCACGGTTAAGAGCGGCCTGGACCCTCACATGATTAATATACTTGAAGTTGGACTAAAATCGTGTTTTATGCTATGGTTATGTTTCTGCCATGTGCTTATGGCTTATGTTTATGTTTCTATTAATTGTGGGTTGGTATATACTTATACCTTAGTAATCAGGTGCTAATAAAATTTGACCAACTAAAAATGCTTAATGCAGTCAACCAGTCAGCCTTTCCTTGTTTAACCCTTGCATTCATATTCTCCTCACACTTGCTGAGTACGACAAGTGCTCACCCTTGCTATAAACAACGTTGCTCAGAAGAAGAAGCTGCTATGAAGTTATTGTGAAGATGGTGCTGAGTCCTAGGCGTACGCAGCCCCAGTCGATTGCCTGTGAAGTTTGGAGCCTCCGTCTCCAGTATTTAAGCTGTGTATCTCTGATGGTTTCGTAAGTCTCTATCTGTATCTTTTCACGTGATACTGTTGCTGTTATTCACTTATGATGTCACTATATGTATGAAACTTGATCCTGGCATACATATAGGTAGCACTTGGTTTTGTCCTTAAAACCGGGTGTGACAGTGGGCAGGGGCGGCCGGCGGTGGGGGCCAAGTCCAGCTGCGGCAGGGAGGTGGGCACGGCGAACCGGGCGGCAGCGGCAGGATCTGCAGGACACGGGCAGGGCGAACCGAGTGGCGGCGGCGGGGTCTGCAGGACGCGGACGGGAGCCGGCGGCGCCATCGCGGGATCCAGGCGCGGGGGCGGACGGTGGAGGTGTCGGTGGGTGAGAGGGTAGCGGAGGAAAAATGGTTCGCTTGCCCCAGAAGCGACTCCCATCCCGTGTACACGATAAGCCCGGCGCTAGTTATTTTCACGATTGTGGGCTAAGCGGCTTACGTGGTAAGCGAGAAATAAGCAAGACGTTTGGGTGGGCTTATGACTTATTTCCACCAATAAGCAGGAAATAAGCGGATACAAACAGGGCCGTAGTCACATCACCAAACAGCTGTGCAGCACTGCATCGTCCCTCCCATCTGCCTACGGCGGCAAATAATGATGGCGTTCATGAATTCAATCGTGTCAAACAATCAAAGGGTAGGTGATCCCTTTGGTTAGGTCTGAACTTCCAAACAGAATGATTAGGTGGAGAACTAAAAGAATTAGTTTTCTAGTCGTTTGAGGTAACTAAAGTGGACTAAAGACCTATGAGAACAGCCCTGCTCCTCATTATTGCCCCGTGGGATGCATATTTTATGCATTGATTGGGGTATTTTGGTCTCTGTTCATATGCTTTAATAACCTTTAGTTCAAGATAAGGACTAAAGGAACCAAACAATACCTTCATTAAGCCAACGATAATACACGACAACTTCATGTATGTGAGAAACATTGCACGAGGCTTTCATCACTCCAAGATACCAGCGCTCTCGACATTGCAAAGGCTTTAGACTCGGTGAGATGGTGTTAGCAAATAATGCGAAAACAAGATCGAACACGAGATGCGACTTTTACATGGAAAACCCTTGCGGGAAAAAACCACGGGCACCAATAGGCGATCTTCACTATAATGAGAGAGTTACAACGTAGGGAATATAATGAGTCATCTTGCTCTTCCGGTGCGGCTTACGAGATGTATATAGGGTGGACTAAACTGACTGCAGTCAAACACGGAAACAAATCCGCTAATCACAAAACCCGAACCGTGGGCCCTCCAGGCGTCCTCACAAGACTCACGTTATAATTCGGATCATATCCAACAAACTTCACATTGAGATGAATTTCATCTTGTAGCAAATGAAGTATCATCAATGAACTCACTTCAATAATAAATAATCACCGCTGCCAAAAGTCACTAGGACTTAAACTTTAACACCAACCAAGCTTGAGCATAGCTCAAACTTAGCTGTAGGAACAAGCTTAGTCATCATATCAGCGGGATTGTCACAAGCATTTATCTTGCATACTTTAACATCACCTTCAGCAATAACACCTTGAATAAAATGATATCTCACATCAATGTGCTTTGTTCTTTCATGAAACATTTGATCTTTAGTAAGGTAAATAGCACTTTGGCTATTACAATGTATAGTAATGCAAGAAGAAATCCTGCAAAGCTGAGAGTATAAACCTCTCAACCAAATAGCTTCTTTACAATCTTCAGAAATATCCATATATTCAGCTTCAGTTGTGGACAAAGCAGCGGTAGCCTGTAAACTTACTTTCCAACTAACAGCACAACCACCAATGGCGAAAACATAACTTGTGAGTGGCCTCCTTTTATTCAAATCACCAGCATAATCAGAATCAACATAACCGACAAGTCCATTTCTAGATTTCCCAAACTGCAAACAAGCATTAGATGTACCACACAGATATCTAAAAATTCACTAAACTACATTCCAATGCTCTCTGCCAGGATTAGCTATGTATCTACTAACAACACTCAATGCATGAGATAAATCAGGACGAGAACAGACCATGGCATAAATAAGTGAACCAACTCCACTAGAATATGGAACTCTATACATGCACTCAATATCATCATCTGACACTAGACATAAAGCTGAAGATAATTTGAAATATGCAGCTAACGGAGTACTCACTGGTTTTGCAACATGCATATTAAAACAACGAAGAACCTTTTCAATATAACCTCACTAGCTGAGGTGTAACATACCAGATTTTCTATCTCTGATAATTACTATACCAAGAATTTTCTTAGCTGCACTCCTTCATCTCAAATGACTCACTGGTTTTGCATCATGCATATTAAAATGACGAAGAACCTTTTCAATATAACCTCACTGCCTGAGGTGTAACGAACCAGATTTTCTATCTCTGACAATTTTCATACCAAGAATTTTCTTAGCTGCACTCCTTCATCTCAAATTCTAAATTCAATTGTGCTTTTAACTTAGCTATTTTTGACTTATCTTTTGCAGCAATTAGCATGTCATCAACATAATCATACAAATAAATAGATGAATCATTAATTGTCTTCAAGTATACACAACTATCATAATCAGACTGCTTAAAACCATGAGAGAACATAAATGACTCAAATCTCTTATATCATTGCCTAGGAGATTGTTTCAAACCATAAAGAGATTTCTTTAATCTACAAACAAGGTTTTCTTTTCCAAGAACAACAAAACCTTCAGGTTGGTCCATATAAATGACCTCTTCTAACTCCCCATGTAAGAATGCAGTTTTAACATCTAACTGCTCCAACTTATAATCAAGCATAGCAACAATACTCAACAAAGTACGAATGGAACTATGCTTCACAACTGGGGAAAAACATCTTTAAAATTAATACCTAGAATCTGGTTATAGCCTTTAGCAACCAACCTTGCTTTATACCTTGATGTCTCACTTGGAGAAATAGCTTCTTTTCTTTTGAAAAACTATTTGCAATGGATTGGCTTTTTATCCTTGGGAAATTTTACTAAATCACAAGTACCATTCTTTTCAAGTGACTACATCTCATCTTGCATTGTGGTCATCCAATTGTTTCCATCAACAGAAGTAGTAGCCTCAGAATAATTAGAAGGTTCAGCAGCTTCAATCTCTTCTGTAATACTCAAAGCATAAGTAATATTGCATTCTTCAATCAACCTTTTAGTTGGATTAGGTGACTTTCTAGTCCTATCAGTAGCAATAGACTGTTGTGGAGGCTACACAACTGGAGAAGAATGCTCAATACTAGATGAATTATCAACAATTGGTGAATTATCAACAATAGGTGCATCTTGGACAGCAACATTATCAATATATGGTGTATTATCAGCATCAATAAAATGCTCCACCTGCACACTTGATTTTTGCTAAACATAAGCACTAGTAGATAGGTTGTCAGGTAAGATAGCAGATTCATTAAAGATAACATTCCTCCTAATCACAACCTTTGGAGTTTGTGGATTCCACAACTTATAACCTTTAACACCAGGTTGATAACCAAGAAAGATGCACTTAATAGCTCTAGGCTCTAATTTACCATTATCAACATGAGCATAAGCAGTACAACCAAAAACTCTCAATTGCGAATAATCAGCTAGAGAACCAGACCATACCTCAATTAGAGTTTTCTTATTAATGGTAATATTGGGTGATCGATTAATAAGATAGCAAATAGTGGAAGCAACTTCAGCCTTGGAGATGATAGTCCTATTCATACACTCAGCTACACCATTCTAGTGGGGTGTATAAGGAATGGTGTAGTGCCTAACAATACCTTCAGATTTGTAATGTGACTTAAATTCATTAGAATAGAATTCCATCCCATTATCA
This sequence comes from Setaria viridis, assembly GCF_005286985.2. Taxonomy (NCBI): domain Eukaryota; kingdom Viridiplantae; phylum Streptophyta; class Magnoliopsida; order Poales; family Poaceae; genus Setaria; species Setaria viridis. The sequence goes on from NC_048270.2 coordinate 34,038,749, forward strand.
GTATGAAGCTTCTTAACTTTCTTTTCAGTTTGGTTTTCAACCATAATATTCCACTCTTTAAATGTTGAAAATGCTTCTGATTTATATTTCTAGAAATAAGGCCATACCTTTCTAGAATAATCATCAATAATGGACGAGCACCACCAAGAGAAGGCTTGTGAGATGGTCCCCATAAATCAGAATGCACATAATCAAGAATACCTTTACTTGTATGACTTAAGGTATTGAATTTCACCCTCTTGTGTTTGCCAAACACACAATGCTCACAGAAATACAACATACTGATGCTATGCCCATTGAGAAGTCCTCTCTTACTCAACACTGCCAAGCTAAGCTCACTCATATGCCTAAGACTCATATGCCAAAGATTAGTAGCATCAAAAGTAGATAATAAATTAGAGATTATAGCGGCATCACCTGTAATTGTAGTATCACGAAGACGGTACAAGTTGGCAGATTTTAAATCACCTTTCATAATAATAAGAGTTTCATAATAATAAGAGAACCTTTTCGGGAAATCAGAAACAAATGCTACTCCCTGGCTCTAACCGATGCACAGTTGGCCGATATAGCTTTTCAAGGCCTTCTGCCCCACATCAAAGAAAAAGATACGCTTCACAAGAGTTCGAGAGTCTGAGCCAGATTGTTCACCGATTATCTGGACAGGAGGTACGTCCCTTCGATCCGCGGAGGAATTTCCAGAAGAAAGTGGCGTTCCTGGAAGAGTTAGAAGATGAAGAAGATGTTGAAGTCGGACTTGCGGAGTGGATCAAGGGGAAGAAGCCGATATCATGCCCATTCGGCAAAAAAGATCCGGAAGTGTTCAGTTTTGACACAACTAAGGCCGATAAAATCTTCGACCTTCTCCTCCAGGAAGGGCAGATTAAACTCTCGCCGTACCATACAATACCTTCTGCCGAACAATTAAAAAAGATGAAGTATTGCAAGTGGCACAATGCCACATCCCATGATACCAATGAGTGCAAGATCTTCAGGCAACAGATACAGTCGGCCATTGAGCAAGGCAGACTTAAATTTGAAGTGCCGGCAAAATCGGCCAAGCCAATGAAGATTGACCAACACCCCTTTCCTACCAACATGGTTGATACGGGGAAAAATCCACTCCAAACAAAAGTGCTGACGTCCGAATCGGCCAAAAAGAGTGGCGCCGTCGATCCCAGAAATCAAGCTACGCCTGAAGATGTCAAGGGGAAGCGGCGGATAGAGGACGACAATGGTGAGTCAGAAGGGCCACACATTACTTCCCAGTTCCTGCTCCAGAAGTACCAACGTCAGCATGAACGCTCAAGGTCCCGAGAAGAAGCAATGCGTCGGCATGAGGAGCACTGGAGATGCCCGTTCTTCATTCATTGTTGGGAAAATAACCTCAGGCTACCTTCGGTCGATACTTGCCCAGAATGCAACGGTCCTTATCGTGGCAATCGGCCGTTCAACAGGTCTCGCTCCAAAGACGGAAGGCCAGAACCGATCAGCAGGAATTGGCGCAACCAAGATGACCAGCACCCTCCCGTGCGTGATCGGCTGGGGGGCAGAGGTGACCGATATGATCGGTCGGAAGATAGACGCCATGATAGGCAGGGGGGCAGGACTGATCGACATGACCAGTCAGACAACAAAGCCAGCGTCCACAGCTGGCTCGAAGAGATGGCCGATGCTCGGGTGACGGATGAAAACCCGTTAGGACGCGAACCGGAGTGGGAACGCGCCAGGTCAGAGGGAAGACCAATAAACCCCAGGTGGTGTCCCGACGGATTGACCAAGTCCCAAAAACGAAGAATCCAACGTCTCCGCCAATGGGAACAGCAAGAAGAAGAAAACGCGACGGACACGAAGGAAGGAAGGCCTCGGGTGTGGCGCCCCAAAAGAAACGATAAAGGGGACGACGTGTCGGCGGGTGACGAATCGGCAGCCGAGATCGGCATGGTTTTCATTTTGCCGATGGAATTCATGACTCCCGCCAATCAACAGGACATATCGGCGATAGAAGAACAGACAGCGCAGTTGGCTTTGGAGCCAATGATGGCCACGTTCGAGAAGCCCGAAGATGACGAACGACAACATATGAAGGCGCTGTTCCTTAAGGGACATGTTAACGGCCGCCCCCTCACTAGATTGATGGTAGACGGAGGAGCTGCAATCAACATCATGCCGTACACCGTACTCCGGAAACTTGGGAAAAGCGACGACGACTTGACCAAGACAGACATGATGCTCAAGGACTTCGAGGGCAAGGTGTCAAACGCTCGCGGTGCTCTCTGCGTCGACCTCACCATCGGCAGTAAGACCCTTCCTACCACCTTCTTTATTATTAATGGCAAGGGATCCTACAATATGCTACTTGGCTGAGACTGGATACATGCAAACTGCTGCATCCCGTCAACAATGCATCAGTGCCTCGTACAATGGGTCGGCGATAACATCGAGGTGGTCAAAGCCGACTCCGCATACAGCATTGCGGCAGCCGACACACAGCAGTGGAGCTGCGAAACCGTCAGGTGCATATCAGGTAGAGTATGGGAGACCGATTTTCTGAAGGTCACCGATTTTGGCCTACAGCCGATCCGAGCAGTCGGCTCCGAAGATTCAGAATAGATGGATCAGTTCGCCTGAGAAGATGGGAAGCTAGGGCACGGGTTCACGTCGGCCGATTCATTGGAGATGATAGGTTTAGGTGATGGTACTAAACCAAGGCTGACTTTTATTAGTGCAAATTTAGATCCAGAATACAAGTGTAAATTGACAAATTTATTAAAGGAATTCAAGGATTGTTTTGCTTGGGAGTATCACGAGATGCCTGGTTTAGACCGATCCATTGTTGAACATCGGCTACCCATAAAACCAGGGTATCGGCCGTACCAACAACCCACACGGCACTGCAATCCTAAGATTCTACCAGACATAAAAGCTGAAATAACTCGGCTAATCGAAGCAAAATTTATTCGCCAATGTCGTTATGCCGAGTGGATTTCTAACATCGTACCAGTATACAAGAAAAATGGGAAGCTACGCGTTTGCGTTGATTTCAGGAATCTTAATCAGGCCACACCGATGGATGGTTACCCCATGCCAACGGCCGATGTACTGATCAACGCTGCCGCAGGGCATAAAATCATTAGCTTCATGGACGGAAACGCCGGATACAATCAAATACTTATGGCCGAAGAAGATATACCCAAAACGGCCTTCAGATGTCCAGGCCACCTTGGTTTGTTCGAGTGGGTGGTGATGACTTTCGGCTTGAAGAACGCTGGCGCTACATATCAGAGAGCTATGAATTACATATTTCACAAACTCATTGGCCTTCTGGTAGAAATCTACATCGATGATGTCGTGGTCAAGTCTAAAGGTCACGAAGAACATCTGGCCGATTTGCGAAAAGTGCTAGAGTGTACCAAAAAACACGGTCTTAAGATGAATCCCAACAAATGTGCTTTCGGCGTATCCGCCGGACAGTTCTTAGGATTCATGGTACACGAACGAGGCATAGAGATCAATCGGAAGACCATAGCGGCCATCAACAAAGTCGTGGCCCCACAGAACAAAACCGAACTGCAGTCTCTAATCGGCAAGGTGAATTTCATCAGAAGATTTATATCTAATCTATCTGGACGGATTCAGGCGTTCACGCCACTTCTGAAGCTAAAGCCGGACCAGGAATTTATATGGGGAGAAGAGCAGTGCAAAGCATTGGAAGATATCAAGCAATACTTGGTCTCACCACCTGTGTTGGTTCCCCCTCAAACTGGTAAGCCGTTTAAACTATACTTATCAGCCGATGAAAAAGCTATTGGATCGGCTCTAGTCCAGGAGTTTGAAGGCAAGGAGCGGGTAATTTATTATGTCAGTAGAAGACTTCTGGATGCTGAAACAAGATATCCTCCGGTGGAGCGTTTGTGCCTATGTCTTTATTTCTCATGCACCAAACTTAGGCACTATCTACTGTCGGCAGAATGTGTAGTCGTATGCAAAGACGACGTAGTAAAATACATGCTATCACTGCCGATATTGAAAGGTCGAATCGGCAAATGGATCTTAGCTTTATCAGAGTTTGACCTGCGGTATGAATCAGCAAAAGCCGTCAAGGGTCAAGTCATGGCCGATTTCGTCGCCCAGCACTGCGGACCTGAGATTGCCCTCATAGAGTTGGCACCTTGGAAATTATATTTCGACGGGTCATCATGTGGGGTCGGATCAGGAATCGGCATCGTTCTCATATCGCCTCGGGGGGCAAGCTATGATTTTTCTCTGCCGATAGAAACCGCCGCTACTAACAATCAAGCGGAGTACCGAGCTGTATTAAAAGGCTTACAACTATTGAGAGAAGTCAAGGCCGATTCCGTTGAAGTCTTCGGAGATTCTATGCTTATTGTGGATCAACTAACCGGAAGGTCTGAATGCAAAGATGACGTATTAAGAATTTATTACGAAGATTGCTTACAGCTCTTGAAAGAGTTCCGATCGGCAGTAATCAAGCACATCCCAAGAAACCGCAACGAAGACACCAACAAACTCGCCCAGCATGCATCTGGGTATCGGCCAATTCTAGGCACTATGGCTCTAGAACTCACGGCCGATGACTGGCGTAAAGAAATTGCCGACTACCTGAAGGATCCGTCTAAAAAGGTGGAGCGACGAGTACGTTTTCATGCCACCAAATACGTACTGCTCGAAGATGACCTATTCTACCGAACGATCGATGGAGTCCTTCTCAAATGCCTTGGGACAGAAGAGGCCAAGACTCTAATGGGAGAAATCCATGAAGGGGTATGTGGAGCACATCAATCGGCACATAAGATGAAGTGGATGATCAGGAATAACGGGTACTATTGGCCGACGATCCTCGAAGACTGTTTCAAATATTATAAGGGTTGTCAGGAGTGTCAAAAGTTTGGAAATGTCCAGCGTGCACCCGCATCGGCCATGAATCCCATCATTAAGCCATGGCCGTTCAGAGGATGGGGAATAGACCTTATCGGCCAAATTTACCCACCGTCAAGCAAGAGGCACAAATTTATCCTGGTGGCTACTGATTACTTTACCAAATGGGTAGAAGCTATCCCGTTAAGAGCTGTGACATCGGCTATCATGGCCGACTTCGTAAGGGACCACATCGTCTACCGATTCGGTATCCCTCAGACTATAACAACCGATCAAGGAACAATGTTCACATCGGGGGAATTCGAGGAATTTACAACCGATATGGGAATCAAGTTGTTAAATTCTTCTCCGTATTACGCCCAAGCCAATGGTCAGGCAGAATCCTCCAATAAAGGGATAATCAAATTGATCAAAAGAAAAATCGAGGAACAACCGAAGAAGTGGCATCTATGTTTGACACAGGCCTTATGGGCGTACAGGATGGCTTGTCATGGGGCCACTAAGTTATCCCCCTACCAGTTGGTGTACGGCCACGATGCAGTACTGCCATGGGAATTGAGAGCGGGATCAAGGCGTATTTCGCTCCAGGACCAGTTATCGGCCGACAATTACTCATCACTTATGAAAAGGGAACTTGACGATTTGGCTGGCCAACGATTGAGGGTTCTGATAAGCATTGAAGAAAATAAAAAGAGAGTAGCCAGGTGGTACGATAAGAAGGTCAAAGTCAAACAATTCTTCCCCGGGGACTTGGTATGGAAGTTAGTATTGCCGATCGGCTCGAAAGATCCTAAATTCGGAAAATGGTCCCCTACCTAGGAAGGGCCGTATAAAATCGGCAGATGCGCTCTAGGAAATGCTTACATTTTGGAAACATTAGAAGGAGAGGAATTTACTAGAGCTCTAAACGGAAGGTACTTAAAAAGATACTACCCCAGTATATGGGTCGGAGCGTAGGAAATTGACCGTGACACGACCACACATAACCGATACAAATCGGTTCAGACACTTAGCCGATACAAATCGGTTCAAACACATAGTCGACCGGATCGGCCGATTGCATTCATTCGGTACGGGCGACGGGGTACATGGCCGACAAAACATTAGTCGCCCTTAGAACAAAAAATACAAAAAACTAATTATTCTTCTTCTTGGGTGCCTTCTCGTTCCGCTCCAACTCGCTCATGACGCGGAGGTACTCTTCTTCTATTGCCTTCATTGAAATCTCCGCTTCAATTTGACGAGGGAGAAAATGACTCCGATCCATGGGAGGGCGCGAAGTTCCTGCCGCTGCGTCTTCAAGAATGACTGGCCGAGGAAGCGGATGGCTTCTGTCGATGGGAGGTCACCGGCTGCCATTACTCTCCATAAAGTCCAAAATCGTACGGGCCGCCGTGGCAACATCATCTTCAAGGTCGCCACAATGAAGGCTCCTGACAGTTGAAGATCGTCGGCTACTATCACCCTCCATTAGATCCAAGACTACACGTGCCTCCGCGGTGACGTGATCTCGAAGCTCCTCACGGTGAGCCATGATCAGCTTCTTGTCCTCCAGCGTCAGTGGGTCCTCAGAATGAATAAGCTCAATGGCGCGCACGAGCTCGGGACTAAGACGTTGAGGCTAAAACGAAAAAGGAATAAGAAGGGGCGTTCTCTTCCTAGGATCTAAAAAGAAAGGGAAGTCGAAGTCAAGATTTCACCTGGTTAACAGAAGAGGAAGACGCCGACGAAGCCATGACAGGAAGTCGCACCGATGAGAGGAAAGAAAAAGTAAAACCGAAAGCCAAAACGATACTATCGGGAGGAAATGCCTAGGCCGGTATTTATGGGAAAGAGATGCGTGGAAATTTGGTAAGGCTACGTCCCATCGGAAATAAGGAAGGCAGTAAATAGAAAGGGCGTCGCGAAGGACGGTCAAAGAAGATAGTAAATGTCCGTACAAAACGATCAGTGTTTTACAGATTACCCAGAAGGGTATCGATAGCCGTGATTGCCCGATGCCGGATCTGATCGGCAGAATCAAGGACCCGCTTGTCTTCGTCCGCCGATCCAGGAACCTCCGATGCGCTGCGGTGGAGTCTTAGGGCCTCGTGAGCAAAGCGCTGCCTCTCCCGTGTCAAATCGGCAATAACGGAAGGTAGCTCTTGAAGTTTTTTCTCTTCGGCACTGATTGCTTTGGTCACTTGCTCCATCTCCTTGGCAAGCTCCGCCCTCCGACGTTTAAGGCGGTCTATCTCACTGATGATTGCCGGGCGGGAGTCTTCCAGAACATGGATTCGCCGATGGGCCTCTTGAGCTTGACGCTTGAACGCGTCTTCTTCTTCACGGGTCTTGACCAGCTTGGCGCGATCGGCCATATGACGAAGGGCCCTGAAGACCGGGATCCTCATGGACTCGATGAAGGCCGCCGGCGCCAGGGCTTCCTCCGCCTCTTCTGGTACTCGTCCGCTGACGTCATTGAAGAGCTGCCGAATCGGTGAAGCATCTTCTACTAGTCGGCCGATGTCCCCTTGAAGGAGGGATCGGATGCTGGAAAGTTTGGCTCAGACGTCATCAGGGACGGAGCTCAGGGCGACTTGGCGAGAGGCAACTTCTTCATCGTCGGAAAGGGCAACCGCAAAAGAAAAGAGACTGTTGTCGGGGGTGTCCTTTTCCTGGAGATAATGAATAAAAAGAATAAATCGGCTGAGAGTAAAAATAAATCGGCTGAACAGAAGTCGAAACAAAACTTACCATTTTGAAGCGAATTTCTTCATGCTGCACTTGTGAGGCCGTCACGCCTTGCTCAGGGGCCTGCGCCATGGGTTCATCAGATGAAGAAGATTCCACAATGATCGGCGCGGTGCTTGGACCGGCCCCCTGAGAAAAGACTGGTGGTTGAGGAGCGCTTGGTGTGCCGGTAACCTGTGTCAGAAGATTGAGTAAGTACGTTATGCAAATACCAAAGTAAATCGGTAAGATAATACTATACCTCAATAGAGGGAAGCGGGGGTGAGCCGATGGCCGGTTGGGTTGCTGCCGATTGTTGTATTTCCATAGGAGTGCTCTGTGCAGTCTAAAAATAAGAAGGGTTAATATCAGAGCAATAATCGGAAGCAATAAAACTTAAGTTTACCTGAACGGCCTCTAATAACAATGACGCGGCGGCTGCTCCAGCTTGTGCAATGGCTTGGGTATCGGCATCTTGGGTGACATGAGAAGGTGGTGCAGCCGAAGTCTCTGCTGATACGAGCACAGGGGGATCCGCCGATTCCGTACGAGCCCGAACTCGGCGACTGGTCTTCTTAGTGGTCCTCTTATGAACTTGTTTTGATCGGCCAGCAATTACGTCAACAGACGGGGCGTCATAGCCGATAAGAGGATAGATTGTGTATGGATGACTCTCTATTAGCCGTCCGCTGCGGCTGTGTGTTGGAGGAGTTCGATTCTCGGCCTGAAGAAATAATAAAATCATTAGTGCTCGGTCATGTTAAGAGGAGTAAAAATCGGCTAAGTGAAGTACCTCAGCGTTCGGGTCGATGTTGGAGGGATCCAGAAGGTTGCAGTATGCCGAAGCCGAGTTGCAGAAAAGAAATTGCTTCCAATCAGCCCACCAGAGTTTGAACGGCTGGACAGCAAAGGGAGCTACTAGCCAGTCGTTCAGGTCAATTGTACTGGAGTCCGGAATTCGGTCTCGTAACCGACTGTAATCCAGACCAGATGTGAGCTCATCCCTAAACTTGATTCGGCCAGCAAAGTACACTTGAATCGGCAGCTGACCCATGCCGAATTGACGTGCTGCAGCGGAGGGGTTGTAGAATTCGTACGTAGGGGCATCCTTCCCCGAGAAGAAATTGGCTGGCAGGAGTCCTGGCTTGATCAACTCATCATAGAGCTCTTCATCAAATCGGCCGGAAGCCGAATCAAAGCAAGTAGGGAGTTCAAAGACCGGGTCGTCTCGCTGATACGGAAACCAAATGGTTGCATCTTCACTGAAGCCATTATAGAAGCATCGAAAGTACTCGGCTACCTTTGTAGCAGAATACATGCAACCTGGGAAAGCCGATGCCGCTTCACCAAAGGACATGCATCGGCGACGTTCGGTAGGGTCTTCTGCCGATTCGATGTTGGGGAATGTCATGCGATCCACCGGCTGCTGAGTAATTTTACTCATGTAAAGGTTCAGCCACAAGTTGATGAACCACCAGGGCCCTCCTTGATTGCCGATCGGCTCTCCCTTGGATAGTCTTATACCGATTTGATGGAGCATGTGGTACGCGGCCCCTAGCAGATGTTTCCCAAGAGGGACATGGTTTCCCCTGGACAGTGCTTCGGCTAAGGCCTGGGTATTGGTTGTCGGGCCGGCGGCTCTTCCGCAAAAGAAGTGCTTTTCTAGCCACATCATCAGGAAAGCTGTGTGCTCCCTATTCTCAACAGTCTCGGTCCTCTTATTACTTCTGATGAAGCCCTTCCACCCACCGATTCCCCTTGTATCCAACCGATGTGACGTTGTGGCTAAAAGGTGGAAGGGTGTATCCGGGGAGGATATGTCAAGGCCGGTCAACAGGACCACATCGGCCAGTGTGGGGGTCATAGGACCGTGCCCAAATAAGAATGCATTAAGTGCATCAGACCAAAAATAAGAAGCCGCCATCACTAACGGCCCATTTTTCTCCATCTGGGATAAGGAAAGGTTGATGCACTGGCCGATTTTGAGCTCTTCCCATGAAACGCTCTTTGATGCGGCCACCCGTTGGTACCACTCCCTCCAACCTGGGGTTTCATTCGGCCAGGATCTAAAAGTGCCCAGCCAGTGATCTAAGTTCATATCAGATAGTTTGAAGGGTATCCGGTCGGTTTCCAAATTTATGAGATCTATTGGATCTGGGTTTCCCATGGGACCGAGACAAACAAGGCCGGGATTTCCCGTGAGGTGAATGGTAATTCGATGCCTAACTGCCTAAAAAAGAAGGGGAGTGTAGAAAAGTAAGAAACAGATCTAAGGTGAATATATTGCCGATAGGAGAAGGATTCGGTATTTACCTCTGGGATGAAGTTCTGAGTGATCGGCGTGGTCGCCGGTGCGGATGCGGACGACGGGGCCGCGATGGGGATCGCCATTGGGATCTCCGATGAAGCTCCTTCATCTGTGGATGGAGTGACGGTTGTCGCCACCACCACCTGAGGTGCTACCTCTGGGGCGTCGCGTGCGGGAGAGCTGCCGGAAGGAGCCGCCATTGAAAGAGAAGAGGGAAGAGTAACAGAAGGTGGAGCTAAAAAGCTTCGGTGGCAAGGGAAAGATGCTGAAGGAGGAAGAAGGCGCGCGCGCTGGGAAAAGAGACGTGAGCTTGAAGATGAGGTGCGGGTGAAGCGCTATTTAAAGGATGCCTGAAGGCGGGTAAAAATGGAATTTTCACCGCGCCGGCGCTTCGAGTTTTTCGGGAGTAGTGGCTGTCGTGGGCGCCCGTTTCGAAAAAATTGCAATGATCAGCTGGAAGACCGCGAAACGGAAGGATATTTTCACTGCGGCCGTTTCGGAGCAGAAATTATAAAGAATTTCGAAGTAAAAGACTATTTTTTACTCCGAAACTGGGGGGCATGTGTTGACGCCAGATTTCGTCACTAATAGAATCGGCGCCAAGAAGAGGGGGAATCGGAGAAGCACAGTTGGGAATCGGCCAAATGGTGCTACAGTGTGAGATCGGCCGGTGACTTCTGTCTTGCTTCGGGTCGAACATACCAGAGTCCCAATCGGTAATCTTTTGCCGATAAGGAATCGGCCGATTAGGAGGATGGACTAATTGGGCCTGTATGGGCTTAGAAAGGAATAGAAGGATGAGGTGGAAATCAGCCCACAAAGCGTGGAGTAACCAACCTAGCACGAATCGTGCTTGTAGATATTCGTTTTCTGTTTGAATTAGGGATAGAATTCTAGTCGGTTAAGAAGATATCTGTACGGGGCTATAAATAGCTGCCTTTGTAAATCTGTAATCATCAACCAATCAATACAACAAGCTACTTTTTCCTCGTACTTACTTTCAAGCAGGCGACTTCGCTACTTTTCTCTTTTTCACGAGTTCGTGCGGGTTGGCAGGGCTGCATCATCTTGACCTCCGGCCGATTCTGTAAGTTCCGTTTATCGAGTAATATCTAAGCTTTAACTTCGGGCGTATCGCTGTTGTTTCGTTTAGATTTATTCACTAGTTATCGATATTTGCTAGATTCATAGGTTTTACCTGTTTTTCTAGTCTTTATCACCAGTTATCCAGCTAGGAATCGGTAGTGTCGGCTTTCTTTACTTTCTGTTGTTAAATTCATCTATTGCCGATTAGATCTGTTCCTAGTGTTGTTATCATAAGCCTTGTATCGATTACTCTAGCAATTCGTTGTCAACAAGGCTGCAGAGATCAGGCTGTCTTATAGCCGATTTCATTACTACAGTAAATCGGCCAATTCGCTGATACACTCTTTCGAGATCGGAAACTTAGCCGATCGAGATTTCTGGACCTGACACGTATTCTTCCTTGCCAATCAACAGGTCAGATTGGCTGGCACGCCGCGCGAACCGCACCAGAGCATTTACCCGAACAGGAGCTAAGCAGATTCTCCCGGGTCGTGTGTCAGTCGCTGGGATTCGGTTGACCGATTTCTAGCGCCAACAACTACATCATTTGCCTGGCCACCACCACTTTCTTGGACGCAGTGGAGGTGTACGGATGTCTAGCATGGTCTCCCTCTCCCTTGGAGTCAGCGGAACCCCTCGGACCAGGTTCAGAGCCATAATGTGAACATTTGTCCTTTGCCTGTGCTTTTGGTAAGCCCAGATGCCAGCTGCTACACCTCCCACAATTACCTGCACGGAATGGAAACAATCAGGTGACCAAATGCTTCGTCTCGGATTCAGATTAGCAGATTTCAGGGGTTTTGGTGAGCCACTAGCTCAGTAGCTCTTAAGGAATAGCACATGCCGTTACAACAGTTAGGTCAGACAAATGGAAACATGAACAAAATCTAGATCCTCATTAGGGCTTACAGGTGAAAGCCATATCCCAGCAGTCTGAAGATCAAATTTAGGGGCATACAGGACCGTCTCTCCATACTTGTCCTCTAGTTTCCTGTAGATCTCTTTATCACTCTTTCCCGCTTTTATTTCATCACGAATGAGCTGCAAAATGCCATATCGTTAATGTCTGACCAAAAATATCAATTAAGCTACAGTGAAAAAGTGATGCTGTTAAATTAGCATAACTATTGATTGTTAATTGTTTTCTCCTAGTTGCCAGACATTTCAGCTACTGTGCATGGTTGTGTAACAGTATATAGACAAATATAGCAGAGGAAGAAAAGAAGCACAAAGCTTAACATCCGTTACCACTAGCTAGAGAACGTTCAAGTTTCAAACCAAGTTTTAAAAAGTTTAGTTCCAAATAGAACCTCAAAATCTAAGCACTAACATTTTCGAAAGCAAGAGTCAACAGACCCTTCACATATTAAGGAATACAAATTGTTTCCAGACATTGCTTGTCATGGAATAGATATCCCTTTGCTGCGCCACCACATCCTCCCTGTCGCCTCCGCCCACCGTCAACCGTGCCATCGCACTCAGCCCCTTCGCCCCCAGCCTGCCCGTTGCCCCCGGCCGCATATTCCGATGGTCCACCAGAGAAACCATCGGACTAACCACTGGAGCAATGGGTACAACGGGAAAATAGGGAAAAACTTCAAGTGCACTGGATGATCCGACGGCCTGTATTTTACATGTTCCGACGGTCAGGAGCTGGAGGTGTCGCACAAAGCATATTTATTTTGGAATCGTCTAGAGAGTTTTTGGGCAAAAGTCCTTCAATGACCTATAATTTAAAACAAAGGGAGTATGAAATTAATTAGACGCAACCAACCAACACTACGCCAGAAAAGGCTTGTAGTGGCAGGTAAAACACCATTGTGCTGGCAGGTTCCGCAACCGCCAACAACTTTGAGATAGCATAAATGGCGCTATGTGCTGGCGGGTGCTCGCCCACCAGCACAAAGAACCACTGTGCTGGCGGGTGACATAACGAACCGCTATCACACTGAGACATTGTGCTGATGGGTGAAATAACCAACCGCCAGTACAGTGAACCACTATGCTGGCAGGTGACATGACCAACCGCCAGCATAGTGGTTCACTACGGTGGCGGCTGACATAACCAACCACCAACACAATGAACCACTGTCCTAGCGGGCGACTCAACCAACCGCCAGCACAGTGGTTCACTACGCTGGCGGGTGACATAACCAACTGGGAGCACAGTGAACCACTATCCTGGCGGGCGACATAACCAACCGCCAGCACAGTGAACCACTACGCTGGCAGGAGACATAACCAACTGCTAGCATAGTAAGGCACTGTGCTGGCGGGTGACATAACCAACTGCTAGCACAGTGAACCACTATGCTGGCTGGTGACATAACCAACCGCCAGCACAGTGAACCACTGCGCTGGCGGGCGACATAACAAATCGCCAGCTTAGAGAAATTCGGGAATATTTCTTTATAATTTTTATCTTCCTCCTATTTTTAGAAGCCAAATAATAAATAAATCACATTACTAAAAATTGCATTATTCACATTATTCATCATAATTGAATAGTAAATAATTCAAGTAATACAACAAATGGAATAGAGCTGTATACTTCCATCAATGATAACGTCCATGTATGAAGACCCTCGCATCCGTCTGCCGCCAACTCACCTTTTGGATCAATGAATAGTCCTTTCTCATGAAAAATCTCATTTTGGATGAAATGAGCTATGTCTCTGCAAATGTTGATGATGCCTCGGTCTTCCAGCGCCGAATTGCGAGTGTCAATCTTAGGGAACTGCAGGTATACAGGAAATGAAGATTAGGATGTATTACCATAAGGAAGTTAGCACATTGCAGTGTATGATAAGAGACTTACGTCTTTGGGGTCGTTCTTCCGGTAACTCCCATTGTTTCCGAGGAACTCGCACACATAGTATCCGCATAGCACAGTACTGGGGGTTGCTTGTGGCACTGCAATAAATAGAAAAATGATGAGTTGTTATAAATGACAAGTCTACATTATATGAAAAGAAACCAAGTTTTTATGTTCTTACCCGTTTATGCATCCTTATCTTCATCCGTGTCTTCCTATCATCAGGGCATACCCCGCCTTTCGCCACGTAAAGCTTGTGCGCACTTAAAGGATATAAAAACAAGAGTTAGTAATACAACTTAGGTGCATAGAATCTGAACATGCATTTAAGTACTGCCAAGGATGTCTTACTATTGTACAACTTCTATGAAATCCATGTAATCAAGTAGCTTGGAATGTCTGAGAGAGTCTAAGATAATTGCAGATCCAAGCTTGGGGTAAATACATATGCGAATCCAGTGGTCTCTGCATGATATTAAAATCATTTATATTATAGATGGCATTATTAGCACAGGGTATATAAACAGTAATTTGAACTAGCTAGCTTACCGAATATTGTAAGCCCCCTTGATGCACTCTTTGTGAGCCTTGTTCTTCATAACTGTATAAATGAAGTTTGCCACTTTGAGCTTTTTTGCTTTGTGGGCGTTCTTTTGTATAGCATCTTTATCAGCTTGTGTCTTTGCTGATTCCATTTCTGCTTTGACCCTTTCATTCAGTTTGAAGCTATGCTTTGGAGCGCTAATGCGTGCTGGGACAAGGAACGCTACCGAGTACCTGTCAATTGACAATTCTTCCTCTTTCCATTGCTTCCTGCAGAAAAGGCAGTTGCTCAGGTACTAGACATATAAAATAAATACGTATGTATGTAAAACATGTGGACTTACAAGCACCATACAGTCATGAGCTGGACGTTGAGGTGTTGATGACGGTAAAGTCTCCACAAATCCTCAAAATTGATCACAAGCATGTAATCTTCGATGCTGAGGAAAACCTTTTTTGGGACATGCGCTGTGATTGATTGAATGCCCTTTTTCATTGCGTTCATGATCCATCCATGAAGCTTCATGAGTTCATGTGGACCTCCCGACAGGTCCAACCAAGGCGTGAATGGTTTGCCATGCTCATGTTTTTCTAGGACTTCATTTAGCCCAAAGAAAGTGATGCCTTCATCTATGTCCTTTGGCCAAGAGGGGCCGCAAGCTACAGAGGAAGATGAAGTGGTGTTCATTACGGTCATGAACTTGTCGACTTTTGTCGATGGATTCTTTTTCTCATGACCTGAGCACACGAGGTACCACTGACTTTTGGGGAGGTGGAGATGGCTGCCTCTGGGGAAGTGGAGATGGCTGACTCTAGGAAGGTTGAGATAGCTGACTCAGTGTTGCTGGATCATCGCCTTCTAAATACGAGGACCATTCCTCCTCAGTGAATAAGTTCTCGCCCACAGGTGATAGCACTCTTGGCAGCCCTCCCTCATTGGTAGCTGCCCGCACCGGGCTGGAGCCACCCCTACTTCCTACCACTCAGTAGATCCAGCATGATCCCACACCTTCCTTGGCCACTGACCCAGTCTCACCTCTTCTGCAGATAGGGATGTTGCTAGTACCATAGACGACCGAGCCTTAGCTTACATAGTCACCGGCTTCTTCTCCCGAGTAGCCACGGCAGGGTGAGTTCACGAGTCTGATGTCGACTCAGGTGTCTGCTCTATTATCTACATCTCCACTTCTGTCAGAGGAGACACCACCGCAACCTTTTGATCTCCCAGCGCCGAGGTCCACTTCTCCTCTTCCGTCCTTTGTGACACCTCGGTCCGAGGCGCTTGGCGATCGGATGCCGCTATTCGCACTGTCACTCAGCAGGTTCAGGTAGAGATGGCTTCTGAGGTTAAGGGGACAATTTTCTCTACTTCGCCCGAGGGTGTGCCCGCTTCCCCTAGTGTCGATCCAGCTCTTGATGGGTCGGATGCCGCTCTTCACACTGTCACTCAGCAGATTCAGGCAGAGTTGGCTTCTAAGGTTGACGGGACAATTTCCTCTCCTTTGCCCGAGGGTGTACCCGCTTCCCCTTGTGTCGATCCAGCTCTTGACGAGTCAGATGCTGCTCTTCGCACTGTCACTTAGCAGATTCGGGTAGACATGGCTTCTGAGGTTGAGGGGACAATTTCCTCTCATTTCCCTGACGGTGTGCCCGCTTCCCCTAGTGTCGATCCATCTCTTGAGAGTTCTTCCACCGATTCCAATTCGATCTCCAACCCCGATACCTCGTCATATATTGTTCAACCCTCTGGATCCGCCACTTCTGCTTCGCCGCCTAAGGGGGAGTAGAGCTAGGGGAGGTTGGGGGTGTTTGTTGGTTCTTTTGTGGATCTTCATGTAATAGACATGTCGTTTGGCTTTTGTGCTTGTTGGATTATATTGTTGACATGTGTACTCATGTTTGTGGTTACCTTTATGTTCTTGCTTGTATGCTTGTTTAGCTTCTCATTATCTTACTTGTCATGCATTTTGTTATTGGCTTGTGCTTTAATTTAAAGGCTAAGGACCTTTCACTAAGTGTCACAAGGAGATGAAGGACACTTAGTTCTATTTTTTCTCTCTTGTCTCCTCTCTCTCCTAGTTCTAGATCTAGATTTAGATGACAAGCTAGCTAATGAAGGTTGGAATGGCACAAACTCACCTTATATAGCCACCTCCTCCAAGGAAATCAAAGCAAAACATCCCCCCTGAGATTTGGTATTTTTGGCCTGTTCCCGAGCTCCTCTCGGGCAAGCGCCAAAATGGAAGGTTGCCTAGGGGAGGAAGATAAACAGGAGATTCTATACTGTGCTCTATGCTGGCGGGCGACATAAGCCAAACGCCAGCATAGTGGCTCTCTGTGCTGGCGGGCGACATAAGCCCACCGCCAGCATAGATCTATGCTGGCAGTAGGCTTATGTCGTCGCCCGCCAGCATGGTGGCTCTCTGTGTTGGTGAGTGGTTGTGTCACCTGCCAGCAGAGATGGGTGACCTATGCTGACGGGTGCTTACGTCGCCCATCAGCACATGGCCACTGTGCTGGCGGGCGCTCCCCCGCCGGTCCGACGATTCTCTATGTTGGCAGGTGCCAATCGCCTACCGCTAGTATGGTAATTACTATATACCAGTACAAATCGATTCTGACGTAGTGCAACCTAGTGCTTAACAGCTCATGCCTGGCTGGATGGACACAAATAAGTGTGAGGTGGCACTGACTTGCATTGGATGGACGTGCCAACTTAACGATTAATGGTTCCCGAGATTCCACTCGTCCGTCAGGTAAATTATTCGTTGACGACCTCTGGGCGCTCCAAGAGCAGTCAAATTAACAATGCCTCTAGCTAGCATGAGCTGGAGCCTGAGTCCGATCCGGGCATCTCGCTACTAAGGAACGTGTTATTATAAATGTAAACTGAGCGACACTACATGTTGGGGCTGACACAGCTAATTTTTCTATTTAGGCGCAGCTGCCACAGCTAATTAGATTTCGGGAAGATATAACTATAGAAGTAACCTTATCATCATGCAAGCTACTATTATTATACGATATACGATGACCATTCTGTCATTGAAGTCTCGTGCAAAAAAAATAAAGAAATACTCCTCTCTCATGGAAGTCGCGATCACCAGTAAGAACGCGTCTGATCAGGGAATCTCGATGCAGCTACTAGTAGTATATAGTATCCATGATTGTTTCTCTCTCATGGGTTATAAGAAATAGCAAGATCAAGGTGAGACCGCAGGAAGTCACCGAACCTCATGCATGAGCATGAGGCACGGTGGCAACTGGCGAGAAAAGATGGAGAATGTTAAGTGTAAGGAACATGGTCTTATATTGTTTGTGATTTTGGTGATTGAGTGACAACATAGTCATTGGGATTAATGTGTTATCAAGCATGTGCCTTGTATGTTTTGTAGGTCTCAAAAAATGCAAACCAAATCATGGTGAAGTACAAATCATCATAATCAAGTCATCCAAATGACGGTATTTTCCATATCCAAATGGTGGTGTCCAAGTGACCAAGTCATGATATCTAGAATTATTTTATGATATTCAAGCATCCAAATGATAGAGAAAATCCAAGTGACCATATCTTTGGTACTCAAATGGCGTTTTCCAACTCAGAAAAATTAGTAGCACACCATGTTCCTATGGTCCACCAGAGCAACTATCGGTCTAACCACCCGAGCAATTGGTACAATAGGAAAACTCATCAAGTGCACCGAATGATCCGACAGCCTATATTTTACATGCGTCGGAGTAATTCGCATAGAAGATGAAGACAAACCTAGGGAACTGGATGTTCTGACGGTCAGGAGTTGGAGGGGTCGATCAAAGCATATTTAGGGGGTGTTTGGGAGCACTCCACTCCACAAAAAATTGCTCCACTCCACCAACTCCGAAAATTTCGCAGCCAAACACGTCTAGCTCCAGCAACTCCGGCTCCAGAAAAAAGGTGGAGCAGGGGGTAGATCCACGTTTTTTGTGGAGTACCTCAAGAGGTGCTCCAAAAACACCCTTTACAGACCTCCTCGTGGAGTTAGTGGGTATTTACCCACCATTGCCACTTGTTACACATGTTACCGGTTCACGAAACAAAAAACAAAGCCTCCCGTCGCGCCACCCCTGCCTTCCACCGCGCCGCTGCCGCGTCGCCCACCCGCCGCCCCTCGCGCCACCCGCCGCGCGCCTGCCCTACCGTGCCGGCCGCCCCGGCCGCGCCGCTCGGCGCCGCGCCGCTCGCCCGGCCGCCGCCACCCCCGGCCTGCTGCCCGCCCGGCCATCCCCTGCCGCGTCGCCTCGGCCGCCCGCCACGCGCCCGCCCTTGCCGCGCCGATCCGGCCGCCCGCCGCGCGCCTGCCCTACCGCGCCGCCCGGCCGCCGCCCGCCCACCGCCCCTCGCGCCGCCCGCCCACCCGTCCCCTGCCGCGCCGGCCGCCCCGCCGCCCCTCGCGCCGCCCCGGCCGGCCGCGCGCCCGCCCCTGCCACGCCGCCCGCCGGCCGCCCCTCACGCCGCCCCGGCTGGCCGCGCGCCCGCCCCTGCCACGCCGCCCACCCGTCGCGCCGTGCTGCTGCTCTTGCGATGTGCAAATAGGAAGAAAGATGAATTGCTTGCTCGTGTAGATGAGATGGTGTTTGAGTTGTGATTGGTTCTCGTCGTCATTTCTAATTGATGATCAAGATTGTTCTACATTTTCGATTGATGAGCAAGATTGTTCTACATTTCGTATGATAATTTCTTGTAATATATGTAGCACTGTTTAAAACTGAGAAGAGAAGAGGAGAGGAGAGAGAGGAAGAAGAGAGGAGAAAATAGAAGAGTATGACATGCGGGTCCGTTCACAAAGGGTAAAATAGACCATTCACAACAAGTGCTCATGTTTTTGGAGCTGGAGCACTGCCATCAGCCAAACACGTGCAGCAGCTCCATGTTTTTTTGGAGTTGGTGGAGTGGAGCTAGGAAAGTGTGGAGCTGATGGAGTGGAGTTGGTTTTTCTGGAGTGGAGTGCTCCCAAACAGGCCCTTAGGTGCCCTTTGGCACGGCTCATCGAGCAGCTTCTCAAGTGGTTTTTGATGAAGCCGTGCTAAATGGTGGCTCCTCGAGGTGTCTCGCGACCAGAAGCCGGCACAAGACCCGCAAAACACAGTGAGTGCGTTCCTTCCCACGTGAGAAGGCAAAAATAGTGGCTTATCGCGGCTCATCCCCATCCAATTCCATCGTTGTCCTCGGGACCAAGTGGCATGGGTGCGGGGCTAACCTAGTGGCGGGTGGAGCACCGGCGGAGACCACGACGCTGGGCTTGGGGCGGATCAACGACGAGTGGAGCACCTACGGCGGCGTGCTGCGCCTGATGCACCGGCGGAGCCCACGACGGCGGGCAGGGTGCAGCATCGATGGCGTCCGCCGGTGGGAGGTGGGGGTGTGGGACCGAAGGTGGAGGGCAGAAGACCGGAGGTTGGGACGCAGGTGATGGCCTGGACGCCGCCGAGAGAGAAGGAAAGAGAGGCCGATCGGATAAGGAGAGAGGAGGGGAAAAGAAAAGAAGGGGAGAAGGAAAGAGAAATAGAAAAGAAAAGAAAAAGGAAAGGAAAAAGAAGAGAAAAAAGACAAAGAAAAGAGAAAAAAGAGAAATATAAGCGTATTTTGGACAATTGACATCTTCTATACATTCTAAAAAGTTAGGAGAAACTGTTTTGCCAAACGTTTTTTTACAGAATAAGCGAGAGCTAGACAAAGCTGCTTTTCCATATGAGCTGGAGCCAGAAAAAGCTGCTTTTCCATATAAGCTAGAGCCAGAGCTATTTTTTCATGAGCTAAAGCCGTGCCAAACGGGGCCTTATTTTGGAATCGTCCAAAGAGTTTTCGAGCAAAACTCCTTCAATGATCTACAATTTAAAACAAAGGAGTATAAAATTAATTAGAGGCAACCAACCAACCTCGTGCTTAACAGCTTATGCCTGGCTGGATGGACACAAACAAGTGTGAGGCAGGCACTGACTTGCATTGGATGGACGTGCCAACTTAACGATTAATGGTTCCCGAGATTCCACTCGTCCGTCAGGTAATTATTCGTTGACGACCTCTGGGCGCTCCAAGAGCAGTCAAATTAACAATGCCTCTAGCTAGCATGAGCTGGAGCCTGAGTCCGATCCGGGCATCTCGCTACTAAAAAACGTGTTATTTTAAATGTAAACTGAGCGACACTACATGTTGGGGCTGACACAGCTAATTTTTCTATTTAGGCGCAGCTGGCACAGCTAATTAGATTTCGGGAAGATATAACTATAGAAGTAACCTTAGTTAGCTTTAATATGAATATTTATGTATGCAATTTTCACTGAATTCTTCTAATAATTATGATTGATAAAAACCACGTTATTGTGTTGGATTCATTCGGAAAAACACCGGCGGAGTACGAAGACATTCAAGACAGGCTAAACTAATAATAATTCTGAATCTTTATCTCTATGTAAAAGTTTATTTCCTAAATTTTCACCTAACACTGTATCATTCATTATTTTAATCCGTGACTGTATCATTCATTATTTTAATCTGCGACGCATGGAAACAATTCCGTAAGTGTGGCAGAACCACCCAAATTAACATGGCTAAAATGTACTCAACTTCACCTCACATGCGAATCGACACTTTAATCAAGTCAATCTGGTAGTGTGTCAGATTATACCTGATAAACCACTTGTCTCGGATCGAAATGAAAAGCATGCTCACACGAAGGCGAGTCCAGAGATTTCAACATTCCAGTAGATTAATACATAGGTCCCACTCTGGAGCACCGCCGGATCCAAACATCGTCAGCCCTTCTCAACGCCGAAGCAGCTGTGCTTCCACAGGGGTCCCTGATGAGCAGATGCCAAGATTACCCATGGGCGACCAGCGGTACCCTGTGGATGACATCATGCAACGCACCTCATGTGAGCTGCATAGACCGTTCGACAACATCACTATTAAGGTATACATATATATATAATTTATAAAATCTTCTTAATTGATCCACGCCTCAGGAGTTTAATAACTTCTTTATTTCTCCTAGGCCATGTTTAGTTCACTCCAAAATTCCAACGTTGGCACTATGCAAAAAGAAGATTCCCCATCACATCAAACTTGCGATACATGCATGGAGTACTGAATGTAGACGAAATCAAAAACTAATTGCACAGTTTGGTTGTACTTTGCGAGACGAATCTTTTGAGCCTAATTAGTCAATATTTGGACAATAATTCACAAATACAAACGAAACGCTACAGTGTTGCTACAGTAATTTTGGCACCCTAAAGTTGGGCAACTAAACAAGGCCCTATATGTGCAGGTGGCGTACGGGAGTGCTTTACCAATCCTACAGGGAAGACAAGCCATGGTATGGAGATTCCACCTGGCTACGCTAGCATCGGTCTAGAGCAGATTGTTGATAGTCAGTACGAAGGCCTAGAGCTCGACCTCCCGGAAGGTGACGGGGAAAGGACACAAGGAGAGTTGGGGGCCGGCAGTGATATAGGGTTGTGTAGTAGATCTGGTACTCATGATGACCTGCTCACACTTGGCTTTCAGGGGTGCCGATGGGGTGTACGGTAGGCCTGCAAGGGGTTCGGTCCGCCCCATTTGCGAAGTCGCTCCGCTCCTGAAATGTGCGCACGGAACAAAGCGGGGCAACCCCAAACAAAACAGGGGCAACAGAGTCGCGACCCTATCAATCCCAACCGACCCCCGGGTCAAACCTCGACCTATGTCACTCCTCTCCACCACCCTCACGACGCAGCGCCTCCCTCCTCCCTGCCATTTCAAATGTTCATTTCCCTCCTGATGTTCCTTGCCGGAGTCGCCGCCCACCAGTTCGGGCTCATTGGCGTTCGGATCTGCCCATTGGCCACCGAAGAGGCCTCCCCAGTGTGCCCGCCTCTCTCAGTCCCATCCCTGCCTCCCGAGGCACATTTGAGCTGGCAGGAGAGCCCTCTTGCTGCCCGACGTGTCCTTGTACCTAGCTTGCCGCCGTTATGTTGACAAAATCTGATTTGTTTGTGTGTATGTAAAAACTGTGGTAACAATCCGGGATAAACTATTCGAGAAAAAAGGAGTCCTTTAGTCCTGATTAGTAACACCAACCGTGATTAAAGAATTTTCAAAAAAATTTAAAAAAACGCACGCCCAGGGGCCGGCCGCCCACCCACCCGCCCGTCCCGCCCCCGCCGGTCCGGCCTCCGCCCATCCCGCTCCGCCTCCCCGTGCCCAGCCGGCTGACCGCCCACGCCCGGCCTCCGCCTCCCCCGTGCCCGGCCGGCCGATCGCCCGCGCCCGACCTCTGCCTCCCCCGTCCATCGCCTCCACTGCGTGCCGCCTCGGCCCCGCCCGCACCCGCCTCCACTCCAACCCTGACCCACTGCCGCCTTGGCTCTGCCACCAAGGCCTGCCCTACCGCCGCTTGCCTATGCGCCTATGGAAAGGAAGAAGAGAGGATAAGGAAGGAGAGGATAAGGAATGAAAGAAGAGGGAGGAGAGGAGGAGATCGAGAGTACCTGAGTGCCTGTGCGGCTAAGGACTTGCTTGCGAGGATTTAATGTGGAGAGAGGAGAGGGGGGCCACGCAGGGGATGTTTTGTCCTGGTTGGAGCCACAAACCGGGACAAAAGCCTCCTTTTTCTCCCAATTGGTAATTCCAACTAGGACTAGTGATTTAGTTCCGGTTGGAATTACCAACCGGGACAAGGAGGGTCTTTTATCCCGGTTGGAATTTCCAACCGGGATGGGGGGAACATCGCTATCAGATCTTTTCAACCGGGACTAATGCCCCTCCTGTCGGTGTCCTTTCGGTGCCTCATTTTTTACCCGAGACTAAAGTCACTTTTGTCACGAGTCCAATGTTAACCAGGATAAAAGGGGTAGGATGGAAGGTCAGTTTTCTACTAGTGAATCAAACATTTGGAAGGAAAAGGACATTTAATTCTTTGCATCGTATCCCTCTGCTTCTGTTAACATAACTTAATAGTATAATCAACCAATAATCTCAGATTCTCGGTTCAATCTTGATAACTTAGAATGATTTATGCACGTGAGCGGTGGGCACCAGCTAGCCTGCAACGTACGGGCGGTGAATTAGCTCAAAACTCATTTAATTTGCTGGCCAACTATGTTGGGATGCACATGGGCAGGCAGCAGCTAGCAAGGTACCCAAGGGCAGCACCACGTAGCAGCGTGAGTGCGTGACTACGTGATAGGGTCGCCCCTTGCTACCCGCGGTTCCGGCGGGGCAGCTGTTGATCCAACGGTGCGGTTCGACCCACAGACCAGCTTACGCACCAGAGGAGCGGCGGGTTATGGGTCTATCTGGAACTGCGTCTTAAAAAAAAACTCTACTCCACCAACTCCTCTTTTTTCTAACTCCGCTCCACCACCTCCAGAAAAAATAGGAAGCTATATACCTATTTAGCTATCAGATACAAATCCATCTCCAAAAATTATATAAATTGGTGGGAATAGTAATGGTTGCCCTTGGGTGTTTTTTTGCGAGCGACGGTACCGCGGTTGCTACAGTTTCCGCATTGCTACAATACATATTGCTATATTGCTTTACCTTTTTCCATGCAAGATTTTCATATTGGACAACATAGACAACATTGTTCCAATTAAAAATAATATCCCTAGGTGACACCAAATGATATACAAATCAATCACACCAAAATTAACTAGTCAATGTCTTCACCTCCATATTCACGGATATAATTGTAAAGAACCATAGTAGCCACAACAATCATCTTTTGCTTGTACATGGGGTACAGTGGCATCTTGTAGAGAATTTACCACTTCATTTTTAACAATCCAAATAATTGCTCAATAACATTGCGAATAAATGAGTGAACATGATTAAACCTTTCCACAGGAGTCTTTGGTTCCATACCCTTGTGCCATTCGGGTATATGATACCTTTCACCCTTGTAAGGAGCTAGATACCCAGGACGATTAGGATATCCCGCATCAACAACATTGTATTTACCTGCAAAATAAGAAGATAATACGAGTTACTGTTTGTTCAACATTGGGACAAGTAAAACATAGATCTTATAAAATGTCAAGTTACCTTGCGGAGGATGCAGGAAGAATTCTTCATCCACTCTAATTGCATTGTACAATACACTTGTGCCATGCATAGCTCCAGGTTGACAACCTGTGGATATAGAAGTGAAACGCATGTCGAAGTCACAAATTGCTAGAATATTTTGAGTTGGGATTCCAGTTTTTCCAATATATCTCACCATCTCATTGGGTGACAGAGCGACATGGATATGAGTGCCATCAAGAGCACCTATACAATCTTTGAAGTGTGGATATGCACGTCTATCATCTATTATCCTTTTATGGATAGTAGGAAAGTTTGGATTTTTGTTCTAATGAAATCCTTTGCCATAGCAATAAAAAATAATAAGACCTCATCAAATTTCCTACTTATAGTTTCACCAGAGTGGTTGAATCTATTTTGAGCTCTCCTGTTAGACTCATTTCCACTCAAAGTGTATAATAAAATCGCCAGCATCTCATATGTGTTCATATGCATGGAAGGTTGAAGCTCATACCATTCCACCAATAAATCATGAAGGTCCATAAATATATCCCTAACCATGATATTCACATATATTTTCAACTATTTGGAAGAATAGCAATTGTTCAAATATCACAACATCCGTACCACATTCATATATGCATACCAAATATGTCAACATAGATGAACATGCATCATGTACTATTCACATACCTCCTCTTCTTCATTCTTCTTGGCTGTCTTGGTGGCCTTCTTGCTCTATCCTTGACCACGGCCCCTTGCTAGCCCCTTCTTGCCATGACCATGGTCGACACTGGCGTCTTCAGCACCAAGAACGGACTCTTTAAGGTCCGGATCAACCCTGGCTATGGTGTGGCTGCCGCTACCCAAGCCACGGCACCTGCGGCCAGGCAACAACCGCACCAGGCTAGGCCTCCGGCTAGGGCCTCTTCGAGGTCAGGCTCAGCGCCGACTAAGGGCTGGCTACTGCCGGCCTGGGCACGGCCGCCCCTAGCCAGGCCACTGGCTAGGGCGTGCTCCAGGCCCAAATCAGTGTCGACCAGCAGGTGGATGCCGTCGGCCAGGCCGCGCCCACCCATGGGTGCCGGCGGGTGGAATGGAGTTTGGCCAATGGAGGTAGCAGGACGGGCTGCATTGGTGGCAAGAACTCTTTGGATGGCGTGGGCTTGGGTAAAAATCGATCTGGCCCGATGAGACCGGTATGCAATGCTTGGGGAGTTGATGATCATCCTCAGCATCTATCCCGATGATTTTTGGATGTCGGAGGAAGGGGAGATGGTGGCGGCAGCGGAGGTAGAGGAGTCGCAATAGGGAGGGAGGTGGTGGCAGAACAAGAGGCGTCACGAGGTAGGGGGTGCTCTTTTTTCCCCGAAGCGGTATGTGTAAATAGTGGTATATGTGGATAATTTCCACCCAACTCCAAGAGAAGGTATGAAATTAGTTTTTTTGAGCACCCTTTGAGGAGCTCCAGAAAAACCTTAGAGTTGGCTTCTAGATCCACTTTTTTTCCGAAGTTGGTACTAGCTGGAGGTGTTTGGCAAGATGAATTCGGAAGCTAGAAAACTTGGAGAGGAGCAGTTTGGCCCTATGTTTAGGAGCGCTCCGATCTAGCCCCTTTGCAAGCCTAGTGTACGGTCACTGAGAGTCTGAGACTGTGAGCAGATTGTGAGACCGACAACAACAGTGATGGCGTTTGGCAGGGTGGCAGATCGAGTGCAGCCTATTACTATGGGCACGGGGGCTCAAGTCAAGGTCGTCGTCGGGGCCTCGGGGCCACGCGCGACCTTGTGTTCCGGCTTTAATTACAATAACACTTCAATGGCTCAACGTACGGCGCCAACTAGTCAACTACCCACTGCATAACTTACATATCACCCGTGCCGCTCGGTGCATTTGTAACACTCTAATCCGTAGAACCGACGGAATCATATCATACCTACTATTACTGATTGAAGAAGTTTTTGAAGCCACCTAAGATTCAAAGTGGATACTCTAAAAAAAATAAAGATATCCTTAGAAATTCTCTAAAAACACAAAATATCTGCCCATCAATTTGGTAGATTTGAATCATCATAGCCATTAAATCTACTATATTTTCTAAAACATTAGCTACCACTGTCATTATGTAAATAACCTAAAGTAAATCTCTAAATTTATATACAAATTATCCACATGTGCTATTATATATTATAAATTAAACTAAAGCTAAACGGAAAAGTATGATCACAGGAGAATTTTGTAAGGACAAGCAAAAATACATATAACGCCCTCATATGATCACAAGAGCCTTCCGTTCCCAAACCCTAGCGACACTAAACGTCTACACCGTTGACGATATACTACACGGAAAGTGTGTCTGCTAAGAGCGGAGAAATAGTGCCGTCCAATGCAGCTGCTCAGTTGCTCGCCGCGTTGCGTTGTGTACGTGATTGCTCGGTGAGCTCCCGACCAGCGCCACGTGGTACGTCTGTTGACTGATGATCTGGGTACTCATGATGACCTGACCTGCTCACACAGTCACACTTGGTTTTCCGAGTTGCCATGAGAGTCTGAGACAGTTAGAGCAGACAGTGACCAATAATGATGGCGTTTGGCAGTGTGGCAGATCGGGTGACAGCCAAGTAATTAGGGTTACTATGGGCAGAGGGGCTCATGTCAAGGTCGTCGGGGCCACGACCTTCAGTTCCGCAGCAGATCTTCCCTTTTAAATCTCACCCAGTCCGCAAGTGCCCAAGTCTACGAACAACTCCTTGCATTTCCAGCAGCTGCTCTCTCTTCTCCTTCTACCTCACAACAGACACACACTGAGCGACCGAGAGAGCAACAATGGCGGACCTCGTGCTTGGGTTGGCCAAGATGACAGTGGAGGGGACGGTATCCATGGCCAGGGCGGCCATGGAGGATGAGGAGAAGCTGAAGAAGAGCGTGCAGCGCGACCTGCTGGTCATCTCGGACGAGTTCGAGATGATGCACGCCTTCCTTGAAGACGCCAAGGATCACGTCACGGACAATGTGACGAGGACCTTAGTGAGGCAGGTCCGCAAAACGGCCCTGGACGTGGAGGATTGCATCGAGGCCATTATCTACCTGGACAACAAGCCGCACTGGTGGCACCGCATGATGCTCCCATGGTGCATGCCGCCTGCAGCGCCAGTGAAGGATCTCGACGCTGCCGTTGCCAATATAGAGCAGCTCAAGGCTAGGGTCGAAGCCATGGGTCACCGGAACTTGCGCTATAACCGCATCGGTGACTACTGCCATAAGCCTGCTGAGCACCAGCATGCTGTTGTGACAGGTGCAGCGAAGCAGAGCAGTCAAGTGGATCTTATCATGTTGATCAACGGGAGAAATACAAATGAATCGAGGCAGATGAAGGGAGGAGCTGAGGAGGGCAAATCACACCAAGGTGAACTCCTCTTATGCACATGAAATTTTTTACATATAACTCAATGAGAAGTGTTAATTTTGGCCCCTAATATTTTATCTGTATTCATATTTTCTGGCTCCACCCCCAATAGGCAACAGTAATGATGATGAAAAAGAAGAAGAAAAAGACGAAATAGAAGAAGCAATGTGGGGAAAAATAGAAGTGGGAAACAAAAAAGAAGATGCGGGAAACGAGTCGAAGGTGGAGCAAGAAGTAGATGATGTCCAACTCAAAGTCATCTCAGTGTTGGGAACAGGAGGCGATCTGGACATGATGTTCATCAGCAAGGCCTACGACGACCCAGAAACCAGGAAAAGCTTCAAATGCCGAGCCTGGGTGAAACTGGTGCATCCTCTCAATCCCAGTGAGTTCATCCGGAGCTTGCTGGCTCAGTTCCACAAAAACATTTGTCCAGAAAAACACAAAACCTTTCATCAAAAAGAAAAAGAAGAAGACAACACGTTTGATCAAAAAGAAAAAGACAACACTGTCAACTTTCTGGAGTTAATGGTGGCAACAGACGGCGCACTCATTCAGATGTTCAAGGCGCAAATACGTAAGAAGTACCTAGTGGTCTTGGAGGACGTGTCCACCATGGTTGACTGGGAGACCGTCAGGGGCTACCTACCAGACAATAAAAATGGCAGCTGCGTCGTCGTGCACACGCGACTCCCTGGAATTGCATACTCGTGCGTCGGGCATGGATACCGAGTATCGGAGCTGGAAAAGTTATCGGTCGATCATTCTGTCCAGGTTCTTTTGAACAAGAAGGTATGCAGTACGCTGATAAATTATTTTAGGAATAGATTAGATATACTCCCTCCGTTATTATCTTTTATTTCCACTTCTTAAAACATATATAGCAGTCAATAATAATACACAGTTTTTACCAAGTGCAACTCCTGTATTATAGCCTCCCAAATCAGGTTTTCTATTTGCTGAGTAGGGGCTCCTACTTTCTCGAGCCTATTTTCAATCTCCAACTCCAGTAGTCTTTATTCTTTATCTCTTCAATTTTCACGTACAGTCTGTATAATTTTGATTTCTTACAACAACAAATCAAACAACATTATTTGGAGGAAGTGATGAGTGTCACCATATATGTAGACCATTTATACAAACATGTATGCGAGGAAGTGATGAAAAATATTATTTTTTATGCTAAACATAATGTATGGAGGTGCGATACAAAATGGAAAAAGTGTAATGAGGATGAAAAAGTGTATAGAGTAATTACTAATTAAAAATCAATCGCAACTGGACAAGATAAGTACGCATCTATTCGAGTATGATGTTGAAGTATTGAAAAAATGAGATAGTAGGTAAACAATTTTGACCATTAGCTAGGAGTTGAATTTTTAAATAATTTTTAAATATAATAGTTTTTTAAAATATTAATCCGTGTGGGAGCATGGATTGATAGACTAGTGTGCCCAACCAGAGTGGCGCGTTGCCGTGAGAGGATGGTTGACAGTCAGTGTAGCCACACCCACATTCTGCTCTTGTGCTTTAATTAGCTTTCAAATAGCTAGCTAGTCAAGCAAAGCGAAGCCCTGTTTGGCTCCATAGTTGCTGCCACCCTGCTCTTTTGCACGCATCATTACCTGAACACGCATGCACATGCATATATAGTACTGCACGTACCCAGTTTACTGTGACCTGGCAGACGGATATTCGCTATACTTGGCCTCGTTCATGTGCACAATACAAGCTGTTCCTTCATTCCGAGCACAGTTTCTTATGCGAAAATGGCATTTTCCATAAAATCAACCTGACTCGACGACACTGTTCTTTTCTTTGCAGGATGTGGCCGGAAAATCAACCTGCTCCAAGACAGAACCATATGAAGAGTGGGAAAAGAAAAATCCACTTTTTGGCCGTGAAGAGGATTTAAGATGGTTGTCTTGGCTCACATATAAAGATGCCCGCGTGGTCTCGGTGTGGGGGATATCTGGTGTTGGCAAATCATTTCTCGTCCAACACTTTCGCCGAAAGGTACATGAAGAAGAGTATCAAGACAGAAAATTTGTTTGGTTGGATGTATCCCGTCCATTCGATTTAAGGGACTTGTCCAGGAGCTTATTTTCGGATCTACAGAGTAGTTCTGCTCCCGAAGGTCACATGATGCCAACGATCAAAGACCCCATTCAATGGTGCCATGAATTTCTGCAGGGACAAAAAAAATCCAAGTACTTCATTGTTATCGACGGTTTGCAATCCATAGAAGAGTGGGACTCGATAAGGCCTGCCTTCGAAGAATCTTCTATCGGATCAAGCATAAAAGACAATGTTGTCATAATAATAGTTACCAATGAAGAAAATGTTGCCAATCACTGTGCAACAGACAGGAACTTGGTGCGGAATGTCAAAGGTCTAGAAGTTCGCTATGCCGTTGAACTCTTCAACCGGGTATGATAGCTCACAAGAAGCATTTCACTATTCTTGTTCCATCAATATACAACTAAATTCCATCACACGCAGAACCAAATGCAATGCATAAAAAATTACATCTTATGTGCAAATTTCCCTTGTTTAAGCTTCATGTGTCGTTGCGTACATTAGCAATTCTATTTTATCAACCAGGCTCCTGCACATACTAGTAATGTAAAGAGAGATAAGTATTATATTAGAAGCTCATGGATAAATATGGTGTCATAGCATATTGCTTATCTTTGCTATGTCATTTGTTCATATTAATTCTTATGCAATACTCAGATACGTTATAATCTTTATTTGATTGTGATAGACTTTATTTACCAGTTACTTTTTATGCTTTTTCATCCTCATTCGTAGTTTTTCTCCTTTGTGTCGCACCTTCATGTGCTTATTTGGAACCTTAGCCAATGATATGTGTCTAATGTGGAAATCGATATTGTTAATCGCTTCTTGTGAAGGATATGGATGTGAGAAACCTACATGAATGGTAGAAGATGGAATCATACGAGAACTCTACATATATCTTGTTGTAAAAAAAATATAATACATATCCTAATAAACCAACTTGAAAACAAACGGTATAATCATGCCCCCTGGACCATATAAATCAGGCAGGGGACCCCTAGATTAGCACCTTGATACACATGAAACTTCACGAAAAAAAAGAAACCTCACCACATCTCAACGTCTCAATACAAACCACCGAGCGCATGATACATGAAGGGTGGTCCAAACCTATATAAATTCTTGTGTCTTGTACTACTATCAAGCTTTAGATCCAATACTATATATAAATAGTATTGCCAGTAACAAATACCAACACTTCTTGTTACAGATGTGTACGAGGTCTGCGCTGTGACACACCTCTTTCATGCATGCCTTGAGTTGTTTTCTTATATATTAACAATGAAAAGTGAATAATTTAGAAGCATAGGAGTACTTTAAAATGATAGATGTAGATATTTTATATGTAAATTTAGGATTTACTTTACCTTATTTTTCATAATGGCATATATAGGTGGGTGTTGACGGCAGTTAGCACGCCAAGTTATGAACCGCAAGCATACGGATCAGTCATAACTTTTTCCTTAGAGTATTCCCACAAGGTTTATCAATCCGTGGAACAAGTGGATTGCTGGCTCTCACTTTATACTAATCTTACCAACGAAATCAGGCAATAGGGGTTGTGTAGAGAGACAAACCAATCTAAAATAAACAAAGAACAAGAAGCATATTAAATGTTGATACAAGATAGCTAACATATATAGACATGTGTTCCTTTCCTAGAATCTAGGTTCACATGAATATGCATCTACTACACGAATTGGTATTACCTTCACTAGCTATCACAGAGATTATGTGCTCGCTCGGCTCTTTCCCTCATGCATACCGTCGCTACACAATGATACTCAATAACTCCGCTCACACATCTATATTAAAGAATCCGCAGAGTTAAGCTAATCACTACGATTACCACAAACTCTACTAAGGATATATGAAGCGCTCATGTATGTAAATAAACGATTGCAATGACATATACCATGAAGCATTGATAGGAATAATGTACATGTAGCAGTTACATATCAAGGATCCAAACAACCCTAGGGATAGACAGAGGTTTTACCCATCATCTTATAGAGATTGACGCAAAAAGGGGTGAAGGAGACTCTGAAGAACGCCATCACCAAAGATGGCGGCGAGGGGGTGCAGGAACACCCTAGGCTGATCGCCCTAGTGCTCCTTAGGCCGATCGGCCTAAGGGATTCCTTGCACCTCCTGACTCCTGCTGGTGTTGGTGTCGTGGTGATCTGATCTAATCCCTATTTTTCATCTTGTCGCGGCGGTGGCTAGGTCTAAACTCATTAGGATCCCGTCGGGAGGTGTTTTCTGCTGAAAGTCCTTGGTATTTATAGTGGTCGACGTCAGTTAGGGTGCCTTTGAGGCCAATTTCTAGAAAATAACCCTAGAATTGTCGAGAGCTTCCTCCTGGTGCAAGGGGAGGTCGATCGGACAAAAGAACGGGCCAGGCCCATCGGCCTGGACCCCTATGGGCCGATTGGCCCACCCTCTTTCGGCCTCCAATGCCCAAGTGCTTCATATAAAAGTTGTAGATCTCATTGAGCTATGCAATTTTAACTATAAATTCACCCCAATTGGAGTTTGGATGAGGAAGATATGACCTGTGCAAATTCCAGCTCTTCCTGCGGACCTGCAGTTCAATGTTTGTGTTTGGGCCTTCCAATATCCAAAGTCCAGACCAAGTTCAACTTGTAGAAAAACCCTTCATTTATGTGGTTTCCTATGATTTTACAATATGATTAACAACACAACAGATATGCAAATATAGGGTTATCTCAGGTGCCAAGTGTGGTGGGTTAGTATAAGAATATGCTTGAAAATATTAGTTAAATGGCACTAAAACTGTGTCAATAACGGTGGGTAATTTACATGAAGATTTAAGGGATTACTTTATTAGGTTATTTGCCATAACAGCAAATGTGGATAATTCAATATAGGGGAATACTTTACACTACTTTTTATAATGTTGATTTGGAATATTTCTTAGAAAACAAAATTGATCGAACGGTTGTTACTACCTATGATGCTGAATTGACAGCCGTACCTTTCTTTATTGAGAAATCTATGATTTATCTATATTTCTAGCTATCATATTTGAAACTCTACCTATTATATTAAAAGGAAGAATAGACCCGGACTGGGTGGTACAACAACGAACACTAACCTATTGGATTGGGATATTCATCACACACTAACCTGTTGGATTGGGATATTCATCACACACTAACCTATTGGATTGGGATATTCATCACACTCTGCACAACAACATCGCACCACTCAAACTCAACTCAAAAACAACATCGGCCGTTTGGATTGGGACATCAATACGCGCTGCACAACGCATTGCATCACTCAACTCAACTCAAGAAACAACATCGCACCCTAAACCCTGAACATAGTTATATAAGAAGACCTCTAGTTTTGTAGGTCATGGATGCAACTTATTGATATCAGGATTAATGATGTGACTTTGTTATTAGAAATTGCAATTTATTGACATGGATATAACCTTTTACGTAGCTACATGTAACTTTTCACATTTCCAACCATTTAAAATTGACATTAATGACAAATATAACATTGTGAAGTCACTATGATGCCCAACGATGTAACTTTTGCTTATTGAAAATAAAAGTTTGTATATGCATAGTATCAGAAACGTAACTTTGTTTTTTGCTGATGTAACTTCGTTGTCGGACGATTTAACATTAATTGCTTGTTCAACATGTAACTTTGTTGCCTTTGTTTATTTTAGCATAAGGGAAAAATAGTTCCAATTTAGAAATAGAAGGAGAAGTATTATTTCTTATTGTAGAATGTTAGATCATCTCTCCATATAGTCATGTTCATCTCCTTTTTATGAATAAATAATTCATTCGTACATTGTTTGGATAATAATAGGTAGTAACTAAGAATAAGGAGTATGATTGGAGTCATGACAGAGAGGAAATAAAGCATCGGAATGAGCAAACAAGGGATATCTTAGTACAGAAATGTGGAGGACTTCCGAAGGTCATATGTGCTGTAGCTGAGTCATGGAGGATGGTGCGCGACATAGAAGTAAAAGATAACCTTGTGTCGAAGTTGGAGGCCAACGCACCAGTTACCACACAGAGTCTAGAAGGCACGTTTTCCTGGTTGCTTTCCTACTTTCGTTCCTGTCCGGATTACCTGAAGCCATGTATCTTCTACCTGACAATCTTCCCTGTGAACCACACCATCCGGCGGACGCGTTTGGTGAGGCGGTGGATAGCGGAGGGATACTCTAGAGACAATAAAGAAAACACTGCAGAGGAGAACGGGGAGAGCTCCTTTTCCAAGATCGTCAATCTAAGCATGATCCAGGCGCCAAGAACAAAAGTTGATTACATGAGGATGTCTCGGTGCCAAGTCAATGGTTTCCTCCGTGAATACATCGTCTCACGGTTAATGGAAGAGAACCTTGTCTTTGAACTTGAGGGCCACTGCAGAAAGAACATACAGCGCACAGGACGGCACCTTGCCATAGACAATAGCTGGGACAGAGACAGAAATGTTTTTGAGAGCATCGACCTTTCATTGCTACGGTCTTTGACTGTGTTTGGTAAGTGGGAAACATTCATCATCTCTGACAGGATGAGGCTGCTCCGGGTGTTGGATCTAGAGGACGTATCTTCAGGTGTTACAAATGGTGACGTCGAGAAGATGGTGAAGCTGCTGCCCCGCCTCAAGTTCCTCTCCTTAAGGGGATGCAGAGAAATCTCTCATCTGCCTGATTCCTTGGGAGACCTGAAGCAGCTCCAAACTCTGGATATCAGGGAAACATGTGTAATCAAGCTACCAAAGAGCATCATCAAGCTAGAGAAACTGCAGTACATTCGTGCTGGTACCGCCAAGCATCATCAAGCTAGTGAAGCAGCAGAGAACCCATCAGTGGCAGCAGCAGCAGCGCCAATGAGCAGACCAAGTGCTACTCTGGGGTCAAAGCTGACCATACACCGCCGTCATGGCTCTCATAGCGGCGTCAAGGTTCCTAGAGGGATTGGGAAGCTTTCCAGCTTACACACGCTGGGTGTTGTTAACATCCACGCTTCAGGCGAGGATGCCATTCTGGAGGAGCTCAAGAACCTTACCCAACTGCACAAGCTTGGAGTGTCCGGCATTAACCGGAAGAACAGCGAGAAATTTTTCTCAGACATCTCACGTCTCGTCCATCTGGAATCCTTGTCACTCAAAATGCAGGCAAACCAAGACAATGAAGCTGCTGGTTTAATGGCCGACATCTCGTCGCCTCTGGAGAAGCTACGGAGCCTTAAATTGTACGGGCTAGTTGACAGGTTGCCATCATGGATCATGCAGATGTGCTTGCAGCTGCCTAGACTTGAGAAAGTGGATTTACAGATGAAAACGTTGCCTCAGCAGGAACTAGATTTTATTCTAACTCTACGATATCTACGTAGTCTACGTCTTCGGTTGGCAGAGTTTCAAGGTGGAGAGCTCCGTTTAGGTTGGAGTATTGCTCAGAGTTCTAATAGCTGGATTATCGACTTCCTTGAGATAGCATGCAACTCCAGATTACAAGCTGTAAAGTTTGGCTCAAAAATAGACATTGAGATCCTGAAGATTCGCTGCTCTAGTGTGTCTTCATCACTACAGTTTTATGGTCTACAGTCTTTGGAATATCTGAAGGAAGTCTGGCTCAGTGGATCCTATGACCAGACCTTCAAGAAACACTTGGAGAAGGAGCTTGAGGAGAACGAAAACAAGCCTATTCTGAAGCTGGAGGAACCATCATCATCGACCTGATGGGTGCTGACTGCTGAGCAGCTCCTAATGGTCTATATACCTAACTGCCTTTATCGGCCCAGTCGTGTATTTGCGCGGGACCTGGTGGGTGCTGGCAGTTTCATTTTCTCCCTCTAGTACTCTCTGTTCAGCCTTGTCAATCAGGAAGGCCATTGCTACACTACTCACTAGTATATATGTTCGAGTATGACATTGAATTGAAACTGAAATGTTCTAGTATATATATATGTCCATTCCATGCATGCTTTGCGTTCGTCGTCTCATGCTCTCGAATGAATTTTTCTCAGGGAGATTTGAATTCATGACGTCGATACATGACTCGGGCCATGCTTTCATTTGAAACACTGAGAACAAGTGGATTATATTTTACTTCGATATATTCTGTCGAGTATATTGATTTTTTAGCCTGCAGTATCGAGTATGGACAAGGATCAGGTCATCTATATATGTATTGCCTTTTGGGACAAGGTTTTTTTTTTTTTTGAGGTGGGAGCCTCCTGCGACAAGGTTTATGTAGACTCGTATTTTAAAGAACCAGGCCATGTATCTGAACTATGCTTATCCTCTTCAATGCATGAGAACTCCTGCCTTGAGCAACCAAAACGAAAAAAGAGGACCCCAAAAAAAAATGCAATCAGCAGACAGCACGATTCATAAGAAATCCCTGCAACGCCGAAGGAAGGCATCGGCACAGCTATCATCAAGTGGGACTTTGTTCTGATGTTATGCACATTGAGATGTAGCTTGGTTTCTGTATGTGTTCTGAAACCTTGAGACTTTGTTTTCAGTGGATCCTGTTTAAGCACTACTTGACTACTTGTTTTGTATCATTGGCTATATATACTGTTGGAGGTATGCCCTAGAGGCAATCATAGAGATGATGATATTCCATTTGTATCCATGATTTGTATATTGTGTTCATTGAATATCCATTAAAGGCTACTTGAATTGATTTGCAATTATGTGAATTTTATGTGAAACTCTTTACTTGTATGGTTATTCTAAAGTTGTCCCTAGTCGGAGTTCATGTGAGGACACACATGAATATTAGACTAGCACATGTATTAGTTGATGACTATGTTTCACAAGTCATGGACATGGAGATGTTGAACTAATAATGTGGACACATGTGGAGACATGTGCTAGGACTGACCCAACACGAGAAGTAGTTCTCTCTTTAAACAACATATACGCTTTGTCCTTAGACCTGAGATTGTCGCATGTATTCTAGATGTGGATCGACCTACTTAGGGGCTATCAAACGCTACGCCGTAACAGGGTAGTTATAAAGGTAGCTTTCGGGTTTGTCAAGAAGCATGCTATGAGACATGGTCAATCAAGATGGGATTTGCCCCTCTCTGATTGAGAGTGATATCTCTGGGCCCCTTGAGTGATCGGATCCGAAAATGCATGGTCATGCTACGTACGGTTAAGAGTTAACCTACAAAGGGATTCCGAATCACAGGATCGAGAAAGAGCGGTCGGCTTGAAGCTAGACCAAATATCGTGAGGCAAAGGGAATAGCATGTATATTATGTTGTGATGGTTCGTCTGATATGATCTTCGTGTGCGTATAGGAGTTGGCACATCTTGCTAGATGCCGCTACCGACTATTGGGCCGAGTAGGAGTACTCAGGCCATGTCTATACGTATCCGAACCCATAGGGTAACACACTTAAGGGGCTGGAAGCCCAATTCGGATCTGATCCGAGTTGAATTAGGTTTAGAAGTACTAATGGGCCTCGGACCCAGAGGCCCGTTAGGAACCTCTATAAATAGAGGGGTGGGGGCACCCTAGGGTTTACACCTTTTGGCGAAACACATCTGCTGCGCCTCCCACGCCCTCGCCTGTTGCAACTCGCGGATCTAGCAGTCCGGCTTGCGACGCTTCCTCCCTGCACGTGTGGATACCTTGGAGGTGTTGCGCCTGCAGCACTTGGACGAGCTGCCGACGAGCCACGACGAGCCGCCGACGAGCCACGACGAGCCGCCGACGAGCCACGACAAGCCGACGACGAGCCGCGGCACGAGGGCGATCTTGCTGCATGTGGACGAGCTGCTGAGGAGCTGCTGGACGTTGACGTGATCGACTACGTACGACTACGTTGATCGACTACGTACGACTACGTTGATCGTCTTCACTGCATCGACGCAAATCTACATCTTCCGCACCAGTAGTGCGTCGAGTGGTAATCCCGTGATCCTTATACGGCAGTTCTTCCTGGTTTTACGCGGTAGAAATTTTGATTTGCGCTAGTGTAGCCTACCTCGTAACCCAACATATACACTCTTGTCAGTGCAGTGGTAAGTGTTGGCGATGCCCAAGAGAGGGTCTGGCCCATTAAGCAAGTGCTATATAGCTAATCACCCGGTGGCCGGGTAATTAACCCTAATCTATTTTACCTGCACGTGCTGCCGCACGACTGCTGACTTGCCGCACGCACCAGGCCCTGGTGTGCCGCTGCCGCCCGCTGCTGCCGTCACACACATGCGCCTACCTGGAGGTGTGTTGCTGCAGTTCTCCCAGATCAAAGGTTGATCGCGGGGATCTCCTAGTATGTGTCGTGGAGTGTCCCATCCCGTAAGTGTGGAGTGTCGCAGAGATGTCGCTAGGTTGCGCACTTCATCAGTCGTACGACTACTTCCTCGACGATGATCGGATCGACTACTCGCGCATCATCAAGACTTCCGCTGCGACGTGCGACGAGCGAATGTATAATCTATGATCATCTACTCACAAGTGATCTTGTTTAGTGGTTATATTTTGCGTGCTAGCGAGTAGCATACCGCGTTCACTAACAGTGGTACCAGGCTGTGCTTGTGTTGTTTTTGATCTAGATTAAAAACTTTGCACGGTTAGTTGTAGATCAGATCGTTTTAGCAAATAGCGTTACGTGCCAAATTGAATTGTTTTACTCTCTTCTTACTTCCTCATTATGTGACTGGCTAACTAGCTGCCTTTACGACGGCGCGCGAGCGTCGCGCGACTGACCATAAGGTTGTGAGTTCGTGTAGCGAAGCAGTTGAAACGCGGTGTGAATGGCTATGTCGGCTAGAACGCCATGTCTGTTAGCTTGCTGGCATCATGTGAAAAATCTGTTCTATCTGTTATCGATTGACGGGACCAGATCGTGTTTTAATAAAAAAAAATGGGGGACGTGTTGCATCATTCGTAGAAACGCCTAACTCATTTTTGTAGAGAATGATATGAAAGTATGGCCTCAAAATCATATGATGATCAGTGTGTAATAAATTTGTGTGGCCTGCGTATCACAAATTATTACAGTCGGGTTGAGGCTATTCATTTTCAGCCTACATGCCACTCTTGTGATGTAATTTATAATTTTAATTTAGCTACTAGCATGTATTAGCTAAATATAGATTATGTAACTCATCGACACCTTGGAGAAGGTGCTCAAGATGCAACATCTCGGCGTAGGTGTGCGGACCGGCGGTTGTCGACATGTGCTGATTTTCGTTGGACGAAGAAAAGGCCATACTATCACAATAATTTGATTATCTGTGATGATTACTATTATGCACAGCCTATGATGAGCATGATAAATTCCTCATGAAAAAGTAAGATTTTATGCCCTTCCAACAGTTGCACCATTAGGGTCTTGTTAGTAGGTGATGGGTCTGCCAAAGCAGGGTGTCATCTTTTACCTTGATCCATTGGGTGCCATGCGATCCGAGATGGAGTCCATGAGAGAGAATCAGGTTTGGAACCTAGTTGATCCACCCGATGGTGTGAGAGCCATTGAGTGTAAATGGATTTTCAAGAAAAAGATAGACACTAATAGAAACGTTCACATCTATAAGGCATGACTGATAGCGAAAGGTTTTCATCAAATTCAAGGTTTTGACTATGACGAGACATTTTCACCCGTCGCCATGCTGAAGTCTATTCGGATCCTTCTAGCAATTATTGCATATTATGACTATGAGATTTGACAAATGGACATCAAACGTCTTTCCTTAATGGAAACCTAAGTGAGGATGTGTACATGACACAGCCTGAAACCAACAAAATGCTAGAAAAGTCTGCAGACTTAGGAAGTCTATATACAGGCTAAAGCAAGCATCCCGGAGTTGGAATCTTCATTTTGATGAGGTAGTCAAATCATTTGGCTTCTCTAAGAATAAAGAAGAGGCATGTGTTTACAAGAAAGCTAGTGGGAACGCACTCGTGTCTCTAATCTTGTATGTGGATGGCATACTATTGATTGGGAATGACATTCCGCTTATGAGGGATGTCAAGGACCTTGGAGAAGCAGCCTACATACTGGGCATAAAGATCTATAGAGATAGGTCTAAATGCTTAATTGGATTGAGCCAGAGCATGTACCTTGACAAGGTGTTGAATAGGTTCAACATGAATGATTCCAAGAAAGGGTTCATACCTATATCACATGGTGTAACCTTGAGCAAGACTCAGTGTGCGTCGTCACCTGATGAGCAAGAAAGGATTAGTCGGGTGCCATGCACTTCGGCTATTGGCTCGATCATGTATGCCATGTTGTGCACGCGCCCAGACAATGCGTATGCTCTAAGTGTTATGAGCAGGTACCAATCCAACTCGGGTGATGGTCACTGGATTGCAGTAAAAAATGTCCATAAATACTTTCAAAGAACTAAGGATAGGTTCCTAGTCTATGGAGGTTCGTAGGAGCTCGTTGTAAATGGTTACACCGATGCTAGCTTCTCAATTGGGATATGTCTTCTGTCTCGATGGTGGGGTAGTGAAGCTGGAAAAGTTTCAAGCAAGAGATAGTTGTGGATTCAACAACAGAAGCCAGGTATATTGTAGCTTTGGAAGCTGCAAAGGAAGTTGTATGGATTAGAAAATTTATTTCTGAGTTGGACGTGGTCCCTAGTTGCTCCAGTCCGATAGACCTCTATTGTGATAATAGTGGTGCTATCACACTGGCAAAGGATTCTAGGTCACACCAAAGGATTCTAGGTCACACCAGAAGTCCAAACACATACCATGGCGATATCACCCTATGCAAGAAATCATCGATCGAGGAGATGTGAAGATATGCAAGGTGCACACCAACCTAAACATTGCAGATCCGTTGACTAAGCCACTCCCACAAGCAAAGTATGAGATGCATACGAAGTCAATGGGCATTAGATGCTAGCATAACTAACTAGCACTAGTGGGAGGCTTATGATGATGTATTCCATAAAGGTAGTCATAAGATGATGACATCATGTCAACGTCTGGAATCTGCATTTTTTAATTATATGTTCCATGAGTTTGTCATTATATGTGATTAGCAAATACGTGATTCATTAGTGAAACTCCATGATACAATATTGACATTGTACTAAAAATGATCCCTAGCTTCCATCTGTCATGTGGGACTGTGACATAGAGAATCTGGTACATGTGTTGGGTGGATGAGCTTGTTTCACAGCTCATGGAAATATGGGATATTGCGCCAACAATGTAGGCATGTGCTAGGAACACGGTGCCAGATAGACCCCACTACGAGACACCGCGAATACAATGCTATCGATGAGTCTCTTAATGACACGCATATTACATCCTCTGACCTGAGATCAGTGCAGAGTCCCAAATTGTGGAGCATCGCATTTTGGAGTTGCTAAACGCTATCCCGTAACTAGGTAGTTATAAAAGCAGCTTCCGAATATGGTTGAAGCAAGTTGCAGGTAGTTATAAAAGCAACTTTCGAATGTGGTTGAAGCAAGTCGCAGGGTGTACCGAGTCAAGAAGAAATCTACCCCTCCCGTTTCAGGGAGAGACTCCTCTAGGCTCTCTCGATGTGATGAACTAAAACCGCATGGCCATGCCTCAACTAAAGGTTAGTCGATCAGAAAAGTTCTTCACTGAGCGAGAAATAGCTAAGAATAAGGGTAGCACTTCACTCTCCTTATACTTGGATAGGTGCCGTGTGGTAGAAGGATATAATATTGGCGAGTGATACAGGTTATGCAATATATGATCTTTGTGAACCTTCGGAAGTCAATATGCCTTGCTAGAGGCCAATGCTGACTATTGATCGGAAATGGTTTCCGAGTCATGTCCGTTGGTTGCATGAACCTATAGGATCACACACTTAAGGGATTGGAACACATGGATACTTGCATAATTAACTCTTGTGCAAGTGGGAGACGGTTGGCGATGCCTAAGAGAGGGTCTGGCCCAATAACTAGCCCCTTAAGCAAGTGTTATATAGCTAATCACCCGGCGGCCGGGTAATTAACCCTAATCTATTTTACCTGCTGCCGCACGCACCAGGCCCTGGTACGCCGCCGCCGCCCGCTGCCACCGTCTCCCACTTGCACATGAAGTTTGGAGCCTTTATTTCCAGGATTAAGTTGTATATCTATGATAGACTCGTAAGTCATTATTTATATTCCTTTACGTGATATTGTTACTGTTATTCATTTGTGATATCACTATATATATGAAACTTGATCCTGGTATACATATAGGTAGTACTTAGTTTTGTTTTAAAACTGGATGTGACACAACGA
This sequence comes from Setaria viridis, assembly GCF_005286985.2. Taxonomy (NCBI): domain Eukaryota; kingdom Viridiplantae; phylum Streptophyta; class Magnoliopsida; order Poales; family Poaceae; genus Setaria; species Setaria viridis. The sequence continues at coordinate 34,080,888 of NC_048270.2, forward strand.
CATGAGCATATTTGCTAGTTAATAATAATAAATTTAACAGGCACACTGCTAATAGTACGGGAACATATTACTCGGCACTCAAGATGGAGAGAGACGACGGAGTAAAAGAATGTCCAAACCACACACAATGTTGTGCGCTGCCGCACAGTTTTCTTCAGATGATATACCATAAGTATCTCACGCGTCCATTTATTACAAAACACACGGGTTCATTATTTGTAAGAAGCGAAATAAGCAAGCGTCCGGAGCGCATAACCTATTGGCAGCCAATGCCATTACACACAGACGAAATCAGCAAAAGCTAGCAAACAGTTAACTGAGCTGCTTACTACGGCAAGCTTGCAGCAGGCTGCAGAGACGAAATTGAAATAAACGATCAAGCAGCTGGGAAGGTCCTTGAGATAGCCAAACGAGTGATAGGGCCAAGATTCGCCAAACCTGTACGTTGGTACGCACGTCACGTTGACGTTGACGTTACTAGCAGCCTCCATCCTCAGCTTGGTCGTCATATCCCGTCCTCTGCAGCCGGTCGGCCAGTGTCTCCATCCCCATGTAGCACATTAGAAGCCATACACGGCTGAGCAGCTCCCAGCGTTCACCATGGCTCACAGCGTGCAGGTAGCCCCGGCCCCGGCTGGCGGCGTAGCAGAGCATCTCCACCCACACGCCTTGCACCATCTCCCATGTCTCCTCCTCTTGGAGCTGGAGGAGCGCGTCGGCGAGCTTGCACGCCTTGGGGATGAGGGGCCCGACGTCTTCCCTGTACATCGAGGGCCCACGCCGCGCCGTGCGCAGGATGGCGCATCCGATGCTGTGGTCGTCGCAGCTAGCGGCGTCGAGATCGCTGTAACGCAGCATGACCTCGACGTCGTCCATGGCGGTGGAGAAGAGGTGGCGCCTGGTCCCGAGCATCAGCATCTCGGACTGCGCCGAGAGAAGGTACGCCATGTAGCAGGATATCACGCGGGCGAGCTTCCGCGGGGCACCCCCGGCGACGTCGGCGTGGTGGAAGCAGATCTCCGTGGCTACGTGCCAGATGAGGACGCTCTGGTCGAACGGCCACTTGACAATGTAGCTGCGCAACCCCTGGTGGTTGCGCACGGCCCACCGGCCCCTCAGGGCGTTGAAACTCTTGTACTTGGCAGCGTCGCCGCGTATGTACTCGCCCCACCCTTTGTTGATGTGGGCGAGCACTGCCTCATGGATGCTCTCCGAGGCAGGCGTCTGCGTGATGTACCAGCGCCGGATGACCAAGTCGTCCAAGGAGACGAGCGTGGCGAGCCCGAGTAGAGTCGTGGGTTTCCTCCTCCGGCCCACGCTCGATATCAGGCTTTGTTGGTAAATCATGTGGCAGTGTTTGTACGAAGCCGGAAACACCACGCACTCGAATTTCAAGAAGAAGATATTGGCGAAGGAGAGAAGCTCTAAAAGAGCGATGCTACAGAAGAGGATGTACGTCACCTTGACGTCGGCCCCATCGTCGTGGGGCTTTGGCGTCCTGGCGAATAAGGCGATGGCCGCGGCCGCTAGGGAGAAGGTGAGGAGCCGGAGGTTGATGCCGATCGGTGTCAAGGCGACCTTCGCCCTGGTGTACAGGCGGTAATAGACCTCGTCGAGCCCCTGCCTAACTGTAAATGCAGATCTATTCTTCTTGCAAGCAATGTTCCGCATAAACTGCAGAATCTTGAGGCGGCGAGAGTAGGGGACAAGGAGGTCCGCCGCGAATGCCTCGGTCTCGGCAAGGAAAACCTGCGAAGCTGGGCCATCTGCTGCATGTTGGGCCTTTTCCACGTACGCACAGAGGCTGAGCTCTTCTTCTGTTGCTTCTATTTCCTCTTGTTCAGCCCAGGCTTGTAGCCATGCCCTGCGTTCTTCAAGGTCATCAGAAAGAAACAATTCGGCCTTGCTCCGCAGCGTCGCTATGGGTGTCGTCAATGCCGTCCAGAAGCCTGAGCCCCGACGGCTGAATCCGGTCAATTTCTTCCTTCGGGCCACGCTAGCCGGGGAGCCGACCAGGTTTCCAAAGGTGGCCCTCTTGAGTGCCCAGGGCTTGGTGCTGAACTTGTAGATGCCAATGATGAACATCAGAATGGCTGCCACCAGCAGCCTCCTCTCGCCGGACCACGACTGGCAGAACACGTAGAGAGCGATCGCCACCTGGGCCACCAGGGTGACGACGTGCCGGCCCCACAGCTCGTTGTCCTGGATGCTGTAGGCCGTGATCTGCTCTTGACCGGCGAGGTGGATGAGGAGGACGGGCGCCCACAGCACCTCCAGCGTGGACCGCACCGGGGCCGCCCGGCTGTGGCGGTTGAACAGGGTGGCCAGGCCGTAGATTGCCACGGAATCCCCAGCGAGGTACGCTAGCCAGATGCATACCCTAAACCATCGCTCCACTGGGGCTCTTCGTGCCGAGCCGTAGACGAGGAGGAACACCTGGATTACGGTACTTGCAAGGACAAGCACACGGAGCTTCCAGATGTCCAACCAATCCAGAGCACTTGAGATGTTGGTATGCATCACGTACGTACGTGCAAGAATTGATAGATGACCTCTATAGCTCGCTCTCGCTCTTTAATTCAAGCAAGCAAGGGCGCTTTCTTGTGTTGGGTAAGGAGGATGGTGGGGTGATGGAGAGGGGAGTCGAGTACGTCTATTAATGAATGGGTGAGGACCGAGTATCCTTCACCTCGACGACGCACATCCTTTCTTTTTCTCTTGGGGAATACGTCGATCTTGATCACAGTTTGAGCAAAGTAGTGGGACAAACTTATAACGAACTAAATCCACTGCTAGCGCATGCAAATATCCCACGAATAATTAAAGCGGAAAAGCATTGCTTCTATCGCACTCAAGTCTAGTATAAAGAAAGAAAGAAAGAAAGAAAGAAAGAAGCAGCGGGCGGAGAAGAAATCAACCATAAGACACTTTAACCCCAATTCTAACCCTTTATAAGACTTGAACATGATAGGCACCTGAGTAAAGAACTTGACATGAAATGTAATCTCTGTTTACTTCATGAGCACTTCAGGTATTGTGCTCGTATCGCTACGAAATACTCCATCCGTCCCAAATTACTATTTGTTTTAACTTTTCTAGATACATTGGTTTTACTATGCACGAAGATACATATTATGTCTAGATACGTAACAAAAGCTATATACTTAGAAAAGCCAAAACAAATAGTAATTTGAGATGGAGGGAGTACTCTAGAGCGTTGCGTTCTGCCTTGTGGCCCACGCAATGAGCGAATCGAATATGCTCCTTCAATTCTTCTTTGATCTTGGGACAGACTGTATTTGTTTCCGTCGTAGTTGGGTCGAGCAGTCTCCAAAGGGTTGTTGTGCGATTCTCTAGGAACCGAAGAGCAGACATAAAAAAGACAAACAAAATAAGAGAAGAAATTAATCGCATAAAAGATGATGAATGACACACTGGATAAGATTCTAGGCGTTGATTCAGAAGGAGGAACACAGAGACACTATACCACAGGCCTGTCAAGTTTTGGAGACTACGGCGATGGAGATCTTTGCAAAGAATGGGTGGCGGTTTAGTAATATGCTATGCTTATAGGTTGTTTACTTTATCATGTCACCTTTCCAAGCAGGTGTGGTTGTTTTTTTATAATGGCTGGATATATTACTTTGTGATGTAGAGGCCGGAATACTATTCCTTTATTAAAAAAAATATGATGGACGAAGAAAGGATCTAAACACCTATATTTTCAGTTACAGTACCACCCTTCTATTTGTTGGGAACTTGGGATTAGGGAGGCAAACCCAAACTATTTTGTAGTTACATTTTTTATGAGGTTACCTACTACTAAATACTTGGGGCAATATAGTCACTACACAACCAGAATCTTGTAGCTCATGACCCTCTTTGAGTGAATAGAGTTATTAGAACTAATGTGTTTATCAAGTACATCGATCACTTCGGAGGGTGTAATTTATTACGTCTGTCCAAAGCATGAAACCCATATCACAGCAAAAGGTCGGAAAGAAGAAGAGTACGTAGTGCATGAAGATTTGTGCACACCGTATAATCAGTCGATATCAAGTTTTGACCATTATATTAGACAAAGCGCCAGACTAATGAAATATTTTAGCAGGAAGCAGTTGAGTATGTACACGCCTAATAGTCTGGCGATGGGGAGAAAGGAAGGGACATGGACATGAACATGATGACCACCATACCAGAGGAGCTAGAATATTATCACGTGCAAGCTAATCAGTATGCTGAAGCAAAAATTAAAGCTGTTGCGTAGCTCATCAAAAGAACACAAAGGGATAAATCCCTATTATTCCATGCTTTGAACAAGTGGTGAACCCAGACAGATAAAACACCAACAGAGAGAGAACCAGTGCAGAAAGCAGCGTAAGACATGAAGATGAACAGAAGGACGAATACTCAACAATGCAGAACCTACGTACAATAGAATCCAGAATCTTGTATAGATGTTTATATATTTCTTTTTTTCATTACAAATCAACAATTTTGACACTTGCAAATGAATTAATCAAAATCACATTTTCTGAAAGTGGAGTTTGCAAATTGTTTGCAATTCAATGCGCTCTCCATATGATATACACGGTGATGCTGTCACGCCCCAACTAGGGTCTAGATGAGACAGCCGCAGCTCGGTTATAAGAGTTAACTTGTAAGGTTAATTTTAAACACAGACGAGAAGTGGACCAAAAACCGTTTCTCTTTATTCATTCACATAATTCTGGTACATCTTACATAATTTGGGAGATATTTTACATGGTGAGGAAAAAAAACTAAAACTATATATCAGCTTTGCCTAGTCGCTTCCCTTCCCGCCTAGCTTACTCCATAGATTCATAAGCTGCAACGGACAACTAAAACAGGCGTGAGTCTGACCGATCATACTCAGCGTGAGTATTATCCCAACCTGGGAGTCTGCATGGGTGAAACTTCACTCTTTTATACACTATAGAGGGGTACTCCACAACATTACTGTCACCGCTAGAACAACATGTGCCCAAGCATGTTCTAGAGAGCAGAGCTCTTTAGCCCTCCGGGAATCGCATCTTTTGGCTTACTAATGTATATGGTTGCTCCTACGGATCCATCACCAAACACTCTATTCAGAACAATAGCCATCCCCATTGCAGAACTCCGCCAGTCCCATTCCTGAACCGTCACTACGGAAACAGGGAAGATGCCGAGTGCCAATGGCACTCGGCGAAGCCCCAAAAACACTTGGCAAAGCGTTTGCCGATGGAACACTCGGGCAAACGACACACGGCAAAAATCCTAACGGCAAACACTGATTCGCCGAGTGTTTTGTGTCGGGCACTCGGCAAAGACTTTGCCGAGTGCCCAGAAAACACTCGGCAACCAATTATTGAAAAAAATAAAAAAAAAGTAATGCTCCGCCACCAGCACATCCTGCTCCGCCGCTGCCGCCGCCACCACATCCTGCTCCGCCGCCGCCGCCACCACTAGCCGCCACCACCGCCTGCTCCGCCAGCACCACACCTCCCATGCCGCCACCACCTTCTGCTCCGCCACCACCACAGCACCACCGCCTGCTCCGCCAGCACCACACCTCCCATGCCGCCACCACCGCCTGCTCCGCCACCACCACAGCACCACCGCCTGCTCCACCAGCACCACCTCCCATGCCGCCACCACCGCCTGCTCCGCCACCACCATAGCACCACCGCCTGCTCCGCCTACTCCGCCAGCACCACCTCCCATGCTGCCACCACCGCCTGCTCTGCTTGCTCCGCCACCACCACAGCACCACCGCGGATCTGTAGAGGAGGCCGGCACCGCCGGATCCGGCGAGGGGAGGGCCGGCGCCGCCGGATCCGTCGGAGAGGGAGGGGAGGGGAAGGGGAAACAAGATCTTTGCCCCCCACTCTCTCGGCCGGCCACCACCTCCACCAGCACACCCGCCGACCACCACCACCACCACCTCCACCACACCTGGCCCGCCACCACCTCCACCACCACACCGGTTGAAGGGATCCGGGGCGAAGTCCCCCCCAGATCCGGGGAGGAGGGGCGGGCGGCGGCCGGATCCGGGGAGAGGGGCGGGCCAGCGGCCTGATCCGATCGGATCTGGGGAGGGGCGGTGGAGATGGAGTGGAGGGGGCCGGGGCAGAGTCGGGATTAGGGAGGGGAAGGGTAGGCGGCGGCGGAAATGAGAGAGAGGAGGGAGGGAGGGGCGGACGCCGGCGGGGAAGAAGAAGGGGAGGGAGGGGAGGGACCGGCCGGCGACGGGGAAGAGGGAGAGGAGGGAGGGAGGGGGTGGCGGCGCAGGGGTGCAGGTGGGGGGAAGAAGGAGAGGAGTGAGCTGAGGAGGGGCGGGTGCGGGGCTTGCGGCCGTGAGGTGGACGACTGGTGGAGGGGGGCGTGCGGGGGATTTTAGGAGCGGCCTGTTTATTTTTATTTTTATTTTTGCCTTTGCCGAGTGTCCTATGTGGACACTCGGTAAAGGGTATCTTCACCGAGTGTCCAACGTAGGACACTCGGCAAATGTTTTTTGAAAAAAAAATTAAAAATATCTAACAGTTTCAAAAAAATACCAAATTTTCACACGAACCAATATATGTTCTCTATTGACTATACAAAAAGTTTTGTAGTCAAGCAAAACTCGACTGTCACTTCAACTCTAAATCTTATCGAATGCTCTCAAAGTTCTTATTCTTGTTCTGAGATGCTTCGGTTTGTAATCATTGTACATGATGAAATGTGCAAAACCTTCTCAATTTTTTTCCACAGCCTCCACATATTATATCATCACATCATGACAAATCTCATAATTTTCAGACTTTGCTTACTTTTTTTACAATTTAAAAATACTACTGCCACACGTTCATGGTCGTGTTTCTTGAATAAGATGTTCGAAATTTCTTTTCATTTCATGGGTCAGGTCTCAAATTGGGCCAAATAATGAATATCATTTTTCTACTCATTTTTTTCCATAATTTGAATCACTTGCAGTTCAAATTTGACTTATACCAAAAATTTCCTTGAAATGCAATTAATTAAATAAATATAGAAAAAAAATCCAAAAATGTACCAAATTTTAACATGGAGTACCACATGTTGTATGTGGGGAGTAGAAAAAATTTCATGGTGAAAAGAGGAAAAAAAATTATTTTTTTGCCGAGTGTCAAAAAAAACACTCGGCAAACCCCCCTCTTTGCCGAGTGTCTTTTTTGACACTCGGCAAACCCCCCTCTTTGCCGAGTGTTTTTTTTGACACTCGGCAAAGAGGGTGGTTTGCCGAGTGTTTTTTATTTGACACTCGGCAAAGCGCCGATTTGCGGAGTATTTTTTATTTGCCGAGTGTTTTTGGCTTGGCACTCGGCGAAGAGCTTGTTTGCCGAGTGCTCGAAAAAAAACACTCGGTAAAAAAAATACACTCGGAAAATTTAAGGTTTCCCGTAGTGCGTAACCGGTAGGGGTGGCTGACGAGCCAGGTCGGCTTTCACTACCGGAAACCTCGAATTTGCCAAGTGTTTTTTTTAACATTCGGACACTCGGCAAACAAGCTCTTTGCCGAGTGCCGATCTAAAAACACTCGGCAAACAAGAGACTTTGCCGAGTGTCAAAAAAAACACTCAGCAAAGAGGGGGTTTGCCGAGTGTTTTTTTTGCACTTGGCAAATAAATAAATTTTTTTCTCTTCTCACCTTGAAAATTTTTCTACTCCCCACATGCAACATGTGGTACTCCATGTTAAAATTTGGTATATTTTTTAATTTGTTTCCTATATTTAATTAATTAATTGCATTTCAAGGAAATTTTTGGTATAAGTCAAATTTGAACTGCAAGTGATTCAAATTATAAAATAAAATGAGTAGAAAAATGATATTCATGTTATTTAGCCCAGTTTGAGGCCTTACCCGTGAAATGAAAAGAAATTTCGAACATCTTGTTTAGGAAACACGACCACGAACGTGTGGCCGAATGATTTTTAAATTGTAATAAAAGCAAGCGAAGTCTGAAAATCATGAGATTTGTCATGATGTGATGATATCATACGTGGAGAATGTGGTAAAAAATTGAGAAAGTTTCGCACATTTCGTCACGTACGATGTTTACAAACCGATGCATCTCACAAGAAGAATTGTAGCGTTGAGAAGGATTCAATAAGATTTGGAGTCAAAGTGACAGTCGAGTTTTGGTTTGGCTACAAACTTTTTGTATAAAAAATAGAGAACATATATTATTTCATGTGAAATTTTGGTAATTTTTTGGAACCGTTGGATAATTTTAATGTATTACGTGCAACTATAGAATTTTAATTGATATAAATTGAATTTGAGCTATAACCGCATAAAATAATGGAATAATATGAGTAGAATAATAAAATATATATTGTTGAGTAAATTTGACGAAGTATTTTCAAAGTGTATCGAAACAAATGTAGAAGAAAGTGTTATGGAAAAGAAGGAAAAATGAAAAAAAAGCTTTGCCGAGTGCCAGATCGAGGGCACTCGGCAAAGCTAATACACTATAACACTCCCGCACCCCCCACGCACGCCACACCTGCCCCCATCTCCCTCCCTCTCCTGCCCCCACCGCCTCCCTCCCTCCCGCTGCCTCCCTCCCGGCCGCTAGTGCCGCTTCCACCCCTCCCTTCCTCCCGGCCAGCGCCGCCCCCTCCCCTCCTCCTGCCGGCAGCCGGTCCCTCCCCTCCCCTTCTTCTTCCCCACCACCACCCCTCCCCTCCCCTTCTTCCCCGCCAGATCTGGCCCTCCCTCTCCCGGATCCGGCCCGTGGCAGCCAGATTTGGGCTCTGGTGGTGGTGGTGGTGGGCGGCGTCGTGGTGGCGTGGTGGCGGTAGCGGTGCTGGCAGCGGGCGTGGCGGTGGCGTGGTGGTGGCGTGGTGGCGACGTGGTGGCGCTGGCGGTGGTGGCGGCGTGGCGGTGGTGGTGCTGGTGGTGTTTTTTTTTTATTTTTTTTGAAAAATGTTTGCCGAGTGTTTTTGGGGCACTCAGCAAAATCTTTGTCGAGTGTTCGATAAAAAAAACTCGGCAAAGATCGTTTGCCATTAAAATCTTTCCCAAGTGTCGGTTGCTGAGTGTAACACTCGGCAAAGAGGTTGCCGAGTAATTTTAGGGCTTTGTCGAGTGCCCCTGGCACTCAGCAAAGCTCATGAGTCCGGTAGTGTTTGTTATTGCTTGTTTCATAACGAGCCAGCTCGCCTCGGCTCGTTAAGGTTGACGAGCTAATAAAAGTCAAGTTTGGCTCAATTCGTTTAGAAGTTTGAGCCGGCACGTTTGGCTCACGATCCAAGCGTTGTTCACCGCCGGCTCATAATAAGGGCCGGTGGTGATAGACCACAGTACAAAACCCCCTTCCTCCCCTCCTTTTCCTTCTTCCACCCGATGCCCTCCTCTCCTTCCTCCATTGTTGCAGCCATTTTTCTTCCAAATGCTAAAAAAAACTCCCATTTTTCAAGGATACACGTTAACATCTTATTTTGAGGTTGGTAACTAGCATTCCTTTGAATTCTTAATTTCTTTCTTTAGCTAGTTTTTGAAATTTGGCATGAATTTGATGGAGAGGTTCTCTTGCTTAATTTTAGAGCTCATTTGTGGTGGAATTTCAATGGAGTGAGCAGAAATTTGAAGGTTGCTCATCACCACCTGCTTGAAGGTTAGTATCTTGCTCATCACTCCATGTATGTTTAGTTAGATTGTTGCAAAATTGAGAAAATGTGATGAAGAGGCTCTTTCTTGACTCTAGGCTAATTTTGAGCAATTTTTTATGGATGCTCTAAAAGTTTGAAGTTATCACAAAACCTCACATGATTTTAGTTTAGTGAATGTAGCCACTTTTGAATTTGGTACCTTCTATGCTTTGCCTAGTTAGATTTTTGCAAAATTATGAAAAATGTGATGGAGAGGGCATTTCATGTCTAGACCATTTTGTGAGGAATTTCTTCATGGATGCCACAAAAGTGCGAAGTTAGCAGAAAAACTCGGGTGATTCAAGGTGTGTTTGAAAATTCTTTTGTAATTGGTAGTTTGTATGCTTTGCCCAGTTAGATTGTTCCAAATTTGAAAAGAATGTGATGGAAAAGCTCTTTCTCATCTCTAGGCCATTTTGAGGAATTTCTTCATGGATGCCACGTAACTATGAAGTTAGCAAAAAACTCAAATGATTTTCAGGTGTGTATGAAGCTTATTTTTTAATTGGTAGCTTGTATGGTTTACCTAGTACTCACTATTGCCAAACTAAGAAAATGTTGTTGTTCATAGATGGATAAGGATGGATGTACAATTCAAAGGCAAGAGAGATTTAATTCATCAATGGTGTTGATTCTTTTGTGAAGGCCACCAAGGCGTACATCACAAACAATCCTCAGAATGATGGGTATGTATGTTGCCCACACGTTGATTGCAAAAATCAGGAGTGGACCAATGTCGAGCAGATCTGCTATCATTTGTTGCGTAGGGGTTTCATGGGTAACTATCGGGTATGGAATAAGCACGGTGAGGGTGGTGATAATGTATCTAAGGCAACGATCATGTTTGAATCTGCCTGGGTTGCAGCCGTGCATGGAAACACTGGTGAAACTTCTTATGAGTTGCCAGTGCTAGAAACTTTTGATGAGTTGTCCGTGCCAGAAAGCATGCGCGAGACATTAGCATAAGATGAAAGTTTAGATTCCATAGACCGGATGCTACGTGATGTGGAGCCCGGATGCCTTGATGTAAGAAATCCGAAGAAGCTCGAGCAGATGAGGAAGGATGCCAAGACACCACTATACCCGAGCTGCAGCATTTCAAAACTGGAAGCTGACCTGATTCTATTGGAGATGAAGTCAACCAATGGTTTGTTTAATAAAGATTTTGCTGAATTGTTAAATCTCCTGCAAAAGATGCTCCCAAGCCTGAATGAGTTTCCTGAGAACACAATATCAGGCAAAGCAGATGATCTGCCCAATAGGCCTTGAAGTAGAAAAAATCCATGTGTGCCCCAATGATTGCATCCTTTACTAAGGGATAAGTACAAAGATTTGGATACTTGTCCAGTCTGTGAAGCTTCACGGTACAAGTGTGACTCGGCTAAAACTATGACATGCGACCAGAACAAAAGAACCCCCGCGAAGGTCATCTGGTATTTCCCCATAGTTCCTCGGATAAAATAAACTATATTAAATACGATGAATACATTTTTCTCATGTAATAGGCAACATATAAGTTGTCATGTAGGAGTTTGAATAATTTATTTGGTTAATCTTAGAGATTCCATTATCTTCTTATTTATAGCACACGGAGAATGGGTGTAATTGCCATTGTAATGGCTATCATTCTACTACCAGATGGAAGGGTTTAAATTCATTAACAAATTCAGACTTCCCACATGCTTGTTCATAGAACATTCAGTCAAACATTTTGGAACTCTTTTGGAAACTCAGGTTTCAGTGCTTCAGGATTAGAGAGAGAAACAAAATCTTTATGTTACATTAACAAGATGAAACATCGTAACTCTAAAAACTGAGAACATATGCATAAGTAGTAACATTTTGTGAGCAAAATTGTCATAGTAATTCATTGATTATGGATGAGTAAAGCAATCAACACATGAATGCACCTGGAACTGCAGAATCTATACTCAACCACCCATATAGGCAAATAGGTGCATATATCAAAGGATACAGATGCTATTTTCTTCAGAAAGTACACATGAGACATGATACATTTCCTTTAGAAAATACTATTGGTAAAAACCTAGCCACATATGCATCGAATTTAATAGAGCAATTCACCTGTAGTACTAGCCGGGACATTCCTTAAGGACTTCCGCCAGCTTCGCATAGAGCCCCTTCTCACCTCCACCTGCGCCTTGGCATTCCTGAGCACATATGCGCAAGTACAGACAAGGGTAAACAATCCCGGAGCAATTGATGAGATAACGCACAAGGAGGTGACAAACCACTAGGAGAAGTGAACTGGGCTGGGGGAGGGGAAGGGAGGGGAGGCTAGGTGAAAACCCTCGAGGGGGATGGGCTGGTAGACGAGGAGGAGCGCGGCAGTGGCAACGCAGGAGGCAGACTCGATCTCAGAGACGACGGCGTGGATGTGGTCATGGAGGTCAATCACGACGGGGGCTAAGAGGGTGGCCGCAACACCGAGCCACCTGGCCTACCACCGGTTTTGGGTTCGCGGCAGCTGGATCTAGGCCTGTCACGGCTGGATCTATCACGCGGACAGCACCACTACGCCGCCTGGGCCGGGGCTACACACTGCCGCAGTGGCTCCGAGCAGAGAAGGCGAGGAGGAGGGCGGGGGAGGCCAGGAGGGCACCACGGTGTGCTTAGAGAGGGAGCAGGCAAGCAGGTGGATTGGGCCCGCTGGGGAGGCCGGCGGAGGTGGGGAGGGAGGCGCGGCCGGAGGTGGAGGAGGAGGCCAAATTCGAGGGTTTGTGCGGGAGCTAGGGTTTGGGTTGTGAGGGGTGGATGCAGTAGAATATATACCATGGGAGCACGATCAGAGCCATTGGATCGGTGATGAACAGCCGCAGATAGTTCGTCCATTTGGGCTAAAACAGGCCATCTTTCATTCCTTCTCTGCTTAATGTTTTTCTTTTTCTTTTTTCTTTTTTCTTTTTATTGCACCATTGTGAAGTAACACACAAAAATAATTATCAAATATGCACCAATATATTTTTTTATATACAATAGACTACATATAAGTTGCCTTGCAGAAGTTTCAATAAATTTCTAACTCATTTACTATTTTCAACAGTTTAAATGATTTTTTGCAGGTTTATTGAAAGTAATTACAATTTGAACTACATGTATCTCAAATAATATTTAAAAAATTATTAAAAACATATTTTAAGTATCTCTGTTCTATTATAGCTCATATATTGAAAATAGATGATATGTTAATTTTTGCTAGGAATAATTCAAACTTCTACTTGCAACCTTATTATAAAATAATGGTAATAATACCTAAAACTTCTCCAAAATATCTGAAAATTGCCATAGAATCAATTTATTGACGTATAAGATTAACATAAAAGTTTCATAAGATTTTACAAAACTTGGAGTGTACATTGTTAAAAAATGGATAGATCTCTCATATTATTTCATACAACTTAACTCAAACTTTGAAGCTTCATACAACTCAAGTCTTGTATTGACACAACCTCACCTTTACCCTCATATTAACATTTTTGGATTTACATTGCCACTTTTGTGAAAAAAATTATTTTTCTATTTTTTAAATAACTAACTAATACATCAAATAATTATCTTATATACCCAAATACAAACAAATGACATATCTTGATTTTAGAAAACTTTAAAAAAATCAAATTTGGAGTTCTTACGAGGAAGAAATACCATTTACATTTTTTAATTCGGGATTAAAAAGAGAAATGTAAACTGTTCATTTGTTCTCCCTTCCAATCCAGCTGCTCAAAATATAACTACATATAATTTTTCTCATTACCACATAACCAAAATGAGGCAATTAATTTTTCTCATTACCAGGTAGACCCAGGTTCGAATCCTGCATGGAGCACTTCTGCTTCTTTTTTTGCATTTTAGCTCCAACCACATGGCGCCATGGGATTGGACAAAACGGCTGCACTCGGATTGCACGAGGGCGATCCGTGGTGTTGCCGTCGAGCCAATGGCGAGCTATCACGTGGTGATCATTGGCTGGACATTACGAGAGCAGTTTTATATAAAATGATGAAACACCAAGCAGTGTCTCAAATGAAGGCTTAGCACAGTGGTAAACTTGTGTTTGGGGGCCTAGAGGCCCGGGTACGCACCATCTCTGCGACCCATTTTTGGGTCAAATTCCAGTGGGCAAGCCGGTGACGTTGCGTGGGCGGCCTGTTTTTATTTCTACGGGACACTGTGCAACAATTTCAAGCGGTGTATTTATTTTATGAAAAAATATGTCACACATTTTAAGCGACATATTTATTTTGTCAAAATTGTGGTTGAGTACGATATCAAATCTGTGATGATTCTAAGGTCCCATTTGGCAGATTTGGACGTCTATGTATCAAGTGTCAATTGCAGGGTTTCATTTGATCACAACATGGATATATACATTGATCCAAAGTATGCAAGTATACCGGCACCATGTGACACAGCAAGGTTTGACAAAAAAATCAATGAACAAAATGCCAATTAACATCTTATTTTGGAACTACTACTTGCTTTTGTTTTATTTTACTTATTTTTTCTATCAATTGGCAAAAGCCACCAATAAAAGCAAGTCCAAGAATATGCAGTCCATATGTAATTTCTATGGGAATATTGCATTCCAAGAAATACTTGATGCAACGGAATGTTCCAAGAAAAGAAATAATTAAGTTGTGGCATGTTGTGTTAAACAAACTATTACAAGGTCAAAAAATAATTAAACCTTTACTTACTAACTTCTATACCGGTAAAAGTTCCAATCGACAGTTCAAAGTTGTAGACGAAAACTCAAATTTTCTCATGGAAGTCAAGGGAAGAGTCTTCTTGTGAAGGTTCATGAAATTAGCTGCCCGCTACCGTGCAATGACTACACTAGTTAGTCTCTCCGCCACTTTCAAAATTTATGCCATGTAACTTGGATTGGTCTGAAGTTTCAGCAGGCAGCAGCTATTGTTTTCAGTAGTCTCGTTCTTTTGAACAGTAAACTAGAAGTTGCTTGTGAATTGTGATAGCTAGCACACCACGTTGTTGGGATTCCCTGCCTTCGGTCTTTATGCCCAGTTGGATGAGTTCTTCATTGATCTACCTCACGATGTGATAGGATCTGGTAACTAATTTTCTTTTTTTATTTAAGTTTTGCCAATCAGGAATATATAGAACGCATGAGATTTGTTGACATGGTATTTGTTGCCTTAGTAACACATGAGAAAATAGCTCTTAAAAAACGCATGAGAAAATAACAATGTAGAAGAAAAACGGAAATGGATTCAGTAGATAGGGGAATACTGTAGGTGTACGCATTATCAGGAAATAAAAAGGGTAGAAGACAGTGAAACGTGGTAATCTTGCTGTTTTGGCTATATAGTGGAATCAGTGATAATCTTGTTAACTCATCAACAGGCTTCAGACCATCCTGCTCACAAAAACAGCAGGCAGCAGCAAGTACAGACAACAGCAAGTAGAAATGCGTGGCTTCCGTAACGCAGCAAATCCTGCTAGATCCATGGAGTACGTTGCAAATGTTTGGCTAAACTGAAATTCGTGATCAAAGGTCGCATGTATGCATTCAAACTCCATGCTAAAATTTGCCTCCTGATCATTTAATCTCTATGCTGCTACCATGGGAAAACGAGTACTTCATATTGCAGGAGAGGTGCATGAACACTACATCATTTGCCTGGCCACCACCACTTTCTTGGAGGCGGTGGAGGTGTAAGGATGTCTAGCATTGTCTCCTTCTCCCTTGGAGTCAGCGGAACCCCTCGGACCAGGTTCAGAGCCATAATGTGAACATTTGTCCTTTGCCTGTGCTTTTGGTAAGCCCAGATGCCAGCTGCTACACCTCCCACAATTACCTGCACAGAATGGAAACAATCAGGTGACCAAATGCTTCGTCTCGGATTCAGATTAGCAAATTTCAGGGGTTTTGGTGAGTCCCTAGCTCAGTAGCTCTTAAGGAGTAGCACATGCCATTACAACAGTTAGGTCAGACAAATGGAAACATGAACAAAATTAGATCCTCATTAGGGCTTACAGGTGAAAGCCATATCCCAGCAGTCTGAAGATCAAATTTAGGGGCATACAGGACCGTCTCTCCATACTCGTCCTCTAGTTTCTTGTAGATCTCTTTATCACTCTTTCCCGCTTTTATTTCATCACGAATGAGCTGCAAAATGCCATATCGTTAATGTCTGACCAAAAATATCAATTAAGCTACAGTGAAAAAGGGATGCTGTTAAATTAGCATAACTATTAATTGTTGTTTTCTCCTAGTTGCCAGACATTTCACCTACTGTGCATGGTTGTGTAACAATATATATACAAATATAGCAGAGGAAGAAAAGAAGCACAAAGCTTAACATCCGTTACCACTAGCTAGAGAACGTTCAAGTTTCAAACCAAGTTTTAAAAAGTTTAGTTCCAAATAGAACCTCAAAATCTAAGCACTAACATTTTCGAAAGCAAGAGTCAACAGACCCTTCACATATCAAGGAATACAAATTGTTTCCAGACATTGCTTGTCATGGAATAGATATCTCTGTCTAAAATGCAATGAGATGTTTTTGTCATCATCTTAAGATATCTAAAAATTTTCAAAGTTTGAGTGTCTCTGAAAGCCAGTAAACATTATAATGAAATATATTTTAAACCAAATGATTGTGCCAAAACAGATTCCATTTTTACAAACCGAGAGTCTAATACCTACATTATTCCAATTTCCAACAAGTCTTACCTGCACTAGGTCAATAACTGAATGGTTGATGCAGCAAAACATCAGAAACAAACACATGACAACATCATAACCTGATGAATTAAGTTACATAACAACTTAAAAAAGCTTATTTAAGAACAGTGTTTTTAACCACCAAGAGGTTAACCTAAGTTATTCAAGGGTATGGATATAAGAGATGTACCAAGCAATACAGCTGCTTTGAGTTTGAGGTATAATTGACAGTGTGAAAGCTAAGACATTTCAATATCCAAGATTTTTGTAATTAGTACTTTGCTCCAGAGATATAAAAAGTTGCAATGAAACAACAGAAAGGAACACATAATAATATCAGAAATCTGACTTATTCAGTTAGAGACTAACCAAAAATAACCCTATTACCATGAGTCTAGCAAACAAGTCATTCAAGGGTAAAAAAGGTTAGTACCTTTCTAAGCAGAATAGCAACATCAGCCTGTGAATCTTCAATTGATTGGCTACCACACTCAGTGCACCGGACATTGTGGCTTATATTTCTCGCACGATTTTCAATGATCTGCCTCTGCTTGACATCTTCCTCAGCTGCCATAGAAAAATCCAACGTACTTGATCTGTATACAGCACCCAATTAGCAAGGGATAGTGCCTGAGAGAAATGAAATTAGGCAAACAGATGAAGTCATAACTTGTGACATCACTCTATGACATGATAAGAGTTGCACAGAAACAAAATCGGATAATCACTTGTTCAGAAAGAACGGTAAACCAAACCGTCGATCAGGAATAATGAATACATGAATAATGAATACATGTGGTTCTCTTTCTTTTGAAAATTCAATGACCCGTCTTAAACTGATTTGTATATAAAATTGTCTGTCTAGATGTCAATCGATTGAAAAATAATATATCCATCAATCAATTTTCCCTACCATTAGATCCTCATCCAACAGCTCACCTGCAACCCCACTTTTTCTCATTTTTTCTGCTCCCAGATGTAGTTTGCGGACCCAATAGTCTTTTTTAAGAAAACCCAATAGCCTTTTAGGGGCTGTCTTTTACCGTTGGCTGTTGCCAGCCCAGAAATGGTTTGTTTATTTGTTTTTTCTCAACTAGAGTACAAACAAAATCCCCAAAACCCTAAGAAATAAAAAAACTTACAGGTGTCAAGAACAAATAAACAGGTGACAAGCTGATAAGTATGAAACAATTACTCCAACAAGTCATCATTGGCCAAAAGTGTAAAACAAACGAGAAATGGTATACGAAGTAGCGCTTGACCAAAATGACCTTTGCAATGCTTTTGCACACGCGCAAGAGAGGGGCAGCAACAAGACCAAGCTTCAGACAGCAGCAGGGCTCCTCCTTGCAACAGGAATAAACAGAATATGCAAGTGCAGTTCAGCAACAGGAATAAAAACAACTAATAGGTAAAATTTATGGGCCAACAACAAAATTACATGCAAAATTTGTGTTTTTTGTTTTCTTTTGACCATTGAAGTACAACAAAAAAGCCAAAAAATAAATAGAAATCAGATGAAACTTATAGGTAATTGGGATGCATATTTATTCAGATGAAACATGTGACTATGAATCTAAATAGAAATCGACATTTAACCGAAGCTTCACATGTTCAGAAGTTCAGATTTAGCTAAACCTGAGAGCTGAGGGAGTGAGTCTCCAGGTAAGATCTCAGATATTGTAGACATCCCAGACTAACTGAAATTAGGATCAAATTGTGAAAAGATAATTCATTCACCAAGGTTACCCTGACAAATTATACAGACATGATTGAGAGTGCACATTAATAGAGTGATGACCGAATACTACTGGCCATAGTGGCTCTAACAACCAGGAGCGTGTCCTATTGCAGCAAGTCAAGCATGAGTGGCCTAATTTTACAAATTATTGCAACACCAAATGCAGCCCATAATCTACTGTCACTAATTATTGTAGTGCAGCCGTGCCATGGCAAGACAGCTCCTGAGTGTTGTGTGTTTTGCTGTACAGACAAATGAAAAACAATCTCACTGACAGGCCTAAAGCCTCACAGCTGGGCCCAGGAGCTCACGCATAGAACACACACACACAGGGGCGGAACCAGGATGAACACCTCGGGGGGGGGGGGGGGGGGGGGGGGGGGGGGGGGGGGTTAAATAGTAGAGATTAAGGGCTAGAGCTAGAAATTAATGGTGACTTAGGCTTTGTCTACAGTATTTTAGAGGGGGGGCTGCAGCCCCCCTAGCCCCCCCCTTGGATCCGCCCCTGCACACACAAAGACACACGAACACACAGTGGTTTTGGTGCTGCAGTTGCTTGCTACTTTTCTCATTTTCTTTACTACTTATATACAGCCGTAGGCTACTACTAAGGACCAGATATTCTCCCAATTACTACAGGTATTAACCTCCTAATTGCCTATTATTCTCCTTAACTGTTAGCTAAAAATCTGCTAACTAAAGACTCTGCACCTAGACTCACAGCACGCATAGGATTCCTTCAACACTCACATCAGTGCTGCTCCAGATATCATAAAACTGCTTGACATCAACCAAAAAAAATATAGGATAAGCATATGCTAGTATGCATTTGTCAGCCCTACACACGTATGCATTAAGACTGAGCAGCATTGTCAACCTTAAATAAATATAGCATAAAAGGTGCTGCCCATAATAATCTTTGTGATACGGCATGCACAACGGACTTTAAAGTTTAGGCCTAAACACATTTTGTGTCTATCACAGTTTCAGACTTCCAGTTGCAAAATTAAACTTTCATCTAAATCACTCCAGACAGTCAAGTTGATCACCATACACCGTATACAGATATGACAGACAAGAAGGCAGACAACCAAAGTTTAATACAAGTAAAAACTCTTATCAAAGTCTATTTTAATTCAGAAGCACAGATCAGGCACTTTCAGGCGAGCAAGGTTAATTGAAAAAGAATGGCATGTAGAAACCTGTTGTAGCACAAACACTATACAAGATAAAAATTGACAGAATATCAGATTGCTAAATGTACGGAGAACCTTAGAAGATTTTCTAGTAAGGTTGTAGAAAAAGTTGCATGAGCACCATTTTTTATGTGTGAGGGTTATATTAATTCATTTGTATACTAGTGCGTACATGAACCTTTCCCACTGTTTTTAAATAAAAATTACAGATTAATAAAATAAAGCATAGCACGTGTAAAATCAAAGCTGATTAAGTGGGAAGAGGCAGTGTGTCAATCATCGATAGATGACATCACTAAAAAGGAAACCAAGCTTGTAGCAAAATGGCACATTAAGGCCCCCTTTGGCAGGGCTCCCTCACCGGCTCCACCACTGGCTTCATGCGAAGCCCTTCCAAAGGGTCACCAGGAAAACAGCTCCACCGAGGGAGCCCCGCAATACCCGCTCTCTGGAGCAAATCGGTGGAGCGGGAGCCAAAAAAAACTGGTTCCCCGCGGCTCCCTCATTGTCTTTGCGCGTGTTATTACCAAATTGCCCAACGAGTTAGCAAGAATCACACCAAAATTGCCACCGCTCCCCCCAAATCCTCTGAGTACCTGGAGGCGCGCCGCCTCTTGGCTGCCGCGGGTGCGCCGCCGGCCGTCTTCGATTTGGCCGGAGCCGGCGCAAGCACTGCCTGGCGGCTGGCGTCCCCGCCTCCGCCGAGGCTGCTGACGCCTGGAAGAGAAAGTCGAGATGTGGGTGGTGCTTGAGCGGTAGGGGAGCAGGCCGGAGAAGGGTGGCGAGGAGCAGTTGGCCGGAGGCGCGCGCGGCGGCTGCGGGGCGCGCGCGGCAGGCCAGAGAAGGGCGGCGGAAGCCCAGAGGAGACGGGGAAAATGAGGACCGGTCCACGCAGACGGAGAACGTGGAGAAAAAAGAAAAGGAGAAGGAAAAGGAAAAGAAAAGGTGAAGGAAAAAAAGAAAAAAAAAGAAAAAGGAGAGAGGAGTCCTTCTATTCATTACTAGCGAATATAGCCGTACAGATCTCAAATGCAACTCAGCTGATAACAACAACCGAAAAAGTCACATGTACAGAGGGAAATAGGACGGAGGCAATGACGAAAAATAATGGAAACTATTGCCTTCGCCAAAGAAGGTTGGGTTCTAAAATGAACCGGGCAACAACTTTTATGAAAGTTCTGCTATTTACGACTCACTCCCCGTTGACAAAGTTTTTACTCTCATAGTACTTCTTCTCAATGACTTCCTTCTTCTGGTTCCGCTTCTGCAAGAATTAAGAGGGCACAGCAAATATGAATACAAACTGCACCAGATTGATAGATCGGAATAAATAAAAAACTACGCAAACCCAACATGTTGCCAAGCATAGTACAAGAGGGAAATATTGATCCTAGGGAAACAGCCAAAATTTAATGAACACATGCAAGAAGCTTTACTCAAGCAAAAATGCATCAGCACAATATCAGTTACAATAGCTCCCATATGCGCATCACTGACATGAACAAGACAAAATCAAACCACATGTGTAACTGTGAAAAAAAAAATATATATATATATATATACACACACTACTGTACTACATGCTGCATATTGCATATAAAATATCACATTAGCTACCTGGTAAGCTTCATAATTAGCAACAATCCTCCTGATAATAGTACACCAGGCTCCCCGCCGCCCACCCTCACTCCCTGCCACCCAGCTTCCGGGCTTCACTCCTCCTTGCTTTCCACCGCCCCTCCCTGCTCCCATCGGATCCAGATCCGGCACGGGGCGCGGCTCGAAGAGAGGGATGACAGCCACCACGAGGCCCAACGTTTCCATCAAGACGGCCATCTCGACAAAAGCCATCGTCCCCATCGTGGACCTGTCCTCGCCGGGCTCCGCGGGTGCCGTGGCCAGCGCCTGCAACAGGCTCGGCTTCTTCAAGGTTGTCAACCACGGCATCCCCCGGTGTCCTCATGGAGAAGCTCGAGGCTAAGGCCCTGTTTAGATACAAACTCCTAAAGTTTAGTAGTGTACTAAAGTTTAGGACCCTCAAAATGCTAGTCTAAAGTTTAGTACAGGGCTGTTTGGATGGACTACTAATATTTAGGATCTTAGAGGGAAAATGTCATTTTTACCCCCCAATTACTCCTCTAAACTACCCCTGCACTGTTCACATCATTAATGCATGCGAGGGCAATAGGGGTAAAGGGAGACTTGGGGACCACTTTTAGGAGAAATAGGATCCATCAGTACCCCTTGGCCCTCCTAATGAAAATGGCCCTCCTAAAGTTTAGAAGTGCACTTTTAGGACTCATGTTTGGATGCACAAATCTTAAAAATATCCTAAAAGTAAACTCCTAATCTTTAGGAGGGTGTATCCAAACAGGCCCTAAGGCGCTGGGCTTCTTCTCCCTACCCTAGAACGACAAGCTGTTCACCTCCTCCACCGGTGCACCGCTCGGCTACGGCCATCGGAAGATCGGGCCCAACCGCGACATGGGGCTGCTCGAGTTCCTCATGCTCTCCGTGCCCGGCTGACCTCGCCGCCGAGACCGCGCGTAGGGGCAGCGGCAGGGCGCCCGCTCCAGCCGCCGCCACCCAATCCCCCCTCCCCCCTCGCCTCTCTGTTTTGAAGAAAGGAGAAGTTTTTTTCCCCTTTAACTCCCTCCCTTCCCTCATTTTTTCCACCCGAGCCCCCCCTAGAATTTGGACTGCAGGTTGATTTTATGAAAGTTGAGGGACTTTTTTGCAAAATGACCACAACATACGGAAAAAACTAGGAAGAAACCTTACTTGCTTTAATATTATTATAGGTAGAGATATTCACTAATTATAATGAACTCAAATTATAAACTAATGTTAAATCTTCAATTCATGTATTCAAACAATCCCCACAGCTAAGGACATAGAGGACATTTGGCCTCTTACATCCATTACTACGAATACAGAAGAAGCCGTTTTGCCAATCACTTTCCAAAATGGCTCCATCTACACTAGAGAAGCCTGGTGGAGTCAGAACCAGAGCCGTTTTAGAGGAGCCAGAGCCGTTTTAGAGGAGCCAGAGCCCTGCCAATCTGCCAATCTGACCCTAATCACCTAGTACGATACAAATATGTAGCTAAAAATCTTCGGTAACAGCCATAGTACACAGTTGACAGGCTATCAATACATAACAAATAATCATATATATGTTACATATTATCACAGATCAAATTGAAAAAAGTGTGCTTTAAAAAAAATTATACATTAATTTTCAAGCTGCAATGTTTTTTTTAAAAAACTACTATAGTTACACAGAATCACACGTACCATACTAACAGAAAAAAATAGAAAACTCAAGAAGCTTTCAGAAATAGAATACTCAAAACTTTTTCAAACACGAACACGTCCATTTTGCCAATATATCTACATTAACTGCACAATTAGCTAGATGTCACCGAAATGAAATGAAAAATTGATCTTATCAACCTATGTCTAGATCAATCATCGATCAGGTCACAAACAGGAAGCACAAAAAAACAACTTATGTCTCTCACATGCTCACAAAAACCCAAGCCTCCGTGTAACAATACCTCAGGCTTGGAATCAGTTTCATAAAGTCTCTGCTTAATGTCTCAGGCAAAGGAGAAAGACAACTTGCTCCACATGCTCACTCTGAAAGATACAGCACAAAGTAAAACAATATAATAATAAGTTCTTCAGTGACACAACCAGGGAAATGAGTTAATTAAGCAAAAGTCATTAGTTACAGAGCTTCAAACACACACCTCAGCTCAGATTATGTGACTGGTGATCCTGCTGTTCTGAACTTTCCTCACCTATCTTTGTACTCAAACCAATGTTTTGCAGATCACAGAGCCCCAAATTGACACGGAGAGCCCCAAATCTACACCCATATATGCCAATCCATCAACAAAAAATCTGAAAATCAAACAAAATTCACAAATACTTAAGCAAAAGCGCAGGCTGACTGCAAAATCACAGATTAAACAATTTGCTCTTCATTTGCTAACACAACCTGCATAAATCCAATATACCATCCGGAGAGGAGAGGAAGGAGCAGAAAGTACTACAGATGTTTTTTTAAAAAAATGTACTATGTACTTTCACAGAAACACATATATCATGGTGCTAGACTGCTAGTAGAAAACAGAATTCATGCACTAAAATCTTATGACCTGGTTATACAAAAAAGTTTTATAGTGATTAAATAAATATACATACAAAAAAGATACATCTTAGAAGTGCCGCACCAGGTATGCTGGCTAAGAGAGCTGCACACCTGAACAAAAAAAGAGAGATGAACAGTTCAATTCACAAATATCAAACGACAGAAAATGGTTGTGGCAAAAAAAAAATAGAAATTAACCACCAGTTTGAACAAATGGCTGCACATTAAGGCAGGAAGTGGTGAAATACTAAACATTGTACTAGTAAAAAGAGTCTACCTGGCAAGAAAGATCCCAAAAAAGAGCTGCTATAGAATTACAAATATTCCTCTTCACAGCTAGCTGCTGACAACCAGAATGAGATGAAGACTCCTGACTGGCAAGGCCCTGATTTAATTGACCAAAATAGCAAGAGGATGGGCCTGGTATAAAAACAAAATGAGGTGGTGGAAAAAATATTAGAGTACAGAACCTCGTAACAACAAAAAAAGAGCACTGAGTTAATTGAATCAAAATCCCGACCACCTGCAGCCGGCCTTAGCTGCACGGGGACAAGTAGAGAACTACAGGTCAAGACAAGTACAAAGAGACAAGTGACTTTGCCCTCAACAAACCTCTCCATTAGATTTATTATTTTGGTACTTGCATTAAGAAACACAAAATTTGTTATAAAAAGTCAATATAAAAAAACTTCAACAACCCAACATAAGAAAACACAACCAAAAGTTTTTTAAGGAACAATAAATGTCGGGATAATAGATTAGATTCTATGGATTACTAGATGAGAATAAAAAATTCATAATATCCAGAAAAGGGGGGGGGTAAAAATGTGAACAAACAAATTCATAAACAATACGAAAGTCAACATATTTCTGTGAGATATATGCAATTTATAACATATTGAAAGGTTTCTGTGCTTGTGAGTTTTAAGAAAGGTATCTAGTGTCGTTGCTTGCTATAAAGACAAATGAAAAAAGAAAAATTCACATCAATGCTGCTGCACTGGAGGATGGGAAAAAAGAATGTATACAACACTTAACAGGTAATAAATGAATAAATTTACAATGTATGATGGTAAATGAAAGGTCATATAAGTCAAATTAAATCACACTATGCACTGAATATTCTTGTCAAAAAAGATCCCAGTATTCAACCAATCATGTTACTATATGACAGGTCTCTGAAGGACACTGAGCACATGGACTACAGACTGAAGTATAATAATACCCAAACTTGCACACAAACACACATAGAAAAAAAAAGCTGGGATAAAGTACCTGATGTTGAAGGGAATGGACCAGAAAGGGTGTTGCTGTTGAGCCTCCTAACCATGGCAACATATCCAAGCTTTAGCATGCCAGGTGACAGCAAATGTTTAATGTGAAAAGCTTGAAGAACACCATTAATGGGAGGGTTGTACACTCACAAAGATTGCAGGCTCTGAAGGTAACACATAGCGGTGGGGATTCCATCGTACATGTGGTTGCTGGGAAGATAAGTGTCTTCAGCTTTGCAAGCTCGCCGATCTCTGATGGGATCAGGGCAGTGATGTTGTTCTCCAGGAGGATGTAGTAGAATTCCAGACCTGGCTTCTGGCCTTCCTTCCAAATAGGAATTAACTACTGTAAGTACAATAAATTTGATTAAGGGGGTGTTTGGATACTAGGTGCTAAACTTTAGCAGTGTCACATCGGATGTTCGGATGCTAATTACGAGGACTAAACATGAGCTAATTATAAAACTAATTGCAGAACCCCTAGGCTAATTCGCGAGACGATTCTATTAAGCCTAATTAATCCACCATTAGCAAATGGTTGCTGTAGCACCACATTGTCAAATCATGGACTAATTAGGCTTAATAGATTCGTCTCGCGAATTAGACTCCATCTGTGCAATTAGTTCTATAATTAGCATATGTTTAATACTCCTAATTAGTATCCAAACATTCGACATGACAAGTGCTAAATTTTAGCGGGTGGTATCCAAACACCCCGTAACTGCCCTATAGAATGTCAGATTAAAGTAAACATGACTGACACACATATGATCTGAGGTAGCAAAAAAATGTGGTTACAAAATTCCAGGTCATAGCTATGGTTCACAGGACACACAGAAACTGGCCATGAATAAAGAAAGACCCAATTTGCTTTGAATCGTTCGGGTAAGCAATTTGTCGTAAAGTTATGTAGGAAAAGACAAAATATGTATGCTTCGTGTTGGCCTTAGACAAACTATATCCCTACTGAACACAAGGCACTAAAATTTAAATGGAGCAGAAAGCATAATGGTAGAAATTCTTTCTAAACTTGAAATATATAAAATTGAGTGCTCTATGAACCCTACATGCACAAGCAGGCAGCATATACACTCAGCATGGGTATTTCATCATGTATAGGAAGCTTTGCTCACTGAATTTCATCATGCAGCTAAAAATAAAATAATATTTTATCATTAAAAACTAACAATATAGGCCAAAATAGGCTACAAACATGTATTGGTTTAATTACTTATCATACATTTTTTTATCATCAGTTAAAACATTATAAAAGGTGGTCAGCATCCTTGTTGTCTCACGGCAAGGATGGTATATGAAAAAAAAAGGGATTGTGCTGATCCAAGCAAACAAGAGCAAAAAGATAAGAAGCCAACCAAAAAAAGATTAAGAAAATAAAAGTAGTAACCTGCAGATGGCTTAAGTACTGAACATATCGATCATGAGTAAATAAAACTACTACTACTACTACCTATAGCAAGCAAGACCATTGCAATGAAATGATCCTAGTACAAGGAAAAATTAATCCTCTAGACAAACAAGAGTAACACACATTTACAAATGCATTGCACACAGCCTCTGAAGTTACTACTTTAAGAACCCCAGAGTCTTAACTCACATCATGCCTCGTGAGAAGTCATGGAGTGTCCATAACCTGCAAAACAAGGATGCCCTTGTTCAGCTGTGTCAAAAAGAAGCAAAACTGGTGTGAAACCTACTGGTTCTATGTGCAGGGTAAGGAGAAAAAGGGCAAATGCTTGGATCTGAAAGCGCATCATGATTGGACAAAACACGTTGGACTCTACTTGTGGCGCCTGCCGCAGCGTCGTCAGACGGCCACTCCATGCGGCTGATTGGCGGGCCCGGCCGGCCGTCGCGCATCGATGGCTATGCTGCCGTGCGTGTCCCGGCGGCCGCGCGCGATGATGCGCCCGTGCCCACACGGCCGGGGACTCTGGATGATGCGCCCGTGCCCACACGGCAGGGCCCACACGTGACATGTGGTTCTCTTTCTTTTGAAAATTCAACTGATTTGTATATAAAATTCCAAGACAACAACTGGAGGCACTCGTGCGTTTAGATCACCAACACAAACATGGGTCTCCCTGCCTTTGAGATACTGCTGGTGCTTCTTCTTGCCTTACCAAACCATCTCTCTTGCGCACATTCTACAGCGGACATCCTCCTACAATGGAAATACAGCATGTACGACCCCACGTCCTCAGGCTGCCTGGAAACATGGATCTATGGCACCAGCCCATGTAACTGGACTGGCGTTACATGCAGTGCTATGGTGCCTCACGATCACGGCCATGGTCGAAGTGATGTTGTCCAGGTTGTAAAGAGCATATCCCTTGCAGAGTGTTTCCTTCAGGGGACATTGGATATACTCGACTTTTCATACTTACCTGAGCTCTCTTTCTTGGATCTGTCCAGTAATTACCTTTCGGGATCTCTCCCAGCATCCATAGGTAATCTTTCTAAACTAAACTATCTCAATCTCTCTCATAGTTCCGGTGCTGGGTCACTGAGCGGGCACATCCCAGAAACACTTGGCATGCTAGTATACTTACACAAGCTCGATTTAAGGGGCAACAAATTTTCTGGCCTGATACCTTCTAGTTTGGGAAATTTGACCGGATTGGATTACATGGACCTTAGCTCTAACAGTTTATCTGGTCATATTCCTCATGAGATTGGGATGATGCAAGGCTTGACTTTGTTAGATTTATCCAGCAATAGCATTGGTGGCTCAATTCCTGGAATAATTTGGAATCTAACAAGGCTAGTATTATTGGATCTTTCGTCCAATCGTATTGTAGATTCCATTCCTCCAAGCATAGGAAATCTACGAAGATTAGAGTCCTTCAATGTTACAAACAACAAGATCACTGGATCCATTCCTTTAAGGATTTCAAATCTAACAATGTTAAAATCATTCGATCTTTCCTTCAATCATATAGTAGGTCCCATTCCTCCAAGCATTGGAAATCTAAGAAGATTAATGTCCTTCAGTTTTGCAAACAATGAGATCACCGGATCCATTCCTGTAAGCATTTCAAACCTAACAAGGTTAGAATTGTTTGATCTTTCCTCCAATCAAATAACTGCTTCCATTTCACAATGCATAATGAATTTAAGCAGACTAAAATTCTTCAATCTTTCCAGCAATCAAATCACTGGTTTCATCCCTGAAAGCATAGGAAAATTAACCAGGTTAGAACTCTTGGATTTTTCCAATAATAAAATAAACGGTTGCATCCCTTCCACCTTCTGGAATTTGACCTCTCTAACTACAATTGCCCTTTATTCCAATCAGATGAATGGTCTTCTACCACCCGAAATAGGATCGCTGTTCAACCTCTCATATCTAGATTTAAGTAGCAATCAGTTTAGGGGAAGCATTCCATCTCAGATAGGAAATAGCTTGGGTTTGTCAATTTTGCGCATGTCAGACAACATATTAATAGGACCAATACCAAAAGAGATTGGGAATTGTTCTAAGCTATATGAGATGGATTTGAGCAGAAATAATCTAAGTGGTGCCATACCAGAGACTTTAGCGCATCTGCACCAATTACACATTCTAAATTTATCATTTAACAGTTTGAGTGGCAGATTCGAGGACACTTTTACCCCATTAGACTATACCATGGTCTTGCTTGACCATAATATGGATATATGTGGTGATCCAAATTATGGCTTGAAACCATGTGTCGCACAGACTTAGACAAAAAAACCAATAAAAATCTTCTTATGGTACTGCTTCTAGCTTTTGGTACCTTTTGCTCCATTTGTCTCGGAATAGGGTGCATGACGATTGTTAAAAGGAGGAGGAAATTCACAAAAGCCAACAGCATAAGTGCACCTCAAGATACGGTCTCCATATGGAATTTTGATGGGAAGGTTGCATTCCAAGACGTACTTGACGCAACAGAATGTTTTGATGAAAAATACAGCATTGGTATTGGAGGATACGGGTCTGTCTTCAGAGCTGAGCTTGAAGGAGGGCGCGTATATGCCATTAAACTGCTCCATTCTGTTGAAGACTATACTGATGAGAAAGGATTTCATGCAGAAATCCAAGTTTTGACAAAAGTCAGGCACCGATGCATAGTCAAGTTGCATGGATATTGTTCTCACTCCAAGTGCAAATTTCTTGTTTACGATCTCATTGAAAGGGGAAGTTTAGAATCCAATTTGCAGGAGGAACAGCATGCCAAGGAGCTTGACTGGTCTAAAAGAGCTGCAGTGGTGAAAGACGTAGCTCAAGCTCTCTCTTACCTGCACCATGACTGTGATGTACCCATTATACATCGTGACATCAAAAGTAGCAATATCTTGTTGGACCGCAATTTTAAGGCTTATGTGTCCGACTTTGGGATGGCTAAGCAGCTCAAGCATACTTGCTCAAGTTGGAGCACGATCTTTGCAGGGACATGTGGCTATATAGCCCCAGGTAAAACGCTTTACTCGTTTACTATAGAATGCAACCTCAGTTAGCAAGTATTCTCCTGATTTTCGTGGTTTCATTTCTTTTCACAGAATTGGCATCGACAATGCTATTTACTCCTGATTTTCGTGGTTTCATTTCTTTTCACAGAATTGGCATCGACAATGCTATTTACAGAGAGGTGTGATGTATATAGCTTTGGTGTGGTCACCATGGAAGTAATCATGGGTAAGCACCCAGGGGAGCTGCTGCTTCCGTTCTTCTGCCGAACAGAGCAGCATACAAAGCTCAAGGATATATTGGACCAGCGCATCACAGCACCAACGAGCGACGAGGAGAAAGACATCATCCTGCTCCTTCTGGTGGCCTTCGCTTGCTTGCAAATCTGCCCAAAAGCCCGCCCAACAATGCAGCAGGTGTATCAAGCACTCACAGACAAGAGCTGCCCAACAGACATCCAGAAGCCCATTCACCAAGTCAGATTGCAAGACCTGCATGATCTATGCGGCACCATAAGGAATATATGATGATTTTGTAGTCTCCGCATTAAGTTATTTGGCCAATGCGTCTTTTATTGTGTCAATTTGCCTAGACCCAATGTATTCGATAATTGACATAGATATTGCACAGATGGTCCGTAAAACTTCTCTTAAGGCAACAAATAATCACCAGTCATTCAAATATAACCACAACTGCAATAATAGAAAGATCAATCTTGGATTTTGATGAAATGAATTGCTATTAGTAATTTTCCTTTACTGAGCACCATAGTTTGCTTATACGTGAGCCTCCTCTCCAGTGAACATAATGTTGATGTTATGCTCTATTACTAAGTGTAGGATCATCTCTCGTTGATGCGACCCTTTGATACAAACACATGGAAACAAAATTGCTGGGAGTGCCAGCCTTTTACTCGCTTGCAGCTTTCTGGAGCTCGTCCCAGGTTGTGATCTTCTCTCTAGGCTTGTTTCTCAGCTGCCCTGCCATCTTTTCCTTGGAATCAATCTTCTCCCAACCACTGAATGGCACAAAACGAACATTGTTTTGTTTTAGGATCTCAACAAGTCCTGTCCTTCCATGCTTCTTCGAATCAGACGGGGGCTTTAACACACCCTTGATATCATCTTCGAGGATGCTAGCCACCTATTTGTTAACCCATAAACAGAAAAAAATCATAAATAACATATCAAAATGGCAACCAACAAATAAATACAATGACAGCGCTAAATGTGAAGTTTTTATGGTGTGAGGACCGTTGAGGTTCCAGTAGTGTCATGAACATGCAAAAGTAAACTATTCTTCCCCCACCCATACTAACAGACGATCGAAAAGTAACACCCATATCCCCACCCATACTAATAGATGCTGGAAAAGTAACACCCATATCTTGGATGACTTAACATTGGTGGATTTCTCAAGATTTTGTCGCAAATAAATGTTGGTCCCAGGACATTATTGTCAAAGTGACAAAAGAACAAGCAAAAGCACTCTGATATGGGTGTATGCAAAGCGTAATTTCGTAGCAAACTAACGTCTTGCAATCTACACATAAGGAATGAACGATAAAACTATAACAAAGGTACCTACTGTTTCTTCCGCACAGTGGAGATTTGTCGCAACGATCCCAGTTGGTCCTCTCTTTAACCATCCTACCACATACAACCCTGATTCCACAGTGGTTGTCTCTGACTCGCTGCTCAGGACTCTGCCTCTCAAATTTGGCACAACTCCTAAAATGAACCAAGGATCATCATGCAAAAGCAATTGCATATGCTCTTCATGGAGCAAAAATGAGCTCCAAGGTAGCAGGAAAAAAAAGCAGTATTATGCACCTCTGTTTTTGTCGAAAGGCAAACCTTGTACAGGCAAAGATTTGTAACCAATACTTTTCAAGACCAGACTAAGAAGAAGGCAGCATATTAGATGCATCTCAAAAATTAAATGGTTAGGTAAAAAACCAGGAAAGCATAAGCATGAGCCAAAATACTTACCCACATTTTAGGTCTTCAAACTCACCAGTTCCAACAGCCACCTGCTTACCAGTTACTTCATCACCTACATAACAAACAAGAATATTTATCAGAAAGCTCAAGAACTGATCAAGAAGATTCATTTCTAACCTGCTACACCAGACCTTTTAAAGCTGTCTTCTCAAGTTGAACAGCACCAACTGTGGAACCATTTTCTGAAGGGATGAACTTGATAGGTCTCCTGAAAAACACAAAATGAAGCTCCTTTTGGTCACTGTAACTGTTGTCCTTATGCACACTTGCAGCTTTGGACAGCAACTCATAAACCCTTCTTTGGATTCTACTATTCCTCATCTCCTCCTGCAATTAGATAGCAACATTTCCTTAGTCAAGAAAAGGTGAAAGGTAACTAGGTAAATCAATTTATTGGAGTTTTGAAAGCAGGGGTGGACCCATGTTGTGCTGAGTGGTGGCCCTCACTCAAGTTCAGCCACAAGCTCATTAAGGCCCTTCAATCACCGTTAGTGCCCTCAATTGCAAAAACCATGTGCCCCCACTCATTTGGGCCAAGTGACTCTACTGACCGAAAGAGGGAAATTGGTACTATGATCGTGTTTTTTAATTAACCTCTGTAGAGCCCAACAATTATATTCTTGCATTAGCTTTTCTTTTACCCATTCTAAATTCTAGTTGTATTTTGAGACGAACTCTAAGTTTTGTCTCCTGATGTGCAACTCTTTTATTCTTACTAATAAGGTGCTGTAAGGTGTTCCTTTTGTCCGTAGGATATGCCTATATGAAGTTAAGTAGACATCCTAAGCAATGAAAAACTCGATTTTATTTTCTATTCACCTATTTCTACGTACCATGCAAAGGGCGTCAAAATTATATAACAATTGTTCATCTTTCTCGTCAAAGACATGAGATCCTGCAA
Organism: Setaria viridis; assembly: GCF_005286985.2. Classification (NCBI taxonomy): domain Eukaryota; kingdom Viridiplantae; phylum Streptophyta; class Magnoliopsida; order Poales; family Poaceae; genus Setaria; species Setaria viridis. Next base: position 34,112,999 of record NC_048270.2, read on the forward strand.
CATGGAAGCAAGAACTAGAAATTCCGTGATCGCTACAGATGAATATGACCTGCGGCTGGGGAGAGCAACGTCGTTGATCATCCATGGTGGATCTATTTTTTTCTGACAAATGTATAGTCTTTATTCTAGCCTTTGCATGAGACATGCACCCAATGGCCCATTAATACAATTTTCAACCATAAGCCATCACAGGTAGATAAAATCCAACAAAAATCAAGATGAAAAAATAGAACAATTTATAAAAACATAAAAATAATTAAGAATTATGGATACTTTCTGGTCAAGACAAACATTTAACCAATGTTTTAATTTCTAGATATGAAAGATTATAATGGCAAATGAAATCCACCGCTTATGTATGAGTTTCTAGTGGCAGCAGTTCATATGCAAGTTCATCTTAATTTATTTTAGTGTGTGGAACTAGCTGCAGTGTTTTAAAGGCGATAAGGCGACCTTGGAAATCTGTGCACGCCTTATCGCGTAGGCGACAAGGCGGACCGGTTCCCCAAGGCAAGCTGGGTCTGCCTGGACACCTAGGTGCCGCCTTTAAAACACTGATTAGCTGCATCTACAGAGTGCCCTCACTTAGGCTTCGTGCTGGGTCCGCCCCTGCTTGAAAGCAGAATGTCCACTTAGTGAGACATTGAACAAGAAGCCTTATCACTGCTGTGGGTTTAGTATCAGTAAATGAGTAATTCTTACTATTGCTACCAAGATCTCATGCTAATATTTGTACATCACACGAAAATTATATGAAAACTTGCTTACAATCTGCACAATACATCATAAAATGGCCCTAACTGCCATGATAGAGCAAAAACTCCAGGTCCTATATAAGCCAGATTTAAGAAAGCCAGGATAGTAAAAGAAAACGACCAGTCCCACAGCTCAAAAGAAAAAGGAAAATAAGTTAAAGGCACAAACCTCATCTGCAGGCGAAGTTGCAAGATCAGCTTCGTTGATGCAAATACGAACATTTTTCAAACCTGCATGGACATGATGTCAAACTTAGAATGACAGCATGATAATGAGATAGGCTAATACTAATGTACCGCGTGTCAAATGTCAAACACTGCAAGTGTTCAAACAATTGTCAAAAATACCTAAAATTTCACGCAACTCCTTTGCTGTGCATGCTGCTTGTATGGGACCCCGTCGCCCAACCAAGTGTACCTTCCTTTACATGCAACATAAATAGAGAATTATGTATTATGTAATCATCAGTAATATATGGAAGTAAACTACAAAGAAAAAAAATATAAGTCTGGTTTCAATATTAAAGTGAAAAGATACCTTATTGTGCTGCCACGTAGAGCATCCAACGCATAATCAGCAATATCTGTAGTAGCCAACTCAGTTTTACAGCGTAAAAGAATACGTGCAACATCAAGAGCAACATTTCCCTGCAATTAATCATGTTATGATAACGAATGGTATCGCATTCATAAAAGTACTTCAAGCAACATGTAAACAAAATGAAGGATCATGAGCTCACAAATCAAATAAAATTATAGATCAACTGTCTATCAAGGTTAAATAAAAGTGCAATTGTGAGTCAGTTCTCTTGGCCCCAAGATGTTGGTAATTTATTCAAATGCTAATATACAAAGAAAAACCAAAAAAATACCTGACCAAGGATGACTGCAGATTCTGTGTTTTTCAAATCAGGAGACAAGTCGCACATGTCTGGATGTCCATTGTACCACCAGACAAACTCGCGAGCTGAATGAATTCCTTTCAGATCCTAAAATGCCGCCCATGATGATACTAGAGATAAATAATTCCATCTAAAAAATGAGATAATCTCAACCACATAGGCAATGAAGATGCTAGCATTATAAACTCCACATGCACCCTGCTGACTACTTAATACCTAACTACTGCAATATATGAGGAAACACCAAAAATCAATTAGATTACAGTTAAATGATATTTCTGAAATGTGGTGCGACAGAAGTCAAAAGTCATACCTCTCCAGGAATACCAAGTGACCTATCACTTTCTGCACCATAAGCAAGAACAACCTGTTGATGAATAAATACAATCTCAACCAATTACTTATATAAGTTCTGGAAAAAGTAGTAATAGAAAAAATGAAATGAGACATCCTCTTGGGAAATGGATATTTAACTCAAGGTTGAACTTACAACATGATATGTTTTGCGAAGCTCTGACAGAGATATATCCCTTCCCAGTGTTACATTCCCAAAGAATGAACAGCTGCCATTTGCAGCTACACGAGAAAATTGATTTACCACAATCTGTTGGAAAGTTGAAGTAAACTTAGGTTTACAAACAATTTATATAGTGCCATAAGCATGAAAATTGGAAAGGAAGGTACAATCAAATAACCATAATACAACATCTAGCAGGTCCCAAGCAGTAGTTAAAACTATTAATTGGCAAAGCAAGATCTCTGCATTATATGAACAAAACAATATTGCCCTAACCTGATAACCACTACAGTAAATGAATAAATTGATAAAAACAAGTGAGGAAATAGGAAATAGGTGACCAATTCCAAACTGGTATTTTTCACTTAGTTGCAAGGGTGCAAAGATGAAAGGTTGATTGAATTTCAGTTCCAGAAATGATAACTGCAAAAACAACCACCTTTGTTTCTGGATGATCTGGAGCCACTCCAGAACGAACTAGGCCAAATGGTGTGGGGAGCCTATCAATGATATCAACTTGTGCTCCTTCATGACTCTTCAGCATCTGATTAACCCACCAAAGGTAGCACCAATGAATACCACGAAGAAACAAATAATTGTTAAAACGGAATAAATCTGAAGAACAGTTCCAACAGAAAGCTCCTAGAGCGTTGGACAGCAAACATGTTTCTGGGAAAATCTAGTTCAGTGAAGGTATTGAATCATATGTTCTTTTCATCATTTTAGCATTTGGTCATTGTACAGCAATGCTGCAGGTTCCAACACATTTTGATTAGAAAAAAAAATGCATCGCTCAACTAATAATTCCACCAGAGCACATGGAATTCTTATTGACATTGGTACACAAACTAATGAAACCACAATGAGCAAACATAGTTAATAATGCAGCACACTTCAAGGATAAATACTGAAGAAATCGTTAATCTCCTATGAAACCACAATACTCCTGCAGAACTGATGAGGACGGCCGAAAGCAAGGCCCTCAGAAGCAGAGTCGCGAAGTTACGCAACAGCCAGTGCAATCCGCATACCCTGTCGGCGGTGTAGAACCCTGCAGGGCCGCTACCGACGACGCAGACATGGAGCGGCTCGCGCACGAAGGCGGAGAAGCCCCTCGTCGGCGGCCCCTGGACAAGCAGCGGCCGCAGCCTCTCCACCGCGCGGGAGAGGAGCCGCAGACCGCGGGCCATCTCGGGAGCGCCGAGAGCGCTGGCGCCCACACCCGTGGCGGCGTGGGGGCGTGGGCGCGCGGCCGGCGGGGCTGCGGGGGGTGAGGGCGACCGGCGAGGCGGGCAGGCGGCGACCTGGCGGGTGGCGGCGAGCCGGCGACCGACGACGACGACTCGACGAGGGCAGGGCAGGGGCCAGGGGCAGGAGGCGGCGCGGCGCCGACGGCAGTCGGGGCGGGTGGCGGCCAGCCGGGAGGCGCGATTTTTTTTAATTTTAACCCAATAACCTCTCCCAACAAATATTTCCCTCCAATGACTTTTTAGTCGCGCCAATGACACGACAAGATCACATTATCGTGCCACATGTATTGACACGATAAGGCCACCACGCTGGAAAGAGCCGATGATATGGAACACTCCTTCCACGCCAATGCATGTGGCGCGACAAAGTGATTTTGTCGTGCCATCGTGGTGTGACTATCTAAATAAAATAGTATTTGAGCTTCAAATATTACGAAATTTTGTATGCGCGTTGTAAAAAATGTAAATAATCTATTTTAGTAACCTACAGAGTTACATATTTTAAAATCTATAGTTTCAAAGTAGGCTATGTATTATCCCTATATCTATATTAGGCTACTGTTAAATTTACCCACTTTTGGATCATCCTAATAAAATAGTATTTGAACTCCAAATGTCGCGAAACTCGGCATGCATATAAGGTGTAAAGATTTCATTTTATTAACACCCCCAAGGCTAAGTGTTACATATTTTGAAATCTATAATTTCAAGTAGGCTATGTATTATCCCTCTTAGGGCAGATCATAAGTGTTGGAAAAATAATTTAACTTTGCATATTTTGTTTTCTTAAATTTAATTAAGTAGCCCCAAACTCCAACAAGACTATGTTATAAGATATATTTGTCACATTTTAATTATGTTGAAGCCATCAATTATTATACAACTGATTTTATTCAATTTCAAATTAGTCCAATGGATATTACTAGCTTAAATCCAAGTGTTACAAAATTACCACCTGCTATGTGATGTCCTTTATTTACAATGTATGAGGAAACTATTCCTTGAAAGCTTATGTGTTATGAAAGATACAAAGGGCACGTTTAGCTAGCAGAAACATTTCTATTTCTACAGAGAATTACTAGAATCTATGCTAAATATTGAAAAGGTGAAACGTTTCACCCACGAATCACTTGAAACGTTTCTCCTTTTTTGCCTAGGAGCATGAAACGGCCATAAATCAGTTTCGCATGATTCTATTCACCGTTTCCAACCCTCTCTCTGGTCTGGTAGCGGTCCTCTTTTACTATTTATTCTTTATAAGTGAAACTATAGTCAAAATGGATCTTATTTGAGATGCTCCTCACACACAAAATATTTTTGATATTTTTTTGAAGCATATTTATTTCTATGAATTTTCTAAGAAAATGAGGTAGAAGAAGAATTTTCCAACCAGCCAAACGATTTCACAAAATGATTCTGATTCACTAGAGAAACACTTATATAGGAAAACTGAATATGAAACGTTTCTCAGTGAAACTGGAACTATACCAAGCGGGCCTAAAATTACCACCTAGAGAGCAGTAGGTAAGTAGTGAATCATACCTCTCACTCTTAGCTTTCCTCGTGTGGACATCATTTATTTATTTATGATTACTAAGAAACAATACAATAATACTATACATTATACATTATACTATTATCTCTTCATATGACACGACATCTTCGATTAAAAATCATAACATAATACTATAATTAGTTTACAAGGCATGTGATGCTCGCCCACGTCAGGGCCATAAGTCGAGAAGTTTCTTATCACGCGATACGCCATCTACACATGTTAGTCCATAGACACATGTCCATAAACGGGTATGTCCAGGGACATCACCCCTTTGGCCACACCCTTTGCCTATGTATAAATATGTAATCACATTATTCACTAAAACAACTCTCATTTCTGCAATATATGAACTGAGATTCCCAAATTAACTTTATTAATTAAGTTATGGGAATATGGTCTGGGCCGAGATAGTAGATCCGTATAAGAAAGATGTGCAAAAAAGCATTATATGACATAAGCTTCGTATGGTCCGATCTATCCAGCATCGATTACAATTGAATAGGATCAATTTGTATAATGAGTGATGGTTTGAATGCAGTTAAAATGGAACAAGTGTATTGTGATATATGTAGCCTCATCAGAGTTTGGAAATATTCGGATCCCATTAAGTAATTAAATTTATGGAAAGAAAACATGCAAAGTTAAGTTATTTTTCTAATACTTGCAAAATATATTTGTAATAAGCATAAATGCATAATACATAGCCTACTTTGAAATTACAGATTTCAAAATATGTAGCACTTAACCTTGGGGACGTTAATAAAATGGAATCTTTACACCTTAACAATATGCGTACCGAGTTTCATGACATTTGGAGTTCAAATACTATTTTATTAAGATAACCTAAAAGTGGGGAAATTTAACAGTAGCCCTAACATGGATATAGGGATAATACATAGCCTACTTTGAAACTATAAATTTCAAAATATGTAACTCTTGGCCTTATGTATGTTACTAAAATAGATATTTTTACATCTTGTACAATGCGCATACAAAGTTTCGTAACATTTGAAGTTCAAATACTATTTTATTTAGATGGTTTAAAGTGGGTACATTGAATTGGGTATCCTTTGTGTTGACGCCGGATTTCGTCATCAGTAGAATCGGCACCAAAGAGGGAAAAAGGCGAGGAAGTACGGATGGAAATCGGCCAAAAGGTGCTACAGTGCGGAATCGGTCAAGTGGCTTTTACTTCACTTCAGAGTGAATGCGCTAGGTTCCCAATCGGCAATCCTTTGCTGATAAGAAATCGGCCGATCAGGAAGGTGGACTAAGGTGGGCCTGTATGGGCTTGGAAAGATGAAAGGATAAGATGGGGTTCAGCCCACGAAGCGTGGGGTAGTCGGTTTAGCACGGATTGTGCTGGTAGATGTTTGTTTTCTGTTTGAATTAGAGATAGAGTTCTAGTCGGTTAAGAAGATTATGTGTACGGGGCTATAAATAGCTACCTTTGTAAATCTGTAAAAACGACAATCAATCAATACAACAAGTTACTTTATTCTTCATACTTACTTTCGAGCAGGCGACTTCGCCATCACTTTTCCTTCTCACGAGTTCGTGCGGGTTGGCAGGGCTGCATCATCTTGATCTCCGGCCGATTCTGTAAGTTCCGTTTATCGAGTAATATCTAAGCTTTAACTCCCGGCGCATCGCTGTTGTTTCGTTTGGATTTATTCATCAGTTATCGATATCGACTAGATTCATAGGTTTTTGCCTGTTTTCCTAGTTTTTATCACCAGTTATCCCGCTAGGAATCGGTAGTGTCGGCTTTCATTACTTCCTGTTGCCAGATCCATCTGCTGCCGATTAGATCTTTTCCGAGCGCTGTTACTACGTACCTTGTACCGATTACTTTAGTATTTTTCTATCTACAAGGCTACAGGAATCGTGCTGTCTTGTAGCCGATTCCATTACCACAGTAAATCGGTCGATCTGCCGATAAGCTCTCTCGATCGGAAACTTAGCCGATCGTAGTTACCGAATTTGACACGTGTTTTTCCTTGCCAATCAACAGGTCAGATTGGCTGGCACGCCGCGTGAACCGCACCAGGGCATTCACCCGAACAGGAGCTAAGCAGATTCTCCCGGGTCGTGTGTCGGCCGCTGGGATTCGGTTGACCGATTTCTAGCGCTAACACACTTTTGGCACGCCCGGTGGGACCATTACAACCGCTGTCATGTCGAAAGCTGCTGAAGTCTCCGAAGATAACGTCATCGAAGTGACGGAAGCAGATTTAAAGGACGATCAAAAAGAAGATCTAAATCAGTATTTGGAGCAAGTCCGGAAAACTTGCTTGAAATCCTTCAGTCGTTCCAGGAGCGGGGAAACTGTTAAAAAGTCTCCTTTCCCTACTCCCCGCCAGATCACGATTTCAGAAGATTCGGACAAAATGTCCGATATGATTCAGCAATCTCTTCATCACGCCTTCATCAACCAATCCCCGGTACTTTCAAACATGGTGCACAATGCTGTTGTCAACTCCTTCGCCGGAGGTATACCACAGGGGTACAGGGGGCCTACGTATTTTCAGCCGATTCCACCAAATCAGGCTTATCAGGCTTCACAGCCGATCCAATCCTCTGTCGGAGGATCTGGTGCTTCTACGTCATCAACTCCTTCGGGATACGGCTCCACTGCACCACTCCCTCCAGTCATCCCTTTACCCTGGGGGGCACCTTTAAACACGACCGGTTTAAATCAATCGGTCAGTCAAGGAAATCCTCCGTTCCAGACACCCTCCCAAACGGTCACCCGGCCGATCATACCACCATACCAGCCTATCGCCCCGGAGGTCAACAAGACGTCAGAGCTCATGCTATATGATGAAACGAGTGGTGCCTACAAGCAGCCGTCCTTTACTACACCACCGGCTTATACTCAGATACCACCTTTTCATCAACCTCCTTTTATTCAACCTCCGAATTATCAGCATGTGCCGATCCCGCCACCAATTATCCCCCAGCAACAACCAGATTGGTCGGCGCAAATCGCGGAGATAATGCAAGAACAATTCGGCCTGAAGCCGAAAGTACAAACTTATACCTACAGGACGCCATATCCATCTACGTATGACTTGTTGCCGTTTCCCCATCGGTACAAAGTTCCTGATTTTACCAAATTTTCGGGGATGGATGATACTTCTACCGTGGAACATGTGAATAGATTCATCATCCAATGCGGGGAGGCAGCTACGCAAGATGCCCTGCGGGTACGGTTGTTCTCGTCATCCTTGTCTGGATCGGCCTTCCAATGGTTCACCACTTTGCCACCAAACTCAATTATCACATGGGCCGATCTAGAAAGGCAGTTCCACAAGTACTTCTATGCTGGGGTTCACGAAATGAAGCTGTCTGATTTGACTAGCCTCAGGCAAAGAAGTGATGAGCCGATACCCTCATACATACAGAGGTTTCGGGAAATCAGAAACAAATGCTACTCCCTGGCTCTAACCGATGCTCAGTTGGCCGATATAGCTTTCCAAGGCCTGCTACCACACATTAAAGAAAAATATGCTTCACAAGAGTTCGAGAGCCTGAGTCAGATCGTCCACCGATTGTCCGGACAAGAAGTGCGTCCATTTGATCCAAGAAGGAATTTCCAGAAGAAAGTGGCATTCCTGGAAGAAGTAGAGGATGAAGAAGACGCCGAAATCGGACTTGCAGAGTGGATTAAGGGAAAAAAGCCGATATCATGCCCGTTCGGCAAGAAGGAGCCGGAAGCATTTGGTTTCGATACAACTAAAGCTGACAAAATCTTCGATCTTCTACTCCAGGAAGGGCAGATAAAACTCTCGCCTTACCACACCATACCCTCTGCTGAACAATTGAAGAAGATGAAGTATTGCAAGTGGCACAATGCCACGTCACATAATACCAACGAATGCAAAATCTTCAGGCAACAAATACAGTCGGCCATTGAGCAGGGCAGACTTAAATTTGAAGTGCCGGCAAAAACGGCCAAACCAATGAAAATCGACCAGCACCCTTTTCCTACCAACATGGCTGACACGGGGAGGAATTCTCTCCAAACAAAGGTACTGACGTCCGAGTCGGCAAAAAGGAGTGGCGCTGTCGATCCTAGAAATCAAGTTACGACTGAGGACGTCAAGGGAAAGCGACGAATGGAGGCCGATGATGGTGACTCAGAAGGACCACGCATTACTTCCCAGTTCCTGCTCCAAAAGTACCAACGCCAACATGAACGTTCGAGGTCCCGAGAGGAAGCGATGCGTCGGCACGAGGAGCACTGGAGATGCCCGTTCTTCATCCATTGTTGGGAAAATAACCTCAGACTACCATCGGCCGATACTTGCCCAGAATGCAACGGTCCCTATCGAAGCAATCGGCCGTTCACCAGGTCTCGCTCCAGAGATGGAAGGCCAGAACCGATCAGCAGGAATCGGCGCAACCCAGATGATCAGCGCCCTTCCATGCGTGATCGGCTGGGGGGCAGAAGTGACCGATATGATCGGTCAGACAGTAGAAGCCATAATAGGCAGGGGGGCAGGACCGGCCGACACGATCAATCAAATAGCAAAGCCAGCGTTCACAGTCGGCTCCAAGACATGGCCGATGCTCGGGTAACAGACGAGAACCCGTTAGGACGCGAGCCAGAATGGGAACGCGCCAGGAAAGAAGGGAGGCCAATAAACCCCAGATGGTGTCCCGATGGTTTAACCAAAACACAAAAACGAAGAGTCCAACGCCTCCGCCAATGGGAACAGCAAGAAGAAGAGAGCGCGATGGACAAAAAGGAAGGGAGACCTCGGGTATGGCGCCCTAAAGGAAACGACAAGGGCAACGATGAGTCGGTCGGCGATGAATCGGCAGCCGAAATCGGTATGGTTTTCATATTGCTGATGGAGTTCATGACCCCTGCCGATCAACAGGACGTGTCGGCAATAGAGGAGCAAACAGCACGGTTGGTTTTAGAACCAATGATGGCCACGTTCGAAAAGCCCGAAGACGACGAACGTCAACATATGAAGGCACTGTTCCTTAAAGGGCATGTTGACGGTCGCCCCCTCACCAGATTGATGGTCGACGGGGGAGCTGCCGTCAATATCATACCGTATGCCGTACTCCGGAAGCTGGGAAAGAGCGACGGCGACCTGACCAGGACGGACATGATGCTCAAAGACTTCGAAGGCAAGATGTCAAATGCTCGCGGTGCTCTCTGCGTCGACCTCACTATAGGCAGTAAGACCCTTCCTACCACATTTTTCGTCATCAATGGCAAAGGGTCCTATAATATGCTTCTTGGCCGAGACTGGATACACGCAAACTGCTGCATCCCGTCAACTATGCATCAATGCCTTGTACAATGGGTCGGCGACAACATCGAGGTGGTCAAAGCCGACTCCGCATACAGCATCGCAGCAGCCGACGCACAGCAATGGAGCTGCGAAACCGTCAGGTGCATATCAGGTAGGATGTGGGAAACCGATTTCCTGAAGGTCACCGATTTTGGCCTACAGCCGATCCGAGCAGTCGGCTCCGAAGAAGCGCAATAGATGGATCAGTTCGCCCGAGAAGACGGGAAATTGGGACACGGATTCACGTCGGCCGATTCATTGGAGATGGTAGATTTAGGTGACGGGACCAAACCAAGGCCGACCTTTATTAGTGCAAATTTAGATCCAGAGTACAAGTATAAATTGACAAATTTATTAAGAGAATTCAAGGATTGTTTTGCTTGGGAGTATCACGAGATGCCCGGATTAGATCGGTCTATTGTTGAACATCGGCTACCCATAAAGCCAGGGTATCGGCCGTACCAACAACCCGCACGGCGATGCAATCCTAAAATTTTACCAGACATAAAAGCTGAAATAACTCGGCTAATTGAAGCAAAATTTATTCGGCAATGTCGTTATGCCGAGTGGATTTCTAATATCGTACCGGTGTACAAGAAAAATGGGAAGCTGCGCGTTTGCGTTGATTTCAGAAATCTTAATCAAGCCACACCGATGGATGGTTACCCCATGCCTACGGCCGATGTACTAATCGACGCTGCCGCAGGGCACAAAATTATTAGCTTCATGGATGGAAACGCCGGATACAGTCAGATACTCATGGCCGAAGAGGATATACCCAAAACGGCTTTCAGATGTCCAGGCCATCTTGGCCTATTCGAGTGGGTGGTGATGACTTTCGGTTTGAAAAATGCTGGTGCTACATATCAGAGAGCCATGAACTACATTTTTCACAAACTCATTGGCCTCCTGGTGGAGATCTACATCGATGACGTTGTGGTCAAGTCCAAAAGCCACGAGGAGCACCTAGCCGATTTGCGACAGGTGCTAGAGTGTACCAAAAAGCATGGTCTCAAGATGAATCCCAACAAATGCGCTTTCGGCGTCTCCGCCGGACAGTTCCTAGGATTCATGGTGCACGAACGAGGCATTGAAGTCAATCAGAAGACCATAGCGGCCATCAACAAAGTCGTCGCTCCGCAGAACAAAACTGAACTACAGTCTCTAATCGGCAAGGTAAACTTCATCAGAAGGTTTATATCTAATCTATCTGGACGGATCCAGGCGTTCACACCACTTCTGAAGTTGAAGCCAGACCAAGAGTTTATTTGGGGAGAAGAACAGCGCAAGGCGTTAGAAGACATCAAGCGATACTTGGTCTCGCCCCCAGTCCTGGTTCCCCCTCAAACGGGTAAGCCGTTTAAACTATATTTATCAGCCGATGAAAAAGCTATTTGGGTCGGCTCTAGTCCAAGAGTTTGAAGGCAAAGAACGGGTGATTTATTACGTTAGTAGAAGACTCCTGGATGCCGAAACAAGATATCCTCCAGTAGAGCGTTTGTGTTTGTGTCTTTACTTCTCGTGCACCAAACTCAGACACTATCTACTGTCGGCAGAATGTATAGTCGTATGCAAAGATGATGTGGTAAAATACATGCTGTCATTGCCGATATTGAAAGGACGAATCGGTAAATGGATTTTAGCTTTATCAGAATTTGATCTGCGTTACGAATCGGCAAAAGCCGTCAAAGGCCAAGTCATGGCCGATTTCGTCGCACAGCACTGTGGGCCGGAGATCGCCTTCTTGGAACTAGCGCCTTGGCAGTTATTTTTTGATGGGTCCTCATGCGGAGTCGGATCGGGAATCGGCATCGTCCTCATATCGCCTCGGGGGGCAAGATATGATTTTTCTCTGCCGATAGAAAACGCCGCCACAAACAATCAAGCAGAATACAGAGCTGTATTAAAAGGCTTACGATTATTGAGGGAAGTCAAGGCCGATTCTGTTGAGATCTTCGGAGATTCGATGCTGATTGTGGATCAACTAACCGAAAGAGCTGAGTGCAAAGATGACATATTGCGAATCCATCACGAAGATTGCTTACAGCTTTTGAAAGAATTCAGATCGGCAATAATCGAGCACGTCCCAAGAGACCGTAACGAGGAAGCAAACAGACTCGCTCAACACGCATCTGGGTATCGGCCGATTCCAGGCGCCATGGCCTTAGAGCTTGCAGCTGATGATTGGCGTAAAGAAATTGCCGATTACCTGAAGGATCCGGCTAAAAAGGTGGAACGACGAGTGCGCTTTCACGCTACCAAGTACGTATTGCTCGAAGATGATCTATTCTACCGAACGATCGATGGTGTTCTTCTTAAATGCCTTGGGACAGAAGAAGCCAAGACTCTAATGGGAGAAATCCATGAAGGGGTATGCGGAGCTCACCAATCAGCACACAAGATGAAGTGGATGATCAGAAACAACGGGTACCATTGGCCCACGATCCTCGAAGATTGTTTCAAATACTATAAGGGTTGTCAGGAATGTCAAAAGTTTGGAAATGTCCAGCGTGCACCCGCATCGGCCATGAATCCCATCATCAAACCATGGCCGTTCAGAGGGTGGGGAATAGACCTCATCGGCCAAATTTATCCACCATCAAGCAAGGGGCACAAGTTTATCCTGGTTGCCACTGATTATTTCACCAAATGGGTGGAGGCAATCCCACTAAGGACCGTGACGTCGGCTATCATGACTGATTTCGTAAGGGATCACATCGTCTACCGATTCGGTATCCCTCAAACTATAACAACTGATCAAGGAACAATGTTCACATCGGGAGAATTTGAGGAATTCACGACCGATATGGGCATCAAATTGCTAAATTCTTCTCCATATTACGCTCAAGCCAATGGGCAAGCAGAATCCTCCAACAAAGGAATAATCAAGTTGATCAAAAGGAAGATTGAAGAATGCCCGAAGAAGTGGCACCTATGTTTGACCGAAGCCCTATGGGCATACAGAATGGCCTGTCATGGGGCGACCAAGTTATCCCCCTATCAGTTGGTATACGGTCACGATGCAGTACTTCCATGGGAGTCAAGGGCAGGATCAAGGCGCATTTCACTTCAGGACCAGTTGTCGGCCGATGACTACTCGGCTCTGATGAAGGAAGAACTTGATGACTTGGCCGGCCAACGACTGAGAGCTCTAATAAGCATCGAGGAAAATAAAAAGAGAGTAGCCAGGTGGTACGATAAAAAGGTCAAAGTCAAACAGTTCTCCCCTGGAGATTTGGTATGGAAGTTGGTACTACCGATCGGGTCGAAAGATCCTAAATTCGGCAAATGGTCTCCTACCTGGGAAGGGCCGTATAAAATCGGCAGATGCGCTCCAGGGAATGCGTATATTTTGGAAACAACAGAGGGAGAAGAATTCACTAGGGCTCTGAATGGGAGGTACTTAAAAAGATACTACCCGAGTATATGGGTCGGGGCCTAAAGGGATAAACACAGTCAAAAATGACCGACACGACTCGGTTTTAAGACGCATATGAAATCGACCGGGACGGCCGATTATATTTATAATGGCCGATTACATTTATTCGGGCCGATTACATTCGTTCGGTACGGGCGACCGATTACATGGCCGACAAAACACTAAGTCGCCCTTAGAATAAAAAATACAGCAACTAATTATTCTTTTTCTTACGCTCCCTCTCAGCCCGACCTAACTTTATCATGAGTCGAATGTATTCTTCTTCTATGGCCTTCATTGAACTCTCCGCTTCGGCTTGGCGGGGGAGATCTACGGGAAGGCGCGAGGCCTCCGCCGCCGCCAGAATGACGGGCCGAGGAAGCATGCGGACCCCATCAGTGGAAGGCCGCAGGTTCCGAAGAAGCGTACGAGCCCTATCGGCAGGAAGCCGCGAGTTGCCGTTCCTTTCCAGGAAATCCAGGATCGTGCAGGTCGACGAAGTGATGTCACCACCAGGAACGTTGCGGCGATGACCCCTCATGGCTCGAGACATATGGCGGTGTTCGTTCACCACGGCGTCCAAGACTACTCGAGCATCTGCGGTGATATGGTCTTGGAGCTCCGCCCGATGAGCTAAAATCAGAACTTTGTCCTCCGGGGTCAGAGGGTCCTCAGAATGTAGGCACTCGATAGCGCGCACAAGCTCCGAACTAAGGCGTTGAGGCTGAAACAGAGAGGGAATAAGTTGGCGCATTCATTTCCTAAGATCTGGAAGGAGAAGGCGAAGCGTCACCTGGTTGACGGAAGAGGACGACGACGAAGCCATAACAAAGTGGTTACGCCGATGAGAGGAAGAGGAAAAATGGGATGGGAGCCAAATCAATGTTATCGGGAGGAAGCGCCGGGGTCGATATTTATGGGGAAATACAGTGAAATTTGTTGAGGCCACATCCCATCGGTAATAAGGGAGGCAGTAAATAGAAGGCATCACGAAAGATCAGTCAAAAACGGCAGTAAATGTTCGTACAAAACGGTCAGTGTTTTACAGATTACCCAAAAGGGTATCGATAGCCGTGATGGCCCGACGCCGGATCTGATCGGCAGAGTCAAGAACCCGTTGGTCTTCTTCTGCCGATCCAGGAACTTCCGATGCGGTGCGGTGGAGTCTCAGAGCCTCCTGGGCAAGACGCTGCCTCTCCCGTGTCAAATCGGCGATAGCCGAAGGCAATTCTTGAAGTCTGCTCTCTTCGGCGCTGATGGCCTTGGTCACTTGTTCCATCTCTTTGGCAAGGTCCGCCCTCCGTCGTTTGAGGCGATCTATTTCACTAATGATCGCCGGCCGTGAATCTTCCAAGACATGGATCCGCCGATTCGCTTCTTGAGCCTGGTGCTTGAAAGCATTTTCATCTTCACGGATCTTGGCCAGTTTCGCGCGGTCAGCCATATGACGAAGGGCTCTAAAAACGGGAATCCTCATGGACTCAATAAAAGCCGCCGGTGCCAACGCCTCTTCCGCTTCCTCTGGTACTCGTCCGCTGACGTCACTAAAAAGTTGCCGAATCGGCGAAGCATCCTCTACCAATCGGCCGATATCCCCTTGAAGGAGGGATCGGATATTGGTAAGCTTAGCCCGGACGTCGTCAGGGACGGAGCTTAAGGCAACTTGGCGAGAAGAAGTCTCCTCATCATCAGAGAGAGCGACTGCAAAAGAGAAGAGACTGTTGTTGGGAGAGTCCTGTTCCTGAAAAGAATAAAGAAAAAAGGGTAAATCGGCAGGGGAACAGAGTAAATCGGCTGGTGAGGCTGGTTCAAGAACTTACCATCTTAAAACGGATTTCCTCATGCTGCGCTTGTAGAGCCGTTGTGTCTTCTTCAGTGGCCTGAGTCATGGGTTCATCCGATGAAGAAGACTCTACGACAATCGGCACGGTGCTCGGACCGGCTCCCTGGGAAGGAATCGGTTGTCGAGGAACGCTTGGTGTGCCGATGGTCTGCGTCGAGGGATCGGTTAAATATGTTATGCAAATACCCGAAGGGAGTCCATAAGACAAGTACCGTACCTCAATGGATGAAGGCAGGGGCGTGTTGGCATCCGGTCGAGTTGTCACTGACTGTGATATTTCCATAGAAGAACCCTAAGAAGCACAAAGTGAACAAGAATTAATGCCGAGTTGACAAATCGGAAGTGATAAAGCTTGAACTCACTTGTAAAGCTTCCAGCAATAGTGAGGCGGCAGCCGCTCCGGCTTGTGTAATGGCTTGAGTATCAGCACTTTGTGTGGCCGGGGGCGGTGCAGTCAAGACTTCTGCCGATGCGGGTACAGGAGGGTCCGCCGATGCCGTACGAGCCCGGACTCGGCGACTGGTTTTCTTGACGACCTTCTTATGAACCTTCTTCGATCGGCCAGCAATCATGTCAACTGACGGAGCGTCGTAGCCGATAAGAGGATAAGTGGTGTACGGATAGCTCTCCATTAGCCGACCACTGCGGCTGTGTGTTGGAGGGGCCTGACTCTCAGCCTAAAGAGACAGTGAAATCATTAGTGCTCAATCATGTTGAAAAGAATAAAAATCGGTAATCAGAAATACCTCGGCGTTGGGATCAATGTTGGCCGGGTCTAGAAGGTTGCAGTATGCCGATGCTGAGTTGCAGAATAAGAATTGCTTCCATTCAGCCCACCAAAGCTTGAACGGTTGGATGGCAAATGGGTATAATAGCCATTCATTCAAATTAATCGTACTGGAGTCCGGAATTCGGTCTCGCAGCCGACAATAATCCAGGCCAGTTTTAAGCGCTTCTCTGAACTTGATTCGGCCAGCAAAATACACTCGTATCGGCAATTGACCCATGCCGAATTGTCGTGCAGCACTAGATGGGTTGTAGAACTCATATGTAGGGGCATCTTTCCCCGAAAAGAAGTTGGCCGGTAAAAGTCCTGGTTTGATCAATTCTTCATAAAGGTTTTCATCAAATCGGCCAGAGGTCGAATCAAAGCAGGAGGGGAGTTCGAAGACTGGGATGTCTCGTTGGTATGGAAACCAGATAGTTGCGTCCTCATTAAATCCATTATAGAAGCACCGAAAGTACTCGGCTACCTTTGTAGCGGAATACGCACAACCTGGAAAAGCTGACGCTGCTTCACCATAAGACATGCATCGGCGACGCTCGGTGGGATCTTCCGCCGATTCGATATTAGGAAACATCATATGGTCCACTGGCTGCCGGGTGATCCTGTTCATGTAAAGGTTCAACCATAGATTGACGAACCACCAAGGCCCACCTGGGTTGCCGATTGGTTCTCCCTTGGAGAGTTTTGTGCCGATTTGATGGAGCATATGGTACACGGCACCCAGAAGATGTTTCCCGAGAGGGACGCGGTCTCCTTTCGACAGTGCTTCAGCTAAAGATTGGGTATTGGTTGTTGGGCCGGCGGCTCTTCCACAGAAGAGGTGTTTTTCGAGCCACATCATCAGGAAAGCGGTGTGCTCTCTGTTATCAACAGTACCGGTCTTCTTATTATCATTAATGAAACCCTTCCAGCCGCCGATTCTTCTCGTGTCCAGCCGATGCGATGGTACGGTCAGAAGTTGGAAGGGCGTGTCAGGGGAGGATATATCCAGGCCGGTCAAGAGGACCACATCGGCCAGAGTGGGGGTCATAGGACCATGACCAAATAAGAACGCATTGAGCGCGTCAGACCAAAAATAGGAAGCTGCCATCACTAGCGGCTCATTTTTCTCCATTTGCGACAGAGAAAGGTTGATACATTGGCCGATTTTGAGCTCATCCCATGAAACGCCCCTTGACGCGGATACTCGTTGGTACCATTCCCTCCAACCTGGGGTTTCGTTCGGCCAGGATCTAAAAGTGCTTGCCCATTGATCTAAGTTCATATCGGACCGTTTGAAAGGTATCCGATCAGTTTCCAAATCTATAAGAATCGCCGGATCTGGGTCTCCCATGGGACCAAGGCAAACAAGGCCAGGACTGCCCGTGAGGTGAATAGTGATTCTATCTCTAACCGCCTAAAGAGGAAAAAGGGGCATAGGAATGTAAGGAGTAGATCTAAAATATTGCCGATAAGGAGGGGATTCGGTATTTACCTCTGGAATAAAGTTCTGAGTAATCGGCGTGGCCGCCGATATTGGCGTAGATGATGGGACTGTGAAAGGAACCGCCATTGGGATTTCTGATGAAGCCCTTGCATCTGTTGAAGAAGTGACGGCCGTCGCTACCTCCACCGGGGGCATTGTCCCTGGAGCATCGCGTGATGGGGAATTGCCAGAGGGAGTCGCCATTGAAGGAAAAAGGGGAAAAGGTGATTGGAGCTGAAACTGGAAGACTTCGATGGCAAGATTGAAGAAAGAGGGAGGCGCGCGCGTTGGAAAAGAGATATGAGCTTGAAGATGAGTTGCGGTGAAGTGATATTTATAGGGTGCCTGAGGAAAGGGTAAAGATGGAATTTTCACCGTGCCGGCGCGTCGAGTTTTTCGGGGTAGTGGCTGTCGTGGGCGCACGTTTCAAAAAAATTGCAATGATCAGCCGGGAGACCGCGAAACGGAAGGGTATTTTCATTGCGGCCGTTTCGGAGAAGAGGTTGTAAAGAATTTCGAAGTAAAGACTATGTTTTACTCCGAAACTGGGGGGCATGTGTTGACGCCGGATTTCGTCATCAGTAGAATCGGCACCAAAGAGGGAAAAAGGCGAGGAAGTACGGATGGAAATCGGCCAAAAGGTGCTACAGTGCGGAATCGGTCAAGTGGCTTTTACTTCACTTCAGAGTGAATGCGCTAGGTTCCCAATCGGCAATCCTTTGCTGATAAGAAATCGGCCGATCAGGAAGGTGGACTAAGGTGGGCCTGTATGGGCTTGGAAAGATGAAAGGATAAGATGGGGTTCAGCCCACGAAGCGTGGGGTAGTCGGTTTAGCACGGATTGTGCTGGTAGATGTTTGTTTTCTGTTTGAATTAGAGATAGAGTTCTAGTCGGTTAAGAAGATTATGTGTACGGGGCTATAAATAGCTACCTTTGTAAATCTGTAAAAACGACAATCAATCAATACAACAAGTTACTTTATTCTTCATACTTACTTTCGAGCAGGCGACTTCGCCATCACTTTTCCTTCTCACGAGTTCGTGCGGGTTGGCAGGGCTGCATCATCTTGATCTCCGGCCGATTCTGTAAGTTCCGTTTATCGAATAATATCTAAGCTTTAACTCCCGGCGCATCGCTGTTGTTTCGTTTGGATTTATTCATCAGTTATCGATATCGACTAGATTCATAGGTTTTTGCCTGTTTTCCTAGTTTTTATCACCAGTTATCCCGCTAGGAATCGGTAGTGTCGGCTTTCATTACTTCCTGTTGCCAGATCCATCTGCTGCCGATTAGATCTTTTCCGAGCGCTGTTACTACGTACCTTGTACCGATTACTTTAGTATTTTTCTATCTACAAGGCTACAGGAATCGTGCTGTCTTGTAGCCGATTCCATTACCACAGTAAATCGGTCGATCTGCCGATAAGCTCTCTCGATCGGAAACTTAGCCGATCGTAGTTACCGAATTTGACACGTGTTTTTCCTTGCCAATCAACAGGTCAGATTGGCTGGCACGCCGCGTGAACCGCACCAGGGCATTCACCCGAACAGGAGCTAAGCAGATTCTCCCGGGTCGTGTGTCGGCCGCTGGGATTCGGTTGACCGATTTCTAGCGCTAACACTTTGTCACGCCAGGCACGATGGCACGACAAAATCACGTTGTGCCACATGCATTGGCATGACAGGAGCGTTCCACATTACCGACTCCTGCCAGCGTGGTGGCCTTGTTGCGCCAATGCATGTGGTGCTACAACGTGATCCTGTCGCACCACGCGGATTGGCGCGACCAAAAGGGTCACCGGATGGAAATATTTGCCGGGAGGGGTTATTTTTAAAATTATATTAAAAAAGGATTAAATTAAAAAAATCTTAGAGGCACGGACGTGTGCGGACGGGAGGCGCACGGCCAACCGGCCAGGGCTAAGGTTCCGACATGCTGGTCTGACTTCACGTCAGGTGGGCTAATGGGCTGATCTTTTTATGCCATTTTTATGAAACTTGTTCTGAGTCTTCTTAAGCCTCACCCCGGGCTGCAGCCCGGGGCCCAAATCAGCCCCTGCCCACGCCACCCGTTCCAAACCCTCGCTAAGTCCTCTGGATCCCACCTTGGGCTTCCCTCAAGAGGCTCCAGCGAGGATTCTGAGCTCCTCCGAGGCTCCATCTCTTTCCCAGGGTTCGATCTCCGGTCTTCATATCAGCCTCGGAACTTGTCTCCGTGGACGTGGTACCTGGAAAACATCTGAAGAGCAAGGTACACATACGTGGTCATCAACAAAGAAAGAAGCGAGGGTGAACAACGAGGAATCCAAACCCTTTAGACCTCTCTCTTAACCCTCGAGTGCTGGGGTGGGAACCCCACGCTTTTTTAGTTTGTTCTCAAAAGTAATTTACGAGACCCGAGGGTTATATATGCACCTATAACTTTAACCCAAACTCCTTTGAACCTTCTCGCAAGCTTCGGCCGTGAAGACACTACGTCCGTTGATGCGAGGATCTTTCCGAGGGTAAGAATATCATATCCCCGAATCCATGAAATTAATGATCGCTCATAAAAAATGTTACCCTCGAATATCGGAGGAGAAAAGAGACAGAATTAAAAGAGGACACGTGTTTGCTTCTAGTTATGTGACGTTTCGGCTTTCTCGTACAGTTTGAGGCATCCTTTTGCACCCGTTACGCCCCGAAGGTCCGGGTCTGTTCCGTTACCTTCGCTATCGCTTGACAACCCTTGTTTCATTTTCAAATTGTGCTTTAAGATTCGTGCCATCCAAAATTCGACGTTTCCTGTGCTGATTGAGTCAATAGAAGGTTAGGTTTCCCTTTTACTATGTATGTCTTTGCCATGGCCTTTTTTGCGCACAATTTTCTATTTGAGTTTTTTTACTCTTAGTTTTTGTTTAACTTGCTAGCACAATGTAAACCGCGAGGCCAGCTACATCAGAGGAGCTTGCTGAGATGGAAAGCGGGAACAAGGGGCGGAACCGAGGGTTACCAGGAGCGGTCATCTAGCTCTGACGCCCGGGGAGTGAAGATTTGGCTGGAGTTGATGCCGACCCTCGGGATCTTACCGAAGTCAAGGTAGCTCTGAAACCTACTCTTCGCTTTGGCCATTCCCTGGTCTCACAGACCACCATCGATTTCTATATATCGAAAGGATATTTTTCCGGAGGTGTTGCTAGGCTGCCTGGTGATGATGATGAGGTAATTCCATGACCCAACCCTGGCGAGGTTGTGGTTTTCTGTGACTGGGTTGTTTCATTTGGGGGTTTCATTTCACTCTAGATGATGTGTCAGTCTGGAAACAGTAAAATGAAACTTGCCATTGAGAATGGCATAAGTGAATGCATATCTTCAGCAGAAGTTGATTGCGTTGTGTTGAATTCATTACTCTTTGCTGACAAGGACAGGTCCTACGTCCTCTTCTGCTCACGCTCACACATGTATCTCCTGGTGTTACATAGGACCCCCACAATTGCGACAGATTGCCGCAATTTTTTGTTGTGTCTAGCAATGTCAGTATCAGCATAGCAAGATCATATAAACTTTTTGCCAGTACCTAATTTTGTATATGTATTTTATCTATAACGAATCAGCGAACACCTTATTTTCATATGCTCAATGTCAACATCACAGAGAACGCTTCAGTCATTGAACAAGATTAATAATGGAAGGGGCAAATCCTTAATGCATTGATAAGAGACACAGTCGTCGGTGAACAAAGATGCCTCTCATAGCACCGAAAAAGGCAACAGAACATCAGAGCTGGGTGGTCACCAGTCCAAGCTCCCAAAATATCACCAAAGCTTGGTGGATGGTCACCAGTCCAGACACTGAAACACTTAGTAGGGTAACTGACTCGAAAGACCAAACGATGGCCAAAAGAGAGGAAGAGAAACTGCAGGAAAAGAATACATAAGGCTCTTCCGGTGCAGAAAAACTAGAGGACACGGGTTCGCGAGCATCGCTGCTTAGTAACTCCACATGCATCTCAATCAACCCTGCCAAAACACCAGAGATGTTATCAGCACATTGGCATAGCCAGCATAGCGTCTAGCATGTAAGCATCTGCATAGTGACATCATACAAACTTCAACTTTAGCTTGTTAAGGAAAATTATGCTGATCCAGATTTGAACAAGGATTTGCACTTTTGCGGATAGCATGCCAAAATTGATTGATGAATTATTTAAAACATGTACATGCCAAGAGTTTGAAGCACATCACAGAGTAGCAGCACAGCACAAGTCTTCTTTCAAAAGTCTGTCTGATGGGAACAATTTTTGCATTTCACTTCACTCTGTTAATGCAATTTTAAGCCGTGATGTGTGATCCAGGCTTTATATTTGAAATCATTTATATAAGATAAACATATGTTGGTATTTTGTGCACTGGACCACTTAATTCTTTCACATACATTGCAAACAGTCTTAAGCACGTGGAGTTTTGTGAAAAGAAGGGCACAAATTCAGGCCATAGGCAGAGGCACTTTACCTCCATGTCGATGTCATTATCCTTTGATGCTTCACCTGTCAAAATGAAGAACCACATTTTGGTTGAATCTTAGTGCCATAATAATGTCAAGAATTTATCCATATCAAATTCTAGTTATAGGTCATAATCCCTACATCCTATGTTCAATAGACTAGTAAGACGCATGATATCACTATTTCAGAAGGAATATATTTTCTAGACATATTTTAAGTATTTTGGGCATCAAAACTGGACCAGTATTTAGGATCTACGATACTTTGTATGTTTTATCATATAAATGAATATGTGTCAACAAACATTAGTAGACGTAAGGTTTAGCTCAACAGAATGTCATAGGAAAGCAAAGCATTGTAAGTACTCTGCACACCCCCATTACAGCTAATCAAGGCACAATTAAACTACATCCAAGTAATGTTATTATGGACTGATGATTAATTGTAGTTTATGTCTTGCAACTCCCTGATCAAACATTCTGTAGTGACTCAGTAGGGTCTCGACATGCATGCAAATGTTTTCATTTTAGGAGTAATGTTATTGTTCCTTTTACAACAGATCAAAGTACCCAGTATTGCACATTTGACAGCTTAAGAATGACAAAAACACATACAGAATTGCTGATGCTTGCTCTTTCTATAGAACATATCTTACTCTAAGATGATACCGCATAAAAAAGGAAGTTACAGCCTTAAATATTTTCTCCAAGAGAAAGGTTTACATGCCCATTACTTAATGGTCAGAAAGTTTCTTTTTTTCCAAAAATGGATTTACCTCCAGTTAATTCTGATGTCCACAATGCTAAGTTGTCCTTCAGAAGCTGCATCATAAGTGTGCTATCCTTGTAAACCCCCTCACCAGCAGCATTAATTTCAGTAAGAGCCTCATCAAATGCTTGTTTTGCCACTTGGCAAGCTCTGAAAATAGAAAAAAACATGAAAATTCAGTGACTGAAGTTGATGCTTTTTTATAAACCGGTGGCCCATCAAGCAGCATACCAGGATGACAACAAATCTACCATGTTCCAAACATGCTGCATCCAAGGGAGAAAAAAATACCGTCGTCTAACATCTTCCTAAAGAAAGGGCTCAACCCACAAATCTACTATGTGCCCTACTAGCATCCAGTGGGTTCAGGCTGTATATAACTAAACATTGCACTTGGGGTTTAATTATGTGAGTGGCTAAATGTCTCATGATGCCTATTGGGGGAAACAAAATCAAATTTAACTTACTGATAAACCATCTACTAGAGGCGAACAGTCCATTTGAAAGTAGGCCCATGTTTCAAAACAAGCATGACTGAATAGGAATATCTATCTTACAATTTGAAACATCAATGGAAAGAGAGAAAGGAGCCATTGAGGATGAGTGACCTCTCATGAGAGTTCATTATCTCATAAAAGAAGACCGAAAAATTGAGGGCAAGGCCAAGCCTGATTTGGTGAGCAGGTGAGAGTTCACTGGAGGCGACAACCA
This sequence comes from Setaria viridis, assembly GCF_005286985.2. Taxonomy (NCBI): domain Eukaryota; kingdom Viridiplantae; phylum Streptophyta; class Magnoliopsida; order Poales; family Poaceae; genus Setaria; species Setaria viridis. The sequence continues at coordinate 34,136,771 of NC_048270.2, forward strand.
TGGCATGCTGCAGCAAATGTTTGTTATTTCAACAGGAAGAGAAAGGCTTTTCTGAAAGATTCGTTTGAGCCCATGTAAAATACTTGGAAGATTCTGAACCTGGTATGCCATAAGTGACTGATCAGCAGCAGCCTTCTTTTCAGTTCCAGTGCTAAATTCAGCCAAGTAACGATAGTAGTCCCCTTTCCTGCAACAGTTTAGGAGTCATATCCAATGCAGGTATGGAAAAGATTGTGGAAGTAGGAGTATCATGTGAACATGCATGCACTATAGAGAGAAGATTATCATTGAAATGATAGAGAAGCGGACCTAGTGTCGAATGGATTACTAGGGTCACATCTAGACAATGTAAAATTCCTAGTATCATTCTACCGTGTCATATACACAAGGGACTGATGGAGTGCTTCAGAACTAGTGAAGCACCATCCAATTCTCTAATATTGCTGCACCGAAAACATTAATGAACGACATAATGAGAAACTAAACTAATCATTGTACATATTTTCCAGAAATAAAGAAGAGCATTAAAAAATTTTCACCATCCTTGTGTAATGGAACCAATTTTGCAAGACTGCATAGCAGCCTAACCTCAGATATAGAGAAGTTCATAGTAAAAAGACTAAAAGGCAGGACAATGTAAAACTAGTGTTGTATCATTAAATAATAGCCCGACTCACTGAACAGTTGGAGACCAGGAGCTTGATCTACTCTTTAAATCTTATTTCTTTTTTTCTTTTGGAATATCTTACATGATAGAAAGGTAATAATAATAGTACTTTTAAGCTTTCTGCCTTTGCATAGATTGATTAAACTTAAGTCAAACTAAATCCAACGACCGTATTTTAATTCCACTAGGAAAGAAGCAGCACCTTGTTTATATATCAAAAAAACAAAAAAAAAAGTCTACAACTAAGTATAGTGCCATTTCGAGAAGTAGCACTGTGCTCATCTAAAGGAATTGGAAATGTGCAGTTTTCTTTTCTTTTATTTACATAATAGTGGTACCTTTTAAAACAGAATGGAAGTGGAAACGAATTTTGGGATCCGGTGGCAAAAACATATTCAGGTTAGCCATGGAGAAATGACACACAAGTTACCAAGCCATAACTAGACAATTTTTCCTCTTTTTCTGAACATTCTATCAAGTTCAGTCATCAAAGCTTAGGAAAGGATTTACCATTAAATCTTTTGGAGGAAATAAGCTCTTCAAAGACATTTGAGCTCAAAATTGTATATAGTTTTGGCAAAAGATTGCGATATCAAATTTACCTGGAAAGTTAATGAGATTTTGGATAGAAAATTAACTCTGGACATAATAATCAGAAAACAGTAAGAAAAGCAGAAGGCAAATGAAACAGAGCACTGAAACAAGGAACCTACATACATCTTATAAAAGAACACAACATTTTCACCCGAACTGGCCAAGGGAAGGCAATGAATAGCGATGATTGACAGTACTTCATTGCAAACCTTCCTTAGTTCGCCTTCTACTTTCTTTTTGTAGGCATCTATCATCACACCAGCCTGATCACCACTTGTCAACTTTTGCTCAAGTGAACAAATGATTCTCCATGATGCCCTCTTTGACCCAATAGTATTTTTGAAACCTACTGAGAATAAATGCCTTTCTTCAGCATTCATATCCACATCCATCCTAGCAAGCTTCTTCATAAATTCCACCATATCTGCCAGAACAATCATGAATTGAGTTAAGATATAGGACTAACTTCAGCTGAACAAGCGTAATTAAATATGGATGCACATAGCATAACTAATTAAGGGGCGTTCTGAATACTGTAATCATAACCTAACCTGAAGTGTTAGTTCTGGGACAGAACAGGTTACGTTATAAAGACATATTAGTTTGTCATGTCAACCTATTCATTCTCTTCGTAGTTTGAAAAATTAGACATTATATCGGTTAAGTCACCGCTTTACATTAAAGTTACATGTTGGAAAGTCTAGATTGAAGTCAAAAGGTGTTTATTTTTCTCACCAACTTCACTGACTGCATGAAACCATTACTTGGTTCTACAGTAGAAATTCACTAAACTTATGCAAAAACTATGTTTTTATGCCTTTTTTTTGCCAAAGGAAGAGGAAAATGGCCTGCTAAACTGATTCCTAGGAGGCAGGAGGTTCGTGGAAACAAAGGACTCACAGGAAGAATAGTGATGAACTGGAAGATTATGGTCTCTGAACTTTTCAGAAAGAGCATTGAAGCATAGGCAGAGACGCTTGCAACCTAGTGCATCTCCAAATTAACGCAACTAGGAGCAGTATGGAAGTAATGGTATGCTTTCTATGCCAAAATCAACCTCTTAGTGCCCATGTCAAGATATTGATTGACAAGAGTAAGTTAAAGAATCCTGCATGATCTAACAAGATAATTTGCAGTCCAAAGACATAAGAGATGGGTACCTGGTTACCTGAAGATGGGTAAAAACAATTTAAAGGAGTCTAGAGTTATGCTATTCCAGTATGGTAGGATGCTAGACTGCTAGCTCACACCACACTAGAGACTAGACAGAAAAAAGGATATGACTTTATAAATTGCTGAACTTCTATTAACATTAAACTAGAACTTGAAATGTGAAGTGTGAAGTAGATGGCAGGTTCCACATTTCCACTTATCCACTTATTACACACTTTCAGAGTCAAATAGATTATGTGTTGTAACTTGTAAGGATGTGAATGGAATGGATAGAGATCTATGAGTATGTTTATCCATTGTCATGCATCATCCATGACTCCAAGATCATTCTTTTCCTACAGATGAACATACCAATGAATAAGCAAGCAACTCAAGGGCACCCAGCACACAGAATTGGGCCCCACAAAACATCATAAACATATAATCTACTCTGATCGGCCAAGCTACCATTCTCCCCTCTTGCAAAAACAAATCGATAGTCCCAGAAACAATCAAAACCAGTCAGAACACACTCAGCAGTCACAAGATTTGACCCAAAATGGTCACAAAAAAGTCGTATTTTTTCAGGAAACCAGAACATTCGTACCATCACTGCTGGAAATGATCAAAATTGCCCCTAAAATAAACAAGGAGTAGCTGCAACTAGCCCCAAACCATCATAGAAGGACCTGACCAGTCAAACCATACACATTCAGAAGAATAAAAAAAACATAGCAATTGGGAGCAGATTACTGTTCACGCGTACAAGCAAGTGAGCAAAGACGACTAATCCAAACACACATGAGCGACAGAAGAAGACCACAATTTATCCCCAAATTCCGCCAAAGAACGGACCATGGATTTCCCAAAATGCAAGGCACCAGGAACAACAACACTGCACACAAGCAAGGTGCAAACGAGAACAAGGGAGATCCCTCACCATCGTATCACTCGGCAAGCTTTGGCCAGGCACACGACCTTCTCCCGCTCCTCCATCTCCTCCACCTCCACCAATCCCCTTCGTACTAGGCTTCCTGGCTTCCCCTCTCCCATGTCCCAACTCCCAAGTTGCCCCTCTTCACCTTCCTAAAACAGAAGGTGTGCTCCTCCCTAGCCATTTCCTACTTTTGGGACCGAATGGCTCACTTCTTGCTGATAGTGTCCGGTGTCCCCATATATTTGGTGCTTTCTGACTAGCAGCAGCAGCAATGATTTCGGTCTAATCTGAATATACTGATAGTTATTTTTGTTTGTCATGTCAACCAATTCATTCTCTCTGCTGTTGCAAACTTATATGCTGGAAGGTCCAGAAGTGAAATCGAGAAGGTGTTTCTTTTTTCTCACTAACTTGACTAACTGCATGAATCCGCTTGCTACCATAATACAAGCTATTACTGAACTTGTGTAAAACTATGATTTTATGTCATGATTATTATTTACTTCCAAAAGGTCTATCTTATTTTTACCAAAATAAGAGAACTATATATAATAAGTAGGGGATGCTCCTACTGTTTCATAAAAAAAAATAAGCAAAGCTAGTTCCTAGGAGGCAGGATTTTCCTGGAAACAAAAGATTCATAATCACGGTGTGTGCACCTTTCAGAGGGAATATCGACGTTTAGACGGCTAGAAGAACCTTATAGTGCACCTCCAAGATTAATGGAACCAGAAGCAATATGAAAGTAATCACATGTTTTTTTATGTCAAAATCGATCTCATAGTGCTCAGGTCATGACATTGGCTGACAGGGCCCAAGTTAAAGAACCCTACACGGCATAATGAAATAATTTGCAATCTAAAGACATAAGTCATAGGTGATGAGCATCAAATCGTGACCAAATTACAAAGGATAATGGGCGCCAGCAGATGGGTAGAAACAATTAAAAGCAGTCTAGAATTATGCCATTCCACCATATGGGGTTGCTAGGCTGCTAGCTCAAACCACTCTAAACAGAAAAAGGATACGACTTTATAAATTGCCTAACTTCTTTACACACTAAACTAAATCTCAAATGCGAACATAGATGGTGGGTTCCACAGTTTCACTTATTCCACACTTGTAGAGTCTAATAGTTGTCATGCGTACTAGGTTATAAATAGAATGGATGTCGTGCACCATCCATGGTACCAAGATCGTTCTTTTTCTCATAGAACCATCAAAAGCAGTAGAAAAGGAACTCTATGGGCACTCCACAGTCAACTCATAGAGTCGGCCCCCACAAATCAACAGAAACATATAACCTCATTATTCCCTTCAGCAGGCACAAATCGACAGAACTAAAGCAACAGAAACCTGTCAGAAACACTCAGCAACAGCAAGATTGCTCCCAAAATTGCCATCAAAATGATTGTCTTTTTCTCGAAGCGGTCCCCCAAAAATCAACGAAATGTTCCTGAAATTAGCCCAGAATCATCACAGTAGGGATCCACCGATCGAACCGATACACATTAATAGGATTTTTGCTCCATTACGGAAGAAACCCCCTAAAAAAATCGCTGCAGCGGCCGGTAGGTCACTGTTCAGACCTTGAAGCCAGTAAGCCAAGACTGATGCAAACGCGCTGGATCGAAGTCGAACGACGCCCAATTCCTTTCCGACAAAGAACAGAGCACGGATTTCCCCAAAATGCAGGGCACCAAGAACGACGGCACTGCAGACAAAGCATCAAGCAAGGCGGAACCGGGTGGATGGGATCCCTTACCGTCGTATCGCTCGGCCTGCTCGGCGAGCTTGGCCAGGCACACGACCTTCTCCCGCTCCTCCATCTTCTCCCCGGCCGATCCCCTTCTGGCTCTCGCTCTCCCGACTCCTCAGTTCCCCTCTTCACCTTCCTAAAACGGAAGGTGCGCTCCCCTTGCCTTTTTCTACTTTTGGGACCGGATGGCTCAGTTCTTGCCGATGGTGTCCCCATCATATATGTGGTGCCTTCTGATTAGCAGCAGCAGCAGAAAATGATTTTGGTCTAATCTGAATGTACTGATTGCGATTTTTGTTGTGGACCTTCTGCTGACAGTTGGACATTTCCCTTTGGCCAGAGGAAGCTCCCATCCACAACCATACATTAATCATTTCTTCTGATTTACATTGGTGAAGGGAAAAGATCATGCTTACACCTTTAGTAAACTTTTTTTAAAATTTTAAAGAGAGGGTGACTTGGTTCTTTGGGAGTGTTAGGTAGATAGCACCAAATTAAACAAAGATGGAAATGTGTTTGACTTTTCTTATCACTATTTCTACATTTCAGTTGTTCTTACTTCTTGGAGAAATTTTGGAACACCTTTTTTTCTCCTCCCCCAGCATAAAGAAGGATATCAACAATGACTAGGCAAAGGAACTGGAGTATAAAATCGAGTTTGGTTATCCTGGACAGCTCCTCAAATTAACTAATATTATCCTCTCCTCAACCTGACTTTTTGTTTCTGTTTTTGAAGCTCACTTCTTTTGATCTCCTTTTTTTTTGTCTCCATGGTCAGACAGACAGCTACCACTTTTGATGACAAAAGATAGCATGGCCACCTTTTGTCACATCCAAAATTTCTTATTCCATCCATCATGCAGTTTGCTTTCAGCAGCACTCTGTTTGTTTTTTTTAACTTTGTTGCTCCCTTGCTTAGGTGTCCACGAGATTAGGATTTTGTAATCCCAAATGCATTGTTTAATCGATCATGGGACCATTTGTTTACCGAGGACATGGTGCACGTGTTAGGTGACGGGGAGGGGGAGGTGGTCCCGGGCGGAAAGAGTTTGGACCGAGGGACGTACGGCAATCGAAGCTTTACAACTCGACACCTAGGTTCAGTATTTAAAGGAACCTAAGTTTGCAGTACATGGACACATCAAACCAATTGCTCCCTCCATCAAAGTATGCTTAAGGTGTCCCAAACAGGGGCACATCAGCTAGCTTTAAGGTGGTAATTGTACATGTCAATATTTACCATACATGGCTTAATGTTAATGAAGATAACTTTCTCTTATTCATGAGCTAGGGTACAGTAGAAAACAAAGGAAATGGAAGCATTAATAATAATAATAATAATAATAATAATAATAATAATAATAATAAGAAGAAGAAGAAGAAGAAGAAGAAATCTGATATTGTCGGTGAAGCCAACTTTATTGTAGTCTATAGATAATATGTACACTCTTAATAGCTAGTACTATCTACAATCATCGAAGAGGTTCGGTAGGAATAGTGCAGCTTGATGCAAAAATCTACAATATTCTTCGTTTCAAGTCAAGGAATGGAGGAATTTTGTAGGATAGGATCCATTCTATCCTTCAACAACTCTTTGAGGATTTTAAACATGAGCTCCAAGCCCTGCTCGTCAAGTACGCCAGGATTAGTCATTTTGGAAACCCAAATTTGCCTGCCAAAGATCACACCGACTCGCTCTGGTGGGCCCACCACTTGATATTTTGCGAAGCCCAAGTGCGCGCTCGGCGGGGGGCGTCTGGCCCACAACTCTGCAGCCCGCGTGTGCATTGAGGGCCAGGGATGGCAACGGGGCCCGTTCCACGATCCCCCGCGGGGAATTCTTCCATGACGGGGATGGTATAGCAGTCTAATCCCCACGGGGAATGAGACGGGGGGAAAATTGGTCCCCGTCGGGGCTGGCGGGGGCGGGGATGATAGTGCAACCCCCGTCCCGGTATCCCCGCGTCCCCGATCAAAACCAGCAGCAAGCAGCAGTTTGTCGCAACATCTGGCCCAGCAGCCCACGAAGCAACATATGTGCATATAAGTAGCTGCCTAGCTCTAAAATCTCATCCCATATGCTCCCTATCCTCGCTTCCTCTCCCGGACTAGCTGCCGTCGGCCTGGACTCCGGAGCGACGGCGAGTCAGCGATCTCCCCTCGCACTCGAGCCACGAGGGGGCAATGGATTATGGCTCTTATGCCCCCTTAATGATCTAACTTAACGATCTAACTTAGCTTTATTTATTTTTAATTTAAAAATCATATAAATTTATGATCCTATTTTTATTAAGCTTGCTCTTTAATTTTGTTAGACTAAATTAGAGGACCTTCAACTAACCGTAGCCATGGCCCCATGGCAGACGACCGCGCGGGGAGGCCCAAAGTGCTGAGTGCCGTGATGTGCTAGCTGGCGAGAGGAGCTAGAAGCTAGTAGGGAATTTTATATCGTATTTTTTCTTTTGATTTTTGTTTGCTCGGTGGGAAATCTTGCAAATTGTACAGAGTTGTATATGGACGTGATCGGTCTTTGTTTTGTTATTCTTTTTCGTCCTCATTTAATCCCGGATGCTTGAAAGCTTTCTTTGTAAAACGAGATTGAACAGAGAAAGAAATCAGCCTGCATTGAGACAGGGACGGGTTCCCCGTGGAGATTAATTCCCCGCGTGGGGTGGGGATGGGAGCAAAATTTCTCCTAACAGTAGTTCAGCTAATTGGATTGAAGTTTAATGGTTTTAATGGATTGAGTGTTTTTTGAAGTTGTTTAAATTGGTTGTTAATAAGCTGATTTATCAATTGGTTTGGATTTCTTCTAAGAGGAAATAGTTTGAGAGGAAATAGTTTGGGAGTGGTTCAGAGTGAATTGTATTGGTTTGATTCACAAAATAATTTAAGTATTCGATTCTTGATGTGCTTTTTTTTTCCGTACGAGGTAGCTAAACTATTTTGCACAAAGTAGCGGATATTTAAACTGAGTCATCTTTAACAAATTTCAATCAATTTCGTTAAAATTTTAAAGTGTGAACATAAGTTTTAATTCTAAAGTTTAGCTCTTGATGCAGGACCCACATGTATGTTTAGTCACACTATTTTACACAACGTAGTGGGCTGTCAAATTGAGCCATCTCCAACAAATTTTGATGAATTAAGGTGTGAACGCGAGGTTTTAACTCTAGGGTCCGGCTCTTAATGCGGAGCTCAAACGTATGTTTAGCCATACTATTTAGCACAAAGTAGCGGGCAGTCAAACTCTGTCATCTCTAACAAATTTCGATCAATTTCACTAAAATTTTAAGGTGTGAACACGATGTTTTAATTTTAGAGACCAGCTCTTAACGTAGGACCCACATGTCGGACTCACATTTATTTTAAATATATACGAGTTTTTTTATGAGCCCATAGATTTATATAACAAATCATGGTTTTTTATAGCAAATTATGGGTTCTATCAACTAGTAGGGTGGATTGGTTTAAATTTAGATAATATAAATATGGAGTAAGTTGGGTTGAAAAAAATAAATTAACTTGATATGGATTGGTGTGGGATGGAGTTGGATTACAATCCAATTAGCAGGCCTACCGACAACATTCATGGGGATGGGGAAATTTTCCACCGACAGGGACAGGGATAGGAATCCTCTGATGGGGAATTCCTGTTGCTATCGCTGAGGTCTCCTCCAATAGTTGCATATGAGTTAGTTCATATAATATTTTATCATATTTTAATAGGGGGCAGAAGAGTTGTCTCTTGATTAAGAGATAGTTCCATACACGCACTACAAGGTTCTATGTGGATGATGTGTGCAACCATTTATATTATAAGTTATATGCTAAAAGTTAGATCACTGAAGAATTATCTTCTAAGGTGTTTGGATAGCAGGTGTTAAACCTTAGCAGTGTCACATCAGATGTTCGGATGCCAATTAGGAGGACTAAATATGAGCTAATTACAAAACTAATTGCACAGATGGAGTCTAATTCGCGAGACGAATCTATTAAGCCTAATTAATCCATCATTAGCAAATGGTTACTGTAGCACCACATTATTAAATCATAGACTAATTAGGCTTAATAGATTCGTCTCGCGAATTAGACTCCATCTGTATAATTAGTTTTGTAATTAGCCTATATTTAATACTCTAATTAATATCAAATATCTGATGTGATATGTGCTAAATTTTAACTGGAGCCAAACAGGTCTAAATCTAAAGTAAGCCAGCTGGGTACTAGCTCGTACCATAGCTCGTACCATTGGTCATGGGCAGCTTCGGCCGACTGCTTCGGCTTTGCAGAGAGCAAGCAGCTGCAGCACGGGTCTCTGCTTCGGCTTTGCAGCCAGCCGAACAGCGCTTCGTCGCTAGCGGAGACTCCAAACTTTAAGAAGTTTCCGGACTCCCCAGCCCCACCACCCACGTCGCCATCCGCGCCGCCACCCACGTGGCCACGTGGCCCGGGTTGTGGGCCCCGCCTCCCCCACGGCATCACGGTCGGTCCGCCGTCCGCCACACCTGCTGCCACACCGACCGCGAACATGCCACGCCGGCCGCCGCGCACGTGCACCGCACCTCGCACGCATGCCGCCGCCCATACGGCAACTCTCTACGTATGGGCCTGCCAGCTACTGCCGGAGGGGTGTGAATGTGTGATGACTCGGCTCCGCGTGCGTGTATCGCCGCCGGCCGCCGGCCGGGGACACCGAGGCGCCACGCGGCAGCCATGGCGGCGCGGGCGCCAGCACGAGCCAAGGACAGTCGTTTAGTGATGAACTGACGACGATGAAATGTGGCTGTGGCTCGCTCGGCAAAAATAGCTTCTGTTGTATTTTAAAAGAAGGATATGGGAGGTTAAATGTTTAATTTGATCGTGGTTTGGTTGAACTTAAAATCAGTTATAAATTATGTTCATTTGAAATTTCTAAAATAAATGAAAGGAACGGCCTCAATTTATACACTTTTTATAAAATACAAGAGATTAATATTGAATTATACGATAACCAAATTTTTCTTCTTTTTTCATTTTTTCCCGCATCCTCTCTCTTCCGATACCTTTTTCTTCCTTTCACTTTTCTATCCTCTATCCGGCTCCTCTTGTTTTCCTTCTTATCCACTGTTACTTTATCCGCTAGCTGCTGGAACAGGACACCACCGCATCACCACGGCAAGTCGTCAACCACGTGCTCCCTCGCAGAATCTCTCGAAGCTCTGGTCAGCGATGCTACTTTCCTCCCACTCTGCTCTGGCCGCGCCGCACGACGCCCCTATCTCCCTGCTCTGTCCACGCGCCTCCGTCCCCTGCCACATCTCCGCACGTCGCTTCCACCTCTCATCACCATGGGTGTGCTGTCACCCTTCCTCGCCGGCACGAGCTACCGCTGCTCTTCCCCAGCACAAGCCGTCGACAAGCATAGTCAGGGAAGGGTATTTTCGCCAAGCACCATGGGAGGTGAGGGTGAAGCTACGGGGACCTGCTTCTTTTGGCTTCCTCCGCCTAGCTCATTTCGATGACCGGCTCCGATGTAGCTTCACCTCTGAAGGCGTTTTGGCCCAATCTGTTTGGTAGGACTTCAGGTGGAGCTAGTGGAGAAGTATCTCCTGAAACCCACCAAAGGGGATCTAATTAAGCAACTAGCTTAGAAATTGGCCTACTCACACGAAGCATCATGTACAACATAGACAACATTCGATTTCTAAAAAAACAAATATTTGTACGGCTTAGTAAGTATATTTGTTCGCAAATTGTAACGGAGGGAGTTCTTTTCCAAAGACATTTCAAGTCAATCTTACCGTGTACTTGCTGGGGATGCTAGCTTTTTATAGCACAAAGAAATCGAGCTTACTGAAAGATTAGCCGGGACTGGCTGGTGGGCTCAGTCCTGCTCCTCCATTCCAAATTGCAACTCGTTTTATTTTTTCTAGAATATAATGTATGTTTAGATGCATACAAACATCTATGCACCTATAAAAGCTAAAACGATCTACAATTTGGAAAAGATCTAGATACACCTAGAAAAGCCAAAACGACCTACAATTTGGAATGGATCTAGATGCACCTGGAAAAACCAAAATGACGTACAATATAATAATAATTTCTTCAGTGACACAACCAAACAACACAGGGAAATGAGTTAATTAAGCAAAGTCATTAGTTACAGAGCTTCAGACACACACACCTCATCTTAGAACGGTTAATTAAGCAAAGTCATTAGTTACAGAGCTTCAAACACACGCACCTCAGCTTAGATCCTGCTGTTCTGAACTTTCCTCACCTATCTTTGTACTCAAACCAATGTTTTGCAGATCACAGAGCCCCAAATTGACACGGATATATGCCAATCCATCAACAAAAGATCTGAAAATCAAACAAAAATAACGAATACTTAAGCAAAAGTGCAGGCTGACTGCAAAATCACAGATTAAACAATTTGCTCTTCATTTGCTAACACAACCTGCATAAATCCAATATACCATCCGGAGAGGAGAGGAAGGAGCAGAAAGTACTACAGATGTTTTTTTTAAAAAATGTACTATGTGAAACACATATATCATGGTTCTAGTAGAAAACATAATTCATGCACTAAAATCTTACGACCTGGTTATACTTGCTGGGGATACTAGCTTTGTTTGTAGTATAGCACAAAAGGAATCGGGCTTACTAAAAGATTAGTTGGATTGACACGTGGGCTCAGTCCTACTCCTCCGTTCTAAATTACAAGGCGTTTTGATTTTTTTTAAATATAATGTATATCTAAGATGTATATAGATATCTATGCATTTAGAAAACTCAAATGATCTACAATTTAAAACGGATCTACACAAAGTCAAAATGACCCTCAATTTGGATGGAGGGAGCACGTGTTTTGTACTGTATTTTCTTTTTCATGAGGCCGCGCGCATTATCCAGTCCCTGCGGATCCCGCCATAAAAAAACATCGAGACCGGGGTACGTGGCAACGTGGGGCCCGGCCGCCGGCATCCACGCGTGCACATCGAGCCCACCGCTGTCCACGCGCCACGTGCACAGATTTCTCGTGCAAGGTGATGCTATCTGCTCGCTGAGAGCATGACTCTGCGTACGTGTGCCTTGGCGCCGGTTGGCTGCCATCGACGTGTGCACCTCGGGCCCGCCGCCTTCCCGGCCACCACCTGACAGACTCGATCAAGTGCGGGCGTGCGGCGGTAAACTCTCTCGGGACACGGCCACCGCCCTGACACGGAGCCACGTACGTTTGCCCCATCGCCGCCGCGAACGGCCGCCGATGATGTTGAGCTCGCCACCGTCAATGAGGAAGGCCGACGTCGACCGCCTCCGGAATGGATCCACGGGTAGGTGAGAGTGAACGAGGGATGTTTGATACGAGGTGTTAAATTTTAACAGTATCACGTCGGATATTCGGATGCTAATTAGAAGAACTAAATATGAGCTAATTATAAAACTAATTGCAGAACCCTATGCTAATTCGCGAGACGAATCCATTAAACCTAATTAATCCATCATTAGCAAATGGTTATTGTAGCACCACATTGTCAAATCATGGACTAATTAGGTTTAATAGATTCATCTCGCGAATTACACTCCATCTGTACAATTAGTAATTAACCTATGTTTAATACTTCTAATTAATATCAAATATCCAATGTGACGGGTGTTAAACTTGCACCAAACAGGTCCTGAGTACTACCGTGAATGGATACGGCAGATCTGACAGCCATGGATCTGAAGAAGCCCAGGTTCTTTATGGCTGGATCTAGCCACCATGGATGAGGAAGATAGAAATCCCGGGAGACCGAGCGAGTCGGCCGTGGGGCTCCCTCCTCCACCGATGGAACACTGACGCCGGCGCCGGACTGGATCTCGCCTCCACGACGTCGGGGAAGATGGGGACCTGATGGTGGCGTCGGTTGCGTCGCTGGAGAAGAAAGAGAGGCGCGACCACGCGAGAGGATTCGCGACACGAAGTTTTTTTCTTCTTCCGCGAACAGAGAGACACGGTGGTTGTGCGGTAGAATAGAAAAGGGCTCGGTAATTAAGAAAATATCTCCTTCCTAATCTACTTGCTCCCTCTTTTGTGCCTGTTCGTTGATCTTGGATCCAATGGTAAGGGCAGACCACCTCTCCGGTGCCCAACCTCCGGAGGTGATTTTCGGTTCGTGTGGCTACATATTCTCATCCATTAAAAAAAAAAGTATGCTGCAATGTGGAAGGAATGATTAGAAACCAGAGCGCAGTAACTAGCCACCTGCAAAGATCTTCTCCATTTATCCTTTCCTTTACCATGCATCGCACAACATTTTCTTTGTCAAAAAAAAGTTCGTAGCTCAGTTCCACGCGTGCTTCTCTGCTAGAGGGTGTTTCGTGCGTCGTCGGTGCACCAGCCGTCGAAAAAGGATACGAAAAGGAAAAATTCATCCGACCTGCCGGATTCGAACCAGCGACCTAAGGATTTAATCTGCAACGCACTACAGTCCTCCGCTCTACCAACTGAGCTAAGGTCGGTTTGTGATGAACGGGCCTCGTTTTTCTTATTAGTATTAGTTCATCCTGACCCAAGCCTCGCCAACGGGTCGCAGGATAGAACTTTGGGTACTATTGCCGCAATCCACGGCCCAACCTGGCCTGCTCGCAGGTCCTAGGCCCTCGGGAGCCAAACTAATATGACGGTTTATATAAATAAAAAAGGAAACGTCGTAACAAGATGCCATAACTGAAGCAGAGATGACTAAGCTCAACACATCTTCGCTCTCCAGTGCTTCTACTGGCAGAAGCAGCGACCGCCGGCAGCGGCATTCGCGGCTGACCGGCAACCTGGGAAATTTAGCAAGAGTCTGCGACCCACTTAGGCCGGCAAACGACATGTCAGGATGAAAAGAATTCAGAGAAGAACCAGACGTAGCAATGCTTTGGAGGCCCAGCCACCGTGCTTCAGTGTTTCAAATTTCAGAACGTGGAGTTCACACAACTCTCTCCTCTTCGGGCAGAGTTCCAAACTTTGGTTCTGGCGTGATACATCATTCAGTTTGTCAGTAATCGTAAGCAACCTTAACTGATTACTCGATGGCCTTCAGAGTGTCAGTTTGTCAGTTAATTTAAAAGAAAGATATGTACTCAGTGTGTATATAATACAAATGTATTAAAAGACAGATATGTACAGACAGAGTATCAGAGTATGCATTTGTAATCCTAGTTAGGTTTTTGTCAGAAGTACTAATGGACAGGGCAGTACATATACTGTCTGTCTGTACTGCAAACTTGCCTATCAGCCAATACGACTTCAGGCTCCTTTGGATTTTCTGGAGGTGCAGAGATGCCATCCAAGCCGCCATCTTGATTGTCCTTGTCGAGCCACACTGACGACAAGGATTCCACAATGCAAGATTCTTGAACTCTTGTCAGAATAGCATTCCCCTTGCAACACTGATGCCGATCGGTGTAAGTCCTCCGTTTCCCTGATCTCTCCTGTTACCTCAACGCAACCACCAGGATGATCAGCAACCAGTCATCAGTCATCACACGCAGAACCAGGTCGATCCAGTGCAGCTAGCCCAATTGAGAAAAGACTGGAAAGGGCAACAGTAGATAAAAAGGAAGGTAACAGCACATGTTGTGTTGGCCTGCAAATGTGCCTGAAACGATGACAATCACGAGGAGATAAAGAGGTGATGAGCCCTCCGATGACAATCACGAGCTCCGTAACCCATCAGGACAAACGTGGTTCCTCCCTCAAAACAGGTTTGATTTGCTTGGGATGCTGGCCAAGCTGGTTCTGAAGGTGTTGTTTCAGCGCGACATGATAGGATCCCCAAAGCCAGACTTCCTTGAGCTCACGCAACTGCTCTAGCCCAGAAAACACCGTGGAGGACACACTAGAGCAGCGAATATTCAGCACCTCAAGATTTCGCATCGCGCCGGAGTCAAATGTCACAGACTGTAGCCTGGAGTTGCAGGCAATTTCAAGGGCATGGAGTTGACGGAAATGTCTGCCAAACTGGAGCTTACCATCTTGAAACTCCTTGAGGAACAGGCAGAGAATTCTTAGGTTCGGTATATTCTCAATAGCATCCAATTCCTCTTGAGGTAACATTGTCATATGTAAATTCACTCTTGCGAGACTTTGAAGATGCATCATCCATACCGGCAGCTTTCCTACAAGCCCATAAAACTTAAGGCAACGTAGGTTCACCGGAGGTTTGGCAATGCCATCCATGCAACCAAGATTGTCATTGTCAAACTTCACTGACAGGAACTCCAAATGCCTGTGACCTGAGATGGCACCAAAAAACTTATGGCTGTTGTTCCGGTTAATGCCAGACACTCCAAGATCCCGCAATAGGGTAAGGTTCCTGAGTTCTTTCAGAATACCCTCCCCCCTTTCAACACTGACGTCGATGACACCCAGAGAGTTTAAGGCCGTCAGTCTCCCAATCCCTCCAGGCACCTTGACACAGCAATTGCGGGAGCCTGTAATTCGGCGGCGTATGCTCAACTCTGGCAACCAGGACACCGGAGTATCGTGTGGTCTTCTTATTGATGGCATTGTTAATGATGTGCTTCCTGCTGATTGCGGTAGAATATTAATCATTCCGGTGTCGTCATCCAATTGTATGGTGGCACCAGCACGAATAAACTGCAGCTTTTGTAACTTTATAATGCTCTTTGGTAGCATGATTATGAATGTGTCCCTGATATCCAGAGTCTGGAGCTGTTGCAGGTCACCCAGGGAATCCGGCAAGCAAGAAATATGGCTGCATCCTTTCAGTGAGAGAAACTTGAGGCGGGGCAGCAACTTGACCATCTGATCAATGTCTGTCTCCATAACACCTGATGCATCCTCCAGATCTAGCACCCTTAGAAGCCTCATCTTGTCAGAGATGAAGAATGACCTCCATTCCCCAAAGACTGTCAAAGACCGTAGACGTGAGAAATCAATGCTTTTAAACACATTTATGTCTCTGTCCCAGGTGCTCCCTATGGCAAGGTGCCGTCCTGTGCGTTGTGAATTCATGCTGCAACTCCCCTCCAGAGTAAATACAAGGTTCTCTTCCATTGAACGTGAGATGATGTATTCATGGAAGAAACCATTGGCTTGGCAGAGGGGCATGCCGAAGGAGGAGATCAAAATTGCTGATCCTAGCATCCGGATCATACACAATTTGACAAGCTTGGTAAAGAATTCCTCTGCAGACTCCAGTGCAGTACTTTGTTTGTTGTCCCTGCAGTAGCCCTCTGCGATCCAGCGCCTCACCAAACGCATCCGCTGGATGTTGTGGTTTATAGGGAATAGTGATAGATAGAAGATACATGGCTTTAGGTAATCTGGGCAGGTAAGGAAGTAGGAATGCACCCAGGAAAATAGACCCTGCAAACTACCAAATGCCCGGTTGGTCTCCAACTCAAGCATAAAGTTATGATTCAGCATCCGCCAGCCTTCTAAGTTCAGTCTGTTTTCTTTTAGTTGGGTGGACACGAAATCAGCTATAGAAACTATCACTCTGGGAAATCCACCACACTTATGTAAGATACGTTTTGCTTGCTCAATCACTTCCATGCTCACGTCAGAGGAACCAGTCTTCTCAGATACCTGTTTCTCAAAAAATTTAAGGACTAAGATTAAAAATGTTGTGTTAGCCTAAACAACAAATATTGATTTTTGGATGTTTTAATTTCAAAATATATGGTGACCACATGCATGGGTTAAAAAATTCTTTTATGGTGCTCCAAATTTGTATGAACTGTCCATTGTTCACGGATGCAAGGTTCAATATTCATCTTATTTTATTGCACTAAGAGATCATCTACAACGTGTGAAGTCTATCAATAACAAGCATGAGAACCATCATACAGAAAAAAAGTTTCATTATTATAATATTTATATTCACAATGAGAACACAACTCTTTTGCGTATCCTTGATTTTTTTTCCAAAACTTGCAATAATATTTGTGATGTCAGGATAACAAAAGTATATATATTTTGTTTACTTTCAGATTGATGGATGTTCAGAAAATCTCTGATATTTTGAATTATGTTTCATATATGGCAATTTAATATTTCAAAATATAAACGTTGCATGATTAGAGCTGTTGAATACTTCTTATGAAGTTGAGTAAACACACCTTCTTTTTAAAGAGATCAAGGATTTCATCAAATTCCAGGCCTCTGACATTCCAATTCATTGTTGCACAAGATGTGGCAACACTTTCTTCATTTGTAATGACAATGATACGGCTCTTAAGAGAGCTTTCAGTGGCCCTAAGTGCCAAGGCAGCTTTTATCAAGTCCCATTCTTCCACAGATTGGATGTCATCAATAACAATGAGGCACCTATGTTCATGTAGAAGATCACGGCACTCTTGAATCGGATCTTTGATTCTCAACATGCTGCAGTGTTGTAGAGACTCAGAATGTAAATCCAAAAGCAAGCTCCGCGTTAAGTCCCTTAAGTTTATTGGATGGGATACATTCACCCAGCCAAACCTTTCAAAATTACTGCATTTGTGTTCAAGCACTTCTGAGAAGTATACATGTCTGACAATAGAAGATTTACCAACACCAGCAATCCCCCACACAAAGATCACCTCTCTATTGGCAGCATGAACTGCCACATGAAGTTCACTTAAATCGATCTCACGGCCAACACGTACACGTTGAAATTTGTCTAACCAAATGCGTGCAGCTTTCTCTTTGGTTGTCAGCACATCTTGACCACGATCCTGCAAGAAAGAAGGAAATGTTTTAAGTGGTTGCCTCTCAAAGATGCCATTTTAATGAAAGGCAACATGCTTAGAAGGAAGTGAAAGGGAAATTCTCCATGTTCCTAGTATTGTAAAGGGAACGGATACATCTTTCATTTGTTTCCTTAATGTCCTACTGCCAACCTTTTTTTTTTGTGAAACACAGTACAGACGCATCGCAGACGCAGACACAATCAGCTCATTTAGAACTCGATCAAGCCTAGAGCAAGCCATGCCCAAGTAGCCCCTAAGTCTAGTCCTCAAAGTTTCTCAAGAACCCTCGAGCCTAGTTGAGTTATGCCTGAGCCAAATTTTTAGCTTAGCTTGAGGTGGCTTGAGCCTGTCCCATCCTCAATCACAGGCAGCAGCTAAGCTCTGCTGTGTTTACAGCCCAACATAACGCATATAAAAGCTTGTCCTAAGCTTGCGTTGAGCTCAAGTCCAGCTTAAAAAAACTACATTCAAGATTTTTTTTGTATTTTTTCTCCGAGCATGCAGGAGAGGTGCATGCCATTTCACTCAAGAAACAAATGATATAAAGTAAAAAAAAAAACAACACACACAAACTCAACAACAACACGACGCACACACATGACAAGACACACCAGAACACCACACACACTAAGCAGAAGATTTGTATTAAAGGTCAGCCAAAGCTCAAGTAAAATCCCTGATCCAAAATTTGGGAGGTAAATATGTGGATGGTAACTGAATCTTAAGCAAGCGCATTTTTTGAGCATGAGCTTGGGTTCAAGCTGGGGATGCTTGGAGGATGAGCCCTGTCTGAATTGGATCAACAGGGAGGAAAGCTTGAGTAGCTCATGAGTCATGACACCTTGAGCTCTCTTTACCACACAAGGTCCAACCTCATGTTTTCCTTGTGTCTTGGTTTTCTTTATCCCTATGAGGTAACCATATGTTTATTTGAAATTTCCTGTGTTCTTAAGTAATTTTCAAGGTTATGGCGCTCCAATCATGTTTTCTTATTCTTGCGTGTCCTTTGTTTGAAAACGCCTAAAAAAATAGATAACAGGATAAATAATGACAAGTGGCTTGTTAAGTACATAGACTATGATCTGTACCATTCTTTTGTCATCCTCACTTATCTAAAACTTGAACCTATAACGTATATCAATGTATTTAGATATGAACAAAATTTTTGAAAAGCACAGTAGAGCTGACATGCAAATACTTTCTTATCACTATACTATTAGTAAATTTTGCTAATGCAATTTCCAAAATATATAATGATCAAATGTGTGTATTGTTGACCCCCAAAATCACAGAGAATAAAGGGAGCGAATATTTCCCTAAATGTAATAATGCTGTTCCGTGCTTACCTTCTTGAGAAACACACAAACAGAATGATCATCTGAGAACCGCTTCAGCTCTGATACACAGGATGAATGTCCAATGCAGAAACTTGCAATCTCAAGCTGCTGTGTGAGCACAATAATGCAACTTCCTTTTCTGTTGTCAGGTAGATACGCCCTGACGGTGTCCCAGTCATCCATTGTAGACATGTCTTCGAGAACAACTAGGTACCTCTGATTGTTCAATTGCTCCATGAATTCCTTGATTAGTCCATTTTTTCTCGCCTCAATCACCTCCATAGGCTTCAGGACACCTACAGTGCCTCCTTGTTGTGGACAACAGTTTGTATAGAATTGAATCAGCAAGCTTCGGATGAACTCATGGGAATTGAAGGGATGCATCAGTTTGACCCAGGCACGTCGTGTGAAGTTTTTTCTGATTTCTGGCTTATCGTAGGCCTCCTTGATGAGGGATGCCATCCCGACATTACTTGCTGATCCCCACACGGACATCACTTGAAGCTGAAGCTCATCAAAATTCTTGCTGATTGACTTGAGAAGATCTAACCGATCACTCTCATCCATGGAATCCCTCGCCACGACGAGGACATCCAGTGCTGTTGCATTGGTCACAGCTTCCTGATGCATCTGACCGGAGGGCTTTGAGCTGGAGTCACCGATGTGGCTGTAGCGCCTGTTCCTCTCACCCATAGCCTCAACCCTGGCCTTGAGCTGTTCTATATCATGGACAGCATCATCCAAGGCTGCTGCTTGTGCTGCTGGCGGCATGCAGGATGGGAGCAAGCGACGCCACCAGCTTGACTTCTTGTCCAAGTGGACGGCCGACTCAATGCAGTCCTCCACGTCTAAGGCCATGTTGCGAACCTGCCTCACCAAAGTCCTTGCCATATCATTTTTTATGTGCTCTCTGGCAGCAGTGAGGAAGGAGTGCATCATCTCGAACTCGTCTGAGATAAGCATCAGGTCACACTTGACACTCTTTTGTAGCAGCTTTTCCTTCTCAATTGCTGTGTTGGCCAAGGTTAGAGTGCCCTCCACCGCGGACTTGGCCAACCCAAGCACGAGGTCTGCCATTGCCTCTCGGACTCTTCTTCTTCTTAGCTAAGCTCGTTGTGTTGTGGAAGCAGAAGTTAGCAAGTGATGCTTGCCGCTAATGCTAGGACTACTTGAAGGTGCACAGGACCAAGGATACCCATCTTTGCGAAATTTCGCAGAACCAGCCAGAGTGGATGCCAAAGCAAAGAATATAATCTTTCTGACAAAGTTGAACACAGGACGAATCACACCTAACTAGGGTCCAAGAAAAATTCACAGAACCAGCCAACGAGGAGCATATATGGAGGCAAAGAACATTTTGCTTTTGGAGGAGTGGGAATCACATGGTGTTTCTCATGGTGCTGCTGCCCATATTATGAGCACAAATTCCTCCTGCTTCCCCTCTTTTTACTACTGTGCTCTTCCTCAAATAGATTCCCATCTTCAGGCATACGCTACATCAGTGGCTGTCCTGATCATACAATGCTGTGTGTGTAAGCCAAATGCAGTGCTCTACAGAGCTAGGAATCCTTTTGTAACACATATGGTACCCCAATTAATATTCCACCTTTAAAGCATACTTCACCTTGCAGATTTGCAACCCAGGATTTTTCTTTCCACCATCTCTTTCTTTTTAAGGAAAAAAAAGGAAAGATCCCCTTACAATTTCTACATGAATTGGAATCTGCAGCAATAATTATTGGATTCATGGACTGAAACTTCAATATTCATGTTTGGGGATACCATCTACTAGTAATACTTATAATAAATAAAAGACACTAAATCTTCAGAGGGAAAAAAAAAAGCTCACCGGCGAGTCGTAGGCGGCCACCACCCGACCGCCGGGCGATGTCCTCGGCGACCACCGTGCCGCGGGTCCGCGCATCGTGCTCCCCGTCCCTCCTCCGCAGGTGGCGCCGCAGCAGACAGCAGTCAAACGATGGGCCACAAACGATGCGCCGCAGCAGACAGCAGACAGCAGTCAAACGAAAAATGTGCTGGGGAAGCCCACCTACTTTGTTTTTGAAACGAACCTCAGTACCTTTGCAACGCCAAGGCTAAAGCAAAGACGATTTTGGCTTGCCAGTTGCCACAAATCGGTTTGCACAAAATAACAACCTCTCATACGAAGACAAAATTTCAACATACGGACAGCAGTAATCAATCCGGATATAAACCCATTATTTTGAGACGGCGCATGCGGACCGCGGCAACGGCGGCCGGTGGGAGTAGCGGCCGGCGCGGCCGAGCCGTGGGAGCGGCGGTTGGCCCGCGCAGGTTTGAGACGGCTACGGTGGTGCGGCTAGTGGAGGCGCAGCGCAGCAACGGAGGCTCGGCGCTACGTTCAACGGCAAGTACGATTAGTTTTGTTAGTTTCCTCTTCCTCGCGTGATGTAGTGAATTTAGATCCACGGGTTCAATTCATGCAAGGGAGGGTTGATTTGCTTGGGATCCTTTTATTGTTCATCAATTTTCCCCTTGCTTTGTCCTTAGATAAAACCGAGGTGCTGCTTTGGCAAGGACGGCTGCTTGTGCGGGCGGCATGCAGGGGATGGGCATGGAGGCGCAACAGCACGAAGACGCATGAAGATGCTATAGGTGGAGGTAACTGGCCGTGCGGCATGGAGGAGGACGGTGGGCTTCCTCAGATGGTGTGAGCAGCACAGTTGCCAGAAGCCGCGGGACGACGATATGGCTGGCATCGATTGCGGCGTGGGGATGCAGACTTCCTGGGACGACACCAGCATGGGGGCTCGCGGGATGGCAGCTTGAGGTGACACGCGCTGCGGCGCGGCAACGAATGTGGCCGCACGAATGGCTGCAGCTAGATTTTTTTGTTTCCTAAAAAAATATTTTCGCTGGCGGGCTACATAAGCACCCACGAGCATAGGACGCACTTGCGCTGCCGGACGGACACCGTGCTGACAATAAGTTGCTGGCGGGTGACAGACCCGCCAGCAGAAACCGGTTTTAGCCGCCACTACAAAACTTTTTTGGCCTAATGAGGGTTTACGGGTCGTATGATGCATAGGGTGCTTTGTGTGTGTTGACTTTGGAAAGGGATGTAGTTGGTTGGGGGTGGGCAATTGATAGGTATCTTTGGATGTGCTATTGTTAATTTGGAGGATAGTATAATAAGACCATTGAACGCATTAGACATGAATGCTAATGTGTGTTGCACGCAAAGAACATGCATATCCCACATGGCCTATAATTAATTAACAAGCTACTTATGACGCTATTGTCTACACTAGTGCTTGAACACTATGTAGTTGATGTGTAATAGATTCGAGTTGCATGCCTATCACCCAGTGACCCAGATCATCACATGGGCTACACGTTGCAAGTTACTTTGTATTAACGTAGGTTAATTTTTAATCTAGCTCAATCCATCAATCGACTTTCTAGTAGATTGTAAGACAGAACGTGGCACACGTATCGTTGGGAATATAATCCTAGATAACCTAAGAAGGTAGAAGTTAGAATCTACTGGAACTTTCCATTTACTATTATAATCTATTAGGACTCCTACATTTTAACTGAATAGGGGATTTGACATATAAGGAGGGGTAGGCAGGGTACCCCTAGGAGGACGAATAGGGAACTTGGCATGTACAACCCGGTCATCTGACTATGGAGGTGTGTCTGATATCCAGAGGCTGAAGCTGCCTGAGGCCACCAATGGAATCCAACAGATGAGTGATATCTTAATTTGCATCCTCTAAGGGAGAGGAACTTGAGGTGTCATATAATTAAGAACACAATATGACCATTGTAAGGCATCCATGGGCCAACAAAACACTCCTTTAAAACATTATTAGCATACATGCAAGATACAAGGCTAACATCGACACTTGAAACTTTATTTCTCAGGCCATATGGAGCCTACAACATGGCAATGATGAAAACAACTAGTAAAGGGAGTCTGATGAGGACAACCCGTGTCTTGTTTGTTATTACTCACATGGAGTAATAAAGACTTTATTATCCTTATTATAAGATGCACTCGCTTGCACTAGTTAGGGCTCACATAAGCTCCAATCTGGTCGACAACATCCCCAACACGCCCATAGAATCCCACAATGCTGTGATTGTTCGGGGCCGCTACACGGAAAGGAGTATTGCCCGCAGCTTGTTTCCCGTATGGTCCGTAGGTGTTAACATTGGTTACAATTGTAAGAGATGTCACAACAGTGTGGACTCCGTCGTAGTTATTACCAGTTGTCCCATAGATCTCCTTCACGGTCTCTGAAGGACCAAACTGTATGGGCTGTAAGGAAAGGTATGGATGCATGAATATATGACCATATACAAGTATTTAGACTTGAAGATAAAAAACAGCATCCTTTAAAATCCACTCACCGGTTGCTTGGACTTTCCAGCATCACCACCCCATGGACCAACTGCCCGCTTCTGGCCAGATTGGTCAGTGTAGGAAAATGCAATTGTTTGGATGAAATTGTTATTAGCGTATATTGTTACGCTTTCAAGACGTTGAGGTTGCTCTGCACCTTGGATTTCGTAAGGTGTCCCTCCATTCCCACCCCACGGCCCAATCTTTTGGACGGGCTTCTGTTAGAGCTTAGAGAGGACATCGTCAAATGATAAACTGACAAATGCTGTTGGAATTATAGATCAACATGAACATGAGTATATCTCACCGGCATTGGGATGGTGAGGCACATAACACGAATACGAAGCTCATTAATGAGCACTCCACTAATGGCCTGAATCCTTTTGTAGCTGCAAACACCTTGTGCATACACAAACTCTCCGGTCCCTCCCACAACTGCCCAATCACCTTCATCCCCAAGAGTCGCAGGTCCAAGAGGCCCTTGCACACTGAGAGTGGACCCCTTGAACCTAAGCCAAGTTTGTAATAGATAGTAGACACATATGTTAGAGCAAAACATATAGAAAGAGAGTACTGAAACTTAATCAAATTTGTGACCACAAAATGTGTCACTAAAACCTCAATGCAGCGAGATGAAGGATGAACGAACCTCTGATCGGTGAACACCACGATGAAAGAACCATACCAACTTTCGGTGCTTTTCCTGGCGGCGATGCCCACACCCTGCAACCGTGCAACAACCGTTGCCTTGTTGTCAGGAGCATCACGTATGTCCCAGTCCGTAACATTCGTGCAACCAAAATGATTGGGAAGTCCTTTGGAGGGCACTATGTTATGTTCGTTAGTGCCGTACTGCTGAAACGCGTATAGGTGGAAGAGATGCTCCTGGTGCTGCACCGGTGAGGTAACAGACGCAGAAGTCTGGTAATAGGAAGGGTTAGCAGCCATGGCTATGCTGACAGGATTTTTTTTGGGATGCTTGATGTCTAGGGTGCTTGTGTAGTGCGTTGGCTGTGGATAGGGGTGTAGTGAAGGGGGAAATTTATAGGCGTCTTTGGGTGTGTCATCTCTGATTTCGAGTCTTGTGTGACCGTTTTTATTGCAATAGATTATGCGTTAATGTGTGTTACACGCTAAGCAGTCCATGCATATCTCACATGGCCTACACTTACAACTAGCCAGTAATTAACAAGCTACATATAACACTATTATCTACACTAGCTAGTGCTTGGGCACGTGTATTTGATGGGTTAATTATATATTTGATGAGTTGCAGCACCGAGATCATCTCACATGGGCTTTTTTCGATAAAGGAAGCTTATTGATTCAAGATGAGTTGAATACAAGGACCATGACATGGGCTAGTTGTTGCAAGTTTGCTTTTGATCAACGTAGGTTAATTTGGAATCTAGCTCAAACACTTTGTTGAGCTCAAAGGTTGAATTTTTCTTAGCATGATCGTACATAAGTTCGATTAGTAGCTAAATGAGTGGTTTTGGATTGTTTCTTTTGAAAAATATTCCATCATTTGGAATCGTCATAGTTGACTTACCTGTGATGGCCATCGTTCCAAGATTGTCAGGGCCAGCAAGCTGAGCCTAGTGTAGGCTAATTACTGTGATCTGTTCTTAGTTCGCTGAGGTGTACTACTACAAGGTGCAGGTACGGTACTGACGGGGCATCTGGAGACAGATAAATCCTCCACTGAGATCAAAGGAATCCTGCTCGTAATTAACAAAAAAAATTGCTTCGATTAATCGTTCTTGAAGATGGTGCCTTGAATAATCTTTGAGCTGATCGAGTAGCTGACACCCACTCAAGTGGATTAGGATTGTTTGACTTGGCTGGGCTGTCAGACGATGCCCGCCGCGCCCCTACCATCCGCGACTGCGTAAACTTTTCCCTTCACACCTGTGGATCAAATCGCCAAATTAAAAAGCATAACCTCTGCTCAAGGCTTTGACGAATTGTTCTAAACAACGATGAATAAATTATTATTAAAAAGTGAAAAAATATGTACACATGCCGAATAAGTTGGTTTCAAAGTAAAAGGTTGCAGTGCAGTGCTACTGGCATCAATGCAACTCGGCACTTCCTGCCACCATTCAGAATGCGCACTGCTTACCACCACTTACCCAGTAGCCGTTTTTATCGTATGGACATCGTAATCTTATTGATTATGATTATGAATTTGTAATAATCATCTCTTATCGTTGCTGGTTTTTGAATGTTGCTCAACGTGCAGTAAAGTAATGAAACAGGACGGTCACTAGTGACTACTCTAAAAACTCTGGAAGTAATCCCGTCATTTGGAGCTATATAAAATTTTAACACACCAGGTTGAATGGAAACACGCCAGATAAGGCACTATGTCGCCCAAGCTGATCGCCCAGGCTTCTCACTTGGAAGTTTATTAGGAGGGGGTGGATGGGGACAATCCTTGGGATGGAAGTGTGAAGATTGAATTGACATGTACATCCCCGGCCCAAAGCTGTTGATGATAACTGATGACATCTGGTTCATGTTTTTGAGGCTTTCAATTCGAACAGATTTAGACCCCTCCGCCATCCCCCAGAAAAGTTATTCTGCGATCCAAAATTTCTCCCACAATTCCTATAACTGTTACCCATTAGTATGTGGTGCATGTTGCAGTCAATTCCTACGCCTTATAAAACTGATTACTGGTCGCAGACCTGACCAATCTCTTGAGTTTGAGCCCTCACCACATGATCCATGAGCATCAGTTAAGTAAGTTTGAGAGTCGGATCGAGGCTTGGATGGTGGATCCAAGGTGAATCACGTGCTGCTGCATTGGGGTAGGGGTAGCAAAACGCACTGGTAGTGTGACGGTGAAAGCGACCGACTCTGCCGCTAGCCGTGTCACTGGTGTCACGCCCGCTCCCTGCTGAAGGCATGTGTGTGAGGCCAAACCTTGCACGCGCCAGCTTAATGGCACCTGGGCCTATTAGCGCAGCAGCTGCATGCGTTAGCCGGCATCGCTGTGGCAGGGCATTACAAGTAATCTATGAGGAAAAAATTCCATCACATATCGCTGAAAAACCGTCATAAAGTAGTGTATGTGACGATTTCGCATATCGTCATGTATTAAGCATCACAAATTACGCCTCGTGACGTTTTTAGTGTAATTGTCACGTACCAATACAATCCGTGACGTTTCTAATTCATCATAAAATAACCTCAAGCCCGCTTAGCCCAGCCCAAGTCCAACTTTAGTAACGAAAATATTCATCATGGATCGAACACAACAGGTGACATGGCTGATGACGTGGCGGCTGACGTGGCTGTTGCCACATGGCCGATGATGTGGCGGCTGACTTAGCTGATGACGTGGCTGCTGATGTGGATGTTGGCCTCGTCACGATCCATTTGTGAAATAGGCTCATAAGCTGATCCAATTTTTTTAAGCCCACTATTAATTTTAATCGTATCAATTCAAATCCTAGCCTAATAGTAGCCCGTAAAAATTCTACCCACCAAAGTTGGATCAGTTTTCAGCCCATTTCTCATAATATGCATTCCAACCCATTTCTCGTAATATATAGTTTTTGAACTCATTTTTCAGAATTCAGACAAGACAATCTACTTAGACACAAGCCATTTCATCGTGAATCGGGAAGGAAAAAAAGAGTTCTCAATCAACCAAAACCATTAGTCATTCAAATTCCCCATCTGTTCTAACCGCTTGTTCCTAGTTGCATCTGATCCACCAAATACTTATCAGCAGGAAACATTTGGGACTAAAATGCTCTGACATAGGTAAACATTTGCTTCCGCTGAAGAGCATAGAAGTGATTCAGTAATAGATAATCAATAAAATACACATGCACATATAGAATAGCTAGTAAACAAAGTCTGTAGATTAATCTCACAGCTATGAACTGTTCAAGAACATGGGACCCTAACGTGTGCTTCTCAGAACTTCTCAGAACCAGTTGAGTCACCCAGAAATGTAAAAGCATCGCAGGACGTCCATCTGCGGCCTACGAGCAGCTCGCCCCCGCCGCCATCTCCTCCTTCGGGAGCCCCGCCTGATCCACCGCCGAGTGCCCACCCCCTTGCTAACCCAGAGGCTTCCCGCACCCTCGCCTGGTGCCCGGCCCACCAGTTGTCTTCCCGACCGCGCGGCGGCCGGCGGTGCCCGCCGCCTCGCCGTGCTGCCCCCTCAACCTGCCATTGCTACTAGGCCTCCCTGTCG
The DNA here is from genome assembly GCF_005286985.2 of Setaria viridis. Lineage (NCBI taxonomy): Eukaryota > Viridiplantae > Streptophyta > Magnoliopsida > Poales > Poaceae > Setaria > Setaria viridis. Next base: position 34,164,546 of record NC_048270.2, read on the forward strand.
CCACCCCCTCTTCTAACACCGACGACCACCAGAACCGGCCCCCGCAACCCCCTCCTTGAACTCCGGCTGCTGCTGGTCGAGGAAGACGAACATAAGTGTCGGATACACATATGCAGCGGCTTGGATGGTTCTTCTGTGACGCGTCGACATGGGGTCGCGCGCGATCCCTATTCCCTAACATTAGCCGCATCGCTCGGTCCAAAATTTAAAGCGCGCTCGCGTATGTCTATATGCCATATATGCGGCACCCCCACACGATGAGAGCAAGAAGATTCAGCCTAATACGCCTGTCACCCTGCTACGTAGATGAGGCATGGCATATTATCAGGCTGAATTGGCCACCCACAAGCCAATAGGTTAGATTTTTTTCTAATTTTTTCTTATTTCTTGTTTTCTTTCTTCTTTCCTTTTTCTTTGAAACGAACTTGTTCGGCATGTGTAATTTTTTCACTTTTTAATAATAATTTATTCATCATTATTTAGAACAACTCGTCGTGATGTTAATTATTTGTTTGCTCTTGTGGACTAAGTTGCTTCATGTACCATAATTTTTTTTCGTGATTTTTTAGTATTTGTTTTCCATATAGTGCTACAAGAGAAGTGAGCTTCATCCAAGGCGTTATTACCCAAGAGCTTTTGATTCGGTACTAACACGTGGAATTAGTACCGAGTTCAAATTTTCGATCCTCGAAGGCCTTTTAGTACTCTATCATAACACCAACCGATACTACATTTAGTACCGGTTGGTGTTATGACACGGTACTAATGCTCTTGGACTATTTAGTACTGGGCACTAACACTAGTATCCCGTAGAGTACCACTTATATCGGGCAACATTTAGTACCAGGTGGTGTTACCAACCGGTACTAAATGATGCATTTAGTACCGGCTATTTTTGACGGTACCAAATGGCTTGTCACTTAGGACCGAACTAGCGGTACCGGTCGGACCTCCAGCACTCAAGGGGTTCCCAACCGATACTAGAAGTAGTTTGTCTAGCAGTGTAGAACGATTTTGTCCGTATATTGAAGCATTTGTTCGCTTTGTAGACTAATTTTTTCATGAAAAATATTCATTTGTTCTTCTTATAATTCAACTACTTGTTCGTAGTAAAGAGACATGTTCCAGCTTCACAAAATATGCTTGTATAAAAGATATCATCCAAACATAGTCTCGTCGTAAAAAAACTATGGTGTGTATGTGAGCATCTACATCTATATTGTGTTTTGCAAAAATGAACCAGACATTAGCCATTGAATTTAGAAGAGATAAAATCATCTAGGCTTGGATGGTGGATCCAAGGTGAATCACGTGCTGCTGCATTGGGGTAGGGGTAGCAAAACGCACTGGTAGTGTGACTGTGAAAGCGACCGACTCTGTGCCTAGTGTAGGCTAATTACACACACGGAGCCCTTGTCTGTGTGATCTGTTCTTAGTTCGCTGTGGTGTACTACTACAAGCTGCAGATGCGGTACTGACAGGGCATCTGGAGACAGATAAATCATCCACTGAGATCAAAGGAATCCTGCTCGTAATTAACAAAAAAATTGCTTAGATTAATCGTGCGTGAAGCAGATGGTGCCTTGAATAATCTTTGAGCTGATCGAGTAGATGGCACCCACTCAAGTGGATTAGGATTGTTTGACTGGCTGGGCTGTCAGATGCCCGCCCCCACCATCCGCGACTGCATAAACTTTTCCTTCATTCGCACCTGCGGATCAAATATTTTCCTTCACACCTGCGGATCAACTCGCCAAATTAACTAGCGATAGATGCACATGCTGCAGGTGTGCTCGACTTACAGACCGGCAGGTTGCGGTGCTACCGCAACTCGGCACCTCCTGTCACCAGTCAGAATGCGCACTGCTAAGCTTATCGATTATGATTGTGAATTTGTAATAAATCTACTCTTATGGTCACTAGTTTTTGAATGTTGCTCAACGTGGGTTAAAGTAATGAAACAAGCTAGACAGTTACTAGTGGCTCCTCTAAAAGAGGCACTATGTCGCTCAGAACCGGTTATATTATGAAGTATCAGAACCAATTTGTGTCTACACAACAGGGCGGTTTGCCTTGAGGTACTATATTAACCGGTTATGTGAAGGTGCACTTTACAGAATCAGTTTGGAGTAAAACACAGAGAGTGATATATAGTTCATGCAGAGTAAACTAACAGCAAAATGCGCCTTCCCACGAAGAACTCTCTGGAGTATACATTTCATCACTCTTCATCATCCACGCCATGACCTAAGCTCACATCGCTCGTCTAATTAATGTAGAAAATCGATGGAGGATTTGGGGGGAAGTTTAGGAGGGGGTGGATGGAGACAATCCTTGGGATGAAGGAGTGAAGATTGAATTGACATGCACATCCCCCAAGCTGTTGATGATAACTGATGACACCTGCTTCATGTTTTTGAGGTTTTCGATTCAAACAGATTTAGACCCTCCAAGCCCCCCCCCCCCCCCCCCCCCCCCCCCCAATTCCTATCACTGTTACTAAAGCTGCTAATGGTCTCAAAACTGGACCAAAGCCGCACCAAACTTATATATTTATGTATGTCAACCTCAGACCACTGTACCCAACCAATATCATTTCTAAAGCCAAACTCAACCAAACCAGCTGCACGAGTACACCAAAGCAAACCATATTGCACGGTTCAGGACCCACGGTTGGCTTCCTAAACTGATGTGCCACCTGCTGGCCTATCCTTATCCTTTTGCGCGCACCGGTTTTCGTTAAATCATATTCACATATTTTAAGTCAAATAAAAATATTAGAAATAATAAAATTACAAATACCAAATAAAAATTGATAAAACGTAAAAAGAATGTTAGTTTCTGTTAAACATTCCCAGATCTTAGTTATAACCATCATGGATACAAAAGCAAAACACTGAGCTACTAATTAAGATCACGCTGGTGACAGCGGGCAGCGGACGGCCCACCTCTGATGGATGGGCCAGAGGCATGTAGGCCAACGCTCGGAAGGCCATCCTGAGGATCCGATCCTCCAGTTATCTTATTAGTTGACTTTCGTTTAGCTATGTTATGCAGCGAATATTCAAAACTGCTTGAAGTTGTAATAGTTAATGGGCCGGCAATTAGACCCTGCGGCTTCAGCGGCACTGCGGTCTTTGGCCCAGTGACGATGTCCAGATGCTCGCCAATCCGTGCGTGTCGCAGATCCACCTCGACGGACTGTTGTTTTCTAGCTTTGTATTTGGTCCTCGTGCCAAGCCGACAGAGTTATCTCATCCTAGTTGTGCTTCCTGGTTCTAATGTCTCAAAACGATTGTAATATTCTGAGTTGGAACGTTCGAGGGCTCAATGCCGCGGCTAGACGAGCGACCGTCCACACCACGGTTCATCAATTGGGGCAACCATCATCTGCCTTCAGGAAACGAAAATCGCACATTGGACATCGCAACTGGTCAGTGAGATGTTGGGCCCAAGTTTTGCAAAAAATTATGCAAGCTTGATCTGATGCTTGGTGGAGAACATCTACATGTTAGATGTTGTGCACACATACTTAACATCTTAGTACAGGATGGTATGAAAATAATACATTCAGCAATACACAAAATCCGTGAGCTACTAAGGCACATCGATTCTTCAGTATCAAGGCTCCAAGTGTTCAATTCAATTGCAAATGGGAGGGGACTGGCCTCAAAATCTGGTGTTTATCTGGACACCCCAACCAGATGGAACTCGACATCAAAATGCTTAGAGAAGCAGTGCAATACAAAGCTGTTCTGAACACTTATGCACCTAAATACTCAGAAGTTTGTCCAAGTGAAGAAGAATGGACAAGGCAGAAGCAATTTGTGAGTTTCTCAAAGGCTTTGAAGAACTTACCCTTGTTGTTTCAGCTCATAGGACACCTACAGCACACAAATTTTTGCCCCTAGTTCTTTGCATCCAGCATGCACTAAAACAGGATCCAGCCTGGCAATCAACTGATGGGATGTTTGGATCTTTAGTCCGGACTAAAATTCATGTCACATCGAATATTCGAAGGCTAATTAGGAGGACTAAACATGAGCTAATTATAAAACTAATTACACAAATGAAGGCTAATTCACGAGACGAATCTATTAAGCTTAATTAATCCATCATTAGCACATGTTTACAGTAGCATCACATTGTCAAATCATGGACTAATTAAGTTTAATAGATTTGTCTCACAAATTAGTCTCCATCTGTGCAATTAGTTTTATAATTAGTCTTATATTTAATACTCCTAATTAGTATCTAAACATTCGATTTGACAGGAATTTTTGGAGGGACTAAAGAAACAAACACCCCATGACGTGCTTAAGGAATTGTCAGCATCCATGTGTTCTAAATTTGAGAAGTATTGGGACCTGGATGAAGATAACCCTCAAAGTAAAGATATCCCCCTAGGAAAGAACAAAGAGATCGCATTGAACCTTGCTCTAGTCATTGCCACCGTACTAGATCCAAGAAGAAAGGCACTTCATTTTTTTTAAATGAACCAGGCATGAAAGCTGCCGATTATATTAAAAAGGAGGAGTTCCAGATTAGAAATATACAAGAAAAGGAAAAGAAAAGGAAAACAAAATAAAGTCGTCCGGTTGGATTGGGACATCAACACGGGTAGCCACTCGACTCAAAATTGCCAAACCTGACCAGTTGGATTAGGGCATCAACACGGCCTCACCACTCCACTTGCCATGGTGGCACCCACCAACATCCATGCTCCTAATTCACCGAAACCTCTAGGCGTGGCTTGACATCGATAAGGAACCGATAGAAATAGATTGCACCGCACCGAGGAGGCCACTGCTATACGGGACCCTCCATTGTAGTACCGCTGCAACACCACACTTCACCTGATAGGGTGATACCGTCGAATTCGGATCTCTCGCAGTCTGCCTCGCAGTCGCCACCGCGATAACACAACGCGCGGGGGCCTCGCCACATCCGCCGTTGGACTCCACCTCACTCTTGTCGCCTCAAAAAAACACCACGCGCGGAGGCCTCGCCACACCCGCCATAGTACTTCACGTGACTGATCCGTTTCTTTTGTCATTGTCCAAGTGGTGAGCAAGATTGCCCCGCTCTACAAGATCTCCGTCGATCAGCCAAGCCAGCACCCTAAGGTCGACCTCGCCTCGTTGCTCCACCAGCGCAAAAGCATCCGCCGCTATGTCAGCAAGCTAGAGAAGTCACTTGAGCCGTCTTCTAACGATGTACCGCACTGGGTAGTCTAGCCAAGCTGAGCAACCTGCCGCGGTCCGCTACAAGCCTAGTTGTCCCACGATGCCTTTGCCGCAAGCGCTGTCCTCCGACGCAGTCCCACACCACACTGAGTGTTGCCAAGCAACACCAACCGCCATGGTCCGCTACAAGCGGCCATGACCGACACCATGCGACAACCCCTGGCCACCACCATAACTACGATTGCCTCCATGTAGCCTCAGCACCACCCGTCCAACTTGCCACGGGGTAGAATTGTCGCCACCGGCTTCGCCCGTCCATGACTCATGGACTAGGAATGCCACAGACCGAGATGGGTCTCTAGAGACAACGCCTCCAAGGAGGGCATGGCACCAATGGCGCCGCCGTCGCTCCTCCAGAATTTGGATAGGATTTTCACGTAAAGAACCCTGTGCAGTAGGGTTGTAGCTCAGAAATGATGCCCCCAACAGGGAGAACGATGCCCTAGGACGTTGTTGTCATCTCCACTAGCAAAAATGTTGGCGAGGGCTTTTGCCCGGAGCATCCCAACCCCTGCACGCTCATGGCTCGGCACTCCCGACCATAGTCATGGCAGCCCATCCAAGGCGGCATCGTTGCCACGGATCCTCGCACCACGCCGTCGTACCTCCACCACCACTCTCTCGCCGGCAGTCATCCTCCTCGCCAGCGGCCACACTCCCTCCACGTCTCCTCCTCCTGGCGTCCCCTCCGCAACTCCTTCTCCGTCGGGCCGCCACTAACGCACTCCGTCCTACACCCGGGCCGGGGCCGCTGCTGCATCCGTCGTCCTACACCCGAGCCACCACCATCGTTGCGCGACCTCTCGGACCTCCGTGCGCCGCGCCGCTGCTATGAAGCCGGGCGCGTCCGGCTTGACACAGCCGTCGCCAGCTCAGCCATGGCGTCGAGCGCCCAACCGAGCTTGTCAATAGAGTATCCCAGCAGCTCGACGCAGTTACACACCACCATCTTGTTGCACTACTAGAAAAAATAGCTCTAGTACTGGTTGCCAATCCCCTAGTACCAGTTGTGCAACCGGTACTGGAAATTCGATACCAGAGGAGGGGTCCTAACTGGTACTAAAGGGTATTAAAAAATTAAAAAACAAAATCACTTGCCGGGCCCGCCCCTGTTCCCCGCCACCCGCCGGCCCCGCTGCCCCCGCCGCCCTACCCGCCCCTCTGCCTCTCCCGCCAGCCCCCTCCGCCCCTCCCCGCCGGCCCCTTCACCCCCGCCACCCCTCCCCGTCGGCCTTGCCGGCCACGCCCGCCCCCTCGCCTTCGCCCCCCACCCCCATCGCCCGCCGCCCCTGCACCCTGCCGCTGCCCGCCGTCGCCGCCGCTCCTCGCCTTAGGCACGAGGTGAGGGGTGAGCGGAGGGGGGAGAAGAGGGGAGGCCAGGGAGGAAGGGAGGGGGCCGATGGTGGAGGGGGAAGGAGGGCTCCATGGCCGGCTAGAGGGAGAGGCAGCAGACTGAGCAGAGAGCGAAGGGAGCCAGCGAGAGGGAGAGGGAGCGGATGAAAGTGGAGGGAGGGTGAGAGGCACCTGAAAGGATAAGGGAGGGGACTGATGCTTAAATTAAAGTAGCGTGCGGACTGTGGTAGATGGAGGGAACCCTTTAGTACCGGGTGGGGGCTCGTGATCGGTACTAAGTCTTAGGACGAGAGGTCAGTTTTCTAGTAGTGTTGCATGCGTGGTTGGACAGCAAGGCGAGCCCCTAGCCCCCTGACCGCCCCCGTGGCGCCCACAGCCTCACCAAGCGTGTCGTGGAGCATGGCGCGCAGCACTGGCATGGGCTTGCCATCTTCCACCTAGGCCGCCACCGTCTTCATGGGACCGCTTGTCGGGATGGGTTGGGAGTGGGAACGGCAGATCCGCCCATGGCAGAGCTGGATCCAGGCTGTCGCCCCTCCTGTGGCGGCGAGGTGGGCACGAGAGGTGATGGGGTGGGGTGAAGAATCCCTAAGTCAGTGAATCTGAAAATATCTTGGGGCAGAAGGAGATCAGGGTGGCGCGATGTAGGTCTCGTCGCTGAGGCCATAGCCACGTAGCCCAGCTTCGGCTTGGGTGGTCACGCTCCCTCCGATGGCCCACGTCCCTCATGTGACCCCGCGGTGGCCTTGTGCTGAAGCTTGGAGCCCTGGATCCTGGAGGATGGGAAAGGAGAGGATGGCCCTTTATTTGGATTTCTTTTTTCAGAGGCTGTGCAAAAAAGCGGATTGGATTGGTATGCGTGTGAACTCTACCGTGGAGGGGATGAGAAAGTACTTCACACAGTTGCAACAGCACCAAAGGACAAGTAGCACACACACGGTGACATGTTCTAGCAAAGTCTCCATCATGGGCTCACCAGTCCTAGGAGAAAGGAAGATTGAAGCTGAGTTTGCTCAGTACAAGTCACAAGTCATGGTTGCACGTTCATCAAAATCCGAGATTGATATCTACTTAGAAGAAGAGTCTGAGCCAAATATCGAAGATTTTGATGTTTTAGCATGGTGGAAAAGCAAATCAGAAAAGTATTATGTACTGTCTATTATGGCTTGTGACTTTCTTGTGATCCCCCTTAGTACTGTATCATCTGAATCAGCCTTCAGTTGTGGTGGAAGGATTCTTGGAGACCATAGAAGCTCACTAACTTCAGAAATGCTTGAAGCTCTTGTCTGTGCGAAGGATTGGCTCTTTAAGACCAAAGACCCTGAAGTTTGTTCTGATAGTGAAGGTTTGGCCCCGTGAGTGTCCAGGAAATGTTGTCAGCCTTCATTGTGATAGTAGATGAGATTGTGTACTCGGATGTCGAGATTTTGTGTAGACTAAAATGTCTCTGACTTGTTGCTATTAGGATGCCTCCTCTCGTTCCATTTGCCGGTAGCGTTGCATAATTTTTTTTGCAAAACTTGGGCCCAACGTCGACCTGTCATGACGTCCAATGTGCGATTTTCATTTTCTGAAGGCAGATGATGGTTGCCCTTGTTGATTGAACCGTGGTGTGTGAACGGTCGCTCATCTAGCCGTGGCATTGAGCCCTCTAACGTTCTAGCACAGAATATTACAATCCTTTTGAGACATTAGAACTAGGAAAAACAACTAGGACGAGACAACTCTGTCGGCTTGGCGCAGGGACCAAATACAAAGCCACAAAACAGCAGTCTGTCAAGGTGGATCTGTGACACGCACGGATTGGCGAGCTTCTGGACATCGTCACTAGGCCAAAGATCGTAGTGCCGCTGAAGCCGCATGGCCTAATTGCTGACCCATTAACTATTACAACTTCTTCAAGTAGTTCTGAATGTTTGCTGCATAACATAGCTAAACGAAAGACAACTAAGATAACTGGAGGATCGGGTCCTCAGGATGGCCTTTCGAGCATTGGCCTACATGGCCTCTGGCCCATCCATTAGAGCTAGGCCGTCCGCTGTCATCGATGTGATCTTGCTCTTCTTCCTGCTTCTAGGCTGGTTTCCTTGCTACACCAGCGTCTTGATGGCTGCTATCTTCATACCCGTCAGGGGCTTTGGGAGGTGTTGCGCCAGGTGATCAAAATCAACATTAGAGTCGGTCGCCTTGGGAGATAATTACCCTAGCTTATTTGATAACACTCTTTGTGCTTGTTGGATACTATCTTTCCTCGGGTGAAGTTTGGCCTTGTCTACCAAATGGGAGCTGTTCCTTTGTGTGGTAGTTATCTCAGGTTGATCTTGGTGGGGTTGCCTAGTGTTAATTTTTGGAGGAGTGTTCAGAATTGGTACTAGTGGCGTGTATAAAATGAAATCAATGAAGGCTGTTAAGTTGTCAGGTTGGGAGAGCTCTCCATTGTTCAGTGGTGTCCTTTCTCTGTTGTGCTCTACACTATCATTGTGTTCATTCTCATCGTGTGCAGGTGAGCGAGTGATGCTTACAGCAAACTCTGGTGTGGCACCGGACACTGGGTTGTTCTCTGGGATCGAAACATTTGTAGAAGGTTGGGTGTGCTCTCCCTTATGCAGCGGTGTCTTTTCACTATTGTGCTCACTGTAGGTGTTTTGTTCAGATGCAGCTGGGCGAGTGTTGCTTACTACATTCGCAAAGGTTTCACAGGGAAATGGGTTGTTCAGAGTGTTGGTCTCATTGGCCAAAGCAGCTGTGCTAGGAGCATAGGGAATGGATGGGTTTTGTGTGGCTTGCAGGGTGATCTCTGAAACTTCCATGTTCTGTCTCACATTCAATGAAATGCAAAACTCAGGAATAGAAATAGCAGAGGTAGGTTCATCAGAGATGCGAACCTTCTTGGTGGGATCAACTTGGGTGAGGTTTCTCCTCCGATCCTCCTCTGCAGCTGTCGCCCCTTCACCACCTCTGGGCGCTGGCGAGATGACTAGTTCCCATCCTAAAGCCATGTTCAGCATGTCCAGAATACACCGCTCTTTGGTGGAATATCTTGCACAAACAAGGGGGATGAGGAGTTCGTCCCTCATGGGATCCATCCAGTCTGGCCGCAACACACAACTAGAAGAGGTCAAATGAAGAAACTTCAAGCTTTGATCATGGAAAGGCAAGTTCTGAATTTGGACCAGCAGGTTGGCGAAGGAGACACGCCTAGTGCTAGCTTTCAAGCGCCATGTCTTCGTGGCATCTACAGGAGCCCTGGCCCTACTGCGGTGCCTGGTCTGTCCGCCGCCACGGTAGCGGTTGGAGCTGTAGCAGTCCTCCACCGCTCCACGGCAGAGCGAGGCCTTGCCCCAGGAGGATGCGTTGCAATGGCGCCGCACCCCACGGGAAGTTGTTGTCGTGGTCGCCATGGTCATTCCGCAAGGGCGGTAGGCCCAGCCGTTGCGGTCGTCGTGCCCCTGACCGCGGCACCGCTCCCCCTACGAATCCGACACGCCATAGTTCCAGAGGAACTCGCGCTGTGGCTTCCTGTTGTGTGGCCCACCTCCTCCACCACGACCATCGTTGAAGGAGAGGTCCTCCACGACGTCTAGGTGGATGTGGAGGTTGTAGTCATAGATGCCCTTGTAACCTCATGGCGGGTTGTGGTAGATCTTGACGGTGTCTGCAACTTGTTCCCTGTCAGGGTAAGTGATGGTGAACAGTACCTTTTTGGGATCTTACTTGGGTTGGAGCACCAAGCCCACAGGTCGTAGGTGCGTGTACGGTCTTGGTGGTGGGAGTGGCCCTCAACGAAGTGAATGGTGCAGTTGTTGCTGATGATCTTGGCTGCGATCTCCTCGGACCAGGCGTGTGCCGGCAGCTCCTCGACACGCAGTCTCACCCGGAACTCCAGCCTGCTCTCCATGGCCCCCATGGCGCTCTGACCAGGGTTTGAAATTGAACACCCAGCCCCTACTCCGGACCTCGGGGTAGTTCATGATGCGCTGATACGCTCTGCTGTCGGAGAAGAAGACCAGGTATTGCTTGGGGAAGTGCTTGACCACCTTGATCTTGTGGTGGATGATGTGCAACTGCTCATCGAGGGTGTCGATGACGTGGTGAGTGCCAGTGTTGTGGCTGTTGCCGTTTAGTCAACAGACGACCGTCTTGTCGATCATGGTGTCCCTCTTGTGCTTGATGGTCCTAGCTGCAGAGATCGCATATACCGCTAGCTCATGGCGCTCTTGCGGGTCACTGAGGTAGGTCGCCATGGCAGCAGGTTCTCCTTGGCTGCCTGAAGGTAGGTGCGCCTGGCAGAGCGCACAACCACACCAGCTGTGGTGTAGGAACTGGGAGGGGTGTTTGTGGCAAATGGAGCGGTGGATGGGTGGTGTAGGCGTTGACTAGCTACGGCTTCTTTAAACTTGTTGCTCCTCTACGGGCAGGATCGAGCCTTGCGCCCCATTTTCAAACATCTCTAGCATTTAGAACTATACCGTCAGTTTGCCACTCTATGCTCAGTGGAGAGACAATTGAAGCATTTGCCTCTAACTGGAGCAATGTACCTCCTCCTTCTCTGCTTGATCTCCTCTGGTTGGTGGAAATGATGCTCCTCCCTTGAATGAGATCCCAGTTTGCGTCACTAGTACGCTGGTTTAACAACCTGGAAGCCATGCTTATCAATGTTGATAGGGTTTCGTGAGCAGTCCTTGTGCAGACTTGGGGGGTGTTTGGTTCTTTAGTCTGGATTAAAATTCATGTCACATCAAATATTCGGATGTTAATTAGAAGGCCTAAACATGAGCTAATTATAAAACTAATTATATAGATGGAGGCTAATTCACAAGACGAATCTATTAAGCCTAATTAATACATCATTAGCACATGTTTAACGTAGCACCATATTGTCAAACCATGGACTAATTAGGCTTAATAGATTCGTCTCGCAAATTAGCCTCCAACTGTAAAATTGATTTTGTAATTAGTCTATATTTAATACTCCTAATTAGTATCTAAACATTCGATGTGACAGAAATTTTAGGAGGTCCTAAAGAACCATACGAGGCCTTGCTGCTAGATACAAATGGAGATCCTTGCAATGCTGTCTTCGGTCGCCGGTCCATAGCCTGGGAGTAAACTGAGGCATTGATATTTTGGTCCCCACTTTCCTTGTCGTTGAGCAATCTCCCAGCAATAATACCTTCTTGCTACCTGTGCTGTTCTCTGTGTGAAGCTCATGTCTATACTGCCATAGGTCGCCGGTTAGTAGCTTGGAATAAAATTGAGGTGTTGATGCTTGAGCATTCGCTTCCTTTGCCGTTGCGCCATTCCCCTGAAGTAAAAACTTCCCTCTGCGTGAGCTGTTCTTTGTTTGGAACGGATGTGACCGTTGTCCTTGCGATTGGTGACAAGTGTCTCTACTTAAGTGAATCTTTGCTTCTCTTTCTCCATAACTCTCTTGCTTCTCTTTTCATGATTTAATTATGATTTAAAGATTTTCTAAAAAAAATTTTGAATCCAAAATTAATTCCCGAAATTAGGAAAAGGAGGAAAATAAACCGGACTCGAACCCAGCCTATAAATACTTTCCGATGATCTTCCTTACGTTCTTTTTCCAACGCCGCAAACCCCACCTCATCTTGATCCTTAGCTCCGGCAGTTAGAGGCTGAACATCTTCATAGGTTAAACTCTGATGAGCTGCAAATCTGGCCGGCGAAACAGTAAGTCTTTGGTCGAAGGTGAGCCCACCATCGCGTTAATCTAGTCGTTCTTGTTCTATTTTGCCCCTCCGATGCGAGTTTGGTGGTCGTTCCCCGACGATCCCCTTTTCTCTTCCTCCCTCCCGTTCTGTTCACCGCCATGGCCATGGTCGTGATCGAGCGCCACCCGGCCGCTCTCGCCTCAAGTCCGCGCCCTAGGCCCCTGGCTCCCGAGCTCCTCGCCGCGCCACCCCTGCGGTGGACCGCCTGCACGGGCCGCACTCCGAGCCTCGCGCCCGAGCTCCTCTGCGCCGCCGCCCCTTTGCCCGAGCCACCACCGCTTGCCGCCCTGCGCGCCGCCGCCGCTCGCCTGCGCCTCAACTCTGCCGCCAGCTGTGTGCCCCCATGCCTCCCAGGCCCAACCGCTGGCCGCCGGCAAGAAGCCCCCACCGGCCGCTCGGGTTTGACCGATTTTGGATTGAAAGGTTGAAGAAGGCAGTTTTGCATTCTAGCCTCTGAGGAAAAAGGTTTTTGCATGCGAAAAGTTCTGAGTCTTGCGGATCTTGCTAATAGCCCCTCATAAAAGTTAGATTCTCGCAATTCAGCCCGTCGTGATGCTTTTGCGCGTTCGCCCTCCGGTTTATATACCTTTATGCCCTCAGTTTTCGCGGTTAAGCCCTTAGAAGCTTACTTTTCTCGTAGCTATGCCCCGTTTAGATTTTTAGTACTGTTTATGATGATTGGTGTACTTTTTCAATTTAATTTATTTGTTTGCTGGTATGTGCGTGTTCTGGATGTTTGCTTTGGATGATTGTCATGAGTAGAACGAACGGACTTCAAGAGCTTTCAAGAGTAAGGAGACCAAGACATTCTAAGCAGCAGCGGTGCTCTGGATCAAGGCAAGTGTGTCCTTGTGCTTTTGTCCCAATAACTATATTTAATCACTTTTGCATTGCTCTTCATTTAATATTGATGGGTCCTATCAAAGTTTGCCTATCTTTTGTGATCATTCCTTATCAACCTGAATTTTATCTTTCTGTTCGGTAGCTATGCTTAACTGCTATACTTAGGCTATGATGGTTTTAATAAACTAAATGTTTAAACTTGTTTTATTTATGTTATACCTTTCATTAATACAAGATTATTATACTTTAATTGGAAAATGGAGCAACCACCTAGGAAAACAGTGCAATCACAATAACTAATAGGCTCTAGTCTTGGCTAATTAAGGGGTAATCTTACCGAAAGGTTAAGAGGGGAGGCGTTGATGGGGTATAACCTGGCCCTCAGTCTGATATGCTCTATGGTAGCTTCACGGTCTTGAAAGAGGTTTATGCTCCGCTTCGACCTGAAACTTTAGCAGGTTACCACTTATTAGGGAATCTTTGTAAAAGTCTCATAGCATCCCTATGCAGTCACACTCGGTAGTGTGATGAGTGCCTGATCAGTACAAAATGGTTGGGTCTAAAGTTTTCTAAACTTTTACATGACTTGTGGGTAAAGATGTACAATCTCCGCAGAGTGTAAAACTGATATATCAGCCGTGCTCATGGTCAAGAGGGGCCTAAACCCTCACATGATAATTGAACTTGAAGTTGGACTTAAATTATGGTTTATGTTATGGTTATATTTCTGCCATATGCTTACGACCTATGTTCATGTTAATTGTGGGTTGATATATACTTATACCTTAGTAATCAGATGCTAATAAAATTTGACCAATTAAAAATGTTTAATGCAATCAGTCCGTCAACATTTTCTTGTTTAAGTTTTGCATTCATATTTTCCCCATATTTGCTGGGTACGACATGTGCTCACTCTTACTATAACCAATGTTGCTCAGAAGAAAAAACTGCTATGAAGTTGTTGTGAAGATGATGTTGAGTTTTAGACGTACGCAACCCCCAGTCGATTGTCTGCGAAGTTTGGAGCCTCCATTTTCAGGATTAAGCGTATATCTCTGATAAATTATTTTTCTTTATATGATATTGTTACTGTTATTCACTTATGATATCACTATATGTATGTATGAAACTAGATCCTGATATATATATATATATATAGAGGTAGTACTTAGTTTTTTTTTAAAGCTGGGTGTGACATGCCCTCGTGCTCGCGCCAAAAGCAATCTTTTTTTTTTGCTCTACCTCCGGTCATCATGACGCTTGTTTTTCTACATGAGCCTTCTACGCGCTCTATCGTTGGGAAACGAAGCCGCGCCAGATGAAACGGTGGGGACGCTGCATTACCCTCTGACACCAGATCATCTCATTCTGACACAAGTAGGCAGGTATTTTTTTAAGAGGAATCAGGTAGAAGTCCTGCTGATTATATTAAAAAGAAAAACAAGCTCAGATTGAGCAGAGCAACAAACAAGATTGGTCAGTTAGATTGGGATATCAATTAGAGTAGGTACAAGATCTTTCTAGTTAAGAGGACTGGAGATAATGTTGGACGAGAGGCAATCAGTGAATGATTCTCCGGGCTCAGTAGCCAGCAGTTGTCCTCTGTCTGGACGAGCGTGGTTCCTCCTCCAAAACAGGTTTCATCTTCTCCCGGTGCTTCCCAAGCTGGCTCCAGAAGTGCTGCTTCAGCACGTCATAGTAGGACCCGCTGAGCCAGACTTCCGATTCGGACAGGGAAATCTTCATCAGACTTTAGCTTCCCTCCGACATATGTCAGCAAGTCAGCAACGAAACCAGAAAAAACTGGAACAATGTAGTTCATTGGTTCCAAAAAAAGAAAAAAGAAAAAAAAAGATAAATATAGCTCAATTGAGCACAGAGATGATGAATCCCCAGGTTAGTGACCTCAAACGAGGAAAATTTGCACATCCTTCAACCTTCTAGACCATCAAAAACGTGAATTTCGATGAATATCCACGGAATCAGTCAGAAAAGAGGATGGAAGTTGAAATAACCGGATTTTTTTGCTTGACTTCAGCATGGCGAAGTCACCAAGAATCACTCGCTACGAGACAGCTCCTTTTTTTTCTTCAGAAATAAGCTCTCTTCCTCCAGCAATTTTCAACTTCATTCATACATGGTACTACTGCATCATTAGTCGGCATGTGTCCATGATCACACATTGTTGTTTTTTTTATGAAACAGGAGGGGTTGCATCGTACATTATTGTTTACCTAAGTAACAACAACATGCTCTGCTTACAGTCCCTTTTGGGCCCCAGATATTACATAACTAAATTACAAGATGTGAGAGAAATACAACAGCGATGGACACAGACAATGAGGGCCTTTTATTTTATCTGCAAAAAACAATGCATATGAGCTGATCTTTATTACTAATAAAGACTACGACACCAATGAACTGGACTGGATGCTGTCATGTTACTCATATGCATATAATCCCATTGTCCGGACGATAGACATTTATACATGCATATCCTTAATATTTTTGGATGATTAGCAGTGTCTATTCGATTGGCCAATGTAGTCCTGCAAACGTGAATGGTAGAGGCAATGGCCATGACGGGCTCAGCTGATCAACGCCCGTCGGGATGAACCAGCTTCCTCCTTCAAAACAGGCTTCATTTCCCTTGGACGCTCTTTTAGTTGGTCCTCCAAGCGCTGCTTCACTTTGTCGTGATACAATCCGCTAAGTAGGATTTCCCGGAGACCTTGTAGCTTCTCTAACCCATAAAACTTCAAGGACGATGGCACATTATAGCAGCGGATCTTCAGGACCTCAAGCTGCTCAAGCATTTCGTCGTCCGCAAACGTAACAGACTGTAACCTGGAGTTGCAAGCAATCTCGAGGACCCATAGTCGTCCGAAACATCCATTTCCCCTGAACCGGAGCTCGCCACATTCAAAGTCCTTGAAACAAAGACAGAGAGTGTGTAGGCTTGGTAAATCTCCGAGGAGATCCACATCATGTTGCGTTATCATAGTCAACCGTAGTTTCAATTTTCTAAGGTTGGACAGCTTCTTGATCCACGCTGGCAACTTGACGACATGCCCATAAAGCTCAAGGCTCTGTAGTTCCTCAGGAGGTGGGGAAATGGAATCCAAACAGCCATCTTGATTCTTGTCGAGCCACAGTGACAAGGATTCCAAATGTGCATAGCCCGAGATAGCAGAACACAACTCTTTACAGTTTTCCGGTTTCACCCCAGACACTCCAAGCTTGCGCAATTGGGTAAGGTTCTTCAGCTCTTCCAAGATAGCCGGCCCGCTTGCGCCACTGACGTCGATGACGCTGATATTGTGTACCATCATCATTTTCCCAATCCCTCGGGGCACCTCAACGCCACCATTTTGAGAGCCAGGAAGCAGCTGCCAGCGGCGTGTCCATGACTCTGGAAAACAGAACCGGGACACTGGTGTAGCGGCAGGTGGCCTTCTCATCGATGGTATTGATAACGATGGGAGGGTAGCTGTTGCTGATCCTGCTTCTGGTGATGGTGGTAGGCTTTCAACAATGCTCGTGTCGTCATCCAGTTGCACAGCAGTGCCAGCACGAATGTGCTGCAGCTTCTTTATCTTGGTGATGCATAGTGGAAGCTTGACAATGGAGGTGTGTCTGATATCCAGAGTCTGAAGCTGCCTCAGACCACCAAAAGAATCGGGCAGACGAGTGATCTCTCTGCATCCTCTTAGGGAGAGGAACTTGAGGCGAGGCAGCAGCATGACCATCTGTTCAAGGTCACCATCTGTTACTGATGATGCGTCCTCCAAATCCAGAACCCGGAGTATACTCATCTTGTCAGAGATGAAGAATGTCTCCCACTTACCAAAAACCGTCAATGACCGCAGCCGCGAGAAGTCGATGCTCTCATACACACTCTTGTCCCTGTCCCAGGTGCTCCCTATGGTGAGATGCCGCCCTGTGTGTCGCTGTGAATTCACGCTACAATGCCCCGCCAGTTCAAAGACAAGGTTCTCTTCCATTGACCGTGAGACGATGTATTCACGGAGGAAACCATTGACTTGCCACAAGGGCATCCTCGTCATATAGCTCAGACTTGTAGATCCTGGCACCTGGACCATGTTTCGGAAGCAGAGCTTTTCAAAGGACTCCTCCCCTTTCTCCTCGGCGGTCATATCTTTGGTGTCCCTGGAGTAGCCTTCCGCGATCCACCGCCGCACCAAGCGCCTCCGCCGAATTTTATGGTTCACAGGGAAGATAGACAAATAGAAGATACATGGCTTGAGAGAATCTGGACAGGAACGGAAGAAGGAATCCACCCAGGAAAATAGACCCCTTAAACTACCAAATGCTGGGTGGTTCTCCAACACCTGGATAAAATAATTCTCTTTGGGTCTCCATCCATTGGCAATGGGACGAGCTACAGCAATGATCACTTTTGGAAGTCCGCCGCACTTGTATAGGACAGATTTTGCTGTCTCAATATCCGCGGGGCTCGGGTCAGCGGGCCAACGCCGCTTATTTATCTGGAGCCAAATGAATTTAAGGATTGCATTAATATAGGTGCGAAGAACAATTATAATCACGTTTATTGATATGTTTCAATTGAAAAACTACAAGATCAACCGATCAGATAAAAAGTTAATATAATGCGGACAACAATTATAATGACACTTATTGATGTTTCAATTTGCAAAACTACAAGATCCACCGCTTCAAATCAGATCAAAATTTAATACAGATGTCAACAACAATTCCAATCACACTTATTGATGATTCAGTTGCAAAACTACAAGATCCACCGCTCCAATAAGATCAAAAGATAAGATTGACTTCTGGATATTACGTTTGGCAATTTGTCTTTTTTTAAAATCTATAAAAATAATATTTACTTAATTGTGACCTATTGTTTTCCAGTTAAAGGTATTTTAAGCATGACTTAAAATTTTTAATATTTGCACTTAACTTTTGAATAAGATGATGGTCAAAAGCCATGTGCACAAGTGAATTCATATATTTAAAGATGGATATGATAGAGTTTGAAAGAATTGTTTGTTAATCTGATATTCAAAATGTATGAGATAATTCGAATAGTCTTTGAATTGAAATAATAATGTAGAGTCAATGAGCCAAGTGATTGATTATTCCACCTAGTTTGAGTGCTCACGTTTCATTCGGAGATCATTCATGACATGAAAAGTATATGCACACGTACATGAACGTACGTCCTGTCTTTGAGTTATCTTATTTAGTCATGTGCTTATGATACACTAACATGGGCATGAGTGGAAGTGTGTACAGCAGTGCATCCCACTTCTACTTACAAAAATACACTAGTAGCACTTATGTAGAACTCTATAAGAATTATAAATATACGGGCATATGGTTGGTTATGAGTAATGTTACCGTTCTTTTGAAGAGCTCAAGTGCATCATCAATTTCTAGGCCTTCAACGCTCCACCAATTTTTTGAACAGTATGAGGCAACACTTTCCTCGTTTGCGATCACGATGATACGGCTTCGAGTTTGGTCAGGTTCAAAGCCCAAGGCAGCTTTTATCGAATCCCACTCTTCTGTGGACTGCAGACCGTCAATAACAATGAGACAAGCATGCTTTTTTAGAAGCTGACGGCACACTTGAATTGGGTCTCTGATTCTCAACATGCCAGCATGTTGGAGAGATCCCGAGTGCAAATCCAAGAGTAACCTCCATGAGAAGTCCCTTATATTGAATGAATGGCACACATCCACCCAACCAAACTTCTCAAAAGAACCTTCAATCACTTTTCTGAAGTACACGTGTTTGACAATGTATGATTTACCAACACCAGCCATCCCAAACACGGGGCGTATCCCACTATTGTTGGCCTGAAGGTTCTCTATATCTGCCTTGCGGCCAACAATTTCATCTTTGTGGTTGTCTATCCATTCTTTTGCATCTTTTATCTTGATAGCCCTCTTGTCCTCATCAGCATCCTCATCCTCATCCTTGCCCTCATCCTATTATTCAAATAGGAAAAATTTTCAGTGTGTGTATGATGCATTGAAATGCCATTTTAATTTAATACTAAGAGGAGATGAACTTTCAATCATGGTGGTTAAAAAATTGCCTAGAAATTATTTAAAAAAGCAAATATGTGGCCCTTTGATTGTGGTGGACATTGATTATCAAGTATTGAATGTAAATGAACTCGGGCGTGTGAGAGAAAGAAAAAGTGATGAATAGAATGCCTTTATTGATTCTATCTTGCACATCTTACTATTACTAATTGAATATTATTGGAGTCTCTACGTTAATTCTCACAAGAGACACTAAATGTTAATTCTCATGAGAGATACTAGAAGATAAGATAAATCCTAGAAATTCTCATAAAAATTGGAACATCCAACAATCAATCTAGTAGACTATAAGCATCATATATCTATTAGATCTATTATATTTTCTACAACAATTACCCATATCAGCCATTACGAAAATATTCTAAAATAACATCCTAAATCTACAGCTAAACTATGCACCTTTGCCATTATGAAAACTGAACTAAAGTAACACCCAACTCTTCATCTAAATTACCCACCCATGCCACAACTTAAAGTAACCTCAAATAACTAAGTAACCCTTAAATCTAAATTTAAATTTCTTACATAGTCATTATAAACATACCTAAAAGTACACAAGTATATGATTCTAAATTAGTTATTTCTCCAATTGTTTGTACAGAAAATACTAACTTAAAGTATCTTCAAATATGTGTCACCATTATACCATGTGTACACATATGGAGAAAGCGATGAGAATACCGATTTCCATGTTAAAAGCATAGGTCAAACTAAGGGTTCAATTAAATGCATTTAGAAAACATATGGATGCGCCATGCAAAGTGAAATAAAATTATGAATGTGGATGAAAAAGTGTGTAGAGTAATTACTAACTAAAGTCTATCACAATCAGATAAAGATAGGTATGTATCTATACGAGTATTGTGTTTGAATATTTAAAAAAATGAGAGAGTGCAAGGTATATTTGATTACTAGACCTAATTTTTTTCATGAATTTCTAATGTTTATGCCCCTTGCTAAACCAGTACAAAGAGGTTCTAATTACTTAATGGTCGATGGCGATTGAAATCTGATGTTGATCCCCAGTTTTCTGTGTGCCCATCACTGTGCATTGGGGTGGTGACATGGGTATGTATGAAATGCACGTGAACAAATGCAAAGGACTTAACGGATTCCCACATACTAGTTAGTTGCATTCTAGTTAGCAACGTGTAAACCTGCCAGAGTCCAAGACGCAGACATGCAGTTGGCAAATACCAATTCACTATTAATGGTCATGTAATGATCTTTTTGTCTGAATCCGAGATGCACTAAACATATTAACTAGTATTCCGGTCTCTAATTCAAAGTACAGGAGTAATCTATATACTCCACCATATAAAACTGTTAAATTAGGGACTAAAATAGAAAATGGTACAGACATAGAAAACACTTCTAGATTGCAGCTTCAGATTGTAGAAAATATGGGTGGTTTAACGTAAAACGGACAAGGTTACGTCTACGCCAACAATGCGCATAGGAATGGAACCTAGACGTTGTAGTACTGTGGTCTGTGGACATTGATTTTTTTTATATGTAAGGCCCATGGCCCGACTATGTAACACTCTTTATCTATTATATAAGTGCAAATCGATGTATGGTTTTTATATTAGTCTGTTAAATATATACATATCAGCTACAATCTAGGACTTATATGTGATGCACAATGGACCTCTAAGAAGGGGGCCCACAATTGCATCGCACATCTACGTGTGTTTGATATGTGTTAATTTGAAATTTTACTTTGACATGGAAATAGATGTGATTATCGTCTCTTGCATATTTGTATATATGGTGAGAATAAGTTATGTGACAAATTCTGTACATGCATACCATCGGTTTGTTTTCATATTAACAATGCAAGAAGTGGATAATATAGAAGCATGTTTAGAACTACTTCAGGATATTTTTAATAATAATGGATGTAGGTAATTTAGAGGGTTGCTTATTTTTAATAATAGCTTCTGGGAGTAATTTAGATGCGAATTTAGGAGGTTACATTATATTATTTTTCGTAATGGCATGAGTGGTATTATTTTAGGTTATTTTTATAATGGTGGAGGGGACTAGTTTAGATGGTTACTTTATATTTTTATATATATAGTTGCATATGTTGGCAGTTTAGATAAACATTAGGGAAAACTTTAGGTTATTTTATAATAGCAGATTTAGATGTAGTTTATGAAGTTCCTTTAGGTTATTTTGATAACGATAGAGGTTGGCGAATTTAAAAAGCATAATAGACCCAACTATTGTTATTGCCAATATGTGGGAACTTTCGCACTAATGCGTGGGAGTTTCTAGATTTATCTTTGTTTACGGTGTCTCATGATAATTAAGGCGTTGGCTCCATCGGGGACTCTAATTAGTAGTAGGAAGACTGGCCTTCTTTACAAAGGTGCTTGATGATATCTGCTATGGTGTTACAGCCCTACCAAGGGGTGAGCATGCGTACACATAGCATAGCACTATGCTTACACTTTCATCCTCGCTTCGTGTAAAAGGTTAACCTCCTGCGCTCATAGGCCACTATTGGACCAACCAAATTGGTCCGGGTGTCACATACGCCCCTCCTCAAAGAACCTGACGAAATCCTCGTCTGTCCAACTCACCCACAAATTGAGTCGGGTGTCACATACACCCCCCTTAAAGAACCCGACGTTTTCGTTGGTCCAACTCCACACATTGACCCGTACGCACAACCGCGAGGGTCGATCTGATATCATTTGGAACACCACATTCTCCAAAGCCGCCCCGCCTAGCCCTACCGACATTCTCCAAAGCCGCCCCGCCTAGCTCTACTGAGGGACGGGCACGCATACACATAGCACCCTGCTTACACTTTCGTCCTCGCTTCGTGTAAAAGGGTTAATCCGAAGGTGCTATGGATGGTGGACAAAGGCTTATAAGTTGGCTTCATCGTTGCTCAACTAGCAATGTGGTACTAAACATGCACATCTACGCTCATGGATCATTACTGGGCCAACCAAATTGGGCCGGATGTCACACATGCTCTGTGTATCCTAGCACCTATTTAACCACCTCATATAACTTGCAGAAAAGTAATGCCATTTGCTCAGTAATGAAAATTGTGTTAGTAATTTTGACATTTAAGATATACACTTCTTTTTTTCATTATATAATTAATGGTGATTAACTCTGCTAGCACAAGTTACAATATATAAAGGTCACATATATCCATTGAAGTTTGATTTGTTGACTACTGAGTTGGGACTGGGAGCATATGATGTGTGTGTAGTGTTGTAGACATGTTGACCTTGAAAATGACAAAAAAAAAACAAAGGTGGAGCAGAACTTTTCCACAAATTTTATTGATGATGAATGATGTTCGAGCATACCTCAGTGTAAAAGATACGAACAGAAAGGTCAGCTGTGGGCTGGTGCAGCTCCAATACTGATTGTCCGACGCACGATTTTGCAACTTCGAGCTGCTGGGTGAGCACGACGATGCAACTACCATTTTTCATGTCTGGTAGGAATTCCATGACGGCATCCAAATCATCCTTGCTGGACAGATGTTCAAGGAAGATGAGGTATCTCTGATTGCTCATCACTTGTTTCACGGACTCCTCGATGAGTTCGCCTTCGGTAATCATCATTACACCTTTCACTTTATCGAAATCTTCGGCACTTCCATGTTGTGCACAATAGTTTGTGCACAATTGATCCGGCAAGCTCCTAATAAAGTCCTCGTGTTTGAAGGGGTGGATCAGCTTCACTGAAGCACGGTAGTTGAATTTTTCACAGATTTCTGGGTATTTATCACAGCCCTTCTTGATGATGGATGCCACCTCAAGATGGCCTGGTTGTTCGCACACGGAGATAATTCGACGCGGAGTATTTTCAGCATCTACCTTGCTGATGATCAGATGAACGAGATCTTTTGGGCTGCTACGCTTCTTCTTAGTAGCCTTATTATGAAATAAGATGGTCAAATACTACTGGTATTGTAGTAATGTTGATGTTGAAAATACAAAAAGAAATCAGGGAACAATGTTTGAAGCATACCTCGTTGAAAAAGACACAAACAGAATGGTCCTCTGAGAACTGCTCCAGCTCCAATACTCGGTGTGATTGTCCGACACACAAGCTTGCGACTTCGAGCTGCTGGGTATGCACGACAATGCAGCTACCTTGGTTCGTGCCTGGTAGGCATACCCTGACGGCCTCCCAGTCGACCGTGCTGGACACATCTTCCAGGAAGACTAGGTATCTCTGTTCACTCACTTGTTTCACGAACTCGTCGGTGAATCCTTTGCCTTCCGTAGCCATCATCACGTCCGCAAATGTAACCAAATCTCCGGAACTTCCTTGTTGCAGGCAACAGTTTCTGTTGAATTGAGCCATCAAACTCCGGCTGAACTCATGGGGATTAAAGGGATGCATCAGCTTAACCCAAGCACGGAACCTGAATTTTTTGCAGATTTCTGGATCCTCCCAGGTCTTCTTGATGATGGATGCCACCCCAAGATCGCCTACTGCTCCCCACACTGAGATAACTTGAAGTGGAGAAACATCTATCTTGTTAATCAACTCGATGAGATCCCTTGGGCTGCTCTGCTGCTTCTTGGCTTCTCTCGCCTCGATAAGGATGCCCACTGCCGTTGCATCGGCTACGGCCTGCTGATTCGTCTTCTCAGTAGAATTGGAGCTGGAGGCACCGATGTGCCTGTAGCGCTCGTTCCTCTGGCCCATGGCTTCCACCCTGGACTTGAGCAACTCTATAGCAGTGACTGCATCGCCCAGTGGATCAGCCGGCGCTGCTGAAAGCATGCAGAATGGGAGCATGCGGCGCCACCAGTGGGACTTGATATCCATGAGGACAACAAACTCGATGCAGTCCTCCACATCTAAGGCCATGTTGCGGACCTGCCTAACCAAGGTCTTTACCATTTCGTCAGTGGCACGATCCTTGGTAATGTTGAGGAAAGCATGCATCATCTCGAACTCGTCCGAGATGAGCATCAGGTCGCGCTGCATACCCTTCTTGAGCTTCTCCTCCTCCTCAATCGCTGACTTGGCAGCGGTCAGCGTCCCCTCCACCGCCGACTTGGCCAACCCAAGCACAAGGTCCGCCATTGCTCCTCCCTGCTTTCCTCCTCCCTTGATTGTTTGCTTGCAATGGATGGCTGCTGGTAATGCGGGAAATTATTCGAGGAGTGGAAAAGGTGAATGGACCATCCAACCTGCGCACACGGCAATTTATAGAACCGTCTCAAACATGGAGGCTGATGTTAGAGGCCGCGGAAGCTGTTTTTTTACACAAAGCAGTAAAATTATTCAGCCAGCTACGTCAACCAAAGTTGCGTAGGTTGCAATTGTGAATAAAGAATAAATAATGCAAGTTCACAATGCGTATCAGAATCGCCTGCCTTGTGTAGCGAGACATACTCCCTCGGTCCCGCACAGAGTGTCCATATAGACTATAAAATTTGTCCCACAAACAATATCATTTTACCTCTTAGTAAACCTCATCTAATTAAATTAACACTCACACCAATAAAAAAAATATATGGAGAAGAGTGTAGAGCCAATGAAATGATCAATTGATGTTATTTCTCTGGTTCCAATGCACACACATTTATTTGGGATCAAGAAAACTAAATAGACAGCACGATTTTTAATCACAATTAGTACTAGGTACTAAGGGCACTTATTCTGGGACGGAGGGAGTATGGCACAAAGTTAACGAATAAAGAATATGGCACAAAGTTAAAGTTTAACGAATAAAGAATATGGCACTATGTCTAAATTTTTCTAAATGGACACTTATTCTGGGATGGAGGGAGTGTGGCACAAAGTTAATGGATAAAGAATATGGCACAAAGTTGACGAATAAAGAATATGACATAAAGTTAAAGTTGACGAATAAAGAATATGGCACAAAGTTAACGAATAAAGAATATGGCATAAAGTTAAAGTTGATGAATAAAAACTATGGCACAAAGTTAACAAATAAAGAATATAGAACAAAGTTAATATGCCTTGTGTAGGTTGCAATCGTGAATAAAGAATAAATAATGCAAGTTCAGTATCAAAGTCGCCTGCCTTGTGTAGCGAGATAAGTTAATCTGTAATGTAATGCATTCCGTTAATCTGTCTAAAAAATATTCAAAGAAAATTACACTATGGAACGAAGGAAGTATTTAGACTTGCACTAACACACACTGCCACGCGGGCGGCGCTGAGGCGAGAGGGTGTCGAGAACCGGCCGTGCCCGTTGCGGACACGGCGAGCTCACGTGGGAAGCAACGACAACGTGTAGGCAGTGCGCCGCCGGCGAGGTTGTGCGGGTCCCACATTGAAACGAAGATGCAGCCCAGAACCTAAAATGTCGTTTCTTGGTCTTCCGGGCTCGAGCAAGACACCAAACGATTCCGTCCGTAACTCCATTGGCATGTCACCAAACTACTAAATTGCTAATATGGCAGTCTTATTAATACCATAAAAACTATCCTACCTAAATCGATGAGACTGCCTAACGATGTGCTCAATTTTTGCCGTTTGTTCAAGTTAATCAGCATACTGTGGAGCTGGATTGTCACACCCAGTTTTGAAGGCAACACCAGATGACTATCATATGTGTGCTAAGATCAAGTTTCACACATACGATGACTTCAGTAAATATCAAATACAGTGTTAAAGCGTAAAAGAAGAGTTACATAGGTTACATAATCAGAAGCTGAGATAAAAATCTCTAGTATAAGCAGTGGATCTCCAACACTCCACAGGTAGTTGACTGGGAAAATGTACGCCTAGCAATTCTTCAAAGTCTTCAATGGAGTTGTCTTGTACTGAACAACGGATATAGCAAGTGTGAGTACACTTATGGTTGGTACTTAGCAAGTGTGGGGAAATGTGTAGTGTAAAGCCTATGTGTAGTGTAAAGCCAAGTTAAGGAATTGCTGTCGGACATACATCCATGGGTCCACCAGAAGGTTTGTACGAATCCACATATGGAGAGTACATCAAGACGTATCAGGACATGGGGACTACGGTGCAGGATGGCATAGTCTACATGGACTCTAGTGAACTAGTCGAAGACAAAGGAAACTACTCTTTCTAGTCGGAGTAGGACTCTGTAGTCGAATCCGACTAGTTCTCACGTAAAACAATTGACCTGTAACCCTGCTCCCTCGATATATAAAGGAGGGCAGGGACCCCCTCTAGACAAGTTCAATCAAGTACAAGCAAACAACATACGGGACGTAGGGTATTACGCGATCTAGCAGCCCGAACCTATCTAAATCGCGTGCCTACGTACACCATCAAGCTCCTGATTTTGGTGACACCCACCAACCAAAACTCTACCCCAGGTACTCCCGTGGTAGGTTGCCGGGTATAAAACATGAACAGCTAGCGCGCCAGGTAGGGGCAGTTGTCAAAATTCTCCACGCGAGTTTGATGGCTCAAGTCATCATCAAGCCTAATATTGCGTACGAAGCTGGCATGACTTTCATCTTCAACTCCTAGGTCTGCGTCGCTGACGGCGCTAGAAGTTTTCACCGCTACCTTGTGGAGGCTCTGGAGAAGAAGCACCACGACATCAGCTTCCGTCGCCAAGCTATGGAGGATTTCGTTGAGAAATTCAGTAAAATTTTCAATCAGACAAACATCGAGTTCGAGTTCAACTTGAACTCTACAACAACTCGGACTAGCTCCCACGAGTAGGCAATCAAGCCATCGTGCGGACCGAATCAAACTCCGAGTCAATTTCCGTTTGCACTCCGAAACGCGGCTTTGGTTCATCAAGCAACTCTATCCAAATCACAATCCAGATTGGAGGCGATTGGAGACCACAACCTCGACTTCTACTTGGATTTCATCGAGAGGAAACTCCTTTATCAGGTCTGTAGCAGGGTCTGGTAATCAGTTTACTGCGTTAAGCATTTTAATTAGTTGGTCAAGTTTTATTAGCAAAATGCTTACTAATGTATAAGTTTATACCACCCAATTAAACATCAGAGCAAGAATAGATCATGAACATAAATAAAGCATAAATAAAACATAGATTAATTATTCTTCGAGTTCAATTATCATGCGAGGATCCAAGCCGCTCTTAACTGTGAGTACAGCTAATATATCAGTTTTACACTCTACAAAGGTTGTACAGTACACATTCAGTGGCAAGGTAACAGCACCAGCCCAGCTTTGGCCATGCTTATGCTCGACAGCTACAACTTGCAGGCAGGCCAGCAACAGATCACAGCTTCACCTTGCCTGTCGATCTTGCGATTGAGTTTCCATTACCTCAGATAAAAAGCAGCATGTCTATTTCAACGCATTCCTGTCTGCTTGGACACTTGGTTGCTTGATCTCTCTGCAGATTGTTTGTAGCTGAAGGTCGTGCTTCACGGCAAGCACAGGCAGCAGTTAAGCATCGGCTGCTCAGTTCTTTTGTGCAGTTCAGTTTGTCTTCAGATTTGCATAGTTTGATTCAGAGCACCAGAATTCTTTTTGATGGACTGTCACTTTCATGCTATAGTAGAGCAACTGTTTGGCTCCTTTGTTTAATCGTGGCAGGCTTGTGTTGGCTAATCATTTGACAAGTTAATTAGCTTTTTCACTAACCATTTGGCTAAAAATATGAATTTAAAGTTTTGAATATGCACGTTCAAAGTAATGGATTCTAGAAAGTTTTGTATAAAGGAGTCAGCATTTTTTATATCCTATCGTAAAGTGTTATGTATGTAACCTAAAAGCTCACGAACATAGAGAGTACAAATTGAAGTTTTCAACCTACAAACACAATTTTTTGGATACATAAGTCCAAAGTTGGTAATTCAAGCATAAAGTTTCATTATATTGTTCCAAATATGTACCAATTGTAGAAAAAGAATAAAATGTTCTTTTGATACATTAAAGCCAATGGTATATAAAGTTCTTTAATTATGTTGTTACATGTAAAGTTTTGTACATGTGGTTGACAAGTTTTCAAAATACGAATTTAAAGTTTTGAATATGCACGTTCAAAGTAATGGATCCTAGAAAGTTTTGTTAAAGGAGTCAACATTTTTTCTTTTTATCCAATCGTAAAGTGTTTTGCATATAACTTGAAAGCTCACAAATATAGAGAGTACAGATTGAAGTTTTGAAATTACAAACACAAAGTTTTTGGATACGTAAGTCCAAAGTTGGTAATTCAAGCACAAAGTTTCAGTATATTGTTCCAAATATGTACAACTGCAGAAAAAAGAATAAAATATCCTTTTGATACATGAGTATACAACTTGTAGTGCTACTTAACTTATGGTTGTTTGTATTTTTCCATTTTTTTAAAAATATAGCTGCTGTGACACAGTGGAGTGGTAATGTTCTTATTTGTATTTCGAATAGCCAATGAGCTCAAGAACTCTTATATCCCAAAATGGTTCCACGCTGGCCATAACTCCAGTTTTATGTTCATAAGGTGGATAAGTGTAATGTTTATATTTTTATTATTCATTTATTTTAAACACTTACTATTTAGCATTTGCAATTGTTGTTTTTTTGCAAGGTTTCATTGTTGATACGTTTCCTCAAAGATGAAAGCTCTCGTTTTCTATTTATTATTTTGAAAAAAATTAATGAGATTATCTTTTTCAATGGAGAGATGCATATTTTTATGTCCATGTGTTGATTTGTCTCTGTTGATGCATCTATCAAACTTTGTAATAAGTTTTTTTTGGTCAGCAAACGCTTTTTTTTTGTGAACCTATCTATTGGGCACAACCGCACAATATTTTCATTACATGAACCAATAATTAAAATGCCACAAGAATAACACTATTTTAGTATTCTTCGACATTCATATGTATATGAAAGATTTCCCCCACCCATTTCATCTCCCTCATACCCATTGTACCGAAAGGGAAAAAGATGTGCCAAAATGTTTGGGGGAAAAATTGGGCAGAAGTATGTGAAGAAAAGGATTAGAAGCTAGACATGGGAAATAAGAAACGGAGAAATGGTGGGAAGAAACAAGCTCACCGTTCGTGCATGCAGCAGGTGGATAAGCGCCAGCTGGCATTAAGATAAATTTTATTTTTCTTTTATTTCTCAATTTCCTTCGCTTCTCCTCCATGTATATATACTTTCAAGGAATTCTTCTTTTTCAGGTTGCCCCCCAGCTTTGCACCCTTCGCCATCATCAACCAATCATGCATGACATTGCCCGATTCAGCTTTGGTGCTTCTGGACTCCTCGCTGGAGTCCACAAATGAATCCATACCAATGGATCCTGTGCTTTTGCTTCTGCGGTGGAAAACACTAGGGGATCATGTGCTTTAATATGATCTCCGATTAGAAATAGATGCCTCTCTGACGGGGGATCATAGGGCAGGAGAATGCAGTAACTTTCTAGAGTTTCTTTCTCCCAGCGTTCTTGGCAGCTCCGATGGATCCGCCCGTCGGGTAGTGATGATAGTTTTGTTCTTTTCTTGTTGAGAGTGTACATATGCTCGCAACTCGCTCTCTTGGACATGTGATTGCCAGAGTTCTCCAACCTCGATCCTCCACCAACCTGCTCGCTCAATCTTCTTCATCGTGTATAGTACCAACTTCCACCAGAACAAGCAATGGCGCCGTCACGAAAGAATCTCTCTGCCGTCCTCCTGCTCGTCATCACCATCGCCGCCGCCTGGATGCATATGCAGAGTCGGCGTCCGTTGAGGATCATGATCGCAGCCAGCACCTGAGCGGCAATTACAAAGGGACGTGCTGGTCATGGTTCAACGACGACGCCTACAAACGTGCCTGCGTGGACGAAAGCAGCGACAACTTTTCCGGCTCCTGTGCCTTCTTCCAGTGCTGGTGCCAGACCAGATGCACGGCTGAGATTGTTGCTGCTGCTAGCGCTCCGATCCGGCAACGATACAATGATCCCCGCCTGAACAATGAATGATCCAATCCTGTATGCATTCTAAAATACAATATTATTAACACCTCGTGGGGGTAGCCAAGTGCGCACGACACACCTAGCTCGGCCTCGGGACGACGTGCGTACGCACAACGCACCGGTAGAGTGACGGTGAAATAGAGAGACCGACTCTGCAGGCGTGCTACTGGGGTCGCGCCGCGCGTGTGAATATGCGATGCTGATTGCTGAAGGCGCATGATATGTGGCTTAAGAGGATATGACCTTAACAGCACTCGGATCAGTTCATATGACAAGATACTAAAAATTAGGGAAAAACCACCAAAGATTAACAAGTGACCTCAAAATCATTCAAATGTATAGCTTAAACTTAGGTCACCAAGTTTTACTGACTGGAAGCAAAATATTGTCAGGATGACGACAAATATGTTTTTGATCTGTTGGTAGTGTCAACCTGCATGTAGTTCTGATGCATCCAGCAGCTATGTGAAAAGAAAATCTTGCTGGCAATACTAATCCTCTCTACCATGGTGTCAGAATCAGGTAGGGGAATAACATAATTAGCTACTCAAGAACCGAATGTTGCAGGCAGAAAAACAAGAAATTATCCGTGTCTGCAAGATGCGTGATGTCATAAGGAAATACAGCAGAACTCACACACTAAACGCCAATCCTGAGTTGCCTCCCTCCACTACAAGAGAATGCGTACACACTGGAACACTTTGGATCGGCCACGGTGGAGGTGAGGAGCCGACTGCACGCTCACCCTTTGGATCTTGAGGAACTCGACTTGAGCAGCAATATACGAGCAGTAATATTCTGATGGAGATGAGATCTCTGAATTTTTCTGCAGCGAACATGTGAGATATGGGAATTGAAGGTCCAGACCAGCCAGCTCGAGACATGTGAATTAAGGCTTCAGTTTTTGGCAATGCAGTGCGGATACTCCAAATGGCTTGTTAATTCCTCTGATCATCTCTACACACCATGCAAGGGGCTCTTATAGCTACAGAGGACATAAATTGAAGTTCTAGTTGATCTGTCCACTAATTGACTAGTGCAATGAATACAAATGCAAATGGAGCTAGCCATCCAGTATTTTGGATTGTCCTTGTCTATCGTTTGGGGCAGAACAAGTTAATTAGAAGCTAGAGAGCTGAGCAGGAACGGTCGGATTCAGCAATCGACCAGGCAAAGCTACTTAGTTAGGGTGTTTGGATACTAAAGACTAAACTTTAGCAGTGTCACATCGGACGTTCGGATGCTAATTAGTAGGACTAAACATGAGCTAATTATAAAACTAATTGCAGAACCCTAAGCTAATTCGTGAGACGAATCTATTAAGCCTAATTAATCTATCATTAGCAAATGGTTACTGTAGCACCACATTGTTAAATTATGGACTAATTAACCTTAATAGATTCGTCTCGTGAATTAGACTCCATCTGTGCAATTAGTTTTGTAATTAACCAATGTTTAATACTTCTAATTATTATCAAACATCCGATGTGACAAGTCCTAAACTTTAGCCGACACCCCCTAATCAGAACAGCTAAAAATTTTTTGTCGAGTGACACAAGTACCAAGAGGAGCTGGCCTGTAGGATCTGGATCCGAACTATCGCTGATTTCTAGTTTCGGCGAATCAAGAACTGTAAGAGTTGTTTGATACTAGGCGTTAAATTTTAGCAGTGTCACATCGGATGCTCGGATGCTAATTAAGAGGATTAAACATGAGTTAATTATAAAACTAATTGCAGAACCTCTGTGCTAATTCGTGAGACGAATTTATTAAGACTAATTAATCCATCATTAGTAAATGGTTTCTGTAGCACCACATTGTCAAATCATGGACTAATTAGGCTTAATAGATTCATCTCGCGAATTAGACTCCATCTGTGCAATTAGTTTTATAATTAGCGTATGTTTAATACTCCTAATTAGTATCTAAACATCTGATATGACATGTGCTAAACTTTAGCAGGGTATCACTGCGAACCAAGAACCCTATAACGAGAGAAGGCAGGGGAAGGAAGATGAGGATGCTGTGATTACCGGAGAGGAGGAGGCCGGAGGCGATGGGTGCCGCAGGGAAGAGCATCGAGTCGCAGTCGCGTCCGAGGCCCGTTGGCGCAGCAGCCGCTACAGCGCCGCCACCCCATCTCGCGTCGCCTCTGTGCGGGACACTTCTCGCGAACTCGATGCGGGAGGAGCCGGCCAACCGGGGTTCATTCCACGCCTAGGGACTCGAGGGTTGATTCCCAGGCCGGCGTGGTGAAAAAAGGCCGGGGTGGGCCGGGATAGAAGCCACGCCAGGGTTAAACGAACATCCCTTTCGCAGTGGGCCGAGATCCTACCCAAGCCGGGGTGACCCACGGGGGTTGGGCTGCAATCCGGGCCGATCCCGCCCAAAATGAACAAGTTTGGCTCCTAGTGCTGATCCTTAGGATCCTCGTCTTCTTCCACGGCAACTTCCTCTTACGAGGAAAAAGAAAAGATCAGGGAAGCAAGAGTGAGTACCGAACAATAGGTATTGATCAAATCCCACAACGAAAGTATTTATGCAATTTATAAAGATGGAATGCAATTTATAACAACTATACTTGAATCCAAATCAACTTAATTAAAAATATACACCAATATATAATGATTCTAAATCGTCTATTTTTTTATGCATGATGTGTGTCACCATTTATAAAGGTACAGAGGAACTGATGAGAATATAAATTTCTACGTTAAAATTATAGCTCAAACTTAGGGTCCGTTAAAAAAATTCAAGCACATACCTGCGAATATGTGATGCATAGTGAAAAGTTAAAATTGTAAATGTGGATGAAAACATTATAGTATAATTACTAACTAAAATCTATCACAATCAGATGAAGATAATAAGTATGTATATCTATATAATTAAATATTATGTTCAAATATATATATTTAATAGATGAGAGGTAGGTTCAGGTAATAGTTTTGTAGCAATGTTGCCTTATTTCTTATTTCTACTGTAGACTGCGCATTAGTTCTCACGAGATGCGCTAGAAAAAAAGACAAATTCTAAAAATTCTCATAAAAATCAGAAACATATTATATTTCCTACAAATTTACCCACCACTACCATTGCACGAGACTATCTGATCCGCTGCTATTTTTAAGGATCGTTGCCTGCCATGGCGTAGGGCCATGCGCCCATGCAATCCACCTGGATTTATTTTGCCCTCATGGCTCAAGGCGTTGGGCTGCTGTGCGAAGGGTTCGTATTCTCATGTAGATGATGGACCAAATCGCTTTCCTTTCCCTGTTGGTTTGTGTTGATCCGCCAATGAGGGCATGATGCCACACCACAGAGATGCCCACCGAACCAATTGATGCGAGTAGGAATACGCTACTCTGTCTCTTATTATAACTCCAGTATGTACATGCACTTCCGTTGGGGGGTCTGGGGATTGCTGTAACGAAGTGTGTATTTGGAATTGATAAGAGTCAAATTGTTTGGCTTGAGAGGAGGATGTGCCCAGCTATTGTGGCCATAATAATGTTAAGGTGTACCATGCCCATTGTATTCTTCAGCCGATGGTTACAACTGCTTAATAACGTCTGTCCCATCCATAAGCCCATACGTTTATCATCATGTGTTCGCTAAAATGCAGAGGCACAGACGAGGTCACTGATCCATCTGGTTCACCATGGCGGCATTGCTACACAGAAAGGTGCCCTGTGCAGTTGCTCTCTCAAGTGAGCCTCAAGTGAAGACCTGGGCAAATGTGCGCATATGTTTGTTTATTCTTAAAAGTCCTTACCTGGGCTATCTGTTCTTCCTGTATAAGATGGACACCATTGGAGGATCACCGAATGGTGTTTTCTGAAACATAATGTACAGGAGATCTAAGCTGGGCCTATATGGTCTATATGGGCCTTCTATTCACACCATTTTGGCTCCTCCAGGCCGGATGAATGAGGCGACGCCATAGTATTCTCGCTCGCTCCATTCGTATGGCGTTCAACGAGAAAATCGCCTAGCCTCAAACAAGGGGGATGGCTCGTTGATAGAGGAGGACAGGGTTGCGCGGCAAAGATTATCCTCTACAATTGACGATATTGTCTCGCTCTCAAGAAGGCAGCAACACATCTTCCATGAGAAAAAGTGGGAGGGCGCCACGGGCAAATTCTGGTGCGAATCGGACTTCGATTTGGATGAAGATCTTGGCGATGTGGAGAACATCACCCAGGTATGTAACCCTGTGATTGCAGGCTTTAAATCTAAAACACCGGGGGTGCCTGTTCATCTTCCACGGCAAACTCGTGATCAAGGGAAGCCCAGACTACAACAATTATTCAAAGGTTGATGGCCTTGGGATAAAAAGAAAGGGTGGAAAGAGCCTTTGCCCAAGCACAGGAGATCGCCATTAACTTTGGGGGATTTCCTGCCGATATGTGGTGAGGAGCACCAATCCAGTCAGTGAATCCGTCAGCAGCGTGTTCGTCGTTCTGATCCGGAATTGCAGCCGATTCAAAATTCGAATGGGCAAGTTGGTGGGCATCCAGGTGGGCCGATTGACATAACAGGCCCAAAATTGACTTGGGTACAACGCAACCCTGGTCTGGCCTGCTTAGTGTTGGAGACCGTTCTTCAACGCACCCTAAACGAAGCTGGCGCGGAGCTCTCCTCGACACCAACTTAACTTCGTGGTTACACTCTTCCCTGACGTCAATGACTAACCGAAGCTAACCGGTCCAAAGATATTCGTTATGTGGTTTTGTAGGCGAGGATTCCCGAAGTTGAGACCTCCACGGAGCTCCCAGCAACTCGCCTTCGAGGAAAGGCTATGACCAGAGCCCGAGGTTAACCGCTCTCAGCCAACGAAGATGGAGCACGCATGGAGGTGTACCTGGTGCGAGTGAGGATGACGAGTGGAGAAGGGAGCAGTCAGGGTAATCCTGAAGTCGCTTCGCTTGTGGAGCACTTTGATAATAAAGATTTTGGGAAGGGCTAGAAATGTAATCTCACTTGAAAGCGACATCTTGAGCAAGGGTTAAGTTACTGTCTTGTACGGAATATGCCTGGAATGTAGTAGTTGGTATGGGTATAACAAGTAAACGGAAATGTAACTTTATGGCACTATAAAGGGATGTGAACCGTCCCCCCTTGAAACACACTATTCATTGATAAGACAGCTTGACCTGTACTTGTTTACTGTATCTCCGTTCTTGTGTTGTGACTTAGTCTTACCTTTCATCTGACGGAGACCCAACACTTAGGAGGCTAACACATCTACCTGATCAAACCTACGCGGAAGTGCTCATGGCTGGCAGTGCTGGAGGCGGCGATCAACATTGTGGCCGCAATTACGGAGGTCAGTTTCGAACTGCCCGCGGCAATAGCCGGCCTCCCAGGCCGTACGGTCGTGGTCGCTTTGCAGGACGCGGCCGGGATCGTGGTGGTCATGGTGAAAGATCTGATGGCACCAGAGGAGGGGGTGCTGAGGGACCTGTACCAGGCACTGGTGGAAGTGGCTTTGGTGGAAGCTATCATGGCACAAACCCAGGGAAAGGTCTTGCTGAAGAGCGCACAACAAGCAGGCGAATGCATCTCTGAAGAATAAAGGTACAGAACCTGTGGGGGAACCTGCTACTAAAAAGAAAAAGAAGTTTGTGCTATGCTGTGAGATTTGTGAAGGAGAACACTTCACGTGTCAATGCCCACTTCTACATGGTCCTAAGCCAATAGCCACATTCTGTGGGCTTGCTGGTGACGGCCTTGGCTTCTTCCATATTCCATACACATCAGCGGCAAAGGCTCCTCGAAAGGTATCTGCTACTGCTCTAATCAAAATTGTTGAGGGGAATGTGCCAGTGGACCTTGTTAAAAGTGAACTTGCACGTGCTATTCCAGTCAAGTGGGATTGGGTGGTACGGGAAC
The DNA here is from genome assembly GCF_005286985.2 of Setaria viridis. Classification (NCBI taxonomy): domain Eukaryota; kingdom Viridiplantae; phylum Streptophyta; class Magnoliopsida; order Poales; family Poaceae; genus Setaria; species Setaria viridis. The sequence goes on from NC_048270.2 coordinate 34,200,596, forward strand.
ACAGCAACAACACATACATTGTGCCGTTTCCATGTCAGGTGGAGCTTCAAAGGATGATTAGTATGAAGCACCTCAGAACTGATAACAATGAAGGGGTGATGCAATTTGAGGAGTGGAAAAATGAGATTAAGCCAAAGCAAAAGTTACAGAAGGTATGGGTTCATGTCTATGGTGTCCCTTATGAGATTAGGTCCTTTTTACCTCTTTGGGCAGTGGGATCCATTCTGGGAGCCACTCAGAGGGTAGATATGAGGTTAATGAAAAAGATAGGAGTTGTACGGCTAATGGTTGCTGTCCTTGATGTGAATTGCATCCCAGATGAGGTAGATATTGTGGTGGATGATTGTCTTTATGAAATATTTTTTTAAAGTTGATCAAGTAGTGACGGACAACGGTGGTGAGCCGGATGATCTGGACGAGGATGATGATCTCGAGCCGAACAACCAAGATAAAGATAAGGATCTTGAGATGGAGGATGTGGAAAAAAAAACAATGATGGATCAGGCTCTTCTGGTTCATTGGCAAATATTCCAAAAAGCACACAGTCTGATCAAGTACCAAAATTTGGTGCATCTACTGATATGGAGATGCAAATAAAGGAACATGTAATAGACTTGGCTGTGGATAATTTGCTTGATGAGATTAATGGCCGGGTGGTTGCTGAGATTAATCAAGACACCACTTATACTAGTGAGAGTTCAATTGAGAAAGGGTCTCATACAAATGATGTTGTGGCATATAACGAGGTCTTGGAAGCTAATGTGCATGCAGCAGTAGTCACTGACAGCTACTCTGACAGAGATGGTACAGAAGTGGTAGTGCAAGGCTCGGAGATTGCAGGGGAAATTTTTCATGCACCAATGATAAATCTAATGGGTGTAAGAATCCCTGAATCAGATAAGACACCAACTATGCAGGAAGGGTGTGCCTAGAGATTCAAATTTGCATGCAGAAGGGGAGATGGATATTGGTACTGTTATTCAAAGAACAACAACATTGGGTCCGCTGACAGAACACAACGATTCAGCTTCAGCATTCAGGCAGCATATGACTTGCGTGCTAGGATTGGACGGACCTGTCCACGACACGTCGAGACTTTCACTTCCAAAGGAGCACCAGCTGGGGGAAATTGCAACTCTGACTGGCGCTAGCGAAGATTTTTCAGAAGTCGGGCAGGGTACAGCTTCCACAGGCAAGTCAAATGAGTGCCGGTCGAGCGACAAGGACCTGATGCGGCCACTAATTTAGTGACAAAAACTAAGGAGGTCCCTGTACCAGAAATGGGAACTGTTTCATTAGATGTTCTGGCTGGGATGGTGATTAGTCCAGAGGGGTTTTCATCAGAGCCAAATTTTCACAAATTGCCCCGTAGAATGCTGCAGGCACTTTCTAAGAAGAATGGTATACGTGCTAATACTACTAATGTGGTAATGGCAAATGCTCTCCAATCATTAGAGACTGTCATTGAAGTTGAAGAAATTGCAGCAATTCCTGGAGGCAATGCACCGGGGGAAGATCAAGTAAACGCGCAGCAGCAATTGGGGACATCAAAATAATGGAGAAAGCAATGAACTTGGCAGCCAAAAGGAATTCACTGGAACCAGGTAATTGTTTGTCTTTCCCATGTATTTCAGATTCTATTATTTCTTCTAGAGTTGCCAACATTGGGATTTCGATGGGTAGAGATAATAGAGTTATTTTATCTTCTGTTACTTCTCTCAAAAACATAGAAATAGATAGGCTTAAATTGTCAGGAAAGAAAGATGGTTGTAGTAGCAAAGTATCCTCACCTAAGATTAACCTGGATGAGGAAGAAGAAGACCTTTTAGATGCACATCTTCACCACATATCTGGGGATTTTGAGGAGAGTGCATATGAGGAAGGCTATGATCAAATTTGTTGCGAATTAAATGCTACACCACGTAAGAAGAGATTAAATTCTAGAAACAAGAATAAGATAGCCATTAAGAAACCAATAATACCATCCAAATTGTGTCTCAAATGAAAGGGATCATTTGGAATAGCAGAGGTCTTGGAGACTTGACTAAACACGGGTATTTGGAAGATATGGTCAAAGAGGAGCAAATTGATTTTATTACCCTCATGGAAACGGGTCGGGATCAATTCCTGGATAGCACCCTTAAAAAGTTATGTGGTGGCAAAAAATACATATGGCACTGCATGGCGCCACATGGTCGCTCTGGAGGAATTCTTCTCGGTGTCGACCTTATGGTTTACGATATTGGAGCCATCAATGAAGGGGACTTCTATGTTAAGTTCACTTTGAAATAAAAATGATGGCTTCAAATAGACAGGAAATTTTTTTAATAGAGCTGGCTAATATGTGTAGTAAAGAAACACTCGTGGAGATTTCAATATTATGTGACATCCGAAAGATAAGAATAAGGACAATTTTGATTCGAAGTTGCCAAATTTATTCAATATGGTCATTCAATCTCTAGATATTAGAGAAATACAGGCTGCCAATATACTTGGGCGAGCAGTGGAGATGATCCAATATTTGAGAAATTAGATAGAGTTTTGGTAAGTACAGATTGGGAGCAAAAGTTCCCTCTCACAACTGTACACGCCAAAGATAGAAGTAATTCAGATCACACACCGTTATTATTAAACACGGGTGCTTCTTCACATAATAAACAACCACCTCTTTTTAAATTTGAAAGAGGTTGGTTAATTAGAGATGAGTTTCGTGATTTAGTTGCTAACAAATGGCAATCAGAAACAGGGGGGCCACTGCTATGGAAAAATGGTAAAATAAGATTAGATCCCTCCGGCAATTCCTTAGAGGATGGTCTAAAAATAAAGCAGGCCAAAATAAAAAGGAAAAAAGATATTAGTTTCAATGATCGATGATCTAGATAAAAGGAAGAAACTAATGTACTCTCTGACCAGGACTTAGATTTCAAGCATTACCTCAATGAGCGATTAGTTCACCTCTTGAGGAAAGAAGAAACTAAATGGTACGAGCCTCTTGGAAGGTGATGATAACACCCAATATTTCCATTTGGTTGCTAATGCTAAATATAGAAAACAACGCATCTTCAAATTAGAACAAGAAGATGGGGTGATAGTGGGTGATATTGAATTAAAAGCTTATGTCACAAACTATTACAAAGGACTATTTGGACCACCAGAAGAAAATAATTTCACCCTAGTGGAAGACCAAAATCAAGATATACCTCAGGTCACCGAGGAGGAGAATAACGTCCTCACATCTCTCTTTACTGAGAATAAAGTAAAAGAGGTAGTGTCCAAATGGAACATAATAAAGCCCCTGGTCCAGATAGTTTCCCACCAGAATTCTATCAAGTATTCTGGGACATCATAAAGGGGACCTTTTAGATTTATTCACTGTTTTTTAAGGGTGCCTTCCTTTGTATAGCCTCAATTTTGGAGTAATTACTCTTCTCCCAAAAATAAAGGAGGCAACAAAAATACAACAATATAGGCCCATTTGCTTGCTTAATGTAAGCTTTAAGATTTTTACCAAGGTTGCCACTAATAGACTCATGGGGGTAGCCAACAAGGTAGTTCGACCTTCTCAAATGGCATTTATGCCAGGTCGGAATATTATGGAAGTAGTGATATTACATGAAACTATCCATGAATTACATACTAAGAAGCTCAATGGGCAATTCTTCGAATGAAGGGATTTTGTCAGCAATGGTGCGCATGGATTGAAAGATTTATTTCGGGACGAAGTGTAGGCATCAAATTCAATGATGACATTGGACACTACTTCCAAACAAAATGGGGTTAAGGCAAGGGGATCCCATGTTACCTATTCTTTTTAATATTGTGGCAGATATGCTCTCTATTTTGATAAAGAGGGCAAAAGACGATGGTCAAATCAAAGGGGTCATTCCCGATCTAGTGGAAGATGGGTTGTCAATTTTGCAATATGCAGATGATACAATCCTGTTCATGGATTATGATTTGGAGCAAGCAAAAAATTTGAAACTGCTGCTATGTGTTTTTGAACAATTATCAGGACTTAAAATTAACTTCCACAAAAGTGAGATCTTCTGTTATGGAGAAGCTAAACATTATGAACAAGAGTATACTAGATTGTTTGGTTGTGGGATAGGATAATTTTCTTTCAGATACTTAGGTATTCCGATGCATCATCGTAAACTCCATAATGCAGATTGGACTATAATTGAGGAAAGATTCAAGCGGAAATTAAGCATTTGGAAAGCCAAGCACCTATCCTATGTCAGCAGGCTAGTTTTACTGAATTCAGGTCTAAGTAGCCTCCCCATGTTCATAATGTCTTTCTTTGAAATTCCGAAGGATGTCCTTAAAAGATTGGATTTTTATAGGTCCAAATTTTTTTTGGCAAGGCAACAATGATAAACAAAAATACCACCTTGCAAAGTGGGACATCCTGTGTCGTCATAAAGATCAAGGGGGTTTAGGAATAATCGATCTCTGGATTAAAAACAAATGCCTTCTCAGTAAATGGGCTTTTAAATTTCTTAATGAAGAAGGTACCTGGCAGACCTTACTCAGAAATAAGTATCTGAGTACAATAATGGTTTACTCAGGTTCAGATTAAACCTGGTGATTCACATTTTTGGAAAGGTCTATTAAAGGTCAGGGAAGACTTTCTGGGATGTAGGACATTTAAGATAAAAGATGGATCACAAACTAGATTTTGGGAGGACACTTGGGTGGGCTCTAAACCTCTTAGAGAGCAGTTTCCTAGCCTTTTTGATATAGTTGATTATCCTCATGATACAATGGAAAATGTTATGAACCAAAATCTATTGAATATTTCTTTTTGAAGAGCTCTAACAGGGATAAATTAACTTCTTTGCACAACTTAGTAGCCAAATATCCTTGCAACAACTTTCACAAGGGAGGGACAACTTTACCTGGGACCTACATCGACATGGATGTTTTACAGTTCAGTCTATGTATCAGTATTTGATGAATCAGGTACCCCTTCACAAATAAATTTATTTGGAATCTACGAATTCCTCTAAAAATAAAAATCTTCCTTTGGCATCTCCAGTGAGGTGTAATTTTAACAAAGGATAATTTAGCTAAGAGAAATTGGGTCAGAAGTCAAAAGTGTTGTTTCTGTGATTGCAATGAAACAATTAAACATCTCTTTTTTGACCGTCAACATGCTAAGACCATATGGAGAGTTGTCCACGTAACTACTAGGTTAACCCCGCCTAGATCAATAACATATATGCTTAGAAATTGGTTAATGGGCATACGAAAGAAGGATAAAAAATTAATCTTTGTTGCGGTTGTAGCCGTCATGTGGGCTATTTGGTGTACATGTAACGACTCAATTTTTCAGAAAAAATATTTTAATTCTTTTATGCAGGCTGTTTTTAGAGGAGCATATTGGTTGTGGTTTTGGTCCCTACTGTAGCGTGAGGATACAGGGGAGATCGTCCATTCGGCAAGCAAAGCACTGGGTTGTCGTTTTGGATATTTTTGCCAATAATGGATGGAGAAGCAATAATAGACTCTGCTTTTGAATTTTCCTTTTATGTGTGTGCTTCTTTTCCTATTTTATTATCAGCTTTGTTGCTGAGAATGAGGTAAAAATTGTGTTGCGTGCCATTGCAGAGGCCGGAAACATTTTCCTTTTTCTAAAAAAATTAAAAAAAAATAGCAACAGAATGAGTACCACGGCATTGTGCATGCCCAGTTCATACATATACATGGGCTAGCTATTCTAATACGTGTTCGAAAGAATACAGATATTACGGCTCATACCACCTACATACATTCAACATTAGGTAGCTATTTTTGGTTGTGAAGACAGGAAAGGCTATCAGAGAACACGAAGAGAAGTAGCACTAAGGCCACCAACCACGCGTGTGGTCTTGCAAACAGTCACCATCTGGAGCTCAGTGAGGACCCGTCAAGGCAGGCAAGGTTAATCCAGCTTCCAATTAGGTTTGTTGGGATGCTGGACAACTTTGCGCCGCAATTCTTCCTTGACTGTGTCGTCAAAGGAGCCTTTCAGCCAGACATACTTTAGTGAATGCAGACGCTCTATCCTAGATAACTGCAGCGACGATCCATTTAAGCAGTGAACCTTCAGCACCTTCAGTTCAAACATCTCTCCTCCAGCAAACTTCACATGTAAATTTGAGCTGCAAGCTATCTCGAGGACCTTGAGTTCACTGAACTGGCGGTGTGTAGACAACGGATATCTGTCCATATTGTCACAGAATTGAAGCTCAACATCTTGATCCGTTTCGAAACGAAGACTAAGGGTACGTAGCCTTTTTAACTGGCCAAGGCCCTGTAAATAGCTCCAATGTGGGTACTTTACTACATGCACATACACTTTAAGGCGCCGTAGGTTATTTGGAGGAGTGATTTTTCCTAACCACTCCAAATCCTTGTCGTCCTTGTGAAGCTGCAGTGACAATGATTCCAAATGGCTATGACCAAAGATGGCCGAAAGTAACCCCTTGATGTTACTCCGGTTGATGCCAGACACTCCGAGCTTCTTAAGCTGGCTCAGGTACTTCAGCTCGTTCAGAATGGCCTTACCGCCTCCAGCGCCGATGTTGACGACACCCAGTGTGTGCAAGGCCATCAGTGCCCCAATCCCTCTGGGCACTATGATGCCATCACAAGCGTCAACATGTCCATGACTACTCCTCCATGGTGTTGATGGCTCCTCGTCCATCAACCGTAGGCTTGTTGCAGCACGAATATACTGCAGCTTCTGCAGCTTGGTGATGCTCTTTGGAAGCTTGGTAACAGAGGTGTGCCTGATATCCAGAGTTTGGAGCTGCCTGAGGTCGTCACCCAAGGATTCTGGCAGACAAGATATCTTTGCGCATCTTCTCAGGCCGAGGAACTTGAGGCGAGGTAGCTGTTTCACGACTTGCTCGATGTCACCATCCGCTACATTTGTGTCCTCCAGATCAAGAACACGTAACACTCTCATCCTGTCAGATATTAAGAAGGGCCTCCACTCTCTAGAAACCGTCAGAGACCGTAGCCGCGACAAGTCCATGTTGTCAAACACAAACTTGTCCCTCTTCCAGCTGCTCCCAATTGCCAGGTGCTGTCCTGCACGTTGTGTGTTCAGACTTCCTTCCCCCTGCAGTACCGAGACTTCCAATGGAAGGAAAATGTTCTCTTCCGTTTCCCGTGAGATGACATACTCGAGGAATAAGGAGTTGATTTGGCAACCGGCCACGGTAGGTGTCTGATGTGGATGCTCTGTTATGCCCAAGTTAGCTAGCTCGTGGAGGAGCTTCTCTGTGTACTCCACCTTGCTGTTGCTGTCAGTGCCTTCGGAGTAGCCCTCTGCAATCCACCTCCTCACCAAACGACTCTGACGAATCATGCTGCTTTGGGTAAAAAGTGAGAGATAGAAGACGCATTTCTTGAGAAGTTGAGGACAAGCCTGAAAGTTTGAATATATCCAGGCGAATATATCCTGGAAGCTATCAAGCCCCTTGCTGTTATTCAAGGAATACATAAAGTTGGCATTCAGACGCCGCGCCTCCAGTATACCATTTCGTACATCGGCCAAGTACTTAACTAAAGCAACAGATAGTTTGGGAAGTCTGCCGCACTTGTTTATGATAATCCCTGCTTCATCCAACATGTTAGAATCCCAACGAGAGGTTCCACCATGATCTTTAGTCTCCTATTGTACAACAAATATAAAGATTGTATTAGTTGAGATGACCAATGCAAAAATCATATATTCTTAAAGAAAATTTAAAGCAGCAACATTGTTGCGAATAAAACGATCTGTACATTAAACCTACAGTGATACGTGTCCTCCAAGAGTTTTCCATCAGAACATATACCTCGAAAATTACCCATGCCGACTCTCGATAATAAGAGCTATTTATGCTGGCTTTAACTTAATTACAAGTCAGCACAGATATTATATTGTGTATACAAAATATATAACTTTTTCATATAGACTTAAATACAAATAAACTTTACATGTGAGTTGTACGTTTCAACAAGATCCACAACTAACTTGCTAGTTGATTAGCTAGCTTGGTAGGATGAACTCTAGGTTGGAAAACTCTTGGTGATTCGAGAACAAACATACTAGATAAACATTAATTATAGCAAATCTAGATAGAAACGTATAGGTTTGTCTTGAACAAATTTTAGATGGAGCCATATGAGTAGATTTTAAGTGCCCAAGTCCATTCAGTTCGACCAAATATTTGGTAACTGGGTACTAAATAATTTGTACCTTTCTAGTTATGTGTAATTCAGTTATACCTCCATTGGCAGTAAAAAGACTCTACTTTGAAACAGGTGAAATTGCAATGGCACATATCTATTTGTTAAGTTTTTCTTTAGAAAAACTTTTATGTTACAAAATTGAGTGCATGTATGAATCCATCTGATTACAAATATTTGGATATGAAAATATTAGGAAACCGGTCCAAGTCAAGCAAGTCTGCATGAACATATATTTTCTTATTAATGAAATTTCTATTTAAAGTCCTATAAAAACAATGACAATTTTTAATCAAATTTTGTAAACTAATGAATAACAGCAAGGGCATACTTAACAACCATCTGCCTCTTCCCTTCCCCTAATTATGATAAAAAAATAGACAAAGACAACTAGATTCCATTCGTCATTGTACTTAAAATAGGTTTGAAAGAAAAACTCAAATACATAGTAAATTTTGAGTTATTCTATTTGTTTATTCAAGCTAGGGTAGGCTTGTTTTTTCCATTTATTTTTACCATGGTTTCAACACAAAAGCGCATATACTATTTTAAATTTCAATTGTTAGCATCACATGGGTTGATGACAAACCTTCTCGAAGAGACTACGGGCTGCTTCAGCTTCTAGACCTTTGACTCTGCACACTGCATGGTCTGACGTTGCACAATGTCTGGCAACACTTTCTTCCCTTGTGATGACAATGATACAGCTTTTAGAAGCTCTCAATATCAGTTTACCTTCTATCAGGTCCCAATCTTCCTTGGACCGTAAGTCGTCAATAATAACAAGGCACTGTTTTTCTTCCAGATGCTTCCAAATCCTATGGAAGATATCTTCACCTTCAGGTGGTTTCAAGTCGTCAACTAAATCCTGACAGAAGTTCATGATATCGAATGGACGGGATGCACTGACCACAGCAGAACTCCCAAAACATGCTGCAAAATGGTCAAAGAAGGCTCGGACGAGAAAAGATTTCCCAACACCAGCAATCCCGCACACTGAGATGACTGCGCTGACTTTTCGTACATGAGCTGTTGCTATCTGCTCCCCAAGTTTGTTTATCTCAGATTCACGCCCGTAAAGGTTATGATGTTCCTTCCAGTGGTCGGGAGGCGGTCTCCGAATGAATTGCACGTCTGGGCATGGCGGCTTACGTCTAGTATGCTGCAAATAAGAAGAGAGGAGGACCAACAAACATATATGAACGGTGCTGTGGGGAAGCTGTATACATGGTACGCATGCATGCAAGGCACAAGAATATCATATAAGATGGCGGGCATAATATAGGAGGGAACTCAGGATTTCAGGATGCATCTCACCTGAATTTTCTGACCATTAGATTTAAGACCTATAGCCACAACTCGCTTATGAGAATAGTGTAGCACCACTACAAGAGTTGTGATCTTAACTGATAGTTATTCTATGGCTGGCCAACAGTTAGTCTTTAGTGCTTCTCGGTAGTGGCAAACGACTTTTAGTTAGTAGTATATTCTTATTTTCCCAAAAAGTTTGAACAAACTGCCAATAACTTCATTCCCAGCAAGCATATTACCCATGGTTATAGTTATTCTTGTAGTGTATACCTATTCTGGTTGACGCTGATTGTACCAAAAAAAGCTTTTGATAGGTCTTTGTTATCACATGAAATACATTGATACATTTTTTCTGTCACTTTTTAGGTATGATTATCACTGATATTTAGAGATTTTAAATGTTTCGATGAAATAAAGTAGCCTAAAATTTGACTAAAAAATACTTAATTTGACTAAAAAAATCTTCAAACTTTATATCCGAGCATTGATAGCCTCTAAATGGCATGTACGATTTACTAATAGCAGATCATTTAAAAATCTCTGGAATCTCATTCACCTAATGGTTTGCGCCGCACACAGTACTCTCTTGATTGTTTTCTACTTGTTTTTAACAGAGAGAGAGAGAGAGAGAGAGCTCATCCGAAGAGCATTTTTTTTGGAATTGTAGATTTTCATATTCTTTTTCTATAATCTTGGTGAAACATAGAAAAGTTTGACTTAGGACAAAAACTATAACTTTTTCCATTTTGGAAGGAAGTACGTACCTCCTAGTAGGGATAGCAAAGGGGATATACATATATATTTGATATGTTGGGGACACCATAAAACGACTTATATTAGAAATACACGTAAAATATCTTTCTAAATTGAGATAAGACATTTAAGATAACTATGCAACGAATAGTGATATGTTGGAAAGTTTTCTGGCAGTAGTTTATTATATGTACCTGATGTTTTCTTGGAAGCGCCTTGAAGAAGGCATAGACAGAGTGATCAGTTGAGAATTCACGGAGCAACCCATGGTTTGTCTGCTCCGGGCACAGGCTTGCAATCTCAAGCTGCTGCGTTGATACAACAATCCGGCTGCCATTCCTCATGTCTGGCATGAACGTCCTGATGGCGTTCCACTCTACTATGCTTGAAAGGTCTTCTAGAACGATGAGGTATGCCTTCTTCTTGATTATCTCCATGTAATCTGTAATGATATTGTCTTGGGTAGCCTTCATCGTCTCTAGTACCTTCACACCTACATCATCTTCTTGCTGCCCACTTGCATCGTGGACATCCTGAGTTCCAACTAGCTTCTTTGCAAATTCTGCAAGGGTAAAGATGCTAAAAAGTCGCTTCCCTGGACCTCCATTGATGTGGGAGTTTCCAGAACCCAGCTCTGGCTCTTGGCTGGGAGAGTTTGCATAGAACCCAGCTAACAAGCTCCGGATGAACTCATGTGGATTGAAAGGACGCGCCAGCTTCACCCACGCGCGGCACTCAAACATGTTGCAGATTTCTGGGTCCTCATATGTCTTCTTGATGATGGAAATTGCACCTAGATCGCCACCTGTTCCACAAACAGAAATCACTTGAAGGCCCTTGTCTTCCATCTTTATCAATCTGGTGAGATCCAAAATATCCTCCTGATTGTCAAAGGCATCTGTCGGCTTCTTGATGATGTCCAATACCATTTGGCTGGCAGCAGTTGTCTGCTGCACCTGCTCTTTAGAATTGCCAATCTGGTTGTAGCGCATGTTCCTCTGGTTCACTTCCTCAGCTCGTGCCCTGAGCTGCTTTATCTCAGCGACGGCTTGGTCAAGGGTAAGTGGTTTTTGTAGCATGTTGAACCGCAGTAAGCGTTGCAAAAATGACCTCTTTTTGTCCAGGTGAAGGACGTAATCAATGCAATCTTCGGTGTCATAGGACAGGTCACGTACCTGCCTCACCCAGGTCCTCGCCACCTGGTTCTTCATGCTCTCCCCACTGGAGGCGTTGATGAGGAAGGACTGCATCATCTCGAACTCGTCCTTGATGAAAATAATATCACGCTCCACGATCTGCAATTGCTCGGCCTCCTCCTTGATGGCGGTCTTCACCTTATTCAAGAGAGCTTCCACTGCGGTCTTGGAAATCCCTATGGCAAGTTCCGCCATTGTATTGTTCTTTTGGCCTCTCCCCTATGATTGTTTGTCTTGTACTGATCTTGTAGTAGAAGCTAGCAAGTATGGGTGCTGCTATCTCTATGAAATTGTGGATCGACTGAACTTAAGATGCATGGGGTTATAAAGGGGATGGGGATATGGAACGAAGGGGCACTATTTAACGAGTTAGGTTCTATTTGGATCCACCATAATTAATTGTTATCTAGCAAATTGGTAGCAATTAGCTGGGGGTGTGTGGATCCGCCAATGAATTGCTGCTTGTCGAGGAGCAAAATTGTGATTGTGATTCTTGAGAAAATGAGAAAAAGGAAAAAAGAAAAGAAAAGAAAAGAAAAGAAAAGGAGAAGAAAAAGGCCTTGTGATGTGCCACGCAAATTAGTATGCCCAATCGGTACTAAAAGGTCCCTTTTAGTACTGGTTATTTGGACCTTTAATATCGATATAGTAATACCGGTTGCACAACCGGTACTAAAGGGCAGTTCCGACTGGGTACTAAAAGCGCATTCCCTAGTAGTACGGAGTAGAACTTAACATGATGCTTAATGCTTGCACCGTGACAGCACCTCTGGACAGAAAAACTGGACTCTTGTAAATTCTGACGGTCAAATGAACGGAAATGATAATAAATTTTGGCCGGCATAGCCCATAAAATAATATGAAGTGAAGCTGATTTTTCCTTCATTCCTTGAATGAATAATCGGTGGTCCCTGTTCTAATTAGGTAGAGAAAAAATTGGTTGCCTCTCTGATATGTCACGTGAGGTGCATATAAACTAATTCGAACTAGAGACAAATCTAATCTAGAGGTTTTAAAAAAGGGAAAGGCATACAACAAACTTCGAGTCTGTTAAATTAAATACCAATCGATCTGCTTTCTGCCAGCTCAGATCCGTTGGCCCCAATAAACACACCTACGCACAACTTACGCTAGGAGCATCTACAATATGATGCCAAGTGCTCCATGTGCAATAATCTTTCTTGTCGTATTTGTGATGCAAGCTCCTCCATACATGCATTCATGCAGTGTCTACTTTTGTCTGCAAAGTGCACATGCTTTGTAGAAGGCTTCTCATCATGTAAAGGTTTGGTTCTGTGTAAAGCTCTCGCCAGGTCTTCGAAGCGTTCATCGAACATGCTAACAAACCTAGTAAGTAGTTGCTTAATCATTGTGACAATCTCGCCAGGTCTTGAGGATAAAAGAAGAGAGATTGGGAAGCTAATTGACTTCCTTATCGGTCAAAAAGTTTACTTTTTGAGGAGATTGAAGGGCTTCACTCGCAACTTGAGGGGTATGATTTGATGAAGGTTAGAGTTGTTGACTTGGAAAAAATCATGTCCGCTTCGCAAAAACAACCGTGGAACAATTGCAAAAGCTTTGAAGGAGTGCAAGTTGAAAGATGAGCATTTGACTTCCTTCACCACTTTTAAAATTTCAATTGAAGGAGAGAGAGCTGCTTCTTGCAGGAAGAAAATGCGAAGTGTTTTCATGAACTTTGGAGCACACTTAACTGATGTTGAAATCAACAGTAGCATTGTTAGGAATTTTTCAATTGGCTGGAGAGCTCTTTTGTTGACTTCTGTAATGTTTGGAATTTGTGTAGTCATTTTTCTGTACTTATTAGAGTAAGGAGCTCCGCACATAGCTTCTAAAGCCAGGGCTGTTGTGACTTCAGATCAGATAAAGTCTGTTTTGGCAGGCAGGTTTTGTGTACCTAAATAACATGAGGCTTGACGGGGTAGGGAGGAGAACTGCAAAGATTGCCAATGGTTCTGTTCAGAACTTTTTCTGCCTTCCAATAGGCCACAGACTTACTCTGAAAGAGGCAAAGTGCAGTTGAGAAGATGTTTCTATTAGCTTTGATCCCCGTTATAATGTGTCTAAGGGCGCTTTAATTACCTTTACTTGAATTTCTAGGAGTGCAGTCCTGTTGAGCGAGATCATGAGAAATCTAGCGTTAGGGATCTCTCAGTAGGTTGGTGATTTATTTATGTTTAGATACAGGTTCATTTGTCTGACCTCTTTTTTGTTTGTTTCGGTGCAGGTGTCAGCAGGTGATGCTTTCATCCAGAGAGCATCTCACATTACGACTAGCTGGGGTCCCGATGAAAATTTTAGTCTTGCCACACAGCATTATTATAAACGACTAGCTAAGTCCATATGAAAATTAGTAGTCTTGCCGGCCTAGCTCTAACATTTAAATTACTAAGAAGCTTATCTATTTGTAAAATCATCTAGACGGCGATACTTGGTGGATGACTGATTAGAGGCTGATCTATTAGAGCATAATATAATTACTTGACTGGACAACCAAATTCTTAAACAACGCTATCACGAATGTCACAGTCCAAGCCTGATTTCTACGTGTAGTATAATGCTGTCAGCACTGACATAATCAAAACTGTTGCATGGTCATAGCTATACTCTGCTACATAGAGATTAACTGCGCAATGTATTATGATCTGGATTTCATATATTAGGAGTAAAATGAATATACTGCAAAGTTGTGAGTTAGGGGCCGGCAACATGGATATTTTACGTGTCTTCCTGCTCAGAATTCTGAGGGGTCTTTTGCTTGTAGCAGCAAAGTTGGGTGTGCCACGGTCAGCAATAATCTTTCTTGTCGTATTTGTGATGCTAGCTCCTCCATACATGCATTCAGTGGCTACTTTGTGTGCAAAGTGAACATGATTTGTGGAAGGCTTCTCATCATGGAAAGGTTTGTTTCGGTGTGAAGCTCTCGCCAGGTCTTCGAAGCGCTCGTCAAACATGCTAACTAACTAGCCTAGTCAGCAGTTGCTTAATCATTGTGTGGATCTCGCAAGGTCTTGAGGATAAAAGAAGGGAGATTGGGAAGCTTGACATTATTATCGGTGAGAAAGTTTACTTTTTGAGGAGGTTGAAGGTCTTACACTCGCAACTTGAGGGGTATGATTTTGGTGAATGCTCAAGTTGGTTGACTTGGAAAAAATCCTGTGTACTTCACAAAAACATCCGTGGAACAATTGCAAAAGCTTTTAAGGATAGGAGTGCAAGTTGAAAGATGAGCATTTGCCTTCCTTCACGGCTTTTAAAATTTCAATTGAAGGAGAGAGAGCTGCTTCTTGCAGGAAGAAAATGCGAAGTGTTTTCATGAATTTTGTCCGTGGAACAATTGCAAAAGCTTTTAAGGATATGAGTGCAAGTTGAAAGATGAGCATTTGACTTCCTTCACGGCTTTTAAAATTTCAATTGAAGGAGAGAGAGCTGCTTCTTGCAGGAAGAAAATGCGAAGTGTTTTCATGAATTTTGGGGCAGACTTAGCTGATGTTGAAATCAACAGTAGCATTGTTAGGATTTTTTCAATTGGCTGGAGAGCTCTTTTGTTGACTTCTGTAATGTTTGGAATATGTGTAGTCATTTTTCTGTACTTATTAGAGTAAGGAGCTCCGCACATAGGTTTGAAAGCCAGGGTTGTTGTGACTTCTGATCAGATAAAGTCTGTTTTGGCATTCAGGTTTTGTGTACCTGAATAACATGAGGCTTGACGGGGTAGGGAAGAGAACTGCAAAGATTGCCAATAGTTCTGTTCAGAACTTTTTCTACCTTCCAATAGGCCACAGACTTACTCTGAAAGAGGCAAAGTGCAGTTGAGAAGATGTTTCTATTAGCTTTGATCCCTGTTATAATGTGTCTAAGGGCGGGCTTTAATTACCTTTACTTGAATTTGCAGGAGTGCAAAGCGAGACAAATGAGGTTGGTGATTGATTTATAGTTAGATATTGATTGGTGATTCATTATTCTAGGGTTCATTTTTCTCTGACCTGTTTTTTGTTTGTTGCAGTGCAGGTCTTAGCAGGTGATGTTGTTGACACCATTTTTTAACACGGTGTCTGGCCGATGCTATAAAGAAAGGCATGGTCGATGAAGCATAAAGCAAAAGATAGCCAGTAGAAGCGTCGCGGCCAATGGAGTGGAATTGAAAGCTGGCATCTTACGTCAGCAAGGTCGATTAGGAGAGTCTGACTCGTGCTCGAGTCATTTTATGTTTAGAATTATTTTCCTTTTTTAGGTAGGTTTGAATAAGGTCGAAATTGACTAGGAGTCTGTAGTCTAGAATATAAATATTAGCCCTAGGGCTTGTAATGAAAATCACACAACAATCAAACACAAGTACTTAACAATTTCGGCGACTTCGCCACAAGTTTTCTTTTATTTTCCTTTTTTGGGCATTCTTCCGATCTCGACGGGCTACATCGCTTGACCTCCGGCTAGTTCGTAAACTCTTGTCTCCCCTCGAATAATGTTGGCAGGCTCGAGGTTGATGGCGCATCGCTTCTTCCTCTATCTATTTTGTTCACGAGTTATCGAGCATATTAGATCTAGATTTACGGCGCATCGCCTCTATCTTGATCTAATTTTATTCACTAGTTATCAGCTGAGATTAGATCTGGCTAGGCTGTCGCTGTAAGCTTTCTAGCTTTGCTTCTTGTCTCATCCACCAGTTATCGATATAGGTTATGCTTTGCAAGTTTATTTATTTAGTCTTGTTGAATTTAGTCTTTATCGTAATTTACCCAGACTGAGGCATCTGATTGGCTTAGCACGATTCCCCCCCGCTTCGCATCTGTACGGCTGATCAAACTTAGCCTAGGCGCTGCTCTCCCATCGGCTGACGCGGCTGATACCCATCTTGGCCCCACCCGCCATCAGCTCAAGCAGCCGATAGCCAATCAGGATCCGGTCTCTGACCGATCTGCTCCTGAGAGAACGATTCGGAATCCTCAGCCGATTCGTTCGGTATTCAATACGCCTGTCCCTTATCTATTGCAGATCAAATTGACTAGCACATCCGCGCACGCTCATGACGCGAGCTGATTGACAGGACGTGCGCTGAGTGAGGCAGATCTCCCAGGACCTTCCGCGTGTGCACGGCGCTGGGACCACCCTCATGACGGTTTTTTGCGCCAACGGATGCTTTCATGGAGAGATCAGCATCTCACATCCAACTGAAGACGTAAATTTTGGACACAAGTATACAAGACCCTTCTGTGTAGTGAACAATTTTCCTAAAGAAATTTTAGCCGTCAAAGGCCGTAAATTAACGAATCATTTAGCGGATGATGTATCGAAGCAGAGACAGATAGAATTGGTTGGCTAGACAACGACCCAAACCGAAAATTACTATTATTATATCCAATTATTAGAGAACCTAATCTGTACCTTAACAAAGTACTAAAGACGCAAAAATCATGCTTGAGCGTTTTTACGTTGAATTAATCTGCTATCAGCCAGCTCAGACCGTGACGCTGAACACCCAACCGTAGAATTATTGAAGTATGCAAGCTGAGTAGTTGACATTGAAACTTTTCTCTAATGTAAGGAATATTCCATAAATATAATGGTCGAGTAAGGATCATTTAGGTGGAAGGAAAGGCCCTTCGCCTCCATATAAAAAGGGATTCATCCCCATTGTACAAAGATCACATTTTGGTGAATACATATGTTTTTTTTCACTCCGGTGACATCTGTTCTCTATTAATTCTCAGTGTTTGGTGGAGATTAGGCAGGGTCAAAGGTCAGCCTGCTGCAAGTTTGAGCAGGAATCTTCCCTAAAATCAAGTGTGAGGCATTTCCTTCTGAGTCTTCATGCTGGAACCGTTATTGCTCAAAACAAATTTTCGATTTTGTGTTGAACGTTTTCCTGCTTGATACTACATCATTCATTCGGTCATACTTAATTGAAATCAACTCTCTGCATACAGGCCTCCTTGTTGGGCCATGTGTAATGCATCAGTAAATTATAAATAACATATCGCATAAGAGTACCAAGCCACATGCACATACACAATCAGGACTATTTTTGTTACTAGAAAAGCATACAAACAGGCCCGGTTCTGGACCTACACGCACGGGAGGGGGCGACTGCCTGGGGGTCCATGTCAAAGGGGGCCCAACATCCTTATATATCCAAGTGCACACATGTTACATCGGCGCCAACAATCACTACTACACAATCAATCTTAACCGCCGCCTATATCACTGCCGGTTTTGTATGAATCGGCGGTGATGAATTATCACTGCCGGTTGTTTAAATGAGCCGGCGGGGAAAAGTGTAGCAGGCGGTGAGAATATATCATCACCGCCGACTCAAATTATAAGCCGGCAGTGATAACCATCACCACTGGCTCAAAATAGGAGCCGTCACTGAAACCTAGGTCATGGACCTGAAATTTTGGAGTTCACTCGATTTAATTCTCCATGAGTCTAGCCTCCCACCCCCACCCCCACCCCACCCGCAGCCTTATCTGCTCGCTCCCTCCCGCAGCGCCCACCTCTCCTCCCTCGCTCCCTCCCCTCTCCCCACCGTCAGCCCCTTGCCTTTCTCTCCCCGGGCCCTCTCCTCCCCCGTCCCTTCTCTTCCATTCCAGGCAACCCTCCCCTCCCCTCACGGCTGCCCCTCCCCTTTTCGCTCCACGCGCCCCTCATTGCGCCGCTGGTGAGGAGCGGCAGCGGGGCGAGGTGAGGTGACGGCATGATAGTGGGGGAGCGTAGAGGCGGAGTGACGGTTGACGGCGTGGATCTGTAGGCCAGCATGGTGGGAGAGCATGGAGGCATGGTGGGGCAGCCGGATCTGCACGTGGTGGCATAGCCACAGCTGGTTGTGGTGGCGCGGCTTCCACTCCTTGCCAGGTACGCCCCCCTCTCTCTCCCTCCCTCCCTCCCTCCCTCCCTCCGAGCAACTTCAGGGGGCTCCTGCACTGTGGCCAGCCGGATCTAGTGCTGTGGCGGGGTGCAGGGCTCCGCCGAGGAAGTGGCGCGGTGGCCATGGTGGCGGTGGTGGCGGTGTAGTGGCGGCAGGGCAGAGGGGTGGCGGCAGGGCAGCGTGGGCCCATTTTTTTAGAAAAAAAGTTTCACCCCTCGTTCCAGAACCGGCAGTGATGGGGAACCCACCACTGCCGCCTTTCGTCGACGAATTCGAAACAGGTGATGATGGGGGTTTGGAGGCCAACGGTGATATGCATATCTTTAGTAGTGAATGTGTGCCAAAAGTGATGTTTATAGCCTACGTAGCTTTGCTATGAACCGCCCATACCATTGCCCAAGCAGTCCTTACGAAAAATTTCTTAGGTGTGTTAGACTATTTGCAATGGTACCCTCTATATATCACCGTCAAAAGGAATATTCCAACACTTCTCTAGAAGATTTCATCCTCTAAATAATATTATACTGCAACAGTTACCTGTATTTTCATCCTCTATATGCTCCCCGCTCTCTCCTGCAACCCCGGACTCGACGCCGCGCTCCCCGTCCCCGCGCTCGACGCCTCTGCACAGACTGCCCGCGGTCTCCGTCCCCGCGCCAATTTGGAACGGAGGGAGTACCTCCTAAACGAGCTAAGGAAACACAACAAAGCTAGCTAACGCCAAGCGGCCCATGACAGCCTGGCAGTTGGAGCTAAGCCAGCCCAACAAGCCAGCTCGCGCGAGTCCACCCGACCATCACTCTCGTTCGACCAAAGCCTTATCTGCTCACCGTACCCTGTCGCTGCTCCGTATTCGCTCCCTCTCATAGGTCGAGGCGAAGCTTTTAATTTGGGCAGTCGATCCTGCCGATGGCGCGGGGGAGCAGTGTACGTACAAGATACTACACGAGGAGGTGCATCAGCTCTTCGTGCCTTATCGTCACGCAGTGCGGCCTCACAGACGTCAACAGCTTCTAACTCCAATAGTTCAATCGATGTTTCTCTGTTCCAATATGCTTTCCGGAAGATAAGAGGGCTCCTATATGCTTTCCGGAAGATAAGCAAGTCATCTATTAAGCTAATCAACTGTTCAGCCCTGCAATGCCGTGGCCGAAATCGGTTGTAGCAGTAACAATTACATCATCAACTGTCTCTAAGTGGACGAGAGATGTGAAAGATTGTTGCTGAGCGTGGACAATACAAGATTGAAGCTTAGTCTTTGTTTTCTCGCTTAGTCTTTACCTTTCTTTCTTGTTGTTTCAGTTTCTCTATGTTGAGGGTTGGAATCTAAGTACTCATTGTATTTTGTATGGCTGCATGTATCCATCCATGGATATAGAGGCTAGGTTACCATTATCTAAAAGAATCTATTAAGCTCATGTACGACATTTGTTGACATTCATGCATCAATAATTTTTTAATAAAAATGTAGGGCTTAATTGTTACAAATATTTCTTAACGTTAGCCAACATTTTTTTTATATGTACCAATATTTTTCTTTAATTTTTTTTACATTCATCAACATTATTGCTCAACAATTTTTTACATGCACCAATATTCTTTATTAGCATTTACTAACATTTTTTTGACATGCACCATTTTTTTATAAAAAATGTTAAGATAGTTCATCTAAAATGTACATATGAAAATAAGTTCACATGCATAAGTTGATCTAAAAAGTGGACAATGCCGTATCTACGATGAGGCTGCACCATTGATCGTGATGTTTGCATGACCTCATCGTCGCCCTGCTCTGTGGAGAGCGCCGTGTCTATGAGACCAGGGCCGGACCGCGATGCCTCAACAGCCCCATCGTCCCTGTCCTGTCGACCACATCGCCAAATCGACCCAAGCTTCATTGCAATCAGGCTGCCGTTGCTCAACTAAACTAACCCATAGTGTGTTTTGCCGATCGGTTTACCATTGCCCCGCTGTCAACCGCTCGCCACAGCTCCGGGGCCGGAGATGCGCTGCCACAAGGGACGAAATTGTTCGGGCTCGAAATGGGCAGCAAGCCAATCACGCTGGACCAGCCGATCGATCCTTCCGGGCGGTCTGAACCAGTCTGGGGCCTATAGTCAGTCTGACGAGGCCAACCGATTTAACCTGTTTGACCGGTCAATTCTCAATCGGGTTAAAACTGAAGAGTCATAGTATATTAAGTTATGTAAATAGAATTTTCTTGCAGGGCAAGATCTCCCCACCTATTTATAGGGGCTGCCGCCAGTTGAGGCTATCACCCAATTGAACAAAACATTTACCTTACTTTTATCTCCAAACTTTAATCTTTTCCAACCCCTTGCTTTCCTCATTCGTCTCTACAGTGGCTGAGGACGTTCTAAGTGACCTACCGATTTCAGAGCAACCTTAGACACCCCATCCCTTATGGGTCTCACCCGGGGTGGTGATCTTAGGATTTCGTAGCGCTCTATTTGTGACCGGTTTGACCGGCTGCTCCAACCACTCTTACCAACCACTCTTACCAGCTTGGAGGCAGGAGCTCCGGTGAGAAGATTTCGACGACCGCGCGATCTATCGCACTCTTGTGTTGACCTTCCTCCGTCAACAGGTCTGTTAGTAGTTCTATGTCAAAGTAATGGCTTAGCCTAACTAGGCTACTGTTTGTTGTTCTAAGTATGTCGAGGTTTCAATTTTTTAGTTAGTCTAACTCTCCTCTCTATATTATGTTTTTTAACAACCTAGCCTAGGAGTTTAGCCTAGGAGTTTGACACTCTACACGTTGAATGGGTTGCTCTGAGAAAGCGGCCTAGGAATCTTCGCGCAAAGAAGGTTATCGCAGATTACCAGCCTTCCTCAGGCTTATTATTTAAGCTGGCTCAACTCCATCGCCGCTTGTTTGGGACTATCCCGCAGGTGCTACAGTGTCTTTCGCGGTGCTACAGTACCCGCCAGCTACAGTTTTGTCCATTGGGCTGTCACAGTTTTGTCCAGGTGCTGCAGCCCATTGGGCTTTGGGCTGTCACACTTTTGTCCAGATGCCTGAAAGTTTCAGTGAAAAAGAAAGTTCATACTTATTGTTGGATGGAGTACAGTGCATGCCTAGTTTGATTCAGTCTATCAAGGTTTCAACTGCCTCACTAATTTTCATATGTGTAATGATCTGATGGTTAGAGGAACTGAAACCTGTACTGCTAAAAATAATAAACATTGCATATTTTTTGAATAATTTAAACAATGCTACTAAATTGGAGGATCCTGCTTCTTATTACTGGAAGGAACATTCAAAAGGCGGATCCTTAAATATGATACAGCAAGAGAAATACCAAAGCCATGTTCAATAATCAGCGCCATTTCTGCTTCTCAGATCCCGATAGATGAGCTAATCGTTATTAGCAGCAAAGCACATAATGGATGCTGAAATCTATCAACTGGACCAGACGAAGGTACGAAAGATTCGTCTCCTGGTGATACAAGTATATTTTGGGATAAAACTCAAAGGACATGTTTTCCTGTTGGGTACTGAACTACGGATGCAGCTAGACCTATTTGATTGGCACGACTAAACAGAGTAGTTGAGAGAAAGGAAATGAACATCATCAGCTGCGCCCGCACAATTACCACTCTTATTCCAAATACGTACGCCTGGGATGGTGGAGGCTTGCTTGGGCTCAGCACCCATCAGGAAGATCGAGGTTCCACCTTCAAAAATGGCTTCATTTCCCTTGGATGCGCAGCAAGTTGGCTCCGCAACTGTTGCTTCATTGCCTCATCGTAGGATCCGCTAAGCGAGATTTCCTTGAGCTTGCGCAGTTTCTCTAGGCCATAAAACCGCAAGGACGATGGCACGTTATGGCAGGGGAGATTCATGACCTCAAGTTCGTGCATTGCCCCGGCGTGGAAGGTAACGGCCTGTGACCTGGAATTGCACGCAACCTGGAGGAGCTGGAGTGCAGGGAAACCTGTGCAGAAGTCAAGCTTACCACATTGAAATTCCTTGAAATGAAGGCATAGAGTTCTTAGCTTTGGCAGATTCCCAAGCGCCTCAACCTCATCTTGCGGTATCGTGGTCATCTGTAAATTCAGTTTGCCAAGATTCGTCAGCAGATTGATCCATGTTGGCAAATTGGAATCTACAAGCCCGTACAGCTTCAGGCTCTGTAATTTCACAGGATGTTGGGAGATGGTATCCAAACAGCCAGCTCGATTCACGCCCTTGTCAAACCACACTGAAAAGGATTCCAAATTGGCGTGACAAGAGATTGCAGAACACAGCTCCTGACAGTTCTCGCTGTTCACGCCAGACACTCCAAGCTTGCGCAATTGGGTAAGGTTCTTGAGCTCTTTCAGAGTCGCCCGCCCGCTTGCAACGCTGACGTCGATCACACCCAGAGTATGTAAGGCCGTCATTTGCCCAATCCTTCCAGGCACCACAACTCCACCATTACGAGAGTCAGGAAGCTGCTGGTAACGGAGGATCCACGATTTCGGCACATGGAATAGGGACTTCAGGGTAAGAGCACATGGCCCGCTCGTGGATAATGATGGATCAGCTGTTGCTGATGTTGCTTCTGGTGACGGATTGCTGGTGTGATCACCCAGTGGTACAGACGTGGTACCGGCACCAAGATACTGCAGTTTCTCGAGCTTGGTGATGCTTACTGGAAGCGTGGCAACCAAGGTCTGCCTGATATCCAGAGTCTGGAGCTGCCTCAGGCCACCCAAGGAATCTGGCACACGAGTGATGTTTTTGCATCCTCTTAGGGAGAGAAACTTGAGGCGAAGTAGCACCTTCCCAATTTTCTCAACATCATCATTAGTTACGCCGTCGCCTGCATCTTCCAGATCCAGCACCCGAAGCACTTTCATCTTGTCGGACACGAGGAATGCTTCCCACCAGCCAAACACCGTCAAGGACCGTAGCCGCGACAAGTCCAGGTTGTCGAACACAACTCTATTCCCCACCCACGAGCTCCAAATTGATAGGTGTTGTCCTACGCCTTGGGTAGTTAGTCTGCGATACCCCTCCTGCAGTACTGAGACTTCCAATGGGAAGAGGATTTTCTCTTCCACTGGACGCGAGATCATGTACTCATGGAAGAAACCATTGACCTCGTACCTTGTCCCCATATTTGTAGGTGTTACCTGCTGCATCACACTCTGGGAGGTAAGCTTGTCGAATAATTCACCCGCGAACTCGTCCAAGCTATCGCTTTCAGTGCCCTTGGCGTAGCCCTCCGCGATCCATCGCCTCACCAAGCGCCCCCGCCGAAAGGTTTGCTCTCGAGGAAAAACTAAAAGATACAACATGCATCGCATGAGTGATGGAGAAGACCTAAAGTAGAAATGGATCCAGGCGAGTAGGCTCCGTAGGCAGTAGAAATCTGGATTGGTCTGTAACTCTTGCATAAAGTTGCCTATCAGATGCTGACACTGCCATTCCCTTGTCGCTGCATTAGAAAGATTTTGCTTCGCCAAGTATCTGCCTAAAGCAACTATTACTTGGGGAAATCCTCCACTCCTGGACAAGATGGCTTTTACATTTGGGTCATCCGGAGACAGACTGACACACCTGTTTTTATTATTCTCAGATTGATCAACTTCCTGTAACAAGTTCCTGTTATTTTCAAATGGTAGTTCATCAGATATGTCTTCGCTATTCTGAAATGTCTCTTCTTCAACTAAGTTTTCACTATTCTTAAATGCCTGCCCTTCAAACAAGTTTTCACTATTCTGAAATGCCTGTTCTTCAGACGTGGTTCCTTTATTCTCAAATGCATGTTCTTCTTGTTTTTTGGTTTCGAACAAAGACCAAAATGCATGTTCAAGTGATAAGTTTCCATTATTCCACAATGTCTGTTCTTCGAACAAGTCTCTATCATTATGAAATGCCTGATCTCTGACCGAGTTTCCATTATTCTGAAATGGCTGTTCTTTGACCGTGTTTCCAGTAGTGCATGAGCTGCTTCCATTATTACTCTGTAATTCCTGTTCTTCAAAGGTATTTCCATTCTGAAATGCCTGTTTTCCAGACGAGTTTCCATTATTCTGAAACGCCTGTTCTTCAATTGTGTTTTCTTGATTCTGAAACGCCTGTTCTTCCAATGCGTTTCCATTATTCTGAAATGTATGATCTTCATTATTCTGAAATGTGTGTTCATCCTCTCTGTCCGGTCCAAAAAAATAATTGAATGATGCTTCATCCTCTCTGTCCAGTTCAAACAAATAATTGTATGCGAATTCTTCAAATGAGTTTCTTTTACTCGGAAATGGTTGTTCAGACGAGTTTCCATCATTTTGAGATGCTTGTGTCCTAAATTCCTGTTCTCCAATATATTGAAACAGAGAATGTGTAATTAGGTGCAGAATAGATTCCATGGAACTACTGCAGTAGTGTAGAGAAATGTGGAGACACAACACACCTGTTGAAGGAGATCGAAGGCTGCCATAGGTTGGAGACATCTGATGCTGCACACTAGACCGGCTGCACCTGCGCAGTGTATGGCGATGCTTTCTTCTGTAGTGATGACAACGATGCAGCTTTTACTTTTCGAAGATATCAAGTTCTCAGCATCTATCAAGTCCCAAAATTCCTTGGACTGCATCTCGTCAATAACAACAAGGCACCGATACTTATGCAGAAGCTCCCGGCATCGTTCAATCAGATCGTCGACTTCCAATGATTCTGAAAAACCTGATAGTAAACACCGGCAAAAGCCCATGAGATTGTACTTGTAGGGCTGTGACATAATGATCATCCTGTACCAGTAAAAGCCCGGCTCAGCATAGCAGCGATAGCAGGCATTGGTAACGACTGCTGTTCTCCCAGAACCAGGAATTCCCCACACGGAGACCACATGAGGTTTGTCGGTGTAGGGTCTATCCTTTATCATTATCAAACTGGAAAGTTTATCGACTTCCGAATCGCGCCCAACGAGGCGATTGTCGCTCAACCAAAGCTCGGCAGTTAGCGGTTCTTGGACAATTGTCACCCCGGCGCCTCCTTCAGCATCTTTAAAGCCCTGTAAATAAATAAAAGGAGATCAGAGAACATATCAGCACAATTAACTAAGCAACAACGGTATGATTGATGTGTAAATGGAAGCATATTAACGACGTGCACCCGAGCGAGGCATCGCCCTGCGCTACATGAGCCAAGAAGTCAGGTGCAATAAGCTGGATGTAGAAATTTATATCTGAGTCATCGATACTACACCTCTCAGGCGCCGCTAGCTGGACATTTGAAGTGAAATGGCGAGCGGTGTGGAATTATGCTACAAGAAGGTGGGTGCAGTGCCAGGGTTCAAACCCTGACCACCCAAACTCCCATCGGAGGGTTTTTCACAAACTCCGCTAGCTAGCTAGTTTGTGTTGGTGCTAACATTTGTAGCCTTATAGGATAGTTTCCTCATGCATCACTGTAATGTAATATCAAATGAACAATCATGTAATCCCTCCGTTCCAAATTATAATTCGTTTGACTTTTTTGACCCCAAGTTTGACCGCTCATCTTATTCAAAAAATTTGTACAAATATAGTCAAATTTAAGTCATTCTTGAAGAACTTTTATTAATAAAGCAAGCCGCAACAAAGGATGTGATATTTTGCATAATTTTTTGAATAAGACGAGCGGTCAAACTTGGGATCAAAAAGTCAAACAAATTATTATCTGGAACGGAAGGAGTATATTTATGGTACCATGAACATAAATTTATGAGTTAAAAAGGATTATGTTTAACGCATTTCCAAATCACCTTAGAATTTTAAATTTTAATTTCAAAATCCTGTTACAGTTGCTAATTTAGTCTATATATAATAACCAAAAATATAAGAACATATCAACTCGATTATAGGATCTAGCTCTGAGCTTGGCATTATATCCTGCTATTACTAATTGGATTAACGGGATTTTGAAACTTGAAATCACATAGGATCCTAGATGAATACTTTAGAAAAAGAGAGATATCTCTCAAAAACAAAATATCGGGCCATCAATTCATAAACTCAAATCATCGTACCCATTGGATCAATTATGTTTTCTTAAAAATTACCCACATTTGCCAATATGAAAATAGCCTAAAATAACCCCCTAATTCTATACCTAAATTACCCACCTTTTCCATCATATAAAATAAATTAAAGTAACCACTTCATAGCTTAAAACATATTGTTATAAAACATAACTTAAAATACCATTCTAGATTTGTCTCTAAGTTACCACATATATCATCATTAAAAATAATTTAAAGTAAACACCTACACCTTAATCTAATTATCCTTATGTTCATCATATTGAAATGTCCAAAAGTAAACTAATATATGATTCTAAATTACCTATTTATATTATTGTTAATATAAAAATACTAATTTAAGGCATATACACATGATGGGTGTTACCATGTAGACCATTTTTTCATGTATGTGAGGAGGCGATAAAATTTTTTAATTTTGTGGATATAGTAATTACTAATAAAATAAAAATCCATCACAACTGGACAAAGATAAGTACATATTTATATGAGTATTGTGTTAGAGTATTAAATAAATAAGATAGTAGTATGACAAATAATTGTTATTATTAGTTAGAAGTCTACACTACGGGAACCAGAAGCTTTGCCGAGTGCCACAGGCACTCGGCGAAAGCCCAAAAACACTCGGCAAAGAGCACACGGCAAATTTCCTGTCGGCAAAGCCTAGTTTGCCGAGTGTCAAAACGCGAGCACTCGGCAAACATTTTGCCGACGGCAAAAACACTCGGCGAAAAGATGTACTCGGCAAAATACGCGATGACGACGTCGGGTTTAACGGCAGGTTTGCCGAGTGCCAGACGGGAGGCACTCGGCAAACACCCTAGCTTTGCCGAGTGCCAACACTCGCCAAAGTGCCCATCTTTGCCGAGTGCCAGCACACGGCAAAGTGCCCATGTTTGCCGAGTGCCGTGTCCCTGACACTCGACAAACGTGGCCCCTTTGCCGAGTGCCGTGTCCATGACACTCGGCAAACAAGCCGCGGCTCGACGGCGGCTCTGCACGGGGAGGTTTTCCAAAACCTGCAACATAATAACCGGCACGATAGCCGACAACCACAATCTCACCAACGAGTTGGCACAATGGCCAACAACCACAACCACAACCAACCACACCTCTATTCTTTTCAACATTTTCTAATTTCCACTCTTCCTTCTTCTCTAATTTTCTAAATCCATGCCTCTAATTTCTAAAATAAATTCTACCACATCCTACCACCTCTCTAGTCTTTTCAACATTTTCTAATTTCTAATTTCATGCCTACTCTAATTTATGATGTGTAGCGGCATAGAAACTTACCGGAGGGGTGACGGAGGGGCGACGGCCACGAACAGAGGAGCGGGGGCGGCCGGGGGCCGGTGCGGCGGCCGGACGGGGGCGGCCGCGGCCAACCGGAGCGGACGCGGGGGGCCGGCGCGGGCGGCCGGCCGGCCGGGGGCGGCCGGGGCAGGCCGGAGTGGGCGCGGCCGCCCGCAGCGCGGGGCGGCCGGCGGCGGCGCGGGGGAGGCCGGGGGGCCGGCGGCCGGCGCCCGGGTCCCGGCGCAGGGCGCGGGCGGGCGACGACGGCACGGGCCGGGCGGCGGAGCGGGCGCGGGGTGGCGGAGCGGGCGTGGGGGGCCGGGCGGGCGCGGGCGTGTGCGTGGTGTGACTGCTGTGCCTGTCCGCGTGAGGCTTGTGAGGCGCTAAGTCAGGTAGGGGCGCCCGCTTTGCCGAGTGCACCTGATCTAGCACTGAGCAAACAATTTTTTTTTGTTTGAATTTTTTTTTCGTATTTCAAGTTGCGACTGACAGGTGGACCGCGGCAACGTTTGCCGAGTGCTAGATCAGGAGCACTCGGCAAACAATTTTTTTTTGTTTGGAATTTTTTTTTCGGATTTCAAAGTGCGGTTGACAGGTGGACCGCGGCGATGTTTGCTGAGTGTCCCAGGGTTGACACTTAGCAAACAGGCTCTTTGCCGAGTGCCATCCCGTGACACTCGGCAAATATGTACTATTATTTCATGTCCAATTAATGAATAAAAAATTACCAAACAGATCCGAAAAATTCCCAAAAATTGACATGAACCAATCTATGTTCTCTATGGTCTATAAAAATAAATTTGAACTCAATCACAAATTTAAGTATCGATTCGACTCAAAATCTTACCGGATCCTTCCAACTTCTACGAATCCTCTCCGGAGATGCTTCGAATTCTAAGCATCATATGTCAAAACTTTTGCGAAACCTTGTCAATTTTTTACCACAGCCTCTGCATATGAAACCATAGCATCTTGCAAAATCTCGTGATTTTCAAACTTCGTTTGTATTTTTGAGAATTAAACAATCATTTGGCCACACATTCGTAGTCGTGTTTCCTTAACAAAATGTTCGAAATTTCTTTTCATTTTCTGGGTAAGACCTCAATTTGGACTCACTAACATGAATATGATTTTTCCACTCATATTATTCTATTATTCCAAACACCTGCAGTTCAAATTTGACTTAAATCAACAAATTACTCTAAATGAAATTAATTGATTAAATATAGCAAACAGGTCAATAAGAAGTCCACCTTGTACCATGCAGTGCCAAATCTCATACATGTGGAGTATAAAAAGTTTGGAGGGCGGAGGAGGTTTTTTTTTCTTTTTTGCCGAGTGTGCCAAAAAACACTCGGCAACACCCCCAGGTTTGCCGAGTGCCACAAGGGACACTCGGCAAACTAGCATCTTTGCCGAGTGCCCCATCGAGACACTCGGCAAACATGGAGTTTGCCGAGTGCCCCCCGTCGACACTCGGCAAAGCCTAACGTCCGTCACGGCGACAGCACCGCGCGGCACGTGGAAGTTACGTGCTCAAGACTTTGCCGAGTGCCCCATCTTTGCCGAGTGCCCCGTGGGTGTTTGCCGAGTGTTTTTTTGGTAGCACTCGGCAAATCGTGTTTTCGCCGAGTGTATTGTTTTTGCCGAGTGTTTCTACTATTGCACTCGGCAAACGGGGCCTTCGCCGAGTGCCCGCAATAATACACTCGGCGAAGCAATTACACTCGGTGACTTTGAGGTTTCCCGCAGTGCTAGTTTCTAAATAGTTTTCATACACAATGGTTTTTAAAAAAGATTAGCACGTGTCGGAGAACAGGTTGATAGACTAGTTTGATCTACTTTTCAAGAATGGTTGGGAGTCAAAATGCATTAGTGACATCAATTAAAAGTTTTGGAGAAGTAATTGGTGATGTCTTGTATTACCGCGTTGAAGAAGACGCGGATAGCCTGATTCGCTGAGAACCGCTGGAGCTCTGAAAGCAGGTATGGCTTCCCCGTGCATAGGCTTGCGATTTCATGATGACGCGTTGACACGACGATACAGCTGCCGTTCTTCCTGTCACGCAGGTAGGGCCTGATGGCGTCCCACTGCACCACGGTGGATAGGTCTTCCAGTATGATGAGGTACCGATTTGTGTTGACCTGCCTCACAAACTCTTCGACAAGGTCTCCAGCGGACGTTTCCGTCCATGACAGGGCATCCCTCTTTTTCTTTAGGTTTAGACGACAAAGCCAAGGCTGGGAATCTATGCTCACAGTCGATCCTTGTTCTTCGCAAGAGTTTGCGTAGAACTGAACCACCAAGCTCCTGATGAGCTCAGGGGGATTGACAGGATGGATCACCTTCACCCAGGCACGGCATCTGAAGTTGCGATATATTGTTGGATCATCATACATGTTCCTGATGATGGACATTGTCCCAAGATCATCTCCTGTTCCCCACAACGAGATCACTCGAAGATCATTGCTTCCCTCGGTGACCAACTTGGTGAGGTCAACTGCTCCTCTACAACTTGCTGCGGTGTCCTTTGCTTCAATATGTATGTCGTCAAATCCTGGTGCGCCAATGGCGGAGGCGGAAACGAACTGTTGCTGCGTGAGGGAATCGGAGCAAGAGTCACCGAACCTGTAGCGCAGGTTCCTCTGGCTCACGTCCTGTACGCGGATCTTGAGCTGTTCTATTTGGGTAACTGCTAAATCAAGGGGCAGCTCTGATCCCTCCGTGCTGCTGCAGGAGCAGGATGGCAGCAATCGGAGCCACCACGACCGCTTTGTGTCCAGGTGGAGGACGAACTCAATACAGTCCTCCACATCGTTGGACAGGTCGCGGACTTGCCGCACCCAGGTCCTCACCACATGGTTCTTGACACGATCGCCATCCGCGGAGTTGAGGAAGGATTGCATCATCTCGAATTCGCCCGTGATAAACACCAGATTTTGCTGCAAGATCTGCCACTGCTTTGCCTCTTCCTTGATGGCAGACTTTACCTTGTCGGCCAGCAACTGAACCGCCGTCTTGGAGATCCCAATAGCAAGTTCCGCCATTTCCCACTTTCAGTTTCTTCGCTGTGTTTGCTTGTGTAGGTGGAAGCTACGAAGTTGTACTGCTGCCGCTGAGATATTCCTTCAAGATTGGATCATAAAGGGGAGACCATGAATAATGAAACATCTAGCAGAGAAATCATGAAACAAGACTCGGATATGATTGCCACTTACCAGTTACCACTACCAGCAGTGAGATGGCTTCGAGATGCTGTTTGAAGCACGGCGGTGCCAACTTGCTTTGGAGACTATTCGCAGACTTTGGGCGCCGGACCAAGGAAGAGGATTTTTTTTAGATAATGGATAACCAAAGGAAGAGGATTTATACTTATATAATGCTGTTGCCCAGCTGTTTCACCATTGACAATGTGGGTGGGTTCTGGAGCGGCCAATGGGGACTGGGGAGCAGAGGTAGCTAGAGGGAGCACATCACCACTATGAGCGGACAGGGACCAATGAGACGACGGGCGTTTGGCAGTGTGGCGGATCTATGTCCTCGCGGACAGCTTCAAGTCATTACCGGAATTCAATGCATCGATGTCTACGTGTGCGGTGGGTGAGGCAGGAGCAGAAGACCACCAGAACGGGGGCTCAAGTCAAGGACTCAAGGTCGTCGCCGCCGGGTGCATCCGTGTGCTCGGTGCACTGGCACAATGTGATCCATGGAACCGATGGAAGTGCCTTCCTGCGGCGCAACACATGTAGGCCTCTACAGCTGGTACGTACGGGAGTATTATGACTGCAGTTGCTTTAACACACCTGTGCCGCCAATAATTGGATGCCAACCAGCAGGCACCCAGCGTGACTAATAGCTCCACATGAACAAACGGCAATTTTTTTTAAAAAAATCACACAATAAAGATGCAGACACTCACATACACGTACGCACATTCATCCCTACAAACTCACGCACACAACCCTACCCCTATGAGCACCTTCGAAGACTGTGCTAGCAAATCCTCGAGTTTGATAAAATCACCACTGGCGTCTCGCTGTCGACGGGGTCGCCTACCACTGAAACAGTCCGACTGCTCGCTCACTACTAGAAACAGTAACTTTGCCGAGTGCCCCAGGCACTCGGCGAAGGTCCAAATACACTCGGCAAAGGGTTTGCCGAGTGTAACACTCGACGAACCCTACTCGGCAAACTTTCCCTTGACAAACAGTGTGTTTGCCGAGTGTCGACCGTCGGGCACTCGGCAAAGGCTTTGCCGAGTGCCAGAAAACACTCGGCAAAATATAACACTCGGCACAAAGGCGATAACGGTCTGTGACGGTAACGGCTTCTTTGCCGAGTGCCAGACGGTCGATACTATAAGAATTGTATATATATACTAAGAATTGTACATGTAGTAATTAATTGTATATATACTAAGAACTGTACATATACTAATTGTGTAAATACTAGTTTGATTCGTTTAAATACTAGTTTGATTTCATTATAAAAAAACTCTCAACTACTAAAGGTTAACTAAAGTGGTACGTGGTGCATGAAATTACAGGCGCCATGTAGGCGCCTGCACGGTGCGCGCCTAAAATTTCAAGCAGGACTTTAGTCCTGTTTAGAAAAACCAACCGGGACTAAAGGGTGCTCCTTTGGTCCCGGTTTGTAACACCAACAGGACTAAAGGGGCCTTTCCCGTGCCTGGCGTGGCAGCCCTTAGTTTAGGGTTAACCGGGACTAGAAGGGGGTCTAAATCCCGGTTGAGAGATCCGGGACAAAAGACCCCCCTTTTATCTTGAGTTATTAATTCTGGATTTTTTTTAGAAGATTTGCACCCTACCAATCGGGACTAATACCGAGTTTTCTACCGGTGAATACGAATATGGATATCCATATTAATGTTTTTAGCGGATACGAATCTTACTATTACTAATTGGAGGCTCCTTTTAAAGCTTTCAGGTGAAGCCACATAGGATTCCTAGGTGGACACTTTAGAAAAAGAGAGAAATCCTAGAAATTCTCACAAAAAAGCAAAACATCCGACCATCAATGGATAGATTCAAATCATCATAGCCATTGGATCTCTTATGTTTTCTAAAAAATTACCCACCTATGCCATTATGAAAATAGCCTAAAGTAACCTCTAAATCTATATATAAATTACCCACCTCTACCATTATGTAAAATAAACTAAAGTAATCCCCTAATCTTCATCAAAATTACCCACTTATACCATTATAAACAATATTTAAAATAACCCCCTAATTTGCAATCGAATTGTCCACCACTATTACTTAAAAACTTAAAGTAACCCGTTAAATTTGCATCTATATTACCCACACATGCCATTATTAAAAATAACATGATAACCCTATGTTTGAATCAAATAATCTTAATTAAAAATATACAGCAATATATGATTCTAAATCGTCTATATCTTACACTATTGGTATACGATATAATAATTAAGGTCTATACGCATGATGTGTGATGTGTGTCACCATTTATAAGGATATAAAGTTATGGGAATATACATTTGTACGCTAAAATTATATTTAGCATTATGGATAGTTCTATTAAATTTATGAGCACTCAAACTTAGGGTTCATTAAACAAATTCAAGCCCATACATGCGGTCCAAAGTGGAAAGTTAAAGATTATAAATGTGAATGAAAATATTATATAGTAATTACTAACTGAAATCTATCACAATTGGATGAAGATATTAAGTATAATATCTACATAAGTATTGTGTTCGAATATTTAACAAACGAGAGGTAGCTTATGGTAATAGTTTTGTAGCAATGTAATCTCATGTTTTTTTCCATTGGACACAAAAATTAAAAACATCAAACACCAATCCTGTAAACTCTAATAATCATAGCCATTGATTTATTATATTTTCTAAAAAGTTATCCACCACTATCATTGTGGAAATATTCAAAAATGAGCTCTAAACCTATATCTAAATTACCGAGCTCAGCTATTATAAAACATAATCTAAAGTAACCCTGTAATCTTCATCCAATTTACTAATGCACATCATTATAAAGCATAACTTAAAATGTCATTCTAAAATTTTATCTATGTTACCCACGTATGTCGTTATTAAAAGTAACCTAAAGTAAATACCTAAATCTTAATCTAATTATCTTCATGTGCATCATATAGAAATGTCAAAAAGTAAACTAATATATGATTCTAAATTACATATTTATGTCATTGTTAATATAAAAATACTACATTAAAGTATATACACATGATGAGTGCCACCATTAGACCATGTATACATGTATGTCCGGAATCGATGAAAAATATTGATTTGTATGCTAAACATAATGTATAGAGGATTGGAGGTGCGATACAAAATGGAAAAAGTATGAATATGAATGAAAAAGTGCATAGAATAATTATTAATTAAAAATCAATCACAACTGGACAAAGATAGATACATATCTATATAAGTATTATGTTGAAGTATTGGAAAAATAATAGTAGTAGGTAAACAATTTTGATTATTAGCTAAGAGTTTAATTTCTAAATAATTTTCAAATCCAATAGCTTATAAAAACATTAGCCCGTGCGGGAGCACGGGTTGATGGACTAGTTATTGATAATTATTACTTTGTTTTCTGCTATAGACTAGATCTTGAACAAGTGCAAATTGTGCTTTCTGTCTCATTAACTCGAGTCTAAGTACATAAAAAAGTTGACGAGTACCACTTCATAGCTAGCTGATATGTTTTCATTATACACCTTAAGAAAGTTGTGTCTTTACAACTAATGCTCAATATCCAAGACCAGGAAACAACATTCAATTTTTATATCCTCTCTATTGGACACAATCATGAAACATATAGAATAGTTATCTTAGAGATCTAATAGAGCTTTGTTATAATGATTGTTAAGTACTAATGGGTACTTCTAAGTCCTTTTTTCCTTTAGTACTGATCCCACTAATTTTTGTACTTGGTCCCACCTATTTAACTCTTTTTGTTACTTTTCTCTAGGTACTTCTAGGTAGTTCCTATCTTTCCACCGCATGATTTCTCTAAATGGAAGACTCTTATTTTTTGCAAACTTCTTGGAATGCTGCAGCAGCTGCTTTACTGCTACAATCATGATAGTTGGAGTGGTAGCTAAGGAACATCAATGCGACGTACTGCTAGCCTAAAACTTCCACCTTAGGGGAACTAAAGATTGTCTTTAGTCCCGGGTTAGGCCCGGGAGGTTCTTTTATCTCGAAAGATTAGTTCCGGTTGGTCTTTAGAGACTTATGCGTCTCTCCAACCAGGACTAATGCTAAGTTTTCTACCAGTATCACTCTCCTCCATCAGCTATCAGAACCTTATCCACAGCAGTTGACTTTGGTCAAAACTGGTGTCAACACTAATAAGGGTGGAAAGTATTGATTGCCATATATTGGTACGAAACAAAGTGAGTATCTAAATTTCTTACCCTAATTTTGGAATGCCTTAGATTTTGGCATGCCATGGTTTTGGCTGGGCAATAATTGGCACTAAACCAAGCATGTCCTTGTTAATTTACCAATAATCAACCGCCTTTTTTTAGTAGCATATAGGTGATATTGATACTAACAACCTTTCGAGATAGGTACGAACCGAGGCCACCACGTTAGGAGGTGGAAGACCAACTGGTGGAAGCATTCATCATAGCTTATGGACAATCTTCAGTAAAATGCTCTCATAACTCATTTTGGGAAGTACAAATAATGCTCCATTTATTGTGTTGGAAAAATAGACTTGACAAGCTTTCCATTCATGTGTATCATGGACCCGTCTCTTCTCAGGTTTGTACAGACTTGCACCAGAAGTTAAAACATATGTCACGTAACCCGAGTCTTAATTATGCTAGCAGGAGCCTTGGGTTCTCCAAATCTTCTGTGTCTTCCATGTAACCAATCGGAGTCGCTTCATGTGCAATCTTTAAAAAGAATAGAGTATACGACTTAGCTATATAATTCTCGCCAATATTACAATGTGACCAAGAGAGGAAAGCATGCACTTTTAGTTGAGGTTTCATAAAATGCTCTTAAACGATTCTTCAAAAGTTTGTGTGCATTATATCCGATTCTTGGTTATAGATAGTGTAGGATTTAATGGATCTATGCGGTCTACTCTATATTCATCTCCCTTATCCGTGGTGCCGCTTGAGGCTTCTAGGTGTTACAAATATTCTACCCGTGTTCCGAAAAATCCATGGGATTCCTGCACCATGTCACCAACCAGGACTAGATAGACCAGTTTGGTGAGTCCAAAATATATATTAGTCTCTAGCACCCATGTGTGAGTCATGTGCTATGATCAATTGTGTACATAAGACTAATTCCAATTGATTATGTGGGTTAACATCCTGCAAAGCCAATCCTACAAAACATAGCCAACTCTTCCATCACATTGTACCCGGGTCAAATATATACGTATATAAAGGTTATTCCAGTAGAGTCGGTCTTAATAAATTCCTCTACTATTCCATCACAAACATCCTCGGCACCTCGAGTACCACTTTCTCGAGTTTAACTCTGCATCAATAATTCCCTATCACATGTATCCAAATAATTCCACATTAAGTTGAACAATAACCATGGTATATAAATAATGTTGAAAGCCACATAAAAACTCAACATATAGGCAGTCGATCTTGAACATTTCCTTTAGGTGTAACCATAGTTGAACTTGATATAACCGATGGTGCAACAGATGCGTAACCAATACATCCGGTTAACATATGGAGAGGATGTAATTGTGACAAGTACATAGCACACCGCTCCCTCTGGCTATGAGTGCATTATTGGTAACGCCAAGGGCCAAGCAGCTGGCTATGAGCACACCTCATTCCGTCGTCGTTCACGTGCGTGCGTCACGCCAAGGGCCATGGGTCCAACCACGTCGAGCATCTGGAGCAGTCTAGTAACAGGTGCTGCAGCTCCAGTGCGCAGCCGTAGCAAGGTGGCACTATCGGATGACATGCCGTATCTGTGCGTCCCGAACACAAAGATCGAACGGCTGAGGAGATGGGAGCCGGGAACATGAGTTCTTTAGAGCGTCTCCAACAAACTCTCCATTTTTTACTATCTATTTGACATTACAGCGCATCTGTTGATGTAGAGACAATTTTTTAACCTTCTAGAGGAACTATTTGTTGTCTCTAGATAGTTTTTGAAGCATTTTTCAAAATATCACATTCCCGCCACTACAGCTTGTGTCGCTATGACTGTAATGTCACTTGGTAAGATGCCTTTAGAAACTACACAGTCGTTCTGTAGAGGCACGGCATTGTGTATCAACAAGCATTGTGACATTTTAGGAGGACATAAAGAATGTGCCTTTACGTGTATACCGACCTTTTTTAGTGACATCATAACTTGTCTCAAGTAATGTACGGGCACCTTTTAGAGGCATACCATTGTGTATCAACAAGTATTGAGGCATTCCATAAGTACACAAATAATATGTATGTATGAGTTTATTGGCATTTTATAGTGACACCATACCGTGTCTCCATATCTGTACCAGCTAGCACAGACGTAGAATTGTGTACACACAAGCATTGAGACATTATGAAAGGACACAAAGAATGTGTCTATGTGTATGCGGACATTTTATAGTGGCAGCATTTGTTGTCTCAAGAAATGTATTGACACTTTGTAGATGCATTTATTTTGTGTCTAAAATAATAGAGGCACTTCACTGGAACATTTTGTCGCCTCTCCGGGACATGAACACATTATTTGTGGCATCCAAGAATGTCTTTACAGATATAGAGGCATTATTAGAAGTCAATGTTGCTTCCAGTAGATCATTATGGGGTGCCTATATTCAATTATATTGGCATTCTGGTAAGCTTTTTTTAGATACAGAGGCATCCTTTGAATGGTAACAAAAGCACATAAGATATGTTTGCACTAAAATGATTGACTAGAGAACACACAATAAGGGCCAACATTCTTTCATAATAAGAAATATATTACAGAGTTCACGGACCACTGATTACTGATGCAGACCAGAAATTAAAAATAACATACTCTAAGACACCTTCTAATATGCCCCTACAAATGTCTCAACCTCTTAACACGTTTGGGGCTAAAGAGGCATATAGAGGAATGACTCTAGCGACGTGTCTCTATTGGAAGGTTTTGTTGTAGTGTGACTCTGTATTTGCCTCCCTATAAAGATTCCTCTTCATACTGAGTTGCTCACTCCAACAGACTCCCCCACTCTGCAAATCCCAACAGCTACCTTCAACTCTCCCTTTTCACACACACTGACGCATAGATCCCACGCATCATCCCCTTCCTTCCCCTTCTTATCCTTCAAGCCCCTCCTCCGCCTGGCCTCACCGTCTCCTCTCCTCTCCGCCCCCTCCTTCCCCAGCGGTGCCTGCCCCTGCCCCCGGCACCTCCCCCGCTGCCGCAGCTCCTCTCCCGACTGGCGCCTTCACCCCTCCTCCTCCATCCCCGGAGGCGAGCTCCTCCCCACCCTCTGCCACAGCCAGCTGCTCCCCACCACAGCCAGCTCCTCCCCGCCGGTGGCTTTGCCCCACCTCCTCCATCCCCGTCAGGGAGCTCCTCCAACTCGGCGCGAGGGAGGGGGTGGCGGCATGGGCGCAGAGGAGGAGGCGGAGGAGGAGGTTGTGGAGCCGGGTGGGGGGCAACGCTTTGGTGATCCCCGCTGCCTCGCTAGGTTTGGCCCGCGGGAGGGGACGGATGGAGAGCGAGATAGGATAGCGAGTGATATAGCAAGTCTGTTGGAGTGCAATTTTTGGGATGGCTTGCTAAAATTTGGCTTGGCAAGCTAGATAGCAAGTCTCTTGGAGATGGTCTTAGTTGATTGGCAAGCTACATAATGAGTTTGTTAGGGTAAATCTTGGCTGGTTCTCCTGATGTTTATCCATTGTATCTCCTTCCTATGTAAAGGCCACGTGAGGGGCTCTTTCTCACCAATTAACATGCAGCCATTGCGACCACCAGAAGGGCCGACGTTCTCTCCAGCACCTCTAACATTTTACATGGTAATCAGAGCCTAGATTGGAAGAAGCCTCAGTCATGTCGAGTTCCTCATCAGTGGTGATGGCGATGAACCCGCTGATCGCACATCCTGTTGCTGAGAAGCTCTCCAAGATGAACCACGCAATGTGGAAGGCTCAAGTTCGTGCAGCCATACGTGGTGCACGGCTGACGGGCCATCTCACCGGTGCTGCCTAGGCACCAGACGCTGAGATCACTGTCAAGGTGGCAGAGAAGGAGGAGAAACGCCCAAACCCAGAGTTTGTGGGAGGCATCGGACCAACAGGTTCTCAGTTATCTTCTGTCATCTATTTCCAAAGATATACTTGCCCAAGTCTCCAACTATGAAACAACAGCCAAGGTATGGAAGGCTATCGAGTCGATGTTTGCGTCGCAGTCTCGAGCGAAGGTTGTGAACTTGCGCATCGCTCTCTCCACCACCAAGAAGGGCAACTCATTTGTTGCTGAATACTTCGCCAAGATGAAGAATCTAGGCGATAAGATGGTGGCAGCAGGAAGACCGCTGGATGATGAAGAGCTCATTGAGTACATCCTCACCGGGCTAGATGAAGATTTTACTCCTCTAGTTTCTGCTATTGTTGCCAGGGTAGGACCCATCTTAGTTGGGGAGCTGTATTCTCAGCTTCTGAACTTTGAGACCCGGATTGATCTCGTCTATGGTGGCAAGCAAGGTGTGACGGCCAACTATTCCAACCGTGGCCGTGGGGGATCTCGTGGCTGCTCCTTTTGAGGATCTGGTCGTGGAAGCGGTCGGGGTTTTAACCCTGGTCGTGGACGCGGCAACCACAACAACAATGGTGGAAAGCACGGCGGGCAAGGAGGCTACAACAACAACTACTCCAACCCACGTGCCGGCACCACCAGCACTGATGAAAGATTATTCTACCAGGTCCCTTACAAGAAGGGACACACCATAGAGGTGTGTTGGCATCGCTTTGAGGAGGATTTTGTACCTGACAAGAGACTGGTGGCAGCTGCAAATTGGTCATACTCCGTAGATACCAATTTCGTAGACATCGATGCATTGAATTCCGGTAATGACTTGAAGCTGTCCGCGAGGACATAGATCTGCCACACTGCCAAACGCCCGTCGTCTCATTGGTCCCTGTCCGCTCATAGTGGTGATGTGCTCCCTCTAGCTACCTCTGCTCCCCAGTCCCCATTGGCCGCTCCAGAACCCACCGACACGTGATTCAGGAAGCAATACCACGGGGTGGCCCAACCAGTACGGCGAGCAGTCGGACCGTTATTTATTTCTCGTCTGTTTGCACTAGGAATGGATTGGATATCTGGAAATCCAAATTATCCATACTAGTCCATCAACCCGTGCTCCCGCACGGACTAATATTTTTAGAGCTATTATATTTAAAAATTATTTATAAATTAAACTCCTAGCTAATAATCAAAATTGATTACCTACTACTCTCTTATTTTTTTTCAATATGTCAACATAATACTTATATAGATATGTACCTATCTTTGTTCAGTTGTGATTGATTTTTAATTAATAATTACTCTATGCACTTTTTCATCCATATTCATACTTTTTCCATTTTGTATCGTACCTCCAATCCTCCATACATTATGTTTAGCATACAAATCAATATTTTTCATCGCATACATGTATAAATGGTCTAAATGGTGACACTCATCATGTGTATATACTTTAACTTAGTATTTTTTTATTAATAATAATATAAATAGGTAATTTAGAATCATATATTATTTTACTTTTTGACATTTCTGTATGATACGCATGAAGATAATTATATTAAGATTTAGATGTTTAATTTAGGTTATTTTAATAACAACTTACATGGGTAATATAGATAAAATTTTAGAATAACATTTTAAATTATGCTTTATAATGATATGTATTAGTAAATTGGATGAAGATTATGGGGTTACTTTAGATTATTTTTATAATAGCTGAGCTCAGTAATTTAGATATAGGTTTAGAGCTCATTTTTGAATATTTTCACAATGATAGTGGTGGGTAAATTTTTAGAAAATATAATAGATCAATGGCTATGATTATTAGAGTTTACAGGATTGGTATTTGATATTTTTATTTTTATGAGAATTTGCGGAGCCTCCAATGGAAAAAAAATAGGACTACATTGCTAAAAAAATATTACCATAAGCTACCTCTCGTTTGTTAAATATTCAAACACAATACTTATATAGATATATACATATTATCTTCATCCAATTGTGATAGATTTTAGTTAGTAATTACTCTATAATATTTTCATCCACATTTATAATCTCTAACTTTTCACTTTGCATCGCAGGTATGCGCTTCAATTTGTTTAATGAACCCTAAGTTTGTGATACAATTTTAATATAGAAATCTATATTCTCATCACTTCTTCTATATCTTTATAAATGGTGACACATCATGTGTATAGACCTTAATTATTATATCATATGTCAATAGTGCAAGATATAGACGATTTAGAATCATATATTGCTGTATATTTTTAATTAAGATTATTTGATTCAAACATAGGGTTATCATGTTATTTTTAATAATGGCATGTGTGGGTAATATAGATGCAAATTTAACGGGTTACTTTAAGTTTTTAAGTAATAGTGGTGGACAATTCGATTGCAAATTAGGGGGTTATTTTAAATATTGTTTATAATGGTATAAGTGGGTAATTTTGATGAAGATTAGGGGATTACTTTAGTTTATTTTACATAATGGTAGAGGTGGGTAATTTATATATAGATTTAGAGGTTACTTTAGGCTATTTTCATAATGGCATAGGTGGGTAATTTTTTAGAAAACATAATAGATCCAATGGCTATGATGATTTGAATCTATCAATTGATGGTCGGATGTTTTGCTTTTTTGTGAGAATTTCTAGGATTTCTCTCTTTTTCTAAAGTGTCCACCTAGGAATCCTATGTGGCTTTACCTGGAAGCTTTAAAAGGAGCCTCCAATTAGTAATAGTAAGATTCGTATCCGCTAAAAACATTAATATGGATATCCATATTCGTATTCACCGGTAGAAAACTCGGTATTAGTCCCGATTGGTAGGGTGCAAATCTTCTAAAAAAAATCCAGAATTAATAACTCAAGATAAAAGGGGGGTCTTTTGTCCCGGATCTCTCAACCGGGATTTAGACCCCCTTCTAGTCCCGGTTAACCCTAAACTAAGGGCTGCCACGCCAGGCACGGGAAAGGCCCCTTTAGTCCTGTTGGTGTTACAAACCGGGACCAAAGGAGCACCCTTTAGTCCCGGTTGGTTTTTCTAAACAGGACTAAAGTCCTGCTTGAAATTTTAGGCGCGCACCGTGCAGGCGCCTACATGGCGCCTGTAATTTCATGCACCACGTACCACTTTAGTTAACCTTTAGTAGTTGAGAGTTTTTTTATAATGAAATCAAACTAGTATTTAAACGAATCAAACTAGTATTTACACAATTAGTATATGTACAGTTCTTAGTATATATACAATTAATTACTACATGTACAATTCTTAGTATATATATACAATTCTTATAGTATCGACCGTCTGGCACTCGGCAAAGAAGCCGTTACCGTCACAGACCGTTATCGCCTTTGTGCCGAGTGTTATATTTTGCCGAGTGTTTTCTGGCACTCGGCAAAGCCTTTGCCGAGTGCCCGACGGTCGACACTCGGCAAACACACTGTTTGTCAAGGGAAAGTTTGCCGAGTAGGGTTCGTCGAGTGTTACACTCGGCAAACCCTTTGCCGAGTGTATTTGGACCTTCGCCGAGTGCCTGGGGCACTCGGTAAAGTTACTGTTTCTAGTAGTGAGCGAGCAGTCGGACTGTTTCAGTGGTAGGCGACCCCGTCAACAGCGAGACGCCAGTGGTGATTTTATCAAACTCGAGGATTTGCTAGCACAGTCTTCGAAGGTGCTCATAGGGGTAGGGTTGTGTGCGTGAGTTTGTAGGGATGAATGTGCGTACGTGTATGTGAGTGTCTGCATCTTTATTGTGTGATTTTTTAAAAAAAAATTGCCGTTTGTTCATGTGGAGCTATTAGTCACGCTGGGTGCCTGCTGGTTGGCATCCAATTATTGGCGGCACAGGTGTGTTAAAGCAACTGCAGTCATAATACTCCCGTACGTACCAGCTGTAGAGGCCTACATGTGTTGCGCCGCAGGAAGGCACTTCCATCGGTTCCATGGATCACATTGTGCCAGTGCACCGAGCACACGGATGCACCCGGCGGCGACGACCTTGAGTCCTTGACTTGAGCCCCCGTTCTGGTGGTCTTCTGCTCCTGCCTCACCCACCGCACACGTAGACATCGATGCATTGAATTCCGGTAATGACTTGAAGCTGTCCGCGAGGACATAGATCCGCCACACTGCCAAACGCCCGTCGTCTCATTGGTCCCTGTCCGCTCATAGTGGTGATGTGCTCCCTCTAGCTACCTCTGCTCCCCAGTCCCCATTGGCCGCTCCAGAACCCACCGACACGTGATTCAGGAAGCAATACCACGGGGTGGCCCAACATGTACGGCGAGCAGTCGGACTGTTATTTATTTCTCGTCTGTTTGCACTAGGGATTGATATTGATATCTGGAAATCCAATTATCCATATTCGTATCCGCTAAAAACATTAATATGGATATCCATATTCGTATTCACTAGTAGAAAACTCGGTATTAGTCCCGATTGGTAGGGTGCAAATCTTCAAAACAAACATCTAGAATTAATCAATCGAGACAAAGGGGGGGTCTTTTGTCCCGGATCTTTCAACTGGGATTTAAGACCCCTTCTAATCCCGATTAACCCTAAAACCAACCGGGACTAAGGGCTGCCACACCAGGCACGGGACAGGCCCTTTAGTCCCGTTGGTAAAGGAGCACCCTTTAGTCCCGGTTGGTTTTTCTAACCGGGACTAAAGTCCTGCTTGAAATTTCAGGTGCGCGCCGTGCAAGCGCCTACTGGTGCCTGTAATTTCATGCACCACGTACCACTTTAGTTAATCTTTAGTAGTTGAGAGTTTTTTTTATAATGAAATCAAACTAGTATTTATACAATTAGTATATGTACAGTTCTTAGTATATATACAATTAATTAATATATGTACAATTCTTAGTATATATATACAATTCTTATAGTATATATACAATTCCTAGCTAGGATCTTCCCATTGAGGTGTTGCTTGGTGCTTCTTAATTTCATCCTTCGTAATGAAATTCTCCTTGTGGATTTATCACCTCACTCATCAGGAATCATATGAGACTTTCACATATTGTGTCTATTCTTTTCTTCTTTAAGATCTTGTCTTGAATATTATGCATATGTAATTTGAAAATATGTGAATAATGTTATACGAACAATTAAATATAAGGAGCTAGAAAACAATTAACTATTAATAGTTTTATTTTACGTACTTCATGTTTTTCCTGCGGCGTCAACCTGGCCTTGTGAGATAGAAAACTGTGCATGTTCTCACAGACGTAGTACCCACAAACTTCATACGTACTGGGAAGTTTGTGTCCCATGTAAATTTTTCTTTGAATGCACCTTGGTGTCGTTTCTTGAGGAATTATCTCCATACCCTACGGATTAAAATAATAAATGATACAGTGTTGGGCAAAAATTTAGGAAATAAACTTTTGCATTGAGATAAAGGTCTAGAATTATTACAAGTGTAGCATGTCTTGAATCTCTTGGTATTCTGCCAGTGGTTTCCTCAAGGAATCGAGGATAGTAACTCGGCTTCTATCAGGCTCAATTATTATTAGGATCCAGTGGTAATTGCGTATGTAAATGTTCATTAATCAGGTAAGGAAAAGGAAATTGAAATAGACAGTATATATACAAACACTTACTTGAAGTTCTATAGAAGTAGTATGTAATTCTTGTTAGCTTGAAGGTCCAGCATATTGAATACTTCCACCAACATTTTATCTATAAAATCTTGTACTTGTTTTTGTTAACTACGGATGGATCCATGAAGCTAACATGGAAGTATCCTTCTAGTTGGCACTTCTGAAATGGGTAGGGAGAGGGAGCAGCTTGCGGTGGAAGGAGAAATAACAGAGCAACTGCTCTAGTTGCTTCAGGTGGATGAAAGAAAGGAGAAACCTGGAGGGTGCGG
The DNA here is from genome assembly GCF_005286985.2 of Setaria viridis. Classification (NCBI taxonomy): domain Eukaryota; kingdom Viridiplantae; phylum Streptophyta; class Magnoliopsida; order Poales; family Poaceae; genus Setaria; species Setaria viridis. The sequence goes on from NC_048270.2 coordinate 34,245,418, forward strand.
CGGCGGCAGGAAGGAAGAGAGAGGGAAGAGAGAGAATGGGGGTTACTTGTGGAAGAAGGTTAGGGTTAGGGTTAGGTTAGTCAATGGGCTCTTAGATGGGCTTTAAGGTTTGGGCCAAAATAATTTAGACTAATTTTCCGGGAACGAATTAAATAGCGAAGAGCTAATTCGGGAAGCCGGAAAATATTGTCATAATTCAAATTGAGCTTTGGGAATTTAAGCCAAATGAATTAGTCTATTTTCCAAAATCAAATTAATTAGCAAGGAATTAATTTAATTAATTTGAAGAGTCGGAAAATAATATCATAATCCATTTAAGATACTTCCGTAGCACTTTGGAAAGAACGGCTAAGATGGTTAGCTGGTTGACTGAGTTAGCATGTTAAAAAGGCGTTAGGTGGTTTAGAGGGGTCCAAAGGTTAGATAGGTAGTTAGTTCGATTAGCTTTTGATTTATATTTGAATTTAGAATTCAAATATAAACCACACTCAAAAGAAGCAATAAACCAGTTAGGAACCAAATCACACTAATATGGAGTTTGTCCTTAGCAATTAAGGCAATTTAATTAATTTAATTACTAGGAGTTTATAGAGAGCACAAGAAGACATCTTATGATTCTGAGCAAACACATCCAGCACCAAATTTTTTTGAAATTCCACATTTTTGCAAATATTAACATTCTGTAAAAATTTTACACGGGATGTTACACACACCTTGCTCTCCCTTTCTCTAGGCCTATCCTAGCACTAATCACTCTTCTAAGCATATGCACTCCAATGGATGAATCACTTTTGCACTTTTATGGCTTGGATGTGTTCTTGATGTGTCATGCACTCAAATCGATCCCTGGATACTCCAGCAACTCCAAATGGGCAAGTAGAGGGGGCATAAATATCCCAAAGGGTCAATATAGCTGTTGCTCTAATGGCTGGAAAATTTCGGTACTGTTGGATGTTACGAGATCTATTTTTGCCTCCATCGAAACATCTGGTGCCCCTGCTCACATCATATGACTGTTGGATCCCGCTGATGCATTTGCTTCGACGCTTCATCCGATGTAGCCATCGGATCATTCGATGCTGATACGTTTTTGTGAAAACCTCTTTGGAACCTCTCTGAAGAAAATATGCTTTGCCCGCTTGTGTGACAGCCCTAGAAATTACGCAACTAAATTAGGAAATCATCAAAGTGATTAAGAAACTAAATCAAAGAATCAACAAAGGAATAAGGAATAAGTGAGAACTAACTCTAAGTTGCTGAGAGTTAAGGTCCAAAAATACCTCAGATTTTGAACCAAGTGTTAAAACTCCCTCTTGTTGAGAATCACTAGTGAGGCCAATAAAAACAAAATTTTATATAAGAACTTAATTCTTGACAATATACTAGTGGTAGAACTTTTCAAGTTAAACACCTTCCACTCACAGTGCTTCTTCTGATTTTGAGCAGAGGATGTTCCAAAATCGAGTAGACGATCGGTCAAATTTCAAATCCGATTCCAAAATAGCTTTGACCAACATTCCACGAAAGGTCCTACCATCCTATCTCCAACTTCATCGAGCTTCTCCTTGTTGATCTTTATAAAAGTCATAGCACATACCTTGTTCCTGAACTTTCACTTTTGGAAGTTAAACAGCATAGTTCGAACTTGCTGTGAGAATACGCGTTAAACCTGACACCTTCGCGACGACACGCATCACGAGCATCATCATGCATATTTAAGCATCTTGAACATCTTTGTGTGCATCGTTGGCCTTTATAAGCATCATTTGTGCATACATGAGTGTTTTGGCCATGCATTGTTAAGTGCTCCGAATTTTATTATTTATCGGTGAAAAATCAAATTTGTGAAGGAAACCAAATTTCTTCCATATAAATGTGCCCCCAAATATTTTATTCAAATATTAGACATCATTTAGTGATTTTAAAATATTTTTACCAAATTTTTCAGAAATGTTTTATGGTGATAAAAATTTATTTAAAATTCAATTTTAGCTGTTTTGTTCTATCAATTGTGCGCAAACCATAACAGATTCGGAGTTTATTCTTATGGCATTGTGTTCTTGGTGATTTTATCTTTCCAACGAGTATTTTAGGAGAATTTTTTGACACCGATAGCTAGGTCGTTTAAGGGGTCAAAGTTGGCGCATTTTATTCCTTCGCGGGCCCACTCGTCATCTCCTTACTCCAGCACCTCACGCCACCTGCACGCCTCCCCTTGGCCAGCACAGACACCGAGGATAGCCATTGGCCAGTTCTGGCCGCGCCAGCAAGGCCCCCATCGCCCGGTTGGTTGCCTGGGCATCTCCCACGTGCTCCCCCTCCCTCCCACACCACTCCTCGGCGCCTGGTTGGGTAGAGCTCCGCCCGCACGGCATGGGCGCCACACGGACATAAGTGCCGCCACCAGGCCGCCATGCATAGCAGCTCGCCATCGCCGCCAATGGGCAAGCAACAACGCCGTGGCAACCTTATCACCTCGCCCGTGCTTATCCTCTCCGCTCCCCTCCTATATAAAGCCCTCAACCGTCCCCTTCCACCATTGCCAGTAACCAAGCTCCTTTGTTCCCCAATCTTGTCCAGCCAAATTCATCGCCATGGTGCACTCTCGGCCCGATTCCTCGCAGCCACGGCGCCTACTCATCATCCCGCATCCATTTTGCTACTTCCTGAGCTCCCTCCCTCACCAGACGACGCCCTCCACGGGAGCTCCTCCGCCGCCCCCTTCCTGTGTCGTTCCTCCCTGTGTGCCGCCCATCTCCACGTCCCTGACTCCCTTCCGGTGAGCCTTCTGGCCCCGTACACCGCCCCTCTCCCTCCCCAAGCCGCCCCTTCTCTTTCCCCCACCTTCGGCTCCAAGTCCATGGCCGGCCGTGCCTGTTCCCGTGCGTGCGTGCCTGTGTTGTGTACTGTTGGTGCGTGGGGGGCTTCATTGGAGAAGAAGAAGGAAGTGTAGGGGGTTAAGGGGAAGTTTCAGGGACATTTGCGCATTTAACCCGTAGACCCAGGGGTAGATCGTAAGATCGTCTCGGTTTTGTTTGTTTTCTGGATCTAAAAAGGCTGAAACTTTAAAAATTTATAGTAAATTGTAGAAAAAACGTAAAATATCAAATGAGGACTTTTTGGAATCCTTGAGAGAATAATTACACAGTAGAGTTATAATATGATATATTTTAGTAGAAAGTTTCCGATGTTTTTATTTATTCTTTCAAAGTACTTTTAGAAATCCTTTTAAGTTGTTAGATGCACATCTTGAGTTATAGAAGTCCAAAACTTGTGATTCCAGTTGTGTTGGTCTTGTGATGACACCCTCTAGCTAAGAAAAATATTAAACATGCTAGTTGTGTACTATTTTTAACATGTTTTGATTTAATCTTGATAAATAGGCAAATTCTAACTTGCCGTGCTTATAATTTTCATATCTAAAGTTGTGGTGCTCCAATTGCTGTGAAATTTTTATGGTAGGCTATAAATGATGCTCTTGAGCTGTGGTTAAAATGTCATATTGATTGGTGCATGTATGACTGAGTTATTGTTTTAACTTGTTTATTGCTTCATAAATAGTTTTAAATAGGTTATAACTTTCATGTAGGTGTAAAAATGGGAAATGTGGTTCCAATACCTTTGTATGATGTTCTTCTACCATAATAACATTTTATATGGCTATGTGTTTATAGAAATGATGATCTTTAGATTTATCTTGCTTTTACATGCGTTCTTGCAAGAGCAATTTATCTTTTTCATAGCAACTAAATTATACCACTTGAGCATGTGAGATTTATACAGTAGCCATGTTTTGATAACATCTATCATCCATAAAAATCTCAGCTCCCAATGAGATGTTTGCCACATCACCTATAATTAATATATATGCTTACTATATAATTGGATGATGAAAGTTTGCTAGTAGATGCATATACTTAGGTCATGTGAAGCTTTTAATCATTGTTTTTGAGGGGTACATATGATGCTAAGTTATGATAAGTAGTGGTTAAGCTTTGAATATGACTCATATGCATGCTCTGATGTTAAGATAACAACTACTTATATAAGTTCTTCACCTTTGCTTTGATTCTTGCTTAAGGTATTTAGGGTGTTCCATGTTACCTAAAGCTAATGCTAATTAACTATGTTCATAGTATTTGTGAGTTATGTGTTTAACTTATGCATATGTTACCTTGTTAAAGAACTAAATGAAGAACCTTGTTGCATATGTACTGAAATGGCTGCTAGAGCAGTTCTGTTGTGGAAATATTTTCATGATGCAAATGATGTTTTCTGTAAATATGGTGAACACAAAAGTTGTAGGTAACTTCATAATATAGCTTGTGTTAAATTTTTATGACCATAAGCCTGATGGTTTAGGAGCTATAGATTTTACAAGTTCATTGTCACGTTTTGCATGCTCTATGTATAGGTCTGAATGATTGCATTGTTTGGCTTAACTAAGCTTTGAACCATATCTTGGAGATAATATAAGAAGTGTACTGGTTTTCATGAGCTTTCTAAATTGTTATAGATCACCACTTTTGGTGGTCTAAATCTCCGGTTATGAGCTTGTGAAGTGGAATGACAGAATCTGTCCTAATCTGGACAGAGATGTCTTCTTTGTGACGTTTGACCTAGTTAACTTTAGTTTTAGCTTGTGGTGTTTACAAAAAAGTTGTGCATGGTTTGTTAAGATTTCTAAAAAGTCTAGAAACACCTTGTTGTGAAAACTAGAACTCAACTGATGGCTGTCTAAAGTTTAATGTCACCATCTGTCCAAGTTTGGACAGGTTTGCTTCTTTGTGTTGTGTAATCTTGTTAACTGTTGAGTCACTAAAAGATGATCAGATGAACGTTATAGATAACTTAATAAGCTTTCTATAAAGTTAAGGATCATGGTTGTTGGAGGTCTAGAACTCCATTTATGCATCTCTGAAGTTCATGTCGGTTTTCTGTCCTTGTTTGTACAGATCTGCTCTTTGGTGTGTTTTCACCTTGTTAGTTGTTGAATCAGTTTTTGGTGTGAATAATAAAGTTTTAGATAATTTCATTAATTACAGAAAGTCTAGGATTACCCTTTTTGGATGCTTATATCTCTAGTTGTAGCTAAAACAAGTGACTACTGTGCTGCTGTCCAGATTCGGTGTATGTGCTTAAGTTATTAGCTTTAACTTGGCATTGCCTTGTATGTTTGTTAGTTAGCTCATATGACTATTAGAGTTAAATTGATCTACCTGAGAATATTATAAATGTGTTATATAATGTTGGTCAAGCACTTAACTAATAAATGGTCATGTATACATGTTGCTACGAAATAACCTTGCTGCATAGCTTGCTAGAACCTTAGTGATGTTGGTGTGTGACTTGCTTATGTATGAGTGGTTTAAAAACAAATGTAATATACTTTGATCACCTTCAACTTGCTGGTTGTGTGATGCACTTATATATGCCATGTTGATAAGCACCATTACCCTAGTTCTTGTATGATGCTAGGCTTAATTAGCTCTTGATTGTTAAATGCTTGCAATAGCTTGACTTGAGTTAACTAGTGTGCCGTGCTTGTTAGGCTTGCTATCTATATGAAGACTTGAGTGATAGTTAGTTAAAGAACTTGCTCTCTAAGTGCTTATATCTTGTGGTATAACCTTGTGCGTGTCCTGAATACTTTTGTGTGATGCATCTCTTTTTACCGTTCTTCGTATTCATGCTGTTGCATCTTGCATCTCATCTAGATATGCTAGATAAACCACGTGAAGGACGTGATGATGGAACCGAACCCGAAGATGGTGTATGGTGGAGCTATCCCGAAGATGGAAGGACTAAGCATGTGCCGAGATGGGAGATGCTCACCAAGCGAGTGTCGTCTAACAAATACTAACCTAGTGTGGATTCCAGGCAAGCCCCAATGCATGAATTCCCTATTTTAAATTTATGTCAATTGTTGATGCTTATGATTGTGCATTTACGTGTGTAGGATTTGATTGAGACCGTAGATGCATGAACTTAGTACCTTGATCTGAATACTAGTTGCTAAGGTCGAGTAGTTGCAATGCTTAATAGGTCTCGGTAAAAGTCGAGTGATTTTCTGTCACTCGCGAGTTATAGGAGTTGAATGTTTTATTTATGTTGCAACTATAAGGACGACGGATGGGGTCGGGCTTATGTTCGATACTTGGTGGATTGCCCCGTCTGTCTAAAAAAAATTGGACTATGGTCGAAACGTGTCGGCGCTCGTGATCAAGTGTTTGAAAGTACTAATCTCATACCTAGTATGGGATGGGGAAGCCTAGTACCTGATTGAACTAGGGCGTGTCATAATCCCCCGGCTGTCCTTGGAACATCGTTCCCATGGTGCATCATGTGGGTGCAAGTACGGTCATAGTACGGCAGAGGCTGGGATTATGGAGCATTGCATGCCAAAAGCAGTTGGTCCTGACACGTGCCTAAGGGCTCAATGGGGACGGCTAACAAATGAAGCGACCCTTTGTGGTGCACGGATGTCGTGAGATTAGGTTCGCCATGCATGGTTAATAAATTCGAATCGATTCATCTACCTCTGACAGTATAGGACTACTTGATTACTATTCTGTACTGAGTAAAGATGAAACATGATGATGATATTAAACTTGATGCTTGTTCTTTAATTGCTTGGAAACTATGCTTGCTTAGTATAAGTTGCTAATCTAGACTAGTTAACAAACTTAGAACTTGAGCTAAAATATTGAAAGTAAGGAACAACTTTAGTCATTTTTGGCAAAAACAAACCCACCGCCAAAAAGCCTTGCATGTCTAGGAGTCGGTGGAGTAGTTACCACCTGACGGGTAAGCCTTGTTGAGTATTAGTATACTCAGCCTTGCTCGTGGCTTCTTTTTCAGGTGTGGTTGCTGGTGTTGTCTTGTTCGGGACCCATCCTCAGTCGGTGAGGACAGGGGTCATTGATGTCATGATCAGGCTTCGTCATGATATCGTGTATCGACGTTTAACTTCCGCTTGTTTTACTTCTTCGTTGTTTGAAACCTTGCAAATTCTGTTTGAATTTCGAAAACTCTGATGTAATAAAATGTTGAACTATGTTTTTGTGATGGGAATGTTGTAATCTTTGTGCCCACTCACTTTCGTGTGAGCAATGCTACTCGATCCTGAGTAAGTGGTTTATCGAATGAAATCCGACGAACGACCAAGTTGACCTGCTTAAAGTGCATGATCGCTTGTCAGGCGACTTAAGTGCATTTTAGTCAGGTTAATTTGGGCGGCTCCGCTATAGCTTTTCACCTCCATAGGATATCAGAACATCCGGTGCTATAATGTTTCCTCTGCCTCCTCTGAGAATTGCTCTGACGCTTGTAGAAATGTGACCATCGAAACATCCGATGGTTGACTTTCACTTGACTTCAACGCACCATACTAATTGCTCCGGTGGATACTCCAACGCTCATCTTGGGTACCATCGGAACATCCGATTTGCACACCGAAGATACCGTCATTTGGATGCTCTAGAATTTTCTCTATCATTTAGATGCTTCAATACCATAAAATAATTCTAGATACCATAACTTGGTCACTTGAATATCATAACTTGGATATCAAGAATACCATGATTTGGACCTTGCCATGGTTTGGTTTGCATACTTGGGACCTAAAAAAATCTACAAGGCACATGCTTAACAAACCATTAGTCTCAATAACTATGTTGTCACTCAATCATCAAATTCACAAACTGTAGCCTAATAGGTCACGTTCGCTACACCTTTCCACCATACTGACAGCGGAAGCTTAGGTATAGCGATTCTCATTGCATGTTGTTGTTTTTGGCTGCTCCTCGTACATAGGATGTATTGTCCACGAAGAGCGTAAATCTTCTGTACGGACTAGGTAGAGTAGAATGATTGATGCTAAATTGCGGAATGTACCTTGATCATCAAGGAGGCACTACTGTTACCTTGTGTTGGCGTGTAGTTGAACTTTCTAAATTTGTGTTTTGCGTTTTTTTCGTGAGCTTGTATATCTCGACATGGTTCATAATTTTGTTATTCAATCCGTGCTGAATTAATCCTGTCATAATTTTTTCAACTACCTATCGTCAAGGGTGGATCTGGGGCCCGGGGTGGGGGCAGCAGCCCAGGTCTGCTCCCTAGCAACACTCAATACCCCGTGTAGTTGCCAATAGCCCATGGAAGATGGCTCAGCCTTTGCTGAACACAACACGAGCAACGCACAGCCGCACACACCTTACACCCAACACAAGCAACGCACAGCTGCACACAAGCAGCGCATAAGAGCATCTCCAAGAGACACGGTACTTGGCTCGGTAAGTCTAAATTTGGCACAGCAGCTAAAATTTCGTGGTCCAACAGACTCGGTACTGGTCTGGCTATCCCATCTGGCTCGCTATCGAATTTTCACCGCTGTCCAAACCTGGCGATGGTCTTTGGCTCGGCAAAGCGTGGGCCCCATGTGAACACTCCATCTATCCCCCAATCCACTCGCGCACCGGCTCCCCGTCATCGTCGCAATGGCATTGCCGCGCCGCCATCGATCTCATGCCGCCACGTAGCAAGCCCCGTCCCTCCGGTGACGGAGGCGGCCTAGCCCCGGCCCCCTCCAGCGCCACCGCTGGCCCGGTCTCCCTCCACTGATTGTGTTCCTCTTGCTTCAACTACATGTTCTTGGTGCTTTACATGTTCTGAACTCTGGTAGTCTAGTGGTAGTCCTTTCCGAACTCGTTAGGTAGCATGGTAATTTGCTAATTTTCCAACTGATTAGTATGACTGCTGTACTGATTTCTATTTGGTTTAGAGAGGGAACATTGACAATTCCTGTGATTGGTCTGTGCATGGATGATGGACAACACCTGAATTGAGAGCCAAAAATAGAGAGGTTGTTGGAGATGCTCTAAGATGGCTAGACTAGGAAGATATGTATGATCTTTTGGTTATCCAATTTTGTTTATTTCGTATTTTTCTACCCACAAAGCTGATGTTAATGCTGCTTGAGCATTTTAATTGTGGAATACTCGTTACATCAATTAGACCGTTTAGATTGATATCTTAGTAAGATTTGTAGCCTTTTATAATCCCCCCCCCCCCCCGGCGCGCTCCATTTCAAAATTCCAACTGGTGTGATAGAAGCTGAAAAAATCTATGCCTGGGCATGCTGCGTATAGTATCGACTCATTAAAATGACTTTTTTACAAGAATTGATTTACCTCTCTTTGTAATAATAGTATTTCAGTATCTCCTTATGGCAGCCTCTGTGCATGCACGTGGAAATTCTCACGCTGTCAACGCATCTTGTTCCCCGACCCCTAGGTATTTCTAGACAGGGATGATTCCTGTTTCCAAATTCCGGCTTCCAAACCGTTAGCTTTTAAATGCCGATTCAACATCCAATCCATATTGAATAAAGTCCACCCCCCCTACTCTTATTTTTGAGTTTGAAAACCCACCTAAACTTGAACACTAGAAATCAGGTGTACCCTAACTTTTAAAACTGTTCAAATTACCCCCTCTATTATTTCAAAGTGGTTATCAAGGTGGTTTACTGATTTTTGTTGATATGACACACGTGTGGCATGAGGGTCCCAAACATCGGAGTCGACACCACTATTTAGCTCCGTCACCTACACTGGACCCACTGGAAGTCTAATCTCTCCTCCTCCACGTAGCGTGGGCCCACCACCCCTCCTCCTCCTTTCTTGCTTCCCCTCTCTCTTTCCTCTCTTCCCGTCCTCCGAGGCAGCGACAGACGCAGCGATGTCGGCAGCAGGGGATGCCACCACCTGATGAGCCGCTTCAGGGCCTCTCTGCATTGTCCTTCGTTGGGTAATCCGCGGAATCAATCAATCGAGAAGCAATAGCGAACGGAATCAATCAATTGAGAAAGAACAAGGGACGTATTCAATCAACTGAGAAACACCAAGCAACGAGATTCAGCAATTGTCCAGCCTCAAATGAACTGTGATGATGCCTCTAAAGAATCAAGGAAGCAGGTTGACTTGCTCTAGGATATGCACCACACGGAATCCATGGCCGCCTACCATATAGCCGCGGCTGCCGCCGCATGAGTTGTGGGTGCTCCTCCTCGAGGGGCACCACCTCTGCCAGCCGTGAGGATCGGGCAGTGCGCGGCGTCAATTTGGCACCTTGGGTTCGACGAACCGCCATCTTCCTGCAGGAGGGATGGGACGACCGGAGGGGAGGCTGGGTGTGACATCGATTTGGCGGAGAGGGAGCGACAGGTCCATGAGGGAATCGAGGTCCTCCGTGGCGGGCACTGCAGCTATGGCGCAGGATCTATGCCAATTGCAGACTGGATAATGGAAGCACCATCGAACTTTTGGTTTGAATGACACTGCACGGAACTAATGTGGAGTAGTGAGTCAATAGAAGACACGGATGCGTCGGTGTGAAAAATAAGGGGAGAAGCGATCTGCTATAGGCTTTACAGTCAGATCCTAGATGTACCGACCATGTCGTTAAAACTTGCAGTAAATACAATGGACTGAAGTCTACCCTTCCCTGAAAAAAAAGTAAAGTACACGCCGCACACTTCCATATTCAGAGATATATAATACTGTCCTGAATAAACTTCATCACAGTGATCCTTGTTTAGTGTTCTTGACAGCGCAAACAAAGCAAGGGCTGACCCACTAACCAAAAGATGCCGCTTGTCGGCCCACGTTCTCAGAGCAGCTGCAGCAGCAGTGGACACTTTGCCCATCGGCCACACAGGCATCACCACCAGAGCGTCAGCGTGGTGCCGTCAGCGATGTGACGCTACGCCTGACAGGTAATGTGATTTTTTTTTAATAATGCGCGATGGCATCGCACTCGATGGCGTGGGTCGGCAATGCGCGATCGCATGGCACTTTCTGGTTTTATACGCTAGCTAGCAGCTGCCTATTACGCTGCAAACTTTCAGCTCTCTTTACTATCTCTGGCACGTACAACGAACGAATCCTCTCAAATTTGAACGAAAGATATTATCCAATTCGTCTTTCAATTTTTGTGAAACAAAGCTAATAGTTCGGGTTTACAGCTCATGAATTCGTCTTTTAATTTGTCTCCATCTAGCTTGTTAGCCCTAATTTGTTTAGTGGTGCTCAGTGATGCTACCGCAAGAGAGTTGCACAAACGCAAATATATTTGGTTGCGTTTTCTTTTTTGCTCTCAAGAAAGCTCTCGTTATTTACAAGCAATATGTGAGAGCAATTAGACTTGGTGATCAGATCACGCGGGCGGCAAGACTTGCAAATTGCAATTGTTAACAGATACAGTATGCGATTGGCGAGAGGCGCAGGGATAAGGCCACGGCATAACCACTTGCCAGGTCAACTTTCCCGAAATCAACGCCCTGATTGTTTTTCAGATCATCATCAGATGGCGACACAACACCCAATCAAAAAATCCCTATGCACGTTAGCCGAACATGTGATGCAAGCTTATGACTGACAAGGAAACCATGTTTGTACTACACAAGATCTTCATCATAACACTTGTACAGAAATTCTGCAGGAAATAGCAATATGGTAGGATTACCATGTGAGCCAAGTGACTAATCAATGCTCATATATATGCCTCACTGGTTCCCTCATATAACGGGATCGTTTTTATCTAGGTCTGAAAACGTTCATAGATGGCTCACTGGTTCCTCACCTCCACTTAAATTACATGATTTTGCTTGGAGAGTGTTGAGTAGCATTATTTGTACAGCGAATTAAAGAGCTAGCTAAACTATGGCTCCAATCAGACCTTCACCTATTTTCACTAGTCTTGTTTCTTCCTTTTAGTTGAAACAACTAAGTAATTTATTTGTACACTATATGGAGGTTATTATTTTTGGATGTTAGCCATCTCATATAAAAACATCAAAATGATCAAATACATACTAGGGTTTAAAATAAAGGGACTTGATAAAAAGAGCGTGGATGGATTTGCATCATGTCATTATAGATTCTTCCCTTTCCTGGTACTTGCGATATGGCACAAAAGATGCCGTACTAATTCTGTATGCAATACATCATGTTCACATGTTTCTTGGTTTATATTGACACCACAGCGAAGCATTCGGTCTACATGTATAAACCCACAAAAGGATTCCCAGATTCCTTCATGATCTCTTTAGTATTCAAAGTATTGCAGGATTTATAACTGAATATAAAATATAGGGAAAAGTAGATAAATTAGAGAAATAAAAAAATAACATGTAGATGTATTTGGACAAGGCAAGTTTGTAAACAATAGTTCCTTGTGCATCTCTTTAACAAACCGTAAATTCAATTGTGAACCTTTCATATCTTTTTACCTAATAATGGCACCTAATTGGTTATAGTTTTTTAGGTACTCCATTTGAACGCCTGTGGAAGTATATCCTCTGGAGACAATATTATGACTTTTGGGACATAAAAGGAAGAGGCCGATAGGTATATGCTTAAACGCATGCCCTATTTTGTAGGGTCACCCCTACTGGCATGACAAATGATCTTGAACTGCCGAGTCCTTGCCCCATATGGAGGTGGAATATGAACCGCCTCTCCTACGACTACGAGAGCAAACAAGCAGTGAATGTTGTCAATCAATCCACTGGCGCGACTAGCCCTGATTTTTGAGCTGTGCATACCTAAGGTAGGCAAAATAAGTGACGAACTGGTCTAGAAACAACAAAAGAGTGTCGAATTACATTTGAACTGTGGTATAAAATAATAGTGTTAGTAGTCATACTTCATGCTGTCGTCATACAAGATCTCGAGAATCTACAGATATTTTTGGACAAAAAGCTAGGCTATACCGAATAGTACATCAATTAGTTCATACACAACAAATTATCTGCGACATCAACTTTTAATAAATATTCATAGCTTTGCTTGGACTTCATTGGTAGAATCAGGCATACTGGACGCCATCTTATTCCATCTTTCACTTCAAAATAGGCCCCTCTTTAGTTTAAGAAGCCTTATGTCAGACAACGCAACAGATTTTTGCAACCACCACGGGTTCTATTTACTGAAGTAGACTGTCGATGTCAATGGATTCGCCAATATAAAATAAGTTTTCGCAATGGCCAACCTCCCACTCTAGGCACCCGCCTGCTAGAGGCTGCCACCATGGCGAGCTCATACCCAGCTCTTCCAGCACCGGGGTTGACTGCTCGAGAAGCTCAGCAGCCTCATGGTCCATGGCTGCTTGCAGCTCCTCTGGTGAATTACACAAATCCGGTTTCTCACACACCACCAGGCCGTCATCGTCGCAAGTCGACGAGGGTGAACCATTTAGTTCCCCATCCATGATGCCTGCAGAACCAAAGTTGATGACGAACTTCTCTACCTTTTCGTCATGGTCCATGGCTCCTTGCAGCTCCTCTGGTGAATTACACAAATCCGGTTTCTCACACACCACCAGGCCGTCATCGTCGCAAGTCGACGAGGGTGAACCATTTAGTTCCCCATCCATGATGCCTGCAGAACCAAAGTTGATGACGAACTTCTCTACCTTTTCGTCGTTGCCCACGAGTGAGGTGCCCATGCAGCAGCTGTGTTCATCAAAGTAGGTTATGATATAGACGGAAGGGTCGGCCTCCGACTGCTGCACCTGCCGCCTGGCCCTGCAGCCGTTGTCATCGTTGTAGCTGCAGCGGAAGTAGAGCCTGCCCGACAACATGTTGACACGATCAAACTTGGATGCTTGGTTAATTACTTGAACAATTGCTTCCAAGGGGATGCGATTTATCTGATGAATCTTGTGATTGAACAACAGATCCCCACCTCGGGTGCTTGCTGCCGTGGATGTTCTTTTGCCCGTACTTCCTCCAGGCGAAGCCGTCCTCCATTGTCCATTTCTTCTCCACTCGTATTCCTCTCTCGCCACCGCTGACCCTGCACATTAGTATTTAGTACTCAACTGTTTTTGTATTGAATTCGAAGATGCAGTGATGACCAACCACGAGATTGATTGTTAAGTACCTCAGCCTTTTGGACCTCGTTGTAGAAGGCAGATCAGCTGGGCCACCGCGCTCTGGCTTGCGCTTCTTGCCCATGCTCCCACTCAGCGCGGCGAGGGCTCGGTCGCAGCAATGTAGGATCTGCTCGACAAGGTCCTGAAGCTCATGGGGCATCGTGCTGATCTCCGGCAGCTGCTGCTGGTCTAGCATAGCGTGCAGACGGGCAGCTGACTCCCTTCCCTTGGCAAGAATCTCTGACACTGCAAAACCAGGAGCGCTCACCCTTTCCATATGTTTCCCCTCCCCTTACTCTCTGGAAGGACTATATGATTGGATCTGAGTGATCTCTTTGTGCCTTTGCCAATTTCGGATGCGGTGTCCTGGGAAAAGGAGCCAGCTGCTAGACTAGCATATATAGAGAGAAGCAGAGCTGGCCTGGCAGCGATTAATCTGGTAACGCGCAGTTTCTAATTGTTTTGCTTAGTAGCTCAGATCTAGTCTCCATGTCGTATAGCTTAATAGATCGATTACTCCTCCCCTTCCCTTGACAAAAATATTAGTTGTTTGAGACACGACACAAGCATAAAAAATAGATCAAATGGCAATGTTGCCCTTCATTGATTTTGTATTTGTAAGGAAAAGTAATGACAATGTTTATTGATTTGTCGTATAGCAAATACGGGTCAAATAAAAATGTTGACATTTTTTTATTAGAGTGCGTTATAAAATGGGATTTACTTTAAATTTAACCAAGATCTTGCTTATATTTTATGTATTTTAAATTTTCTTCATTATACTCTTTACACTAGGGTGTGATATTTTCCATTAATTAATATCCACAATAACGAATACACAATGGAATGTGATCCCAGCGGTAAATTGAACACAAATCCAATAAGAAAATTATTTAAGCTTCAGCACAAAAATATTACAACTGCACATGCCATTCTGGCCAGCAAACTTTGACTTAGATGAAAGTCATAGGCAAAATCTAAGTTGCCTTACATGGTAAAGGTTTCAATGAACATTTTGATCTGTAAGCTTTTCCTCCAAATCAAACTGCTCAAAATTGGAACCAAGATCAACTTAATTGACATAGGTCTTCCGTATGCATGTGAAATCATTTGTTGTGGTGCTTGCATGTCCTTGACATTTGAGACGAAATTTTTTCACTGTAACATGAAAAGGATTTTCAAGACTAATCAGCACATATAATTTCGCTATATATTCAAAGCCAAATACTCCAAAAACATTATATTGACAGTCAAAGTTTCAGAAGCTTTGCTGGATCGAGTTGGCGCAAAGCATCACATTTTCATGACCAATCGTTTGACATAGCGATAAACAATCATGGAGATGGGTAGAGTAGACGACAAATTACGCACATAGCAGGCTTGTGTCCTTTTCGCCTGTTCTTGTGCCACGGGTTGCGGTGTTTTCTTTTTTTCGCTCCCAAGAAACCTGGCATTGTTTACAAGCAAGAGGGGCTAAGTGTGGGTTAGAGAAACTAGCCTCGGTGATCACGCGGCGGACAAGGCTTGCAATGATTAACAAATACATTATGATATGGGTGACAGATGCAGGGATAAGACCTTGAGATTGAGACGCAGGTGCTCATACTGTACTGCCACTTGCAGGTCAACTTTCCAAAAATCAAGACCCTGCAGCTTGTGTTCTATCATCAGCAGATGGTGACGCTCAAAGCCTCAAACAATACCTCTATATAACATACACGCAGACTTACCCGGAATTTTTAAAGCCGTTACACACCAGCTTGCAGGTATGAACGATCAGTCGATGCCAACAAATGGTGTGTGGAAAGGGGAAACGTGCCATCACCTTTGCAACGTAAGCCATGCTGCTTAGCCAAGGTCGCCCTGATGTCAGCTCCATTTTTATTTATATATGAACGTCGTTTGAAGAAATCGCTAATGCAAGCTTATTGCTGGAAGTCTGTTTTGTGGATGAGTAATAGCCTATAGTCTGCTGCCCTCTTTTTCTCTTTTGGCTTCAAGCCTGTGTAATCCCATTGTACATATTCCCTATATTTATATATATAAAAATAGGTAGGAGCCTCCCCTACTGATTCCCTCAAAAAAAAAATGAGTGGACTACATGAATTTCTTAGCTCTTTTACAAAATTATGCAGGAAATAGTTCAGTCAAAAGTATGGTAGAAACCAAGGTGGTGGCAGATAATTACCACAATATAGTAGGATTATAATTAAATATAAATAAGAGATAAATAATTTGAAGCAAAATAAATAAATTACAGAAAATTGAAATAACACGGGGATGTATTTTGGATGAAGGAAACTATTTAAATGATAGGGGGGGAGGAAATGACATAATAGGGTAGCGACTGTTTTGCACAACCAGCCACTTTTCCAAATAAGTATATTAACAAAACAAAAAACATCGGTACAAATTCAAAGTACGGTACTTGGGAGACACATCCTTGTACCCCTCTTGCGGGGATCCCAGCCGCAGCATTTTAGAGAGGCACTTGCTTGTACCATCAGTCCATCACCGTGAACTTTCAAGCTACTAAGTGTGATATCGTGCAATATGAGAGCTGAAAAGAAACATTTATTGACTTTATGGGGTCCTATCTATATATATAAGATATAGGAGTACAGATTTGTGCGTTCTTAACTTCAATCTTATGTGCCACCATGTGTCATCTGCTTACTAATAACAGTTATTCTCGAGCTCATTAATACGGCTTGTCAAAAAACTTATTGTGAAAAGAAACGATGGTAAAAATATGAAGAGAAACCGGTTTAAGAAACAACAGAGAAAAACATATAGAATGGCAGCTGCAACGCTATTTGGGCAACAGAAATGTGTAATATTCACCTGTTGGAAGGTGCTAAGGGATGCCAGGATAGACCCTCCGATCCATACGCTATATTTCCGGTCACCCGGTGCCACCACATTGATCTTGCTGCTTGGTGCAAGGGCAGTGATCTCCTTTATCAAGCGATCAGCAAGGCCACGAACCTGGTTGAGCCCCCACTGAGCACAATGGTACCATAGAGGTGCTTTCTAATATCTATGTCACAATTCATGATACAATTGTAGGTTGCCTTGTGGATTCCAGGATCTTCGATGGCAAACAAATTAGGCTGGAAGAGGACTTCAGGGCAGCTGAACCTCTCTACCCCGATTGATCACCTGTTCATCAGGCAGCCCATAGCACTCCTCCATGGAAGATCTAGCTGATCTTGGAAGTCTCCAGGTCATGCTTGTAGTCTAGTGCCACATATGCGCACTTCTCCTTAATGTCCCGCACAGTTTCCCCATCAGCATTTGTGGTAAAGGAGTAACCTCTTTCATTGAGAACACCCTGCAATATTTCAGTGAGTTTGCGTCCAGCAAGTTTGCTATGAGAAAATACATTTGGAACAGGATACCCCTCTAAGATTGGCACAATCTGGGTCAAACCGTAACCGGAGTCTACCGCAATACCTACAGCAAACAACAAATTTCTCATAGACTGTCATGTCACCAGAGACCACAATTGTTACCTGTTGTGCGACCACTGGAATAGAGGGAAAGCGGGGTGAAGGACCAAAAGGGCGACCAGAGGGGGGGTGAATGGGAGCCTATAAAAATTCTTAACGAGAATAAGGCCTATGTCCCAAATGCAACCCCAAAGCACACTGCACGTTGTATCATCAAGATGACGCAAGTCAACTCGTGACAGGCTCACCCTAGGAACGATTTGACACGCTCAAGACATAACGGAAGCAAGACATAAAATTACTCTAACAAGTTTGCTCAAAACACGATTAACCAAGATCACTACTAGCTAATCCCTCAACTAAGCATGCAAGAGAAAAAGATTAATCTAAAGTGCTAGGCGTGATTAGCAAATGAGAGAGTAAAATAATTAACAGCTAGACTTGATTAGCAAAAGAGACAACTAATTAAAAGCTTAAGCAAATGACGCAAGATGACTCACTAATTTCAAGAATTAAAAACAGAGAAAACTTGAGCTCACAGTGGTGTCACTAATGAGGCAGGACCTGTTCACGTGAATCAGCCTGGGAGCTTGTTCCGCCTGTGCACCTCGCGTGGGTCACCTTGTGTGCTGCTACTTCACATGGGCTTGGCCTGCTAGTGCTGCCTTGAAGCTTGGGCCAGCGTATGTGCAAGCTGGGCTGCTGCTCTACCTTGCTGCCTGGGCCACGAGCACCTGCTTGGGCCGTGCGTGAACTGCTAGGCCGCAAGCTCCTGCGCTAGCTGCACTTGCTCCGGCCCGTGCTGGACTGGACCGCTAGGAGTAGCGTGCTGGGCTGGTCCGCCTAGCAGCTGACGGCCCGCTCGCTGCTGCAGCTTGCACGTGCGCCCCGCGTGCCTGTGCGATCGATTGCTGCTGCGCTTCTTCCTGCGCACGAACAGACTGAGAGAAACAAGAACACCACTTAAACTTCAAACTAAAAATACTCTCTCAAATCTCCATGAATCGAGACGAACCTTGAGACAAGGATGCAATACCCCAAGGGCAAATAGATCCATGAAAAAGATCTCAAAACGCTCAAGTATTCATCGCGGATTTGGAGAAAAACCGAAACCCTACGCAAAGAACACGATTTGGGAAAAACTCAAAATCCGGCCGAATCCATGTAGGATTTGGAGGGAGATCATATCAAAGATGCTCCCTAAGGTCGTAGCAACATTTCTCTTCAACCAAAACCACGAGATTCGGGCGTAAATATGATGAACGAAAATTCCCCAAAAATAGCTCCGAAAATAGGGAAAAAGAAAAACGCTCGGGAAATAAAGATTTAGCACGATTTGAGACAACAAACAAAGCTAAATCACGAGAATATCTTCTATACAAGATGAGGACTAGCCTCCTCCCTTCATCCACCCACTAAAGATGAAGAAAATCAAGAGAAAAGAGTAATCACTCTCTAATCTCCCTCTCTCCTCTCACTTTAAGCACATGACTAGCCTCTAAGCAAATAGATAATGAGTTGCTAAGCAAAGAGGTACAGAAATAACCAGCCCCCCATCCCTATTTATAGTCCAGGACGAAAGACTATACTACCCCTACAGCTACAACTAAGATAACTACCCACGCAGGGGTATTTTGGTCCAAGTTTTTATCCACGCATCGGACGGACACGCCGCCTTCACGACTTTGTTTCGCCTTGACGCAAGCTTCGCGATGACGCCACGTGCCCTCCTTCTCGAAGCTCCGGCCGCACCGGGCTCGCCCCCGGTTTGTATGAGTCCAGTCTTGATCAAGTGATTAAACATGCAAAGACTTTTTCTTGCTAAACTTGTGGTGTGCCTATCATCTGGCACTTTCATACAACCGTTACTTTGCGGCACCGGCAACTCTGTGTCATGTTGAGATAGGCATTCTAGATAAGTTAACAACAGTACAAGTGCTGTGACACCCGCATGTGCAACAGAAGATGACATGAAACCACGTTTGCAGTCAAGGGCTACACATTGACATGCTAATTCAATTGAGAAGATTAAAGAGCAATAGTGTATGGGTAGCAAATAATGTTTTGCATGATAACTCAAATCTTACTTGGACTATATCTCTAGAGAGGTGTGCTATAAGAACTTCTAATTCTTCTACAATTTGAGCCTTGGATCCTATTAGGAACATGACTCCTACTCCCTCCATCCAATCACATTTGGATATAATTGCTCCTTTTTAATATAAGGTATTCAAGCATTCAAAATCTATCCTCAAATATAAGGCATCGTAGGCACCACGAGAAAGGATGCATTTATTACACCACAAGTGTCCTTGACACTTTCCCTGTGTCATGTGTTGTTTGTATGAGTCCAATCTTCACCAAGTGACTGAACATACAAGACTTTTTCTTTCTAAACTTGTGGTGTGCCTATCATCTTGACTTTCGTGCAACCGTTACTTTGCAGCACTGGCAACTATGTGTCATGTCGAGATAAGTATCTTAGATAAGTTAACAACAGTACAAGTGCTGTGACACTCGCATGTGCAAAAGAAGTTGACATAATACCACGTTTGCAATCAAGGTCTGTAAATTGACATGCTATTTGGAGTGAAAAAATTAAAGAGCAATAGTTTATGCGTATCAAATAATGTTGTGTATGGTAACTCAAATATTACTTGGTCTGACTCTATAGAGGTGTTAACGGTCTTTTTGTTAATTGCTTAGATTGTTTCTTAATTATTCCTTTTTGTTCATGGATTAGTTCAAGAAGATCATCAATGGAAGGAGAGTCGAATTCATCATCACTTAGATAGCTTTCCATACCTTGTGCCATAAGGCAAATATGTGATAATGATGAGGGAGCTTCCATGAAGCCAGTGGTGAAGTACTTGCTTGACTCATCACTTGATGTGACACCCAGCCCAATTTGGTTGGCCCAGCGTGGCCCATAACGTAGGTGCGCATGTTTAGTACCACCTTGCTAGTTGAGAAAGGGTGGAACCAACTTATAAGCTAAGCTTTTGTCAACCAACCATAGCACCTTCGGTTTAACCCTTTTACACAAAGCGAGGATGAAAGTATAAGCAGGGTGCTATGTGTACGCTGCTCGCCCCTCGGAAGGGCTGGGCGGTGCGGCTTTGGAGGACGGGGTGTTACAAATGGTATCCGAGCCGACCATCGCGGTTGTGCGTACGGGTCAGTGTGCGGGTATCACTGGACTTACGGCCGTGCGCTAAGAGAGAACGTTCCTGGACAGTTTCCCATATGTGGGTGAGTTGGACTGACTGCGAGTGTGCAGGCATATGGCATATGGCTTGTCAGGTTCTTTAGGGGGTGAATGTGACACCCAACCCAATTTGGTTGGCCCAGTGTGGCTCATGAGCGCAGGCACGCATGTTTAGTACCACCTTGCTAGTTGAGTAAGGGTGGATCCAACTTATAAGCCTTTGTCAACCAGCCATAGCACCTTCGTGTTAACCCTTTTACACAAAGAGAGGACGAAAGTGTAAGCAGGATGCTATGTGTACATGTGCCCACCTCTCAAAAGGGCTGGGCGGTGCGGCTTTGGAGGATGGGGTGTTACACTTGAGCTACAAGAGCTTGATTCTCCACCATTTATCCATTCACCAACAACGGCGAACGCTTCTTGCTTGGGCTTCCTCTCCTTCTTCTTCTTGTATTAGATCTTTATAATCTTCACTTGTTGATGATGACGTCCTTCTCTCAAGTGGACATTGTAGCCATGTGCATTGATCTTCTTGATGTACTTGAAGACCTTCTCGGCATACATGTCCACCAAGGACTTGGTTTCTTCATCACTTGAGGATCATTTATCATCACCATCATCTTCTTCACTTGACCTTCCATGAATTGCCATCTTCCTCAACCTCTTCTCTTGTTGACTTGACAGAGCAAGGCTTGGAGTTGGAGAAGAAGGGTCTTTGGGCTTGTTGTCAAGTTCCAACTTGGGCATGTCCATTAGTCGGAGCTCAAATGCCATGATCTTTTTGAGAATTTTATTTGGAGTCCATTCATCGAGCTTCTTCTAAAATAGAATGGCCTTTACCAAATCATAACCAGCTTCCAGAGGCTATGGAGGATCTTGCGATTGAGTTTCACATCCTCGATGTCCTTCACACCTAACACATTGATGTCATTCATAAGAATATTTAGGCGTGAGTACATGGCTTCTACGTTCTCATTATCATGTTGCTTAAAGCTATTGAGCTTATCAATGAGAACATCGTGTCCCTCATTGGATACATCCTTTGAGCCCTCGTTGTTATCTTTGATAGTCATCCATAGATTGTTAGCATTTTCACATGTAAAAACCCTATTGAAAACACTTTCTCTTTAATAGACACCAGTAAGCTGATCTCACTCGTAAGAATAAGTAAATCAAACGCATCTCATAGGAGAGCATCACACGCAGAAGGGAAATCATGCAGGAGTGACAAGTCTTGAGAGGAAGATGAACGGACCCATCCAAGGAGCCGCTAGGCAAGCGATCTTACCGGACCAAAGAAGCTTTCAACCTTGCTATGGGAGGAGGAAGACGAACGGGAGGAGGCGACGGTGAGATGAGAGGGGATGAGCGCAGGACCCTAGCGGGAGGAACGAGAGGAGGCGACGGCACAAATGGGAGGGCCTGCGCTAACCCTAGCGGGGTTGGCAGGGAGGTTAGGCCACCCGCAACACAACTCGGGCCAGCGACCTGCTCAGCTCAAGCCTGGCCGGCTGGAAACGGTCGAATTGGCCATATTAGCTAGGCCTGGCTATCCCCCCTCCGGTGGCTTGGGCTGGCAAAGTCCCCTAGCCAGGCAACCAAACTAGTGTATCTTATATTGGGCTGGCTTGGTTGGGGGATAGCCACCCAACCAAACACACCCTACATGACGTATATATATACGATAGCAACCAAGTGACGTATACGCTGGCTCCTCAATTTAAAGTTGTTTGAAGAAATACGAACAGAAAGTGCGTGCATGAATGGATTTCCATCTTGTTATTTGTAGGCTCTTCCTCCTCATGGTAATGGCATCAGAAAAATGAAAGGTATCATACCCAATCAGAGCACCAGCTGAGAGGAAGAAAGGGATCAGAGAGAAGAAATAGTTTAGAAGTAGCTTGGCAGAGAAGCAGAATGCTCGACTTGAAAGCTGTAGAGATGAAGACTGTAGGAGACAAGTGAGACATTGGGAGAGAAATAAGGAAAAAGAGGAGATTTCGGCAGGGCACAAAAGGCCCGCCAAGGCTAATAGGGCTGAAAAGGCCTAAGGTTTATATGTCATAATTTTTGCAATATGCTTCTTAGACAAGTAGTAATCTAGTAACAATACATGCAAGCGTCGTATTGGAGAGGCTTGATCCAGTATCTTGTCCAGAAATTGATTCCTCCGCTAATAAATGTTTTATTATGTTGTAATGCACGACTCTAGGTTTTGACTTAAATTATCGTGGATAGGATTTTATGTTAGATCTCCAACACGACTGGAATCATGGCTGCCTTAGGGCCTGTTTGGGAGCACTCCACTCCAGAATAATCAGCACCACTCCACCAGCTCCACACTTTCCTAACTCCACTCCACCAACTCCAAAAAAACATGGAGCTGCTGCACGTGTTTGGCTAATGGCAGTGCTCCAGCTCCAAAAACATTAGCACTTGTTGTGAATGGTCTATTATACCCATGTGAATGGGTCCCACTTGTCAGTCTCCTTTTCTTCTCCTTTCTTCTCCTTTCTTCTCCCGAGGCGCAGGGGCGGCGGGCGGGCGGCGCGACGTGTGGCGAGCCGGGGCGGCGCGGCGAGCGGTGGGCGTAGGGGCGGCGCGGCGAGCCGAGGCGGCGGGCGGCAGGCAGGCAGGGGCAGCACGGCGAGCCGGGGCGAGGGGCAGCGACGGGGCATTTTCTTTTCCTTGAATCAAACCGGTATGTGTGTAACGAGTGGTAATGGTGGGTAAATACCTACCAACTCCACGAGGAGGTCTGTAAAGGGGGTTTTTGGAGCACCCCTTGAGGTACTCCACAAAAAACGTGGATCTACCCCCCGCTCCACCTTTTTCCTGGAGCCGGAGGTGCTGAAGCTAGACGCGTTTGGCTGCGAAATTTTCGGAGTTGGTGGAGTGGAGCAATTTTTCGTGGAGTGGAGTGCTCCCAAACACCCTCTTAGATTACTTGGGCAAGGTTTTTCGAAGGGTCCCAAAGGTTACGCAACATGTGCACAAGCTATGTGATTCAAAGATTTGAGATGCCGAGCACTACAACAACTTGACCATTGTGTTCTTTTGTGGAATGAACCAGTGTATGGATTTGTGAAAGAATATGGTCAACTAGCCATTCAACTAGCCATGCCACAAGTTAAGTGTTGTGAAGTTGTGTGACAACATACGTGTAGCCACATGCAGCACTTCTGGCTATGAGTACCCGTAGGTAAAGTGAGGAAAAAAGTCAAATTTACTATATCCTCACCAATACATTTTGTCATCTTAACTCCCTAAGAAAAATTTAAGCTCAATTTGCTGCTCTCAAAAATTTCGATTGGTCCAATTGACCAATTAATGATATGTTTTTCTTTTTTGTTTCTTCATTTACAAATTGAGTTCTAGGTTCAAGTTTTATGAGTGGATAGAGGAAATGATGCCTTATATAAAAAAGGTACATTAAGATTTTTTCATGGTTGTTTTCATACGTTAGGAACATTTAATACAAAATCTTAGAGATACAAACAGCATGAAAAGTAATCATGAAAAATTCATAGTGTATTTGTATGGGGATAAACAATAAAGAGAAATCTCATTAGTTAGTAGATTGGATCAACTGAAATAGTTTCTAGCAGTAAACTGAGCCGAAATTTTGTTCGCGGGGATTAACGGATAAAGTAGATCGGTGAAGACAGTAAAATAGACTTTTTCCATAGAGTAACGTACCCCTGCCAAGTACAATTTAAATATCCACTCTCCTCACTTCAGGTTAGAAACTATGACCATGGCAAGAAAGACATTGAGCCTATAGGAGGCTCTAGCATGTAATGTTTTCTTTACCGTAGGTTTTTATAAAGTAAACTAGACCTTGCTTAGAATTACGATAAACATTCTTGCATTATGGAGACATGTCATGTCTTTCTATTGGGACTTCCATTGCTGAGTATACTTGTGCGCTCTTCTGCTATTCCCTCGACCCCCACGCTTAGACTATGCGTTGGTGGAAATACGAGGAGAATACAGAAAGGAGCTCATTACTAGTGACAAGTAACTATGCCAGGTTAGAGAATGACAATGCTGCCACGGTGAAGTATAGTGAATGAAATATGTTGTTTTTGGGTAGTAGGAATCCCCAGTCTATCTTGGGAAGTTATGGTGAAATATTGGGCTGAACAAAAAAACTGCAGAAATAGATATGTGTTTGGCGACTACTTGAGCACTCCCATCCCCAATAGTTGCACATAGTATTATGGATTGAGGGACTGCTAGAGATACTCTTGGTGCCGTTCCCTGTCAGTAATGCATCAGTACGTGCGATGATGTTCACAACATCACTACCACTGATGAGATTGATACGGTGATTTGGAGATATAAAATTTGTAAGGTGATGTGGAAACTGCAATGGCAGATATGTAATTAACTGCAGACGTACTAGCCAGATATGTAATTAACTGAATCTCACGATCTCATTGCCATGGCGCTTTCAAAATGATGTGACAAGAGAAGGTGCTGCGAAAACAGTAAGAAAATGCACAAAGCAACTCCAGCACTTTGTCGACGCGCCATTGGCTCCTGGGACGACTATGTGTCCTCACTCCCGTGCCAAGACTCTAGAGAGTGGAAGGAGGAGTCATGCGGGGTCCTCCCAAAAACAACGGTGGTCATCAATCACCACCAGGCCGGTAGCGTTAAATTAAGGAGACTCGAACAGTACGTAGTCAAGGTGGTTGTCCCGTCGATCTCCGCGCCATCCCTACAAAAGCTGCCCACATACACGGCATCAATGCCTCTTCCACAGCGAGATGGAGAGGAACCAGAAGGAGAAGAGCGAGGAGCCTTGGGTCGGCCGCCGCATCCTCGGGGTGGCCTTCGCGGGCGTCGTGGCCGTCGCCGCCGGCGCCTTCGTCATGCTGTCGAGAAACGGGGACGGTGCAGAGCAGGAGCAGACGGCCGGGAGGACGATGAAAGGGCCGGACACTAGCGGCGAGAGGATCTCCCGCGACAAGTTCGAGGAGGACCCCAAGACATACTTCAAGACCTGTCGCCAGAAGGGGCCCAAGGCCGCCGTTGACGATTTCAAGTAACTGGCTGACGTCGACGGCTGCTAACAAAGTACAGCTCATTCCCGCGTAATATAGTAGTTTCCATTCCCTGCATGATGGCACGTATGGTAGTACGGGACTATGGGTGTTGTAGCACGGTTGATCAAGGCGAGTGACTATGACTACCGTCTACGTACCGGACTTTACAAGGCTAGTGTGTAATAATCTGTATTGTAATATTGGGTCAATTGTTCTGCCCATGGCTGTTGCCAGAGCCTGCCAGGCTCCAACTGAATGGTGGGACTCTTGGATTGTTTTGCTTCGTTGGCCAAACAAAACAGCCTCAATTGTTTTCCTTTGTTGGCTTTGCACGTGCTCGATTTCAACACACTTAATCTTGATCAATTCTCAACAATTTAGACCAAAGATTAAAATTAGAGATAAGATCGTATTCTATGATAGATCCTAAATAGTATTTAATATTTACCCATAGCAATGCACGGATCTACTTGCTAGTAAACAAATATGGCCCACATGAGAAAAATAACAAAATTGATGCAAAGCTCTTCTTCTAATTAAGGTATTTTTTTATGTGTTATTTGTGGGAGCTGTTGGGGGCTCTTTTTTTCCTTTTTGTCCCCAATTAAGGTTTTAGGGCTAATAAAAGGGAACTTTGGAGTTGCTCTTAGTAGTCTAATCCCTCATGTTTAATCTGAATTATTTATAATCACCAAGCACAATGCACATGCAGCTCCTCGCCCCGGTAAATCTGGGGTACGGGGGCAATGGAGGTTCGATTTAGGTTGTCATATTTTGTGACGTGTTTGGGAGAGCCGTTGGGCTCCTTTTTTTGCCCTTTCTATCCCTAACTATTTCTATCCCTAACTAAGGGAGCTTTGGAGTTGTCCTTAGAGCAATTCCAACAGATCCCATTTCCCCTTTCCCTCTTTTACGGGATTTAGTGAAAAAAAATCTCCTCCAACAGATCCCCTTTCAATTTCTCTTTTTCCTTTATTTTTTCTCAATTCCCTTTATCTTCCTCCTCCCTTTACAAATGGGATTTGCCTCACCCCTCTCCCTTTCCTCCCCTTCTTCTCCAACCAAAGGATCTGCTCGCCATATCCACTTTGGATCATTCGATGCATCCTCCATCCGCGCCACCGTTGGCCGCTTGCCATCCGCGCCGCCCCTCTGCCATGGCCAGACCGCTGTGTGGCCTATGGCCCGGCCGCACCAGGCGCCACCCGCAAGCAAGCTCGCAGGCCGCCGCCCGTAGGCTTGCTCGGCCGTGGCCAAGCCGTTGCCCGCTCGCTAGCTTCGCACGAGGCCGCGTGCGTGCTAGCTCGCTCATGGCCCTACTCCGATCACCGTTGCTGCCGTCCTCCGACGAGCCCAGCCCTGGCTACCATTGTTGCCATCCACCGGCACGCCGGCGAGCCCGGCCCTAGCCGCTGCCGCCCGCAAGCCCTGCCTCGGCCAACGCTACCGCTGCTTGTGCTACGGGAGGAGAGGAGAGAGGGGAAGAGAAGGGAGAAGGAAGAAGATTGATTTTCTCACTGACAAGTGGGCCCTACATGTCGGGTGGACAGAAAGGGGAAAGAGGATCTGCTGCAGCACCTCTCCCTAATATGCTGAAATTGGGAAAGGGGATTCCCCTGTAAGGGACAAAGGGGAAAAGGAAAGTTGAATCCGTTGGAATTGCTCTTAGCAGTGTAATCCCTCATATTTAATCTGAATTATTATTTTTAATAATGGAACAAGAGTATTCGTGCCTCGAACAGTCTCGTAGCTCTTAGGCTACTACCGGTGAACCAAACTAACAGACTCGAGAACAAACACAAGAACAACTGCAAACATAACAGAAAGAAAGGATTCCCAAGACAGCAACGTCAAGCTTCTATCCTTAATCTGTTTCTCCATCCAAACTTGCTGAAAAGCTCCAGCACTGAGGTTTCTAACAACCGCTTCTTTTTTCTTCAGCGCGTCACCCTCTTCCTTTTTAGATAGTTGCGCCCAGTGCTTGATCCAATAAATTCCTCTGAAAATCACCTGAAAAAATGAGTGAGGTGCATTTTGTTTGAAAACAACATCATTTCTACTCAACCACATAGCCCAACGTACACTATGGGACACAAGAAAATTGCCGAGTGCCAGGGGCACTCGGCGAAGGGCAAAATACACTCGGCATCCAGAAAACTGTCGGCATCCAATTTTTGAAAAAAATAAAAAAAAACCTGTTCCGCCGCTGCCGCCACCACCGGCCAGCCACCACTGCCAGCACCACCATCGGCCGCCACCACCGCCAGCACCACGAGCCACCACCGGCCACCACCGCCAGCACCACCAGCCACCACCGGCCACCACCGCCAGCCACCACCGCCAGCACCACCACCGGCCGCAACCACTACCAGCACCACTAGCCACCACCGGCCACCACCGCCAGCACCCCCAGCCACCACCGGCCACCACCGCCAGCCACCACCGCCAGCACCACCACCGGCCGCAACCACTGCCAGCACCACTAGCCACCACCGGCCACCACCGCCAGCACCCCCAGCCACCACCGGCCACCACCGCCAGCCACCACTGCCAGCACTACCACCGGCCGCCACCACCGGCCGCCACCACCGCCAGCTCCACCACCACCGGCCGCCACCACCGCCAGCTCCGCCAGCACCACCTCCCATGCCGCCATCACCACCGACCACCACCAGCACACCCCCACGCCGCCGCTTTGCCAAGAGGGCCCCGGCGCTGCCGGATCCGACGAGGGAAGGGCCGGCGCCACCGGATCCGCCGGAGAGGGTGGGAGAGGGGCAGGGGTGCGCCGCCGCCAGGCCCCCTCCCCTCGATCCGCGGCCGCCGCCCGGATCTGACCGGTGGCGGAGGGAGGAGGCCGCCCCGGCCGCCAGATCTCACTGGTGGGGAGCGGGGCCGGGAGGGGAAGGGCCGGAGGAGGGGCGCCGCCTGTCGGAGGAGAGGGAGGGAAGGGGCGCCGCCCGCGCCGGAGAGCCGCCAGCTGGGAGAGGGAGGGGCGGTGCATGGGTGAGTGCGGGTGGGTGGGAGTGGGGGGGCGCACGTGGGTGAAGGGGGCCGGGGGGGCACGCGCGTGGGTGGTCTTAATGTGGAGCTGGCGAGTTTGCCGAGTGTCCCAGATTTGGGACACTCGGCAAACTCCTTCTTTGCCAAGTGTCCCACTCGGCAAAGATTTTTTTTCCATTTTCCACCTTTTCCACAACAGTTTCTACTGATATTATTTGATTATATTATGGGATGATAGTTAAAATTCACTCAACAATATATATTTGATTATTCTACTCATATTATTCCATTATTTTATGCAGTTATAATTCAAATTAAATTTATATCAATTAAATTTCTATAATTGCACTTAATACATTAAAATTATCTAACGGTTTCAAAAAATTATAAAAATTTCACATGAAACAATATATGTTCTCTATTGCCTATACAAAAAGTTTTGTAGTCAAAACAAAACTAGACTGTCACTCTAACTCTAATTCTTATCGAATCCTTCTCAACGCTACTATTCTTCTTCTGAGATGTTTCAGTTTGTAAACATCGTATGTGATGACATGTGCGAAATCTTCTCAAGTTTTTACCGCAGCCTCCACATATGATATCATCACATCATGACAAATCTCATGATTTTTAGACTTCGCATGCTTTTTTTACAATTAAAAAATCATTTGGCCACACATTCATGGTTGTGTTTCCTGAACAAAATGTTCAAAATTTCTTTTCATTTCATGGGTAAGGCCTCAAACTTGGCTAAATAACATGAATATAATTTTTCTACTCATTTTATTCTATAGTTTGAATCACTTGCAGTTCAAATTTGGCATATACAAAAAATTCCTTGAAATGCAATTAATTAATTAATTATAGAAAACAAATCAAAAAATGTACCAAATTTTAACATGGAGTACCAAATGTTGTATGTGGGGAGTAGAAAAATTTTCAAGGTGAAAAGAGAAAAAAAACTTATTATTTTGCCGAGTGTCAAAAAAAACACTAGGCAAACCCCCTTCTTTGCCGAGTGTTTTTTTTGACACTCGGCAAAGAGGCGGGTTTCCCGAGTGTTTTTTTTGACACTCGGCAAAGACCCGATTTGCCGAGTGTTTTTTCTTTGCCGAGTGTTTTTAGCTTGGCACTCAGCAAAGAGCTTGTTTGCCGAGTGTTCGAAAAAAAATACTCGGCAAAGAAAAAACACTCGGCAATTTTTAGCTTTCCCGCAGTGGTAGTGCCGCTACACCAATCATAATCTGATTTTTAAGCTTTCGAGACAAACTTTCAAGCCAAGAACCAAATAAGTTGTCTATACTAGAGGGTGGTTGAATGCCGAAAACGATGAACACCGTGTTCCAAATGGACCGTGCCAAAAGACAGTCTAGAAACATGTGTTGAATAGTTTCATCTGAATTATTTATAATCACCAAGCGCACGCACATGCGGCTCCAAAGTACACGAGGCAGCTCCTTCCAAGTCTTCATCCCAAAATCACTCTTCCTCAAAACAAATTTTCAACTTTGCCGCAAGAGAAATACATATACAATCAGGGCCATTTTTGTTTCACTAATGCCCAATACATGAGCTGATTGTTATTAGGAAAGAATACAATAGGATATCCAAACTGGACCGGATGCAGGTATAAAAGCGAATTTGGCTCCAGGCAATAGGGATTCATACACATACTGGGTGTACTTTGAAATGGAACTCAAAAAAAATGTTTTCCTTGGCTCGAGGCAATAGGGATTCATACACATACAGAGCAGCGCTGCTTGAGGTGGCATCGCCGACGACGCCGGCGAGCGGGTGGCCGGAGAGGTCGAGCGAGTAGGCGGAGGCGTCGCGGCGGCTGCAGAAGCCGGTGAGGAAGGAGATGAGTACAGCGTTCCAGGCGCCTCGCCGCTCCACAACACGGCGTCACTCGTCGGCGCTCACCGTCAAGAACCGCCGGCGACCCCGCCGGTCGCCGCCGCGCACGCGCAGCGCCCATGATCCCTGCCACGACGAAGAGGCTTGCAGAAACGCAAACACGAGAAAGAGTGCCGGAGGCAAGGGTGTCGACGGGTCGTGCCTCGTGCGCGGAACAGAGGAGCACGCCACGCCGGCGCCGGCCGCCGGGCCGTCGTCCCCGACCGACCCAGGGGGCGGACGGTATCTCGTTCACCGTCCAGGGCGGACGGTATTTTTGAACCGTAGGATGGCGTCTTTGCGGCTGGGATCGGACCTTGCGGGCTGGAGTGGGAGCGTTCGTTTGGGCCGCGCCAAGGGAAGGCCCAGTTCCCTGAGACCGTAACCTCGCTTAGGCCCGTACGTAGTAGCCCGGCCCCCTGGCGTGCCGGGTTGCCTCAGCAGCCGCCCTGGCTGGTTGCTCCGGCGCTCGGCGCCGGCGTCCGGCGGCACCGCGGCAGGGATGGCTAGTCACGGCGGAGACCGAGATCGAGCGTGACCAGCGCCAGCAAGGCCGGCGCACAACTGCTGCTCGATCGTCCTTCGTGTTCCACACAGTGACGGATCGGATGACGGCGGCGATCGATCGAGCTCGCTGCAAGGAAAGCGGCAGCCGGCGAGGAGGCCGGGACGACTAGCTCAGGCGTGTAAACGCTATTCTCATCTCCCAGATTCTCCAACGCTAGACACTAGCACGTCCTCTACTCCTTCAGCTTGAGGGTCATCCTTCACTTTCAGTCCAGTCCTATGAACTTTGGCAGGAATGATAGCCATTCATCACTTAATCAATGAACATTCATCTGTATCGAAACGACTTTGCTGATATTCAGATTGAAACTAGCTGAAAATTCAGATTTGAGTGTGAAAATTTTGTATGTGCAACACTGACAATAACAGTGCTGCCTGCCATCACTGACGCGCTTGTATACAAACGGAACTGATGGACGTCATTTCCCTGTTGGGTTATCCATTTTCCTTGTCGGTTTCCCACCCTGGGAAAATGTTCTCCATCATGTTTGAAATTATTTCCTCATCACAAAAATCCGACAGGGAATAACCTTTCTACCCAAAAAAAACATTTCCCTTTCAACTTGCAACTTACAGAATAATTCCTATTTATCTGTCGATTATATCTACCGACAAGGAACAATTATGATCAGCAAAAAAATCAATTAATTAAAAAAAGCCACAATTAAATTAGGCACTGTAGCTGACGTGTATTTAGGCAACACATTTTGGCAAGGTAGATACAAGATCTCATTTTCCTAAGCTACGAGGTCATAGTGCATCACATCGCTCCTACAAAACTCACCTTTAATCCTGGTTGGTATAGGACAAATCTTCCAAAAATCCATCCAGGATAAAGTAATCGAGACGGGGGTCGTTACGAGCCGGGACTAAAGGGGTCACCACGCTAGGCACAGCCCCCCACCCCACGTGGGATTCGAACCCACGACCTCAAGCCTCACGCGTAATTTTCTTACCATCCCACCTACACAACACATTTGACTATATAGGGGATGCAATCCTTTTGTATTAACTCGTGGGGAACCTTTTAGTCCTGATTGGTAATACAAACTGAGACTAAAGGTCCGAGGGCTTTAGCCCCTTTTCAGCTACTCGTGGGGGACCCGGACCCTTTAGTCCCGGGTGGTAGGACCAATCAGGACCAAAGGGTCCTCCATGGGTGGTTGATTTTTTCACCCGGGACTAAAGGGTCTCCCACGGGTGGCTGATTTTTAATTGGGACTAAAGAGGGGCCTTTAGTCCTGATTGGTATTTGACCCGGGGTTAAAGCCCCTTTAGTCACGAGCCAACTTTAAACCGGGACAAAACAGGACGCATGAAAGGTGAGTTCTCTACCAGTATCAGTACACAATCCACTATCAGTTAAACACTAGGAATCATATTGTGTAAAAAAAATAGGGGAAATAATTAGTATATGAGCTAACTAATAGCATGGCACAAAGTAATACAATGTTTTACCAATGTGTAAACCGGAATGAAGAAAAATGCATACCCACGTGTCTGAGAAGCATGTGCTGCTCTTGCCATTTGGCCTCCTGGCAGCTCAGCTCACTCCCAGCCTTAAATCTTAGTTATTTTGAGTTCCAGCTTTCTAGAAGCTTCCCCAGAAGTTTACCGTTTATTTGAACTTTTGACTTTTCATGTCATGAAGCTACCCAAAGAAAACAGATCCATACACAGTTAACACAAATAGCGAATGGTACAGCACCAACATCTGGAGTTAGTACATGCAGAAAAATACATACAAAAGGCACAAGAAAGTAAAAGCATGACAGTGAAGAATGAAAATGCAGACTTAGTTGGTGAATAGGAATTTTTGTTACGAGTGTGCTGGAACGACAATATATGATTTGAAATGTTTCCATGCAAACCTATTCTTCATCTCATCAAACGTTTCAAAACTATTGCATTTGCTGTCAAGGTTTTCATCGTTGGTACTAGTGTACTACTTCTAGATGACGAGGAACACCTCCTCTGCTCCGTTCCTTCGTTGCGTTGTTATCTAGTTCCAGCATGGCTAGGGCCGGCTCTATAATTTTAAAGGTCTTTGGGTAAGAAAAAGATAAGGGCCATTGAACTAATTTTTAATAATAAGGGTTCCTGATCTTGACTGACTTCAGCATTATTTAAAACTGAAAAAACTTATGTAGAGCACCTCTCTACGATTCTATGAACTAATTCTTATTTTCTTTTTTCTTTTCTGAGCATCAACAAATGCTTCTTAGGTGACATCTATCATATTCAAATAAATATATTGAATTAGAAATTTTAACCCTAGCATAATCGTTATAAACATAGCATATGCAAAAAAAAATAAGAAAAAATTCAAATACTAATCGGTGTGTTGCTTACTGTGACGAGTGAATCAGATCGGTGTCCTTGCCATTGCCGGTCGCTGCCTCGCCATGTGAGGAGCCAATCAGATCAGCACGGGTGTCTCTTCTCCTCAGCCAGAGCACGTCGATGGGCAGGCAGGGTCGTGACGGCAGTAAACGATCAAACGAAACGTCGTCTGCGGCCTTCCCTCCGCCCAATTGATCAGGTTACGTAGAATAGGACTGGAAGGGAGAGTTACCTACAGCATAGGCTGCTTTGTGATGGGCCTTCAAATGGTTACTGTACCAAATAGAAAATTATATGTACTAATTACCTATGTGGTTTGGGCCCCTAGCTCCATAAGCCCCCGGCGGTCGTACTGCCTGCCCCTCGCCTAGAGCCAGGCCTGGGCATGGCACGAAGCATCATGAGGGTGCCCAGGTACGCCGCCACCACTTGTTCCACTGACCCCACTCGCACCGCGCCGCAGATCGCCGTCGAACATCCTGACATGGTGGACGCGGGCGAAAAGCCCTGCTGCGACGCGCTGGTCCTGGTACATGCAGCACACCGCCGTCAGCATCGCACCGTCGTGGATCCTGTTGCGGCCGTGCAGCCGCCTAGCCAGCTCTTCGTAGAGGTCGACATAGAAGGCGACCAGAAAAACTTTGGGCTGGCGGCTATGTGAGGATTGTGATGGCGGGTACCGCACCCGTCAGCAAACTTGAGCTAGCAGAAATGGCTATTTGCGCTGGCGGGCGCCTGCCCGCCAACGCAGACAGTTTTGTGCTGGCGGGCCTCTTAAGCGGGGATAATTAACTATTTGCCATCCTTACGGATGACACCTCTCCATTTGCCATCCTTACAGATGCGCTTACATATTTACCATCCCTCTACAAACGAACAAACATATTTGCATTTTCACTGACGTGGCGCGCCAACTCGCTCGTGCCAGCGTGGATCATGATGGAAAAAGACCAAAACGCCCCTGCTAGTGTGTTGCCTGAAAATTTTGAATGGAAACATGTTTTCCCCAAACTTTGACTGCCCCGATCTACTTTTCCGTGCATCAAATCAAAATAGTTGGTACACAAGAAGTGTAATCCTATGAATCATCTACAAGCTGTAGTTCAAAAGTTTTTGAAGTTACTTTTGAAATCGCGAGAAAAGTTTGTTCAAACATCCTTACCAGAGCTGTCTTCGAAAACTGAAGGAACCCAAGGTCTCGGTCGTTCAGAACACGCTCACCACACGGTCGGCGATGCCTGGCCACTGCAGAGCTCGTGAAACCGGCGTTCGGCCCACCGGCGACCAATGGCTGACGCCTCGCCGATGCACCAAGCTGCTTTCCGGTCCAGGTTCAGGCGCCCCAACGTTTTAACTAGACCCAGCCTCCATCTCCCTACCCTCCTCCACCGTCCACTCTCTTTCCCGCCTGAACCAGAGCACCAAGCCGAGCCGCTCCGCCGACCAAATGCACCGTCCAACGGTCGCCATCCACAAATCGCCCGCGCCTAGAACTCCTCCACTTCGCCAACTCCCTCCTCGACCCCTCTACACCGTCCACCATCCCCTCTTCGGGCGGGAATCATATGATTCCCGGCCACCATTGTTGCCGGCCGCCAAGCCTCATCGCCGTCCAAATCCTCCCCACCTCCTCCACCAGAACTCAAATCAGCCGCACCAGTGTCGAGCCAACCTACCCAGCTCCACCCTCGAGCCCTTAGCGCTGCTCACCATTCAACCTACGGCCGGAAATCGAAGGTTCTCCGACCGCCGGTGTTGTCCCCGAGTCGAGCTGCCCCTACACGAAGATGACTACCTTCCAGCCATCCTCGTCATCAAACGACTACTCAAATAGAACGCCGGGCATGAGTCCCATGTGTCAGTGGCACGAGAAACGGAACAGGATGGGTAACAGGAGAAAGACATGGGCGTTTTGATCTTTTCCTATCCCGATCCTCGCTGGCACGGGTGAGTTGGCGCACCACATCAGCGAAAATGGCAAATATGTTGGTTCGTTTGTACAGGGATAGCAAATATGTAAGCGTATCTGTAAGGATGGCAAATGGAGAGATGCCATTTGTAAGAATAGCAAATAGTT
Source organism: Setaria viridis (assembly GCF_005286985.2). Classification (NCBI taxonomy): domain Eukaryota; kingdom Viridiplantae; phylum Streptophyta; class Magnoliopsida; order Poales; family Poaceae; genus Setaria; species Setaria viridis. Next base: position 34,280,953 of record NC_048270.2, read on the forward strand.
AAATATCCCTCTTAAGCCACCCGCCAACATAGATGGTTTTTGTGCTGGCGGGCGGCTTATGCTGCCCGCCAGCAAAGATATTTTTAGGAAATAGAAAAAAGCAGCTGTGCTCCTCCGCCGGTTGTCCACTGCTTGCCGTCCGCACCGGCGTCGAAGCTGCAGAGCCGCGAGATGGACTCCAAAATCCCGCACCAAATTTCTCCAATCAAGCAAGTAAAGCAAAAACAAGAATCTCTCAATTTTTTCCCAAACCAGCAACCACCAAATCCCCTGCGTGGAGATGTCGGGCACCTGCTCAGAGATGACGGTGCCCCTACGCAGGTCACCCCTCGCCTGAGCCGCTTGCCACTCTTCTACTCCCGCTGCTCCCTCACCCACGGGCCCCGCCACCCTGCTCGCTCAACCATGGCCCAGCAGGGGTAGGGAGGCGCCGACACAGATATCCGGCAAGAAGTGAAGGGGCAGAGGAGCAGATAGGCCTACGGTGAGAGGTGAGGCGACACAGACTCCTGTCGTGGCATGCGGACCGCCGCTCGTCGTCATCGTGGCGCGCGCGCCTGCACCAGCCGCCACTCGCTGGCTCGCCGTCGCTCTAGCCGCCCGGGCGCCACAGGAGGAAGGAGGATAAGGAGGAGAGAGAGAGGAGAAATGCATCTGTGCTGGTGAACTTTAACGTGCCGATCCTGAGACCTTTTGTGCTGTCGGGTAGAAATTAGGCCCGTCAGCAATCAAAAATTTCAAAATCCACCAATCATTTTTAGCGTAGTGGACGCTGTCGACCTTTTCGTCATCGAACGGGAGCCGCCGAGGTAGGCGTCCCAGAGGTACTGCGGGTGAAGGGATGGAGTAGTTGGCATTGCCCGCGCCTCCATGTTGGCCCGGCCTACGATGGATAGAAGCACGGGGACGCTGCCGGCAAGGAACCGGCCGGCGACAGCGGCCCAGCTGGCCGCGCACGCGCAGCACCGCCAATGGTCCCTGCCACAACAAAGCGCCTTGCTGAAACGCGAATACGAGAACGAATTCCGGAAGCCACGACGCCATCGAGCTCGCAGCATGAAGGCGGCGGCCGGCAGAGGAGGGGCCAAGACGACTAGCTCGAGCGCACGCGCTTCTCATCTCTCAGGTTCTCCTCCGCTACACAAACACGTCCTCTTTCTCCATCTTCATGCTCGCGGCTCATCCATCTATCGGTATGTATCCATGCTTTTGTTTCAGTCACAGTACTCTCAACTTTGGCAGGCATGAGATAGATCGCCATTCTCAATTTTCAGTCACTTGAATCAATGGATGTTCATCTGTACCGAAAGATGGCCATCCTATAGGCGCCAAGGCTACTTCAAGGCGACTCTGCTCTGCTGACGTAGGAAGTCACACTCCATGTGAATGTTCAGATTGAAAATCACCTGAATATTCGTATTTGAGTGTGAAAACTTTGTGTATGCAACACTGACAATTTCGTCGCTGCTTGCCATCCCCGGAGAGTTTGTATAGAAACAGTACAATTATTCAGATAGAAACACATCCAAATTCTGACCTTTTTGGCTCCAGCTCCTTCTAAAATGGGGATGGGCCACTTTTATTTGGCTCCAGCTTCTCTATAAAAATTAGCTTAGGCTCCTTAGTGCACCACGCGTGAAGCCATTTTTTGCCGTGGTAAGGCTCCAGCCGGAGCTGCAGGAGAAGCCGGAGTTGGAGCAAGGGGCGCTATGTCTATCATGGGTTAAGCATGTAAGTTAGTGGAAGAAAGAAAAGTAATGGTAGGAAAACTATAATTTGAAGAAAAACTATGTCTATCATGGGTTAAGCATGTAAGTTAGTGGAAGAAAGAAAAGTAATGGTAGGAAAACTATAATTTGAAGAAAAACTTAGGATGTTAATTACATCGATACATGCAGATACAAAGGCACATTGCAAATACTGCTAGTTGGACTGATAGCTTTTCTGATGGGTGAAGCTCTAGCTTTATGATGTTTAGTCTTGTTTTGACTCTGACGGTTATTAGAGGAAGACATAGAGTGTATTTAGTCTAGCTTACAAGCTTGTTTCAACTCCTTTTGAGCTTGGATTTGTAATCTGACCATATGCCTGTATGAGCAGGTAACCTAGCATAACATTATGCTTTCTAATAAATCAAGGCCAGAGATGGTCTTTGGTCTAAATAAGTACAACCCAATTCATCATGACAGTTATTTTCATAGTACTCCCTCTATTCTCTTTTGTCTTTTGATAGGCATATTTCCAAAATTCATATTTAACTAGAACGAAGGTAAAATTGCTTTCTTTTTTGAAAAGAGGTAGTAGTAGCTATCAGCTCATGGAGCCAGTACACCTACTACCGTTTCTTGCATGCGTTGGCACTTAACAGTAGGTGAACAAGAATTAGACGATAAGGCAGATCTATACTAAACTATACATCAAGTATTTACTATATTTGATGACGACAATGACCTACTCCTGTACTATCAGCTCCGATCCAGTAGCTTCTTATAATGACTCAAATCTTTCTCTGCCAAGTGATAACAACTGAACTACGTGCACTAGTCTTCTAAGCCTCTGCACAGGTCGCCAACCAAGTGTACGAGAAGTCAAAAGCGATATCTTGTTCTGGATCCAGATATGATCTCGATAACATCGTCTCCAAGTTTTCGACGACCATTATCTTTCAAAGCACAACGTGTACGTGTTTGTAAGCCATGTCAGAATGGCTTACCCGAAAAGGGATGTTACGTCCTCGAGCAGCTGAGTCCCATCCGATCCATTTCGCCGCGCGCCACCAAACCTTCAACGACCACCTACGCATCATCCAGCATATAACCAGTAGAAAGCGAGTTCGTCTGCTCTAGGTTTTTGGTTCGTTCCCATCATCACATCACATTGTCACGTTAATTTTCTCGACTGGCCGCCGGTCAGGATGAAGATCACCGTGCACTCCTCCAAGTCCGTCAAGCCGGCCAGCAGCTCCGGCAGCGGCAGCGGCACTCCGGCCGGCTCCTCCAAATCCAAGCTCATCCCCCTCACCGTGTTCGATGAGGCCAACCACGACGAGTACGTCCCGGGCATATTCGTCTTCCACCCGCCGGCGCCGCCCGTCGACGCGCTCGAGGCCGGGCTCGCCAAGATGCTAGCCGAGTACCGCCACTGGGCCGGCCGGATCGTCACCGTGGAAGCCACCTCCGGCAAGCGCGCGATCCTGCTCAACGACGCCGGCGCGCGGCTCGTGGAGGCGACGGCCGACGTCGCGCTCACCGACGTGACGCCGCTGGAGCCGACGCCGGAGGCGCTGCGCCTGCACCCGAGCTCCGACGACGACGGCGCCGAGGGGGAGCTGATGCTGCTCCAGATCACGCGGTTCCGGTGCGATTCCTTCGCCGTCGGGTACAGCATGCACCACTCCGTCGCCGACGGCTACGCCACCTGCACGTCGCTGCTGGCGTGGGGCCAGGCCGTCCGCGGCGCGGCGGCGTTCGACCCCGCGCCCGTGCACGACCGGGCGTCCCTGTTCGTGCCGCGGGACCCGCCGCTCGTCGAGTTCGAGCACCGCGGCGCCGAGTTCAAGCCACGTGCGGAGAAGAAGAAGGCCCTCGACGTCGTCGGCGACGGCAACGAGGTAGTGATGCAGACGGTGCGCTTCAGCCGGGAGTTCGTCTCCCGGCTGAAGTCGGAGGCGTCGGCGGGGAGGCGCCGGCCGTACAGCGCGGCGCAGTGCGTGGCGGCGCACCTGTGGCGGTGCGTCACGGCGGCGCGTGGGCTCGACGCGCACGAGGTCACCAAGCTGCACATCGCCGTGAACGGCCGTTTCCGGATGACCGACCCGCCGGTGCCCAAGGGTTACACCGGCAACGCCGTTCTGTGGGCGCGGCCGGCAACCACCGCGCGGGACCTGCTGCACTCGCCGCTGCGGCGCGCGGCACAGCTCATATCCAAGGCGGTGTCCGGCGTCGACGGCCGCTACTTCCATTCCTTCGTCGACTTCGCGAGCTCCGGCGCTGTGGAGCGCGAGGGGCTGGTGCGGACGGCGGTGTCGTCGGAGCTGGTGGCGAGGACCAACATCGAGGTGGACAGCGTGCTGGGGATCCCGTTCTACGACCTGGACTTCGGCACCGGGAAGCCGTTCCTCTTCATGCCCACGTACAGCACCCCGCAGCCGGTGGAGGGCGCCGCGTTCCTCGTGCCGGAAGCCGACGGCGGCGGCGGCGTGGTCGCGTACGTGCCGCTCTACCGCCGCGCCGTCGACGCCTTCGCCAGCTGCTGCTACTCGCTGCCGCCGCCGGTGGTGGTGGATGCACGGCTGTGATTCTTGAGTACTACGAATTGAAGGGATTGGTTTGTAATATTTTTGTTTTCTTTTCATCTCTTTTTCGGTGTGTCTTTTGTTGGAATATACTCATAATGCGCACTAGCTCGACCTGCCGCGTCGCCCCGTGTCAGCCTGTACAACTGATGCTGATGTTTTGAATTGGTTTTGAAATTATTGGACGGGACATGTTATTCGTACAACCAGAACTGTACGACTGGATATAGTAGTTCAAAACATTGACAATGAAGCACGTTCTCAAAAGAAGAATTAAACAAATAGCACTAGTTCTACAACTCGTGTTGTACTTGTACAGTCCGGTTGTATGGATGCCTCGCTTGATCAAGGCAAACTTTGACACGTTTATCTCCGTGGAATATTCTTCTTCCTCCCACTGCCTCTCACAAAATGCCGGTGACCATCAATTCGGTGACCAACGTCCAGATCCATGGATTGTTCGGAGGTGGATAGCCGAACCTGCAGTTTGATGGTAACGCAGGGACACGTACAAGACACATAAACTTTTATATAGGTTTGATCCGGAAGGATAGAGTAATACTCTACCACCTGTTCTAGAGTATATTGCGCCATGCGCTCAGTTGTTATGTTGAGATACAAACATAAGTTGAGACTCTCATGGGTACCCTGTCCCTCCTTGTATACTCAACTCCTCAAGGAGATGGTTCTCTTGGAGTGATGCTCGCTGGTGGAGCTGAACAGTTTCACTCCTGGCAGCAATGGCAACTAGGAGAGAATGCAGCCCATAACTGTTGTTGAAAAGGTCACTCATTTGCTGTTTTGTGGCTGGCCTAAGAATAGATGTATCATGACTAATGATCATGTGGTCATTATATCTGAAATATGATAATTATGGTTGAGGTAGGAGATTTAGTTCGGGAGAGAGCATGTGACGCGGGCATTGGACAACCATTGCATGCAAATGTAAGAAATGCAACATGAGGACAAATGGACTATCCATCATGACAAGTTATTAGGTGACGACAAGCCAAGTGACACCTACATCTCCTCAGTTTTTAGCCTAATTGCTCAACATTTCATTGCACGGGGGCATTTTTCTTAAAGACTGCTGGATTAGTGAATGACCTTTAATTTCCTGACGACAAAGAGGCAATTTTTTGTGGACGTTTTTCGTGGTTACCTTTCAATGTTACCGCGATAGAGCTGGTAATATATGACTTTTAATGAATAGAGACGATAGTAATAAGTTCAGGTTCCATCTCAACAACCAAACTGTCATAGCACCATGTGTTTCAATTTGCAAATCCTTCCTTTGGCAGTCCACATTGCAGCTGAATAAAGATGCCGTACCCGAAAAATGAAGTTACGTCCACGACCAGGTCGGTGCCACCCATTTCGAAACAGCCAGCTAACCTAACAATGACAATGTACATTCAGCATCCTATATATAGTTTGCATTAGGTTCTCCATCATCACTGCACATTTCTCAACCAGAATGAAGATCACCGTGCACACTTCCAAGTCCATCAAGCTGGCGTACGGCTCCGGCAGTGCCAATCATGCTCCTGCAGCCACCACCTCCGATGTCGTCCCGCTCACCGTCTTCGACGAGGTGAACCATGACATGTACATCCCCGGCATACTCGCCTTCCACCCACCGGCACCATCGGTCGCCGTGCTCGAGGCCGGGCTAGCCAAGGTACTAGCCAAGAACCGCGAGTGGGCTGGCCGGCTAGTCATGGACACTGGTAGCAAGCGTGTGATCCTCCTGAACGATGCTGGTGCGCGGCTCGCGGAGGTGTCGGCCGACGCTCGACGTCGTCTTGCCGCTGCGGGTCGGGCCCGAGGCACTGCAGCTGCACCCGAGCTGTGACGGTGCTGAGGATCTGTTGCTAGTCCAGGTGACGCGGTTCCCATGCGGCCCCCCTTCACCGTGGGATACAACATTCACCACTACGTCTCCGACAGCTACGCCACCGACAGCTACGCCACCTGCACCTGCCTGATGGCATGGGGCATGGCTGTTCGTGGCGTGGCCTTGGACCCTGCCATGGTGCACGACCGATCGTCCTTGTTCGTTCCTCGGGACCCGCCGCTAGTCGAGTTCGAGCATCGTGGTATTGAGTTCAAGGCACGTGTGGAAAAGAAGGCATTCGACAACAACGACGGTGCCGATGATGATGTGGTGGTAAAAACGGTGCACTTCAGCCAGGAGTTCATTTCCCAGCTGAAGTCACGGGCATCGGCAGGGGAGCGCCGGCCATACAGCACGGTGCAGCGTGTGGTGGCGCACCTGTGGCGGTGCTGTTAGAGTCGTGCCTAGGATCTCTAGATGCACATCTAGTCGGGATCATAAACGACATGAGGGTCATGGTGTTCCTGGTGGGTGCCGAGTGAGAGTGAGAGAGATAGGGGTACCTTCACCCCTAGGGGTGGGAGCAGCAGAGCTGCTGGCCATCGCTGGTTCGTTTGGGGAAGTCTGCGCAAGGCAGCGACGCGCAGTGCCGAGTCCGGTCGCCGGTGAGGTGGCGGTGGTGCTTCCCGCCGCTACTGCGCAAACCTAGATCGGTAGGTGTGTCGGTGGGGCGGCTGGCTGCGGCGAACCTCGTGAGTCGAGCCGGGTCCCCCACCCTGTTTATATAGCGCAGCGCGACAGGGGCCCACCACCCAATTCTAGGGTGAGCGCCCCCGATCAGGGCGCGGATGAGGGTCCCAATGGGCCTTTGGGCCCATTGGGGAGGAGATCAATCTAACATTCTCCCCCTTGATCTCATCATTACTTTTAACTTTACACTTTTCGCTTTTATTCGTTTCATCGTAGATTAATATGTAGAGCATGCCTCATCGTCACAGCTTAATCGCCGATAGAATCAACAGCTACAACACACCTCTCTATTTTGAAACAATTCCATTTCTTTTGGGCCTTTTCCAATCCAGGAATCATAGGCTTTCCCTTAAACCCATGCCGGCTAAGTGTTCTCTGAACACATTGTGTGGTAAGCCTTTCGTGAGCAGATCCGCAAGCATATCTTTTGTTCTTATATGCTCGAGACTTATAGTGCGATCCTGGATTCTGTCTTTCACAACATAAAACTTTATCTCAATGGTTTTGGAAGCATTGCTTGATTTGTTGTTGTGAGCATAGAATACTGCTGGTTCATTGTCGCATTACATCTTTAGTGGTCTGTGAATACAGTCAACCACTCTCAATCCGGGTATAAATTTCTTTAGCCACATTGCCTGCCCCGTGGCCTCCTGACATGCTATGAATTCTGCATGCATCGTTGATGACGCAGTTACTTTTTGTTTTGAGCTTCTCCATGAGATAGCTCCTCCTGCGAGAGTGAATACGTATCCAGACGTGAATTTTCTATCATCTTTGTCTCCCGCAAAGTCTGCATCTGAATACCCTTTTATCTCTAGGGAATTAGATCTCTTATATGTAAGCATGAGTTCTTTTGTGCCTTGCGCGTAGCGCAATGCTTTCTTTACCATCTTCCAGTGTTCTATACCTGGATTACTTTGATATCTACCAAGAACCCCGGTGACAAAAGCTAAGTCAGGGCGAGTGCACACTTGAGCATACTGTAAGCTTCCGATAGCTGAAGCATATGGAACCGCTTTCATTTGATCGATCTCGTACTGGTTCCTGGGACATTGAAAATTCCCAAAACTGTCACCCTTGACTATGGGAGCAGGTGTGGCCTTACTCGCATGCATATTATACTTCTTTAGAACCTTTTCTAAATATGCCCTTTGCGATAATCCAAGGACCCCATTCAGTCTATCTCGGTAAATTTCTATGCCCAAAACATATGATGCTTCACCAAGATCCTTCATATCAAAGTTTGAGGACAAAAACTTCTTTGTCTCTTGCAGTAGATTGATATCACTTCTTGCAAGTAAGATATCATCCACATACAGAATTAGAAAAATGTATTTCCCATTTTTGAACTTTGCATAGACACAATTGTCCTCTATATTCTCTTGAAACCCAAATTTCTTGATTATATCATTAAACTTTAGATACCACTGTCTAGAGGCTTGCTTTAATCCGTAAATGGATTTCTTTAGACGACATCCCATATTCTCTTCGTCTTCCATGATAAAACCCTTTGGTTGTTTCATGTAGACATTTTCGTCTAAATCTCCATTTAGAAATGTCGTCTTTACATCCATCTGATGTAACTCTAAGTCAAAATGTGCAACCAGTGCCATTATGATTCTGAAGGAGTCTTTACATGAGACAGGAGAAAATGTTTCATTGTAATCTATTCCTTCTCTTTGTGTAAAGCCTTTTGCCACAAGTCTCGCCTTATACCTTTCTATATTCCCTTTGGAGTCACATTTAGTCTTGTAGACCCATTTACAGCCTACTGTTTTGGCTCCTTTAGGAATCTCTTCAAGTTCCCAAACATTGTTGGAACTCATCGATTTCATCTCATCTTCCATGGCCTCTAGCCACTTCGATGAGTAAACACTTTTCATGGCTTCCTCATATGAAGTGGGATCACCTTCTATATGAACTTCTTCTGTATTATAAACTTTATAGTAATCAGGGATAGCTGATTTTCTGACCCTTTGAGACCTTCTAGGCCCCTCACTTTCGGGCACATTCTGTGCCTCTGCTTGTGGCACATTATTCAGAGGTGGCTGCTGCAACTCTTCCTCGTGTGTAATGATGGGTTCAGTTGGCTCCTGAAGGACAGGTTCCAGAACTTCACTCATCGTTTTCACGGGTGGAATCACAGTAGGTGCCTGCACCACAATATCAGGGACTATAGCGGGTGCTTGCACCACGACCTCAGGAACTATTGGTGCGGGAATAATAGGTAGTGAGAAGAATGGTTCCTGAATCATCGGATTAGGTGCACACACCCGCTTCTCCTCAAGATCAATCTCTCGAGCTACCATGCTCCCCCTCACCATCTCATCCTCTAAGAAAATCGCTTGTCTCGTTTCTACAAACTTTGTATATCTGTCTGGACAGTAGAAACGAAAACCTTTTGATTTTTCCGGATAGCCAATGAAGTGGCAACTTACTGTTTTGGGATCTAGCTTCCCGATGTTTGGGTTAAATACTTTGGCCTCAGCTGGGCTCCCCCACACACGTAGGTGGTTTAGTGAGGGTACTCTTCTTGTCCATAGTTCATACGGTGTTTTGGGCACCGACTTACTTGGCACTCTATTTAGAATGTGAATGGCGGTCTTCAACGCCTCCATGCACAGTCCCAATGATAAGGTGGAATAACTCATCATGCTGCGCACCATATCCATCAGTGTACGGTTACGCCTTTCAGCTACTCCATTTTGCTGAGGCTCGCCCGGCATCGAATACTGGGCTACTATGCCATTTTCCTGCAAAAACCTTGCAAAAGGTCCAGAAACTTGGCCAAATGGGGTATGTCGACCATAGTACTCCCCCCCACGGTCGGATCTTACTATTTTGATTCTTTTGTTATGCTGATTTTCAACTTCAGCTTTAAATATCTTAAATTTATCCAGCGCTTCTGATCTTTCTTTAATTGGATAAATGTAACCATAACGGGAGTAATCATCTGTGAATGTTATGAACAAGTCATAGCCATCCACGCTTTTCACAGGAAATGGTCCACAAATATCAGTGTGGATTATCTCTAAAACTCCTGTGCTACGTTTAGCGCCTTTTTTAATTTGCTTTACAAACTTTCCTTTAATGCAATCAACGCATTGTTCTAAGTCTGAGAACTCTAATTGAGGAAGAATTTCATTCTTAACTAGTCTTTCTATTCTCCCCCTTGAAATATGGCCTAAACGACAGTGCCATAATTTCGACGATATTTCATGAGTTCTCTTTCTTTTCTTCGTTTCTTTCTCTGACGAGGATACATTCATGTTCACATCACACACAGAATTTACTTTTTCACGCAGTGATAATAAATACAACTCATTGTGAAGTATGGCAACACCAACACATGCATTATCGAACCAAATGGCACAGTTTCCATTTCCAAAATGACATTCATATCCATCATGGTCCATACGTGAAATGCTAATCAAGTTTCTGTGTAATGAAGGAACATAAAGCACATCTCTAAGTACAAGCATGAAACCATCAACTAGCTCTAGAGAGACATCGCCAACAGCTTCAACCTCTGCTTGGACTCCATTTGCGACTTCAACGCATCTTTCGCTTCTTTGTGTAGTCCTCGTCGAACGGAATCCCTGTAAAGAATTTGCAACATGAACAGTTGCACCTGAGTCAATCCACCAAGTAGATTTCGAATACTGTGTATACAAGGATTCATTTACAAAAGAAATAGTATTCTCACCTCTTTTTGCCATTATTGACTTTAACCAGTCGGGACAGTCTTTCTTGTAGTGCCCCTTTTTCTTGCAGTGTAGACATTGATCTTTGTCTACTGTGAGATGCTTTTGGTGATTCTGCTGCATAGGAGCCTTTCCTCGTGCCTTGAAAGAGGAGTTAGCAATCTTTTTCCTGTTGTCCTTCACATAGTGCAATGAACCACCATATGAGGATCTAAGTCTGTCCTCTTCCTGCACGCACATGGCTATCATTTTTTCCATGTCCCACTGTTCTGGCTACATGTTATAATTGACAACAAAAGTGTCAAACTCTTTTGGCAGAGAAGCGAAAACCAAATGAATAATGTGCCCAGACTTGAGCTCAAGATCCATTGGCTTCAACTGTGTTGCCAAGTTATACATCCTCATGATATGATCTCTTATGCCAGTCCCTCCTCCATTGTACCTCTCTGTGGCCAGCTGCTTGAACAGCTGGGTAGTGTATATCTTTGAGGAACCAGTGAACTGATTCCTTATCTTCTTGAGGTACTCTGTGACGGAGTCACACTCTGTGATCGAGCCCAAAATAGCAGGCTCAATCGTATTCTTTACCAAAGCCATACATTTCTTGTTGGCAGTGGTCCACTGTTTGTTGTCAAGGGTGTATGCCAACTCCAGTGGAGCATAGTCCCTTTCCTTTTGCTGCCATGCAGCATCATCATCACCTTCAGCCCTCACTGGCTTCTGTGGAGCTTGTGGCCGCGGTGTAGTCAGCACCCAGTCAACTTTTCCACAAACGAAGGAGAACTCAATCTTCTTCCTCCATTCTGTATAGTTGTTGCCTTTCAGAATGGGTATCTCTTTGAGACAAGCCATTAAGCTGAATGATCCTGAAATTTGCAATCCAAAACAAGATCATAACAACAATTGCATGATTTATTTCCAACATTGGTCAAAAAATAAAACATACAACTATTTATGCAATTTAAAAATATATCACCGTTGGGCATAAATAGAAATAAAAGCATCAAAAAAAACTTTTTAAATCATGATACAGTTATTAACAACGTTGGTCGGAAAATAACAGCACCATAATCTAATTAACTTTATCATGCTCTCACAAATTTAATTGCTCGTTGGTTCAAATTAAATTTAAATAGAGCAATAAATATGACTTTCGCAGCGGAAACTGTGAAATAAATCTATTTTCAGAAGCAAAACCTCTGTACAAACTTTATTAATCTCTAATACAAATTATCCCGTTGGTTCAAATTAGATTAGAGACTAAAACTATGCAAAAAACATCAATTAAAAGCTTCTGGAAATAGAAAGAACTAATTATTAGGCGTTACTGTGCAAAACTTCTTTTTCGGCCCAGCAGCGAAAACGGCCCATAGCCCGTTCCCGCGCTCGGCCCGCTTGCGCGACGCCATCGGCCCGCTAAGGTGGCCCACTAAGGCGCTGGCCCTCCCACGCGGCTGCGTTCACAGGCCGCAGCGTGGGCCTAGGCCGCGAATGCGGCCTGCTGCCGCCTCCCGCCTGGGCCGTTTCTGGCCCGATCGATCTCGACCGCCCGTCCAAATCCGACGGTCCAGCGGCATTTTCGGCGAATCAAAACTGCCGGATGGCCGGCTCCGCGGAAACCCTAGCGCATTCTTCTCCTCTTTCCCCTGTGAGCTCCCGCCGTGGCGGCGGCGGCGGGGCTGTCTCTCCCGCGCCCGGCGATGGCCGGCGGCGGCGGTGGAGAGATGGCCCCGCCAGCGCACGGCGCGGCAGCCCCCTCCCCTTTCTCTTTCTTGCCTCCCCCCATTCTCCCTCCGAGCCTCCCGAAAAATCGAGATCTAGAGGGCCATGGTGACCACGGAGGAGGGCCGGCGCCACCGCGGGTCCCCTCGCCGGCGCGCGCGTCCACTGCGAGGTTGGGCGCGCCGCCGTCGAGCGGTCCTTTGGTGGTGCTGTTGCGCCCCCCGAGCCCCGAGCGGATGCGCCGGCGGTTCGGGTGGACCGTTTCCCCGGCGAGCCCGAGGCTCGGCCGGCCTTTGCCGCTCGCCGTCGGTGGACGTGCGGCGGTGAAGTCGGCGACAGGTAAGTCGCCGCTTTCATTCTTTAGATCTAGGGTTAGGGTTAGGGTTTTACTTTTTCTGTTTCTTTTCGATCTACTTCTTTTTCCCGATCTAGAAGAGCTTCTAGTGAGGTGTCTGATACCATTGTTAGAGTCGTGCCTAGGATCTCTAGATGCACATCTAGTCGGGATCATAAACGACATGAGGGTCATGGTGTTCCTGGTGGGTGCCAAGTGAGAGTGAGAGAGATAGGGGTACCTTCACCCCTAGGGGTGGGAGCAGCAGAGCTGCTGGCCATCGCTGGTTCGCTTGGGGAAGTCTGCGCAAGGCAGCAACGCACAGTGCCGAGTCCGGTCGCCGGTGAGGTGGCGGTGGTGCTTCCCGCCGCTACTGCGCAAACCTAGATCGGTAGGTGTGTCGGTGGGGCGGCTGGCTGCGGCGAACCTCGTGAGTCGAGCCGGGTCCCCCACCCTGTTTATATAGCGCAGCGCGACAGGGGCCCACCGCCCAATGCTAGGGTGAGCGCCCCCGATCAGGGCGCGGATCAGGGTCCCAATGGGCCTTTGAGCCCATTGGGGAGGAGATCAATCTAACAGGTGCGTCACATTTGCGCGTGACCTAGACATGCATGAGGTCACCAGGCTACACATCGCTGTGAACGGGAGGCGCCGCATGGTGAATCCAACGGTGCCGAAGGGGTATACACCGGCAACGTCGTGCTCTGGGCTCGGCCGAGCACCACCGTGCGGGAGCTGATGGGCATAGGCATCCCGTTCTACGACCTGGACTTGGGCTCCGGCAAGCCGTTCCTCTACGTGCCCAGCATTCCCCAGCCGGTGGAGGGCGCCATCTACCTCATGCCATCGTTCTCCGGCGACGGTGGCGTGGTTGCGTGCGTGTCTCTGTTCCGCCACGCCGTGGACAGGTTCACGAGCTGCTGCTGCTCCCTCCCGACGGTGGCGAACACACCGCTTTAATTTTGGCAAACGCACAAGCAATAAGTGGGGATTGGTTTGTTGTACGAGTCCATCATCCTGTGATGGTGATATGGATATGTAACTTTGTGGTACATCTACGATTTATTTACACTATATTTGTGATTCATGAATATTTGTTGCCTATAAATTAAGTTTTGCTATATTCCTCTACCGATTCAAAGACTTGCACCAAGTTATTTTTCAGGCTTTTCAATTCGGGAGAGATACCTAGTTTAATGTTTAGATGAAAAATATAACAGTACAGGATACATTTATTTATTGCTGGGGAGCCTGCAATATAATGCAGAAGAACCCCACGCATACGCTAATGCTCAGTGCTGGTTTCCGTTGATGCCGCCGCCATCGCCATCGCCATCGCGTTCCGTCGCTGAATGCGGGACTGCAGGGATAACGGGACTGCAGGGATAAGCGTCAAAATTACTGTAACTAACCGACATACTCAACGGAATTTACCATGCATAATGTGAACTTACGTTCACGCCCCCAACCGGCCCAACATCAGTCACCGATGAGCTACCACTACTGTCCATAGCTGAACTCTTGAGATCAAGCAATCCTTTCCGTCTCTAAATAATGTTTATCATTTCTTGCTTCTATGTTTATCCTTTCTTGCTTCTTCTAACTCAAGTTCGCTCGTTCATTTCCTGTTCCCATTTATAAAAAGTTTGTCATATCAGATGTTTAATACTAATTAGGAGTATTAAATATAGACTAATTATAAAACTAATTGCACAGATGGATAATTCGCGAGACGAATCTATTAAACCTAATTAATCTATGATTTGACAATGTGGTGCTACAGTAACCATTTGCTAATGATGGATTAATTAGACTTAATAGATTCATCTCCCGAATCAGCCTAGAACTTCTGCAATTAGTTTTATAATTAATTTATGTTTAATTCTTTTAATTAGCATCGAATATTCGATATGATAAGAGCTAAACTTTAGTTAAGAATCCGAACACTCCGTAGTCTACTGCTACTGCTAGTATGAATCAAAGTCTGAGGATGGAGCCAACAAACGACATGACGTTGCATTGGCGCATCAAAAACTCGACCAGCCGACCAACTTCACTACCGTGAAATGTGAAAAGCAGTGCGACAAGCACAGACGGCCAAAACGCACATGGTCCATCCATCACGTTTCACTTGAGACAGGACCAGGACCGCGACGACGTTTCGGCCTTGTTTAGTTGCCAAAGTTTGGAGGTGCCAAATTATGTAGCACACTAAAGCGTTTCGTTTGTATTTGTGAATTATTATCCAAACATTGACTAATTAGGCTTAAAAGATTCGTCTCGCAAAGTACAACAAAACTGTGCAATTAATTTTTAATTTCGTCTACATTTAGTACTCCATGCATGTACCGCAAGTTTGATGTGATGGGGAATCTTTTTTTTGCATAGTGTCAAAGTTAGGAGTTGGGGGTGAACTAAATAAGGGCTTCATTACGTGCATATCCCATGACTGATAGAGACATGCATGACATGACAGTTCATATCTTTTTGTAAGGCCGTGTCCAATGGTAAGAGAAGCAACAGGGATAGCAGACCTAACACAGTGAGAGAGATGCGTGGGAGAACGTGCGAGATCATCTCTTTCTCAGGGGTGTTTGAATACAAACTTTTAAATTTTAGTACTTATCACATCGGATATTTGATACTAATTAGGAGTATTAAATATAGTCTAATTATAAAACTAACTAGTCCATCAACCCGTGCATCCGCATGAGCTAGCACTTTATTTTTATTTTATTAGAAGTTGTTGTTTAATTTTGTTAGTAGCATTATTATAATGAGCATTTGGTCAGCATAATTGGGGAGAGAGATCAATATAACTTTAAGATTGTATTGCATAATATGCTCGAAAAATGATAAGTACAATTAACTTTGTTTGTTTTTGAAAGATCCACCACAATAGGAAGCAAATGTCGGTGTTTGTTGTCTTTTTGTTGTTGTAGTTTGTGTCCCAATGTAGCCATTATCAAGATAATTTGAGTATATGGGTGCGCTGGAGGCCTGCCTTTTGGAAGTGAACTATGGTGATCATCGAATCTGCTGATTCATTAATTATCATGTCTGCTTCCTTGTCAAAAAGTACACAAGTTCCACTTGTTGTTGGATCACTTAATTATTTGAAGCTTAATTTTGAATCTGCAAACATTATTCTCCTATTAGAAATAGAAGTATTATAATAAGATTGTAAACTACTAAATAATTTACCATGCTTTAGGTTCGGCTCTCTTGTCACATTTATTGCAATAGTAGTGATCAAACTTCTTTTCAAGTTGATTCTTACAATCGCCTCTACTACATGAGATGTAGTACCAACCATATGTTGCATTAATTTCATTTATTGTTGCTTCAACAGTAAATACCTTATCCTGAAAGTAGGAACAATACCATCATTATGTGTGTAAGTCTTTAAATAGTATAGTGTATAATGAACATACTAATCCATACCTGATTTGATGTATCAAATAATATCAAATTTAATTCTTCTAAAGTTCTTCTATTGTACTGTATTTGGTCTTCCAATGTCCCTTTTAGATGGCCCTCAATATGAATCTCTTTGACAATATTATCAATTGAACTAACATTTTTTTTACCATACAAAAGAATGTATCATGTTAGAGTGCATGCTACATAGATTAAAATAGAAAAACAATATCTAATTTTTCTCACCTTTTATGTGCATCCTTAATTTCAGGAATAGGTAGATCTACATAAACTTTTGTTGCATTGGTTGATGATAGAGAATACCCTCAGAAAATATCAATTATTTATTTTCCTAGGATGTTAGTTTGTTGAATGACTAATATTGAATAACTCATATTAAATGAAGACTTACTGTCAAATTTCCTCATAGTTGTAGATGTTATTGCGATGACATGGGATTTTATCTTATCATCAACTTCCTCAACTCTGTCTCCCCAAAATCTAACTTTAACTTCATGGTCACTACAAATTTAAAAGTGCATAATAAATATTTTAGATATCTAACTGCGAAATTAATTATTTGTAGGGGCACTATAGAAGATATTTTTTTAGTTCAACAGAAGTTTTATAACATGCATGTAAACATTCAAAGTTTTGTAGTTGTTTTCTATGAAAGAAAAGAGAATTACTCGATCAGGAGCACAATATTATAGATTTTGGTAAATCCGAAGTTTGTCCTTGTTTCTTCTATCGGTCCAATATGTCCTGTGACACCGATAACATCTATGAAACATAAATATGAATTATTATTATTAGATGGCCGTCAAATGAGTGGATGTGTAAAAATTGAAAAGCCAGTAATGTTTTACCTGATAGGTACAAGTCCACATTTATTCTTGCTGAAAGCATATCTGTGTTCATGAAGTTGAAACTATACTTTGGAATTTCTTCAGTATCTTTGACCTTTTTTAGTGTAGTTGTGGGCAAGAAGTTGACAATCCTATCATTTACCTTTTTTAGTGTAGTTGTGGGCAAGAAGTTGACAATCCTATCATTTTCCACTGGTCGATACTTCTGTGCTGCTGGTGTGATTCTGACATTTGCAATTATTTACACATTTCCTTCTTCAATCAATGGTTTGAACTTTTCCGTATAGGCCTTATTGATAACACCGTGCATCATGGTTTCCTAATTTTGCATCATCTTTAATAATTTGAAAACCAAAAATTATACCAAAAATGCAATCAAAGTGAACATCTATCATACCTCTTGATCAATAAGGATCATGTCAAGACTTAATTGTTCACCACTACTGAGTAAGGTTGCATTCCACAATCTTGTTACCCTTGCCTTGATGTTCCACAATTCTTTTCCCGGTCTAATTTCACTTAAAGTTTTGTTCACCATTGCAACTTGTTCAACTACATAAGCAAAAGGTGGTGATGGATGTAATTGAGCTATTTTTCTATACAAAAGACATGATCTACAAACACGGAATTTTTCTATACAGAAGTTATGGTACACAAACAACAATCAAGTAAAATATATTTCGATAGGAATAACAGTTTGAGAACAATGGTCAGAAGCAAGTCATCTATACCATGCACACAGCAGGCTAGACAATAAACAAATGATTTAGTAGTAGTAACATATGCCATGAAAAACTAATCTAATTGTAGAAGGGGAATCAAACAAATTCCAAAAACAATGTCTCGCCGTGCGTTGATCTCTAGTGTAACCAATGGGTCTAAAGGTTCCGTGCAGCCATTCGATCCCTGGCCGTAGCACTTGAACATTCAATAGGAACAATGGTTCTAGAATGCTGAAAGGCAAGTTGATCGTACCTTTCTATTGAATATAGCAGCAGGGCCTCGTTCTGTTGAGAGCTCAAAGGAAAGTAGCAGTACACAAAAGAGAGCTCTCTTTTTGCCTACGCACGTAACAACCCTTTAGGATAGATTTTTTTATGATTTAAATATGGGAGAGAGATTCAAGGCAAGAGATTAACTTCGTTATATCTGATAGGCAGGCATATAGAACGTACATATCTAGTTTGTTAGTTGTATTAGCTAAAGATTCTTTTTGGATAGATTCTTTTTATGATTTAAATATGGGAGAGAGATAACTAAGGGCAAGAGATTAATTACGTTGCTGCATGTGACAGGCACGTCAGGATAGTTAGAAGATTTTTTATTCGAAGCAAAGAGATTTATTATGTAGATCAATGAGCAAGCTTTTAGATGGATTCTATGGAACGTGGATGGGATTGGTTGTGTTCTCTTTATTATAGGTGTGTGAGAATGGAAGAGATTTAGATTTAGATAGATATTTTCTGTTTGTTGGGAGTGTCCACCTACCTAGGTGGTTTTATGTGGAGGCTTCTATAAGTTTTCTCTTTTTTTAAAGCGTCCACCTAGGATTCCTAGGTAGCTTCATGTGGAGGCTTTAAAAGGAGCCTCCAATTAGTAATAGTAAGATTGCACAGATGGAGTCTAATTCACGAGATGAATCTATTAAGCCTAATTAGTCCATGATTTGACAATGTGGTGCTACAGTAACCATTTGCTAATGATGGATTAATTAGGCTTAATAGATTCGTCACGCGAATTAGTATAGGGTTCTGCAGATAGTTTTATAATTAGCTCATGTTTAATCCTCCTAATTAGCGTCCGAACATCCGATGTGATCCTCTAAAGTTTACTACCTCGTGGTGTTTGCTCTTCACTTTTGCTACTGTTCATGAAGTAAAAAGACTAAACCGTTGGAGGAGGTCTAATAAAAAAATTTCGATTGTCATTTTCCTTCTGCCCTGGCAATGGTGATTGAGGCAGCTGCGTGGCTTACTTTGGGGCCTCAGGTGGCCTTAGCTTGGCGCTGCATGAACTGCCGCCGGCGTTGCCAAAGGAACGGATTTCTCCATTCACGTATTGGGGTCGAAGAATTAAGGATACCAAGAATATTATTGGTTTAACAGTTTCATAAAGTCAGGCGCGGTTAATTTATTAGATGTGAAATTATTAGGTGTTATTTTACACTATTTTACATGCATAATGGCAAAGGTACAGTAATCATATGATCATTACATCTAAAGTACCAAAACCAGGGATTGAGATAGGGGATTAAAAAAAGAACACTATCTAGAGTGCTGAGGCGACGGAACATGCACCTTGAGGACTATACATGTGTTTTCTGCTCAGAGTCAGGATGAAACAGTGGAGCATTTTTTTTTCCTCTACTGCCCTTTTGTATAGCAGTGCTGGAACAATCAAGCTAGCTGGACACCTTTGGGAGCTTTTGAACAGCTCAGGCAACAGATAATCAGATATGTGCACCTTTCTTCATTGCAATATGATTTTCAAAGAAACACTGTTCTCCACCAAAGCCACAAAGCTCCTACGGGATTCAGGTCAGTTTGCCGAGGCCTAAAAACACTCGGCAACATTGTTTGCTTCGGCAACCGACACTCGGGGAGTATCTTAAAAAAAATCTTTGCCGAGTGTTTTTGTCATTCGGCAAAACCTTTGCCGAGTGCAAAAAACACTCGGCAATTTTTGGAAAAAAAAAACAAAGACGCCGGCGAGCTCATCGCCACCCCGCCGCCACCGCCTCTCCTGCGCCTGCCGCCACCACGCCACCTCCACCAAGCACGCCACGCCACCGCCGCCCGCACCACGCCACCTCCACCATGCCCGCTGCCGCCGCCGTCCCCTCCGCCCCTGGCCCGCGCCGCCGCCGTCTCCCTCCCCCTTCCTGGATCTCGCCGTTGGGGGAGGGAGGGAGGAAGGGGGCGGCCCCAGCCGCCGGATCTCGCCGGTGGGGAGGGGGCGGCCGGAGAGGGAGGGAGAGGGAGAAGGAGGGGTCTGGCGCCGCCAGGAGCTCGCCGGTGGGAGGGAGAAGGGAGGGGCTGCGCCGGGGAAGAATGGAGGGGAGGGGGCTCCGAGGAGGAAGGAAGGGCCGGATCCGGCACCCACAGGGGAGGGGAGGGGAGGGGCGGCGAAGGCTGGGGCCACCCGCCGGCGGCGGGCGCGGCAGGGAGAGGGGAGGGGGGCCGGGTGCAGGGAAGAAGAAGGGAGGGGGCTGGGGGGGCGCGGAGCAGACGAGGGGGCGGCGGGCGCTGGGTGGGGGGCGCGGGTGTGTGGAGGTAGGGGTGGGGCGCGCGGGCCGCGGTATATATTTTCTTGTTTGCTGAGTGTTCGAGATCGGGACACTCGGCAAAGTATTTTTTTTCATTTTTTTTATTCTTTTTTAGAAAAAAAATTGTTGTCGAGTGTAAAAAAGAAAACACTCAGCAAAGTCTTTGTTTGTCGAGTGTAATTATTTTGCCAAGTGTTTTTTTGAAGCACTCGGCACTTTTTGCCGAGTGCTCAAGGAAATACACTCGGCAAATAAAAAAGCACTCGGCAAATTAGAGGTTTCAATTACAAGTCAAGTTTAATTTCAAGTATGAATTTGCCAGGTTATCCATAGGCAAAGACAAAGTATCTACCACATATAGACATACAGTAGAAGGGCTCAATATCTTGCAATCTTTTGTTTTAACTCTTGTAAACTTTCCTTTTTATTAATATATAAGATATAACCAGTAGGGAAACATACCCCTCCTGTTTCAATTAAAAAAAAGTGAAATTAGAGCAAGACGAGACACCAGAAGGGTTCATCAAGAATCCATGAGAGCGTGTGATACGGGCATTGGGCAACCACGCAAGCTAGGAAATGCAAGGTGAGGATAAATGGCCTAATTGAAGAACAACATTTCATTGGAGGGGGGCAATTTGGTAATTGCCTGCTGAATATAAGTGATTTACCTTTCGTGTTTGGGGGTTAAGTTTCAATATTACACGATGAGTAGGTGATATATAACTTTAAATGATTAGATCTCATAGTAGGTGCATGTTCGATCACAACGACTTTGCAAAAGGAAGGGGTTCAATCACAACGACCAATCTGCCAAAGGACCATGTGTTTTTGCTACGCAATCCATCATTATTTCATAATCGACATTGCAGCTTAGCCAAGATGACGTACTCGAAAAAGGAAGTTACATCCACGCCCAGCGTATTCTTCTCCCACCCACTGGCGCCGCCCATGGCCGTGCTCGAAGCTCGGTTAGCAAAGATGCTGGCTGAGTACCGTGAGTGGGCTGGCCGGCTGGTCATGGACGCTGGCCGCGGTGGCAAGCTAAGCGTGCAATCCTCCTCAACGATGCTGGTGTGCAGCTCGTGGAGGCGTCGGCCGACGTCGCACATGGCATCGTCATGCCGCGCTGCGGGTGGGGACTGAGTTCATGGAGCTGCACCCAAATTGTGACGGTGCTCAGGAGCTGTTGTTGGTCCAGGTCACGCGGTTCCCCTGCGGCTCCTTCACTGTGGGATACAACATTCACCACTCCATCTCCGACGGCTACGCGGCCATGCCAGCACCTGCCTTGTGGGACGGGGCCATGCCGTCCGCGGCGTGTCCTTCGGCCCTACCCCGATGTGTGACCGAACGTCTTTTTTCGTACCACGGGAGAAAACACATAGAGTTTCATCAACACAATTAATACATAACAATACATTTTCTCATTCTTTTTCTTGAAATAAATTAATTTTAAAAAAACACATGGTTAAATCGAAATATAGTACTACAAAGTTCAGACCGAAATGACATGACAAACTACGACAAGCATCCACTAAGTACTACAAAGGAGATCTTTAAGCATCCTTAGCTGGCAAAGAAGAAGGTTTAGATGACACGACCTCATCCTGGTGAGTATTATTTGTGCTTGGAGTTGGAGCTATTTGACCTGGGATTGGCAGTGGAGCATAATTACCACCGAACGGAGGTTCTTAGCTCGCCGCAATAGCATCTTCATGTCATCTTTGTAAATATCGAAGCATTGCTCTTCCGATGCTTCTTTTTTCTTCGGCTTGTCATGAGGGCCAACTGGAGGCTTTCCCTTACCGCGAGTCGAATGAGGATTATCCCCACCATCGCCACTCCCTCCAGCAGCAGTATCCATGTTGATTCGATAGCACATTTTTTTTAAAATTCGACAATAATATATTAGTATCATGGACCAAGTTATAAACAAACATACTCTAGTTTTTTCCTCTACCTAATATTGATAAAGTTCTTTAAATAATATGAAACATAGCATGCAAACTATCCAAAAAATTTAGCTCAAATGTAAGTATAAAGAAAGAAACTCTCCATTCTCCCTCGTTCTAAAGATCTCAAATTTCTCTATCTCTAAAGCATAAAACAAAGCATACTAACCACCAAAGAGAGGAGGATGAAGTTACTACTCTTTAAATTGGATGAGTGAAATCTCCATGAAATCGCGAAAAAATCGGGCAGCACCTCCCCTAAGCTTGCCTGATCGCCATGAAGAAGAATTAGCCTTAGCTCTCGATCATGAGTGGCTAGGGCTCGGGGAGGAAGATGTTGTGTTTTATAGGATGCGCATTTAGTCCTGGTTGGTAACACCAACTGGGTCTAATTGATGAATATTAGACTATTAGTTCCTGGTTGGTGTTACCAACTGGGACTAAATGGGCACCAGATTCCCTCGGACGACGATGACCGTTACAACCAGGACTAAAGAGACCTCGTCGGTTGTGGCCGTTGGACCTAAGACTAATGCCTTTTTAATTCTGGGTCCAATTTTATTCGAAACTTTTGTCCAAAGATCAAAGATCAGTTCTCTAGTAGTATCTGTGGCTGCCCTTAACCTCCAGCCTATGAGCCTCACACAGATAGCCATCATATTAGTAGGAAGGAATATCTGCACAGATAGCCTCCAAGAAAAAAAGCTCAACCTGCGGGGCTAAGATAGCCTCGGATTTTTGTGACGATGCACGTTGGCGTGCTGTGCCCTGTGCGAGCTTCTGCTACTAGTCGGATCCGCCGCCACAGTGCCAATGCACTGCGCCTGGACATCTCGCACCATGGGTGCCACCCAGCAGCGTGCATGAACTGCATCATGTTGCAGAGCCGTCGGTAGCATCATGAGCTGCCCGTCTACCGGTGCGCCGACCAACTACTGCCAGCGCCGCTTTCACTACACGCAGGTCATCTGAGAGAAAAGCTTGGCAATTGAAGGACCGAAAGGGTGACAAGAGGGGGGTGAATAAGAGTCTTTAAAATTCTTCTATGAGAACAAGACCTATATCCCAATTGCCACTAAAAACACACCTCACGTCTTATCATCAAGATGATACAAGTTAACCCGTGACAACCTCACCCTAGGAACGATATGTGACACTCAAGCTTAGCGGAA
Source organism: Setaria viridis (assembly GCF_005286985.2). Lineage (NCBI taxonomy): Eukaryota > Viridiplantae > Streptophyta > Magnoliopsida > Poales > Poaceae > Setaria > Setaria viridis. Next base: position 34,304,275 of record NC_048270.2, read on the forward strand.
GCAAAGCACAAGGTGATTCCAAGAACCTTGCATAAAAGAGATAAATCAAAGACACTACTAACCACTAGCAAACCTCACTTTGACTAATCATTCAAAGATTAATTAAAAGAGCTTGTCTAAGCAGGCAAAGATTAGCGAAGGAAAGTACTGATTAAATTGCTAAACAACCTAACAGTGATTAACTAGCAGTTGCATGGAATTAACGGAACAAGAAAAGGCTTACAGTGCTATCTGGTAGAAGAAGTTGGGCCTGCTGCTCCTGTCTCCCTTGACCGGCCTGCTTCCTGCGCGCTTGGGCTAGGTTTGCTGCGCTGTCACCTGCTAGGCTGCCAGCCTGGCCCGCGAAGCGCTGCTGGCCTGAGCCTGCCGTGCACCTGGTGGCCGGCCTGCTAGGCCTTGCTCTGCTCCTGCTTGGCTGCTGCTTGACGGCACATCTGGCCTGGACGGCCTGCTGCGCTGTGCTGGCCAGCGCCTCACGTGCTGTGCGAGTGCTCGTGCTCCCGACGTTCTACACAAGAAGAACAGAAGCAACGCAAGAACACAGAAGAACAAGCAGCAAACTTCAAACCAAAAATACTCTCTCAAAACTCCATGGATCGAGAAGAACAGAAGCAACGCAAGAACACAGAAGAACAAGCAGCAAACTTCAAACCAAAAATACTCTCTCAAAACTCCATGGATCGAGACAAAACTAGCCATAGATGCGCAACCCCAAGTGCTAATAGATCCATGAAAAATATCTCAAAAAGCTCAAGTATGCATCACGAATTTTGGAGAAAATCGAAACCCTAACTCAACACAGTTTTGGAAGAAATTCAAAATTCAAGCCGGATTCATGAGGGATTTGGAGGGAGGATCATATCAAAGATGCTCCCTAAGGCCATAGCAACATTTCCCCTCAACCGTTCTCACGAGATGAGATTCGGGTTCAAGCACCAAGAACAATAAATCCTCAAAATTGACTCCGAAAATAGCGAAATAGAAAAATACCCGGGAGACAAAGATTTAGCATGATTTGAGACAACAAACAACACTAAATCATGAGAACATCTTCTTTACAAGATGAGGACTAGCCTCCTCCCTTCATCCACCCACTAAAGATGAAGAAATTAAGAGAAAAGAGAAATCACCCCTCATCTCCCTCTCTCCTCTCTCTCTAACCACATGACTAGCCTCTAAGCCAAATGATTATGAGTTGCTAAGCAAAGAGGTGCTGAAATAACCAACCCCCCGTCCCTATATATAGTTTGGGACAAATGACCATACTACCCCTAATACTATAACTATGATAACTACCCATGCAGGGGCATTTTGGTCCAAGTTTTTATCCGCGCATCAGACGGTTACGCCGCCTCACAACTTTGCTTCGCCTCGATGCAAGCTTCGCGATGACGCCACGTGCCCTCCTTCTCGAAGCTCCGGCCGCATCGAGCTTGCCCCCGATTTTGAGGCCCAAACCGGGAAACCTACCTGCGCAGTGGTTTTGAGGCCCAAACCGTCCAACTTCGCTTGGCCGCCACGCGACCTCCTCAATGTCGACGTGTGTTTGGCCTCCACCAAGCCTCCCGCTCAACTCGACCGACGTCGTCTCCATCCCGTCATGTCCTCTCACCGTTCCGTGCACCATGTGGACCGCCCATGACTTCGTCCGGACTCCTCGGGTCCATTGGTCCAAGCCTACTCGTGTTCATCCTTCACCGCCCTTGGTCCATCGGCATGAACCTTTCGCTTGACCTTCACCGCACGCCGTCGACCGTCACGTCACATCCTACACCTGCACATCACAAGCCAAGAGCAACATCAAACTAACACAACATTATCAATCACTCATCATCCAAGGGTGACCAAGGGTGACCACCATTGGTCCTCAATTAATCCATCACCAAACACATATTCTGAGGGAAAAGCTTGCCAATTAATCGGCTCGCGTTCCTGCGTCTGGTGCAGTTTAATAAAAAGGATGATGATTCGATAGGATTCTCTCGTAAAATCCTGTCTGATCTGATCTGGTGGTGATGCAGAAAAGAAAAAAATGGTAGCATACTCTTCTTGCTGTCTGACGGATCACGACTTCCGAGGTCTACAAAAACTGCAACGAGCAGGTTCTAACTTGTTGCGCTAGCAAGCCGTGCGTTGTGCACACTAGTTGATCAGCCATGGCGGCTCCAGCGCTAGCGCACCTCTACGAGCACGCATCTCCAGAGTCCTAGCCCTCCTCTTCTTCCTCTTCCTCGTCGCCGTGCACTTGGCAACACCAAGGTCAAGAACAGAGAAGCTGCTCCGGAAGCTACCGTCGCCTCCGTTCGAGCTCCCGGTCATCCCCCACCTCCACCTCATCGGATCCCTTCCCCACCACTCCCTCCGCGACCTCGCCAAGAGGCACGGGCCCGACGTGATGCTCCTCCGCCTCGGCGCCGTGCCAACGCTCGTCGTCTCCTCCCCACGCGCCGCCAAGGTCGTCCTGCGCACGCACGACCACGTCTTCGCCTCCCTACCGCACTCCGCGGTCGCCGACATCCTCTTCTACGGCTCCACTGACGTTAGCTTCACGCCTTACGGCGAGTATTGGCGCCGGGCCAGGAAGGACATCACCACCCACCTCCTCACCGCAGCGAAGGTCCGGTCCAACCGCGCCGCCCGCGAGCAGGAGGTCCGGCTGGTCTTAGCCAGGGTGAGGGCCGCCGCAGCCGCGGGCACGGCGATCGACGTCAGCGAGATCTTTATCTTCTTCGCCAATGACATCGTGCGCCAGGCCATGACGGGCAGGCTCCCAAGGGAACAAGGCCAGAACCAGCTGTTCCGGGAGCTGCTAGAGACGAACACCAAGCTCCTGGGGCCTGGGGGGATTCAACCTGGATGACTACTTCCCGAGCTTGGCAAGGTTTGACTTGGTGTCGGCCAAGGCCGTGAAGCACATTAAGAGATAGGATGACCTTTTGGACAGCCTCATCGACAAGCACAAGAGCAAGACGATGGATTGTGAGGACGAGGGGGACTTCATCGACGTGTTGCTCTCCGTTCAACAAGCGTACGGCCTGACCAGAGATAATATCAAGGCAATACTGATGGTATGTATATGCAGAGTTCCATTTGTACCGACCGCATGTATGCAACTAAACTTCAATTTTTTTATTAAAATCTTACTTTTACTAATTGAAAGCTAAAGCTTACAAGACGTACATAGGACATGTTTGATGGACTAGTTTGCTTAGATTGAAGTTTTATCAATACATGCGTGTAGGACATGTTCGAAGCCGGGACAGACACAACGTACATAGCGCTCGACTACACCATGGCTGAGCTGATGCAGAATCCCAATCAATGACCAAGCTGCAAGCCGAGGTGAGGAGGTGCACAGCCAAGGGTAAGGATATGGTCACTGAAGAAGACCTGAGCGGCATGAGCTACCTGAAGGTGGTGATGAAAGAGTCGATGCGGGTGCACGCACCGGCACCTCTTATGTTACCCCACTTCTCCACGGCCGAATGTGATTCAGAGGGCTATACCATACCATCTGGGACACGTGTAATCCTCAACGTGTGGGCTCTAGGAAGGGATCCCACCTCCTGGAAGAGTCCAGAGGAGTTCATGCCCGATCGGTTCATAGAAGAAGCCATGGATGCTGTTTCCGACTTCCAGGGAAACGACTTCCGTTTCTTGCCGTTTGGATCAGGGCGTAGGATGTGCCCAGCTATAAACTTCACCAAGGCCACTTTCGAAATCATTCTGGCTAACCTTGTCTACCACTTCAACTGGGAGCTTCCACCGGGGTCAACAGGCATCGATATGACAGAGTCATATGGGGTTGATGTGCACCGTAAGGAGAAGCTTCTTCTTATCCCACGGGTGGCTCTGGACGTCTAGATTTCTGAATTATTGTATCGTATTTCACACCCGTTTGCAAATAACTATAGCTAAGTCAAGCTCAGCTGCTATGCCCAACAATAAGTGCCTTGTTAGCTTTCAGTTAGATTCAGGTCGCATGGCATTCTTGGAGGCCAAGTAATTAAACGGGTTCGTCCATTTGTTTATGGTTGATGTTCCAACGTAATCTTGTACCGTAGGACCCACCGCTGGGTCGAGTTCGTGCACCGTGGAATCGAGTTCAAGCCACGTGGAGAGAAGAAGGCATTAGACAATGGCGGCGTCGGCGTCTCGGCGATGACGTGGTTGTAGAAATGGTGCAGTTCAGCCGGGAGTTCATTTCCCGGCTGAAGTCACTAGCTTCGGTGGGGGAGCTAGCGCAGGTCGTACAGCACAATGAAGTGCGTTGTGGCGCACCTGTGGACATGCGTCACAGTGGCACGCGGGCTGGATATGGACGAGGTCATCAAGCTGCACATCACTGTGAATGGGCGCGGCTAGATGACCAACCCGGATGTGCCGGAAGGATACACCGGCAACGTCGTGCTTTGGGCACGACCGAGCACATTGTGGAGCTCATCTCCCAGGCGGTGGCCGGTGTCGACAACCGCTGCTTCCGGTCATTCGTCGACTTTGCGAGCTCCGGGGTAGTGGAGCAGGAAGGACTAGTGCGGAAGACCGTCTCATTGGAGCTTGTGATGCGGACCAACATCGAGGTGGATAGCGTGCTAGGGATCCCATTCTACAACCTAGATTTTGGCACTGGCAGGCCGTTCCTCTACGTCCCCACCTACGACACTCCTCAGGCGGTGGAGGGTGCCGTCTACCTCATGTCGACGGCCTCTAGCAATGGCGGCGTGGTCGCGTACGTGCCCCTCTATTGCCACAGTGTTGACTCCTTTTGCCAGCTGCTGCTACTCACTGCCACCGGTGCCTGACGCACGGCTTTTGATTTTGGATTGCAAATTAAGGGGATTGATATACTCCCTCCATTCTAAATTGTAGGTCGTTTTGATTTTTCTAGCACTAGTAGAGAACTCACCTTCCATCCACCCTCTTTTATCCTAGTTTAAAGTTGGCCTGGGATAAAAGATTCACCAACCGGGACTAAACCGGTTGGTGGTTTAGTCCCGGTTGTAAAGACTAGTGGTCTGGAGGGGCCTTTTATCTCGGTTGGAAATACCAACCGGGACTAAAGGGCCCCCTGCTAAGTTCATAGATATTATTATGCATCTACAATTTGGAATGGAGGGAGTATTATTTATGTTCCAGGTACTTAGTATGTCGTGACTCAAAATTATACATTTACTAGTCCATTAAGCCGTGCTCAGATGGGCTAATACATTTTAGAGAGACAAGTATTTGTATTCATGAGAAATTGTGAACTATAGCTAATAATAACAAATTGTGTACCTTGTTGCCTCTTATCTTTTAAATATTCTAACACTATACATGGACTTATCTTTTATCTGATTGTGATAGACCGTATATACACTTCCATCCACATGAATTTGTATTTTTTCTACTTTACATCGCACCTCTATATGTGCTTGATATGTGTTCAATTGAAATATTTGAGCTATGTATTCAAAATGGAAATCGATATCCTCCTCGCTTCTTCTATAAATCTTATACATGGTCTACATTAACAATGGCAGAAAATGATAATTTACAATCATAAATTAGTATTTCGAGATATTATTTTGACGATGAATGTAGGAAATTCTTTTTTGACATTGAAGTACGTTTTTTTGAACTGCCATTTATAAGGGGAATTATTTTTTTTCTTTAGTGTTACTTTAGGTTTTTCTAATAATACAATATTGAGTAATTTCGATGTAAATTTAGGAGCCAATTTATATATTTTGTACTACAATAGGTGGATAATTTAGATGAAGTGCATTTTCTTCATGGAATTTTCTTTAGGTTTTTGCTACTTCATGGAATTTTCTTTTAATTTTTATATGCTCCATTAATGGTAAACATACAGTAGTTTAGTGGTTAGTGGTTTGCATTGTTAGGGGTTCACTAATAAAGTCTCTACGAGGTGGATCTATATTCGAAATTTTAGATCAATCAATAAAAAAGTTAAGGGCTCTTGGGCAAGCAAAAAGATAAGGACCCGTTAAACTAATTTTTAATTAAACTAATTTTTAATAATAAGGGTCCCTGATCTTGACTGACTTCAGCATTATTTGAAACTAAAAAACTTATATAGAGCACCTCTATGTGATTCTATGAACTAATCTTCTTGTTTTCTTTTTTTTTCTTTTCTGAGCACCGACAAATGCTTCTTAGCAACATCTATCATATTCAAATAAATACATTGAATTAGAAATTTTAACCTTAGCACAATCGTTATAAACATAGCATATGCAAAAAAATAAATAAGAAAAAAATTGAAATACTAATCAATCGGTGTGTTGCTTATTGCGACGAGTGAATCAGATCGGTATCCTTGCCGTTGCCGGTCGCTGCCTCGCCGGGTGAGGAGCGAATCAGATCGGCGCGGGCGTCTCTTCTCCTCAACCAGAGCACGTCAATGGGCAGGCAAAGTCGCGACGACAGTAAACGATCAAACGAAACGTCGCCTGCGGCCTTCCCTCCGCTCAATTGATCAGGTTACATAGAATAGGACTGGAAGGGAGAGTTATCTACGACATGGGCTGCTTTGCGATGGGCCTTCAAATGGTTACTGTGCCAAATAAAAATTATATGTACTAATTACCTATATGGTCTTGAACCCCCAGCTTTATGAGCCCCGACGGTCGTATTGCCTGCCCCTCCCCTAGAGCCGGGCTTGGGCATGGTACGAAGCATCACGGGGGTGCCCAGGTACGCCGCCACCACTTGTTCCACTGACCCCACTCGCACCGCAGCCGCAGGTCGCCGCCGAACATCCTGACGTGGTGGATGCGGGCGAAAAGCCCTGCTGCGACGCGCTACTCCTGGTATTTTCTTTTAATTTTTAGTTTTTATATGCTCCATTAATGGTAAACATACAGTAGTTTAGTGGTTAGTGATTTGCATTGTTAGGGGTTCACTAATAAAGTCTCTACGAGGTGGACCTATATTCGAAAGTTTAGATCAATCAATAAAAAAGTTGCCCTCATTGCCAAACCAAAAACCACTGGATCTACATTGCATTCATATTGTTGATTCCTCTCATGTTTCCATATGTCAACTACCTATCCCATGATGCTGGTATGACATGTCTCCTAGATGGACCCAATTGGACCTTAGGACAAGATAAACAAGTTAGTTATAGAAAAAGATAAGAGAAGACAAGAAAGGAGAAAGAAAAAAAGAACAAAAAAAGAAAAGAATAAGAAAATAAATAAGAATAGAAAAGTAAAAAAATTAAAAATAATAGAAAATTAAACGGATAATATATACGAAAAATGAATCACATGCAGATCTTCAGTCGACAACACACAGATTTGTAGCTTAAGCAATGTGTGTGGTCCGGGGCTGCAGGTTTCAGGTAATTGGTTAAACTTTGTGGCTTTAAAGCCCATTAAGCCCAATTTATAGAAGCTTAAACCAACAATGGATACACAATATTCAACCTTTTTAAAATGTTAAACCAACATATAAAAATGTAGATTCAATATTGTCAGTAATATGGATCAACATTTTGTTGAAAAATTCTAAATTTAACATTTTTCATGACATATTTCAACATCTAAAAAGAATATATTTTATATTTTTAAAAAGAAAAATAACATTTCAAAAAGATTAGGTTTTGGTGTTTCTTCTTCTCCGATGACGGTAACTGCGTCGGGGCTGGCACAGTTGACGGCAGCCGGCGTGCGGAGGTAGCGGCCGCTGTAGGTGACAGTGACGTGTGGGCCGCGGTGGGGGCGCAGGGGCGCCGTTAGTGCACACGGGCCCGGGGAGCGTCATGAGAGCCATGGTGGAGAAGAACTAGGTGGCCCGGCATACTGGAGTGGTCCCGGCGGCAACACGCAAGCTGCGGGGAGCGGCAGCTGGCAGGGTGCGGGCAGCGGCCTCCATCGCAATGAACGGCAAAACATGAGCCACGACGACGGGAGTGCTCATGAGCAGATCGTGGTGGTGGTTCGGCGGACGGAGGACCTAAGGTTGAAGATGGGTCGAAAACTTTGAAATTTAATAGGAAAAACTTTGCGGAAGTTATATATGGTTTCCGAGTTCTTCCACATCAACGAGCCAGCATCCTCAATTGGATTCCAACCTCTCTCTCTTCTACTTGGACCTTTTTTTTTTTGTCATGGACGTCAAATAAATAGCCCACAAGCCATGTCGAGCCGGGGCGAGGGGTGGCGCCGGCGGGGCGAGCGGCGCCGTGTCGAGCTGGCTGAGCAGGAAGCCCGCAGCGGCCAGCAGATCTTCAACATAGGATGACCCTCCACCGTATGTTGCTTTGACCGGTCCACCCTGCATATGCTGAACCTCGCAATTCTCCGAGCCTCCAACGGGAACAATCTCTACCTCGCCAAACCAGGAGCAACCTGACGAGATGACGAACGCAACTGACGAGGGAGTTCCAACTGCTCACATGTCAGGCAGAGTGCTCCGGCCCGTGGTGGCGGCGGCGGCGGCCGGCATACGAACCAGCTCCTTCGGAGGCCGAGCGGCACAATCACGTCCCGTAGTGCCGGAGCCACCACCGCGCCACCTTCGGAGCTGGCCCGTGCCCAGCCGGTGCGAGCTCAATCGCGCGGCGAATGGCGAGCCAGGGCCGCAGGCGCCAGGTCTTCAGAAGATGTTGCGTGGGCTTAGTTGATGGGACTTCGAGGCTCTGAATGGCGAGGCCACTGTATCTCTTCAGGCAATGGACTCCTAACGGTCCCAATATAATGATGTGGCGTGTTTTGAAATATTGAGGGTTAGTTATTAGCGATCTGCTATGAGTTGATATGTTTATGGGGAATTTTTTTTTGAAAGAGCCCCGATACATAGTTTCGGGGAAGAATTTTTTGGATACTCTAATAATCCATCAAATACATGAATATCGCTAGAAATATGTAGTTTTATCCCATTTGACCCTTGTCGTCCAAAAACTATATATATTTGCTCACATAATTTAGGGATCCGAATGATTTGAAAAACTACAAAGTTGTAGATTTACTCTTGTAAAAACATATATACAAGTTTCTTATGAACATTGTCTTCATCGTCCAAACGTTTCTATGCCAAATTTTGGCTCTTTTTTTTATCAAGAGTCAGCACGGTTAAGTCTAGAGATATACGTGCCGGCTGTTATATATGCAATCCGTTATGCATGACTTATCTGTGCCGATGACCGGTACTGACAGTTGTTTTTCTAGTAGTGAAGTTACATAGCATGCTTGGTACAAGATATTTTTTTAATGAAAGAGTTGTCAGTTATGTATTGATATAAAAGATAAGTTAAATCTTGACGGGATCGTACTAATCCAACAAAAGCAAAATGGGCCACGTAACTAATGACGCCACCAGCCAGTACCAGCAACACATATATATTGGCCGAAACCACCGAGGCAGAGCTACACAAACACCCCACAAAACAAAGTCTTGAGTCTAGGAAGTTCCATCCATGTAACACCCAAAAATTTCAAAATTTGCAACTTAATAAAATTTGATAAAGTAAGGTTGCTTTTAAATTCTTTAGGCATTTAATAATCTTTCCAAATTAAATTAATGCATCATAGGAGTTTATTGTTGCATTCATGTTGGTGCATATTTTTTGTTTGCTTGAGTTTGAATTTGAGTTTAAATTTCAAATTTGATTTCGTTTCAAAACTTTTCTTCTTTTCTTTCTTTTTTGGGCCGCTTTCTTTTCTTCCTTTCTTTCTTCCGCCGCGGCCCATCTCTCTCGGCCCAGCTCCTTCCGGCCCAAATCGCCAGCTCCGGCCCAGCTCCAGCACCTCCTCCAGCCGGCCCAGCTCACCCCTCCTCCTCTAGCCGCTGACAGGTCGGCCCCACCTGTCATCCCCTACCTCCGCCTCTCCCTCGCTCCTTCCTTCTTCCGCAACCGCCGCTCCGCTTTCCTTGCATGCCGGAGTCCGCCCCGAGCACAAGCTTGAGTCCGAGCAGGACTCTCGCGCCGCGTCCGCCTCGGGCCTGCACGCCAAGGCCCCAATAAAAGACGCTGTCCCCCGGCCTAATAATCAAACCCTAGCATCTCCAACCGCCGCCACTGGAGTTCAAGCACCTGCCACCGTCGCCCGAAGCTTCGCGCGTTGGTGAGGATCCCGGCCGAGCTGCTCCCGTGCGCCCTTGCACCCGTCTCCGCCCGCGCGACTTCGTCGGAGCTCTGGCTCGCCACCGCGCCCCGCACTGCCTCCTCCACTGCGGAAGCCCCGCCGTCGACCGCCTAATTGTGCTTGCCGCATTCCCAGCTCCCTTCCGGTCGTTTTGGCGCGGAAAACCATGCCTGGAGCCCCGTTTTTGGCCAGCGAGGACCAGTCAACCGCGTCGGTTTACTGGTCCACGGCAAGTTGACCCTCCTTCGCGGAAGTCAACTCGCCGTGGACCAGTCAACCGCGTCGTGCCTCCTTCTTTTTTCATTTTAGCCCTCGCATTTTTCGCAAATTGCGCCGCAGTCCACCTCAGTTCAAAAATATTTCAAAACAAGTCCTATTTTCTTTCGTTTTAAACCCTAGTTTTTGCAAAATCAACCCGCAGTCCATAGTTGCGTTTTTGCGCATAAAACCTTCGGTTTACATGCGTAATTGCATTTAGGTCCTCAGTTTCTTGCTGTTTAGCCCCTAAAAGTTTAGTTTTCTCGTAGATAAGCCCCCTATAACTTGTTTTAAGTGTATCTTTTGCATCCTAGCTCCATTTTTAGCATTCTTTATAACGCGTAGAATAGTTTTTCAAGATGGTTTTCTCTATTTATATTTGTTTGGTTTACTATTTTCTTATATTATGCATTTGTTTGCTTGTATGTGCTCGTGTAACGTGTGTAGATGGTCAACAGCTCAAGGGGTTTGAGGATCAAGCTTTCAGGAGTACGAGCAGCAAGAGCAAGGGCAAGAAGACAAGTCGTGTCCTTGGTCACTTCTTTAAGTCCTATTACACCTTACTTTCAAGTTCAATACAACATCGCTATGCACTTGATAGTTTAAACATGAAGGGTCTCAATTAAGGATTTCCTAGATTTCATTACCTATGCCTTGACCAACCGGGTTTACTTTTATGTTTGGTAGCTCATGCTTATTGCTTACTTGGGTTATGGTGGTTCAACTGAAATCAATGATTAATTTTTTTTACTTATGCTATACCTTCCACTAATACAAGATCATAAAATTTAATCGGAACATGGAGCGACCACCCAAGAAAACAGTGCTACCACAAGACTAAATTGCTCTGGTCTTGCCTTAATAATTAGAAACCTTAGTTTGGGGTAATCTTACTCGAAAGAGGCAAGAGGGGGCACTGAGTCGTCGTATAATCGGCCCTTTGGGAGGTTGTGCACGCGAGACACCGAAACCTTAGCGGGTTACCACTTACTAATGAATCTTTGTAAAGGCCTCGTAGCGTCCCTATGCAATCACACCTCGGAGGTGTGGTATGGTGCCTTGCAAACACCGCATGGTTGGGTCCAAAGTTCTTTTGAACTTTTACGCGACTTGTGGGTGAAGATGTGCAACCTCTGCAGAGTGTAAAACTGATCGATCAGCTGTGCTCACGGTTAAGAGCAGCCTAGATGCTCACATGATAATACGACCGAAAGATGGACTCATTCATGGTTATGTTATTTACTTTATTTCTATTCTTGTGTAATTTCGGGTGGTATAAACTTACACTCAGTTAAATGCTATTAAAACTTGACCAACTAAATTAAAAGCTGATGTTGATTAAACCTTAGCCATACCTTGATTTGTCTTACACTACACTATTCCTCACAACTTGTTGAGTACCAATCATAAGTGTACTCACCCTTGCAAAACCGTTGTTCAGACCAAGTAAATTTGGAGGAGTATCTGCACGACTTTGAGGAGTTCTAGGCGTACGGTTCTTCAGTCAGTTGCCTCTGGTGTCGTCGCTACTTTGAAGTCCGTTGTGTAATAAAGTAATCTTGTGGTTTATTTGAGACTGTAAGTCATGTAATAACTGGTTAATACTCTCTTTATTCGTTTTGGCCTGTCTTTGATATTTGCTTATGTCATACATGTGTGTCACTTGATCCTGGCGCACATGTATTCATTGCACTCGGTTTTATCCTTAAATCCGGGTGACAATCCACGATGTTTAGATTCTTCAGTCATGATGCATGCATGATGGATTCATCCACATGGTAAAAATTTGCCACGATGGAAGGCCAGATTTTTTAATTAACCTGAGAACATGGAAATCATGGTCAAGAGAGACTTAATGAGTCAGGAAAGCAAAGCAGATCTTCTATTACAGTGGCCTATCTGCATCTAATGTGGAATAATAGGAAATATTATAATGGAAAAATAAGAACACAAATAATTTGAGAGAAAATATGAGCCGTCCTATTATGGATGGACGGGTAGATTTCTCCGCAAGCATTAGTACAAGGCCTTTGTGCCGGTCAGTACTAATGCTCTGGATGGAAAGTCAGATCTTCAGTAGTGCTGATTAATGTGGAAGCTTCCTCAGTGTCTCTTATTAGCTAGCTAGATAGATAGATAGATAGATAGATTTTATAGCTAAAGTGAACTATGCATGATATAGAAAGGAGGGAGTAGTATATAAACTGTGGTTACATACAATCTAGCTCATGAACATGCTGCTGCACCAACCAGCTGTCTCCACAGTTTAAACACCATCTATCCAAGGCGGACCCACGATCTCCACATGAAGATCACGGTGCAGACGTCGAAGGCCGTCAATCCCGCCTACGGTGGCGGCAGCGGCGGCGCTCCATTAGCAGCCGCCAACGCCACCGCCGTCCCACTCACGGTGTTTGACAAGGTCAACTACGACATGTACATCTCGGGCATAAACTTCTTCCGCCCGCCGGCGCCGCCCAACGCCGTACTCGCGGCAGGGCTCGCCAGGGCGCTCGCCGAGTACCGCGAGTGGGCGGGGCGGCTCGGCGTCGACGCCACCGGCAGCCGCGCGATCCTGCTCAACGACGCCGGTGCGCGGTTCGTCGAGGCGACGGCGGACGTCTCGCTCGGCAGCGTCATGCCGCTGGAGCCGACGCCTGCAGTCCTGAGCCTGCACCCGGACGGCGACGGCGCCGAGGAGCTGATGCTCGTCCAGGTCACGCGGTTCAAGTGCGGCTCCCTCGCCATCGGCCACACCATGCACCACGCCGTCGCCGACGGCCGCGCCGCCTGTAACTTCCTCCTGGCCTGGGGCCAGGCCACTCGCGGCGCCGCGCTCGACCCCGTCCCGGCGCACGACAGGGCGTCCCTCTTCCTGCCCCGGCAGCCGCCGCGGGTCGCGTTCGAGCACCGCGGCGTCGAGTTCAAGCCCCGTGAACAGAAGAAGCCCGGCAGAAGAAGCGATGTCGCCGTCGTCGACAACGACGACGAGGTGGTTGTCCAGAGGGTGCGCTTCAGCCGGGAGTTCGTCGCCGAGCTGAGGTCGCGGGCGTCGGCGGGGGCGCCGCGGCCGCACAGCACCTTGCTGTGCGTGGCGGCGCACCTGTGGCGGTGCATCACGAAGGCGCGCGGGCTGAACGGCGGCGAGGTCACCAGGTTGTGCGTCGCCGTGGACGGGCGCATGCGCATGCGCGACCCGCTGGTGCCGGAGGGATACACTGGCAACGTAGTACTCTGGGCGCGGCCGGCCGCCGCCGCCGGGGAGCTGGTGTCCATGCCTCTCCGGCGCGCCGTGGAGCTCATATCCCGGGAGGTGGCACGCGTCGACGACGGCTACTTCAGGTCGTTCATCGACTTCGCGAGCTCCAGCGCGGTGGAGGAGGAAGGGCTGGTGCCGACGGCCGATGCAGCCAAGACCGCGTATATCCCCGACGTCGAGGTGGACAGCCTGCTGCACGCCCCGTTCTACGATCTGGACTTCGGCGGCGGCCCGCCGTTCTTCTTCATGCCCAGCTACCTCCCGGTTGAGGGATCCGTGTTCATCGTCCGGTCTTTCTCCGGCGACCACAGCGTCGACGCCTACGTGCCTATCTTCAGACGCGCCATGGACACCTTCAACAAGTGCTGCTACTCGCTAGCAATGGCGGACGCACGCCTTTAGAGGAATGAAAACCTCTTGCATCCGAAAATCGATAAAATTTACAATACGTTGTGCACACTACCGAAAACCGAGATAATTCCGAGTGTTTTTATATTTGCCGAGTGCAATCTATCGGGCACTCGGCAAAATACATGTTTGCCGAGTGTATCCACATATACACTTGGCAATCAAGACGTTTGCCGAGTGTCACAAATAAAACACTCGGCAAACAGCGACGACGACACTCGGCAAAAAGGAAGCACTCGGCAAATATCTAACACGTGACAAGCACGCGCGGCCGCCGTTACGTAGCGTGGCCGGCGTTTGAACTTTCCCGAGTGTCGGTCCCAAGGCACTCGGCAAAGTACGCCTGTTGCCGAGTGTTTATCTGCGGCACTCGGCAAAATTCATTTTTGCCGAGTGTTTTCTGTAGACACTCGGCGAAATAATAATTTTTTTCATCCCCTACCCTCCAAACTTTTTCCACTCTCCACACACAACATGTGATACTACATGTTCAAATTTCATATATTTGTGGATCAGTTTGCTATATTTAATAAATTTATAGCACAGATAGGATTTTTTCAGTTACAGGCAAATTTGAACTACAAGTGTTTTAAATAATGGAATAAGTTCAGTGGAAAAATCCTATTCATGTTAGTGAGTCCACTCTGGGGCCTTACCCAGAAAATGAAAAGAAATTTCAAACATCTTGGTCAGAAAATACGATCACAAACGTGTGGTCCAATGATTTATAAATTCTAGAAAAAACAAACAAACTCTGAAAATCATGAGATTTGTTAAGATCTCATGATGTCATACATGGAGACTTTGGAAAAAAATTGAGAAGGTTTCGCACCTTCTGTCACGTACGACGCTAACAAATCGAAGCATCTCGAGAGAATAGTCTAGAAGTTCAGAATGATCTGTTAAGATTTGGAGTCAAAGTGACGGTCGAATTAGAGTTGGACTTCAAAACTTTTTGTATAGGTAATGGACAATATAGATTGGTTCCTTTCAAATTTTGCGAATTTTTCGTATCCGTTTGATAATTTTAATGTATTAACTTCAATTATAGAACTTAAATTGAGATAAATTAAATTTGAGCTATAACTGCCTAAAATAATGGAACAATATTCATAGAAAAATCAAATATGTATTGTTAAGTGAAATTGACCATGTTTTTTGAAGTACATCGAAAAAATTTAGCAAAGCACGTTAGGGAAGGCTTCGAATTCCCAAGCTCAAGATCCAGATTTGATGCAGCCGTTTGCAGGGATGCCACCTCACTGACTTATGCATTATTTGTGAACTACTTGTTTAATCTCGAACATATACTTGTGAAATTGTGGTTTGTTGAAACTAGAACATGTACTCGGTGATTTGTATGCATGTGACCTAAAATATATGCCTGTGATGCTTATTATATTCCTGTGATGTAGTATACATGCCTATGATTTTTGTTTGAGATGGGTCCTTTATACGTAAGAAAGCAGTAAAAATAAGGGTGGATTTGCCACTTTGCCGAGTATTACACTCGGCAAAGGCCAGCTTTGAAAATACACTCGGCAAAGCAGCGATTTTTGTCATTTTTTGGGATCCTTTCGCCGAGTGCCTCATCTTTGTCGAGTGTTTTGGCTTATACACTCGGCAAAGAGGCAATAAAAACAAGCCTGCACGTGCCAGTTTGCCGAGTGTTTAGCCCCCTGGCACTCGGCAAACTCCTAGCTTTGCCGAGTGTTTAGCCCCCCTGCACTCGGCAAACACCTGGGCTTTGCCGAGTGTTTCTCCACCTGGCACTCGGCAAACTCCTAGCCTTTGCCGAGTGCCTTTCTGTGAAGCACTCGGCAAAGCCCCCGTCACCCTGCCGCGCCGTTACTCCATCTTCGCCGACGGTTTTTTTTACCGAGTGCTTACTGACACTCGGCAAAGCTGTTTGCTGAGTGCCCGACATTTGACACTCGGCAAAGTCCTGTTTGCCGTTAAAATTTTTGCCGAGTGTCGGATGCCGAGTGTTACACTCGGCAAAGTCTTTGCCGAGTGTTTTTGGGCCTTCGCTGAGTGCCCCGGGCACTCGGCATATTCCCTGTGCCCGTAGTGGCAGGCAATATCATTGTACCGTGGGTGGGTTTGTGAAATAGGCCTGGGCTTATTTTAGCTTCGGCTTCACCTATTTTACGCAAAATAAGGTAGTGTAGCGTGAAGCCATTTTGTAAGTTGAGGCGAAAATAAGTTAGAAGCCAGGTGAAGCTACTATTTTTTACTTCACCGGTTTTAGCTCCACTGGTGAAGCTATTTTGGGAGAAGCCCTCTCAAACGGGTCGATTTCTCGTCTCTACATTTGTTTCATGACTACTGCGCTGTGATCATCGACTGGAGTAATATTTGTTCTGGCTGCTATTTGGTGGAGTGGTGTGGTCACCGTAAAAACTGTATATGATACTTCTTTTTCATTATATAAAATATTAATTCATTAAAAATGTTGGCTCAATAAATCTAAAATATATGGATCAGTATTTCTTGTAACTTTTTTTAATAAATATTGTTTGTTAATTAAAAAAATTGGATCAACATTTCACACATCGATAAGTTGACTAGTACCATCTCTAAAAGTTAACGTGGCAAGAGGAGTACGACAAGTTCAAGGTCTACGTAGTGGGCCATTTGACGGCAAACAAAATGGAAGAATTACCACGCACTCCTACGATATTGTCTCATCTCATCGTGGAGGACTAGCATCAATGATTTCTTAAGAATTAACACAACAATATTCTTAACAGAACAAGTCAATACCTGTGTATGTGTAAGCAGTGTAGTCTCAGACATAAACAAAAACAACACAAAATTCGTCGGAGTTTGTTGCACCTACCGGCCTACGACTGCTTAACAAAGTGAAATATAGAACACCCCATGGTCAGATGTAAAACACGTCCATCTAGTATTTGCTATGATTAACAGACTATCGGCAAGATGGCTCATTTATTCACCCTATCATATGCTCCATCCATTTTAAATTACTATTCATTTTAACTTTATAAATATATTTCTTTTGATATACTCTAGATATATACTATGTGTGTGTATCGGAACTAAACTAAATAGTAATTTGGAATGGAGAGAGTAGATTTGTATATGCAGCTGATGCCCGAGCAACCCATACATTACAAATGAAAAGGGAATTTAGCTATTAGACAAGTAACTAAATGCATTTTTTATCAGAGCTCCAGCTTCAAGATCCATATGTAAGACTTAGCACTTGTATGATATAATAAATTTGTTTATAATTTATGTTTAGTCTAAAATATTAGCATGCATAAACAAAATAACCCCAAAACGTCCACAGCTTTCGGTTCCAAAAAATTAGGGAATTTGACTCCGTCAATATGATCTGGAGGTACATGATTAGTGAACAATGTAGGGGTCCTACAATGTATCTTCCTAAAGAAAACAAAGAAAGTACACAAGGTATGCAACTATATATAGGATGCGCGTGGATCTTTTCTATAGAACCGTAGTGCCTATATTATCGTTCTACAAAACGGAACAAACCGAAAACCATTTGACAATAAAGATCGATCTATTAAATTGCAGGCAAGGAAGGCGTTATGCATGGCGGGTGCGCATCAAATAAATCACTCGCGCTCGATGTGTTGTTTCAGCTGAAGTATGTGTAGATGCATATGCAGTCTAGTGTACATTGGCGACGGGAAGGGGCACGAGCCCCTCTACTGCCGCCGAGCCCTTGGAGCCCCCCACTAATGGGGAATCCACATTTAGTACCGGTCACAAATCCCCTTTTAGTACCGATCGTGCAGCCGGTATAACTATGTCAGTACTAAGGGAGTCCTTTAGTATCGGACCAAATAATCGGTACTAAGACCTTTTTTTTATTTTCGTTTTCTTTTCTCATTTTCTTTTCTGTGTTGGTTGTTTCTTTATTCTATATTAGTATTTTGTATTTGTTTTATTTACATGTACTAGTTCTAATATGCTAATATATATAAAGTTGTATTTAATATATAATATTACATTTGAGATAATATTATATATAGCTATCTTGTGCACACACATATATCAAATGTTGCATTCAATTCCATCAGCTTTTCAAGTTCAACATTTGGATCAACTATTCTGAACCTGAGTCCTGACGGTGATGCTGATTTGATCCATCATGATGGAACTCTCCCGTTGGATTTATTACTATCTCGTCTAGAAGAAATCCACAGAGTTGTTCTTGAATTGCCCTAATTATTTTCGGTCTCGAGGAGTGCTTCCTTCATGTGCTTCATCTGTGTCATTAGCAAAGGTTATTATATTAGACCAATGGATCTGCACAATTAGAACTAATATATTGTTTAGAATTTTATCTACGTACTTTGAGTGTGGTCTGTCACACGCTTGGGACCTAGAAAGCTATGGATGAACTCACATACATAGTATCCACATAAATTATTCCCCGAGTCCTATCTAAAATACTATATATATGGCAAAAGAAGTTATGAAATATTTGTTGTGTTCAAGGAAGTGACACAAGATGTGCGAAATCAATATATATCACATTACCTTCGCAGGAACTTTATTTTTGCTAGGCTACCCCTCAACATCACCGGGGTCATCTTACTTGATCCTATAACGCATTGCATCGCACACAGGACAAGCCTCCAATTTGTCATATTTCGCACCACGATGGATGATAGAGGATACAGTCATTAGGATATGCATGTATCTTTTGTACCTCCAAACTTAGAGGGCAAACAACCTTTTTAGCTTCGTACGTTGAGGATGACAATTTGTTCCCATCGGGAAGCATGTTCTTCATGATTTTTAATAACTAATCAAAACCTTTGTCAGAAACTCCATTTGTTGCCTTTCATTCCTGCATCTCCAGTGTGGTACCCAACTTTTTGTGCCCCTGTTTGCAATCTGGGTATAACAATTTCTTATGATCATCTAACATGTGCTTGAACTTCTTTGACTCCTTCACATTTTTTCAGTCTTCCTTTGCATCTCGCAACACCTGACCTAGATCATCAGTAGCACCTTCTTATGCAACCATCTCTTCTTCAGCCCCGCCCATTGCGGCATCTGCAAAGGCACCTCCCTGAATCCAGTCCGGAATGCAGTTATCATCTTCTTCTTTATCATCATCTTCCATCATAACTCCTCTTTCCCCATACTTGATCCCAACAAAATAGTTAGGCATGAATCCTGAACTGTATACGTGGGTGTCAATAGTCTTCTTGGATGAGTAATCATTCTCATTTTTGCAATTTCTGCATGGACAACAAATAAAACCAGACAGTGGCTTGTTGGACTCTGCCAGATCGAGAAAACCACACAAGCCAATTAATTCATTTTCTTAATTAATTTTCGCATGGGCCACAAATGGGCCTGGCCCTACCCTTGTCCAGCCCATGCTCTCCGAACTCATGATCCATCCCCATTCACTTTCCCTGCTAGTCTGTTCCTCCGATCCCCTTCTTCCGAATCGTTTCATTTCACGTGCGTGGCAAGTTCTCCACGGTGGCGGCGGCGCCATCGAGCAGCACTCCACGGAGGCAAGGCCATTCATGCCATCCACTCCCGTAGGCATCGTTTCGTTTTGCGTGTTGCAAATAATATTGCTTTGACCTCGTCCAAAGCTGGAGGCGGGAAAAATCCCGCGCATGCGCTAGTGCGCCATGCGGGTCTTGCCTACGACGTGGGCACATCCCTGATTATGGATGAAGTGGAGCTGCCCATCGTGGGGCTTCTTTAGGAGTTTATCTTCTAACCTCTTCTTAATGAGCCTATATATATGTAATCATCATTGATTAATAAAGATAGCTGATTCACTGTTCATCTCCTTCCTCTCTCGAATCTTCCTCTGTTTACATTATCACTCCATGGAGCATTTGTCCGTGTTGTACATCCATTGCGATCCATATAAATTTTTTTTATCGAACCAAAGATACTCTGATCATGCAGAGAATTATGAAGCATAACAAACATGATATAAATTTCATAAAACTCAGATCTTGCTGAAAGTTTAGATAGAAATACACAAATTTAAAATTCAACTCAAACAACATGATACACTACTACAAGCCATCCACTGAGTACTATAGAGGAGGACTTCAAGCATCCTTGGGTGGTGAAGATGAATGTTTAGCTGATCCAGCCTCACCCGGTGGATTATTTGTGACTTCTACGATGGTAGTACTCAGAGGACCTGAAACCCCGGGACTGGCGGTGGAGCATAACGACCACCAAAAGGACGTTCTTGACCCGCTGCAACAGCATCTTCATGACATTTTTTCAAATATTGAAGCATTACTCTCTCCCACGCTCCCATTTTCTTCAGCTTCTCATGAGGGCCAACTATGGTTTTTTTCCTTGCCGCAAGAGGAACAACGATCACCCCACCATCGCCACTCCCTCTAGCAGCACTAGCCATGTTGATTGGACAACACTTTAGTTTTTTAACTTTGACCATAATAAATTAGTATTACGAACATCCAAATTAAATTTTGTTAGCACTAATTACGTATCTCTATATAATCTTATTATCTCTATGTTACCACATTTTATTTAGCTCATATTTGCAAAGGATTAAACTATGAACAAATTATATTTTTCCCCACAATTTATTTAGCTCATATTTGTAAAGGACTAAACTATGAAATTAATTTACTCAGTTGTTATTCTAACCTCATATTGATCAATTTCTTTAACTAATACAAAATATAGCATCCAAAACATGTAGCTCAAATAACATACAAATGGAAAATTTTTCCATTGTAGCTTATTCTAAAAATCACAAATTACTCTAACTCTAAACCATAGAACTTAGTATACTAATCATGTAAGAAGAGAGGATGAAGTTTCTAATCTTTAGAACACTTAAATGAGTGGAATCCCCACGGAATGATCAAAAATCTGACAACACTTCCCCTAGGTTGTCATGGAAAGAATGAAGCTCGAGCTCTCTGGTGGGTGGCTCGAGCACGAGGAAGAAGATGCCGGGCCTTTAGTATTGGGTGGAGGCTTTATCTGGTACTAAAGGTTACTAATTAGTACCGGATGAAGCCTTCAACCGATACTAAAGGCCCTCAGGCACATTAGTCCTCCTGGGGGACTAGCCATTAGGCTCGGTACTAATGCGAGCATTAGTACCGGGTTAAAAAGCAACCGGTACTAAGGTCCCAGATGAATGCCAAGTTTTCCATTAGTGGCCCCCTCCAAGCTGTAATCCTACTAGGATTTCTATATTGTAACCAACTAGTTATCCCACCTCTGGGATATATAAAGGAGGGCAGTGTCCCTCGATCAACATAGACAACACAGACAACCAACACCAACAATAACCAAACCAATGAATGAAACAACTCATACCTCAACATCTAAGCACAGAGCGCAATATACTCTAGTCAAACAGGATGTATGGTATTACACTATTTTGGTGGCCCGAACATGTATAAATTTGTATCTTGTGTCCTAGCGTTTACCATCAGGCTACAGGTCCGACGATCCTCCACCGACCAATCTACTACCTCGGGATACCACTTGATAGGTTGCCGGGTATAAAACTTCGACAAGTAGTTAATTCCATTTTATGTGGATCCTAAACTATTATTAGCTACATCATCTAATTTTCTTATGCAGTTATGTTTCCTTTGTGCTAAGAATCCAAGTGGCCAATTTCAATCATATATTTCTAAGGGGCAAAATTTATCATCTGTATTGTCATTGAATCATTCATATGCATGTACTTTTAAATTTGATTTTAAGAAGAATTTCAGAAATTTCTGCAGCAACGCGAAGTATTTCACCTAGTGACTACTCTTCAGCGGGGCGTTTGGATCATTGTTTAACAGAAAATGGTTGGATTTGCTCGTGTTTATTGTCTAAAATTCGCTTGCCTTCATTACTTCTGCCGCTCCTGCCCACCTTTGTTTGGTGCCATGGGGAATGTGGATTAGCTAAAATTAACTTGGACGATCTAGCTAATGACATACTCCCTCCTCCATCCTATAACAGTGCAATTTTAGTTTTTTAGACAAATTAGTGGTGCCGTGAATGAATTCTCATGCCCTCATTTGTTGCATTGGCCACATGAAGTTAATTTTGACATGCAAATAAAATCAAACCATTTAATTCACTTTGAGCAGGAAAAAGCCCACGCCACCATTGAAAACATAAATGTAAAGAGATTTTACCATGTTTTCTCACCTTCTCCGTCGACAAGTTTCTCTTTGTATCGACTGTGGCAAACTTATTAGCTGGTCTCCGACATGTCTTGTTGCCGGAGCCGTTGATGGTACCAAAGGATCATAATGCTCAGGTACGGCGAAAACAGAGACTATCATTCTCGTGGTTAGCACTAATTACATGTTACGTTTACAGCTTTTTTTATTGCAACGAAATCTATCGAATTTGGGACTATATATATCTGCTACAAACATTCCTGCTAGCTAGCTACACAAGAACATATGCGAGGGCGCCCAAGGCGAACGATGTCCATGCGGCGTGGCCTCCTGGCCATCACCATCGTCGCCGTGGCGACGCAATGCCTAGTGCCATCGACGACGGTCCACCTCGCCGGGGCCAGCGCCCCGCCGCCGGTGGTCCGGTGCGCCGGGTCCAGCGGCTGCACCGTGACCAACGCGTACGGCGCGTTCCCGGACCGGTCCACGTGCCGCGCCGCGGCGGCGGCTTTCCCGGCGTCGGAGCGCGAGCTCCTGGCCGTGGTGGCCAACGCCACAGCGGCTGGGACACGGATGAAGGTGACCACCCGGTTCTCCCACAGCGTGCCCAAGCTGGCCTGCCCCGCGGGCGACCGCGGCCTCATCATCAGCACCGACTCGCTCAGCCGCGTCGTCGCGGTCCACGCCGGCAGGAGGGAGATCACCGTCGAGGCCGGCGTCACGCTGGGCCAGCTCATCGACGCCGCGGCGGAGGCCGGGCTGGCCGTCCCCTACACGCCCTACTGGCTAGGGCTCACTGTCGGGGGGCTCCTCTCCACGGGCGCCCACGGGAGCTCCCTTTGGGGCAAGGGCGCCGCCGTGCACGAGTACGTCGTCGGGATGAGGGTCGTCACGCCGGCCCCGGCGAGCGAGGGGTACGCCAAGGTGCGGGTGCTCGCCGCCGGCGACCCGGAGCTGGACGCAGCGAAGGTGTCCCTCGGGGTGCTCGGGGTCATCTCACAGGTCACGCTGTCACTGCAACCCATGTTCAAGCGCTCCGTGAGGTTCGAGGAGCACGACGACTCCGACCTGGCGGAACGTGTCGTGGCCTTCGCCAGCGAGCACGAGTTCGGCGACATCCTCTGGTACCCAGGCCACGGCAAGGCCGTCTACCGCATCGACGACCGCGTGGCCGTCAACACCTCCGGCGACGGTGTCTGCGACTTCGTCGGATTCCAGCCAACCCCCACGATCGCCATCCAGGCCGTCAGGCTCACCGGTGCGCCGACTTTAAGCGAAAAAATCTTGCAAACATCAAGTATGCGTTATTTGGTAAATGTACTGACACCAGGTATTGTTGATCCTTGAAGAGGAGGGCATGGAAACTGCAAAGAACTCCAGCGGCATGTGTGACATGGCGCTGGTGACAAGCGCCATCATGTCCGCCGGCAACTACGGCGTGACGGAGCACGGCGTGACGGCGCTGCTCCCGGGCAGGCCGGTGGTCGGGTACCAGAACCGCCTCCAGTCGTCCGGCCGCTGCCTCGCCGGGCCCGACGACGCGCTCCGCACCGCCTGCCCCTGGGACCCGCGCGTGTCGCACGGCACCTTCTTCTTCGAGGCCGGCGTGAGCGTGTCGCTGTCCAGGACTGCGGCGTTCATCCACGACGTGCAACGCCTCCGCGGCCTCGTCGGCCCCAGAGCGCTCTGCGGCGTCGAGGTGTACAGCGGCGTCCTCATGCGCTACGTCAGGGCGTCGACGGCGCACCTGGGCAAGGTGGAGGACAGCGTGGAGTTCGACCTGACCTACTACCGGAGCCGCGACCCGGCGGCGCCGCGGCTGTACCAGGGCGTTGTCGAGGAGATCCAGCAGATGGCGCTGCGCAAGTACGGCGCCCTGCCGCACTGGGGCAAGAACCAGAACGCCGCCTTCGAGGGCGCCGTCGGCAAGTACGGCGCGTCGCGCGTGGCGGCGTTCATGGCGGTGAAGGACGCGTACGACCCCGACGGGCTCTTCTCCAGCGAGTGGAGCAATCAGGTGCTGGGAATCGGCGGCGGCGGCGGCGTGAGCGTGGTGCGCGACGGGTGCGCGCTGGAAGGCCTGTGCGTGTGCTCGCAGGACTCGCACTGCGCTCCGAGCAAGGGGTACTTCTGCCGGCCGGGCAGGGTGTATAAGGAGGCCAGGGTGTGCCGGCGTGACGATGGTTCCTAGGCACGCCCGGGTTGACGACGACGACGCGACAAATTTTGACAGAGTTCTCTCCTGGTTTAAGGGTGCCCTTGTGCATCGACCTATGTGTTCTTTACTGGCGCCGGTTAATAATTTATAACAAAATGAATCATTTTAAATATCTAGTGCAAACCACCACTACAATGGAAACCTGAAAACCCATCTAGAAAACATAAGGAGCATAGGAGTTTAAAAAAAAGAATCGGAAATGTTGCGCATACATAGTGGCATAGTGCATTTTTAACCACATGCATGCATGCAGGACTTACGAGAATTAATCCATGAACCATATTCTGTTGTAGTCTACACGTGCATGCAAGTGCACAATATTTACCAGAACAAACTATAGTTTTGTCATCTTGTCTACCACCATTTGCAAAGTGTGCAAATCCGGTTACCGTAATACATTGCCACAATTAGACATCACGCTGTTTCGATGAACCATTTACTATATTGAAAAGAGGGATGTACCATGAATTAGTTACGGAAAATCCAATGGCTCAAGACAGTAATTGAGATGGGACTAACCACAATTGAGCATCAAACGTTTCTGGTAAACGAAATACTATAAGATCGAACAAATTTGCGAAAAGCCGAATGGCATGATATTATATTTTCTAGAATGGCATCAACAATTTTCCACAAGGTACTTACTAGAATATCGTCATCAATTTGCTACAAAGTACCTACCAAAATAGAGACATCAACTTACCAAAAAGGTATTTACCAAAATAGCTTCATCAGTTTACCACAAAGGTACAAGAGTAGCGTCATCAGTTTGCAACAATGGTATTTACCAGACTGTTGTCATCAATTTACCAGTCTTTTGGAAGTTATTTCATTCCGAATCAGAGTCCATTTTTGAGGAAAAAGATTACTTTTACGATATAGAATGTAGTCTCTTATTCACAGTTCAAAGCGAAACAATATATCTTTCTTTGCCAAATTGACTAGACTACAAATGACAGTACATCAACAGTAAATAATATGAGAAATTTACAGAGCTTTCCTAACACCTCGGAATCTGTAAGAACAATTATCTACTCAAAGTAAACCTATCACTAGCTTACTGGCACCAGTAGATAACTAGATAACTCTTTGGTCCCATTGACTATATCAGCACATTTGACCGACAGATCTGGAAAATCAATTGAATTTGGCTCCGCAACATAAACATAGAAAAACAGAGTTGACACCTCATTGGCAGCATCTTTGACACACAAGATCAAGAACCCCCTCCATTGTGAGATCCAATAAGTACTTGTTGCTAATCAGATTTTTGATAAAAAAAATAATTTTCATGGAAGGCTGTCAAAAAAGGGATTCTTGAGCGTATGACACAAGACCAGCTGATCTGCACAAAGAAATGAATGAGCGATGCTCCCAAGAAATGAAGCAGGCTGAAATAAGGAAACTGGGAGAGATTGCCAAATCCATGAAGCAACTGCATGTTACAAGAATCCAAGAGCCTACATTTACCATAATAAATCTACCAATTCTGAACTCCATGAATCTATTTCTAAATGTTTGACTAGAATCTATGCCCCATCATATATCATTTACGGTAAATTTCATACATGATTACTAGAATCTGTGCCATATACATGTGATTTACAATAATTTTGTATTTAAATTAAGATGATCACTGCAATGGTGTTATAATGATAACGAGAAGACAACCATGCTTTTTGTATAGTCCTGCGGTCCTGCCATGGATTTATATGGAACCGAACTTACAAGAATTAAGTAATAAGAATCTACACATTTACTATAACATAATGAGAACAAGAAGCACTGAAGATGACCAGATATTGATTGACATTGTTTCTGCCTACTGAACACAATGATCATACTAGTAGCAGACTAGTAGAAGGAAGCTAGCTTGCAGGCTAAAAAAAATATGGTTACTGCCCTGTGATTGAGTTGACACGAAAAAAGTGATGATGAAATCGATCTGAATAATGTACTTCTTGATACAATCTTCAGAATCTAACTATTGGATAGGGAGATGGGATTCACTTTATAATGTACCGCTTCCTTCTGCTGATAAAATAAGATAAGAAAACATAGGTTAGGCTTACAACTGCAGTAATTCAAGCTTCACAACTATACCCTCTACTAGTTCTTTACATATCAGATATATATGTCTGAATTACTATATGAGAACTAACGATTAAAAGTTACTAGAATATATATTCAATAGATGCCCGTTCTATGGTAAAAATATGATCACATAATTACCATAGTGACAGGACTGATGCATAAAAAAAGAATCCGTGCAAAGAATGCAACAATCATGGCCATACCAGTTTGCTTGTTGTAATGCAGAGACAAGCATGCAGCAGTGATCATCATGAGTGCCACTGGAAATGCACTCAGGCGATTAAAAATTGACAATAATTTGAAACAATTCGCGGAAAGAGCTACAGTTATATTTCCAAATTTTATATGGCAGCTGAGGAGGCAAATTTATGATAAGGCCATGACTGCGGTAACAAGATTACCAGAGAAAGAGAACTCTAGCTTGCCAATGGCAGTATCTTACATATTTACTTGGACACATAATCAGCCATGTCCATAAAGATCAAGGCCTGTGTTCTTATTGTTCATGTTCAGTGGGTAGTAAAGCATATAGAAACACAACTCTAGCCTAACCTGAGTCACCTTTTCCAGCATCTGTGGTAAAATAAATTAGAAGGGGTGGTACTGAACTAACTAGAACAAAAATGCGGCTAACAAAGAAATTGCTTTAGCTTGACAAAACCTAATGGTCAGAGATGTTTTGGTGTACTAGAAGGAGATTAACTCACAGGCACTAACACAGCAAGGTTATCTTCATTCAACATCTGAAAACAAGACTAGTTTAAGGATCTACAAAGCTAACTATAAGCAACTGATATATCAGAAATTTACAATAAGACAACCATAATGTCCATATAGTTTTGAGAAAACAGTAGTAAACTATAGAAGGTATTTACTACTGTGAAGGGACACTGAAGGCCTAGTGATCTGAAGGAACAATTGATTTTCCATGAGAACTAATATATTAAGTGCTGCTGAAAACTATCGCATTACTCATGTATAATCAGTTACACTAAAATACTGGATCACACAATGTATAGGGTGAAATTACAATAAGGCACCAACGGTTATCATCATTTTGATGTATATAATTTACTATATATATAAAATGGGTCAATACAGTATTTAGAATCAGAAGTTACTGGTTACTGTAATTTGGCTCCTTCGTATTCCGTGGAACCAAAAAACTATAATGATGAGATGGACTTACCACGAACTATTTACGATAATTCAAATGCTTTGAGATAGTAATTAGTGTGTAAAGCAGTGTAAGAAATTTGGTTTTGCTCTATAAAAAGGCACGGTAAGACCTCAAAGGCATCTATCGATATCGCGTGATCAGTTACTATAAAATGAGGCCCAATTAACTAGAATCCAACATGCTACAATGCCTTCAGTAAAGTACCAGAACTTATGGGTTACCACAATGGCACCATCAAATTCCCGGATTGGATCATTAATTTACTACAAAGACATTTACCATAAACAAGAAAATTATGCATTCGCATTATGATAATACAATTTGACCACCAATGTTTAAAATGTCAGTCAGCCTGTAGTACTCAAAATGGATTTACCACATAACATGCAAGGCAATGGTAAAAGATAACACAGATTCAAAAGTGGAAATTCTCCCTAAAATTAGCTGTACCAGAATGGTGCTCGTTTTTTAGTACAGTGGCTACACTAATTGAAAATGGAGAAGTATAATAGAAGTTAATAAGGACACAAGCACATATGTACGGCATACTTTATGGGTCAAAATTGCAGTAACACAATGTGGATTGACGTAATTTTTTTACTATGATTTATGAAAAAAAACATTCTGATAAGTTATTAACAGGAAACCATGAATTTGCCATAACATTGACAAAGTTCCAACATAATTCTGAGCTCAGATCTTAGATAAATCAAACACTACTCTAAAACTTGGTGAAATCTGCACCAAGCACGAGCACTAGAAAAATACCACTCTGAGAAGGAACAAATTGGCCTAGGGTTCAAATTACATGCAGCAAGGCATTTAGGGGGGTAATCCTATTTGGCTGTTGGATTATTGCAGGTTCGTCATGGGGATAAAAAAATGAGAAATCATGACGGGCCAGTAGTTGCAAATCAACGGGCGTCGTATGTATCAAGCACATCGGCTGAGCTTATTTTTCCAAAACTAATAACCGGAGAAAAGAACCAGAACCAATGATTTCACCGCAGATGGGATCTCACCGTGAAGCAGGTTGGAAGCAAGGGTGAGCACTCTCAGCCGCGGCGGGAAGACGGCCGGAAGGGCGCCCTGGAGAGAGTTCCCCGCAAGGTTGACCACCTCGAGCTTCTCCAACCCCCAAATCTCACAGGGGATCTCGCCGCGGAGGCCGTGGAACGGAAAAGAGATCTCTTTCAGCTCGGTGAGGAGCCCAACGGTCGCGGGCAGCTCGCCAGCGAGCTCCCGGCCGGGTACGGAGCGCCGTGAAGGGGAGGGCACCTCCAGAGCGACGACCCGGGACCTCGCGTCGCAGGTGACCTCCGGCCAGGTGCAGTGGTCGGCGCCGCCGGAGTCCGGGTACCGCCAAGATCTGCATCTCCGGGCCACAAGCCAGGATGACGAGCTCTCCGGCGGCGCACGGTTGGGGCAAACCGGATCGAGGCGGAATACTATCTGAAGCGTCATAGCTAGGAACTATCTATAAAACACCCCCTGCGGATAAAGGATTACATTCCCTAGCAAGATAGGTCATGGACTTTAGCAATAGTTCATTTCAAACGCAAGTACTGCTCTGTGCTATTTTTACTATTATTTTCGTAGGTGTGATTGAAATGCATTTTGTCCTTTTGTATTAAAAAAGCATGAAAGAATCACACCCTTCGAATTAGTTTTGCCCAAAGCATGGGACCAATTATCAAGAATAGTAGTATAAAGAAAGATAGTACTCAAGTAAATGTATTCCCCTGTGGATCGATGGAAAAGATCAAGGTACGGAGATCACATTGGTAGCTACGACCAATCTACAATCTCTTTTGGATTATTATTTGACTGAATATCAACTACCGACATGGTATATATACCTATCCACTCCCTTCCATCAGGCAATTGTTTGTGAATCTTGTAAAATGTTGGATTCTTCCACTAGTAGGAACTGATCTTCCATGCGATTCCTTTTATCCCAGTTTAAAGTTGGCCTGGGATAAAAGGGAGTGCGTCACGGTAGGCTGGAACAGAGTGGAGATTTACTCCGGTTGGTATTTGCAACCGGGACTAAAGGCTCCCCTTTAGTCCCGATTGTAACGGCTAGTTCTCGGGAGTTGGTAGCGTGCCCCTTTGGTAACACCAACTGGGACAAAAAGTTTAGTCCCGGTTGGTAATTCCAACCGGGACAAAAGGACCACCCTTTTGTCCCGGTTGGAGCCTCCAACCGGGAGTAAACTTTCAACCGATTGGAGTTTTTAACCGAGATAAAAACTCATCCCCCATTATATCCCAAGACAGAGACCTTTCTTCCTCCTCCAGCCCAAGCCAGTCCACCACAAAGACAGAGCTGAGCTTCACCTGCTCTCCGGTGGTGCCGAAGCAAGGGAGGTGCTGCTCGAATTTTTTTCCCTCATTTTCGTTGGAATTTCACTCATCCAAAGTGTTGTGAAGGTTTGCTACTTCATCCTCTTGTTATGCTTTGATTTATTCTTTAGAGAGGGAGAAAAATGAGTTTGTTTGTTAGAAAGAGGGAGAATGAAGATGATTTGTATATATACATGTTTTTGAGCTAGAATGTGATGGATAGTTTGCTTGTTATATACGATTCATATTAGTTAAAACAACTTGATGTGTAGAATGAAAATGGATAGTTTATTTGCTAGAATGTGAAGTAGAAAATGGAGAGGATTTTGAGCTAGAATGTGAGGGAGATTGATGTGTCATATATAGTATGTATCCTTGGTTTGAGAATGATGCTACCCTTGTCTAGACGATTTATCTTGTCAAATTCAATATGATTTTTCAAATCCATACTTGTTGAATTTGCGTATTGTGTTCACCTCGGTGAGCATGTTCTCCGTCGAGCAACAACAGACGTCAAAGAGGAGCTTCGATTCTACGAGAAAGAGCAGATATGGACATCGTGGAAGACCGTGTCCTCTTTTTCGTAGAATCGAAGCTCTTCCGTGACGAAGTACAATGGCGCCCAGTTGAGAACATGCTCGCCGAGATGATCTTCAACAAGTTCTGCAGTGCTAAGGTATGAATTTTTGTACATAGATGGCTTCTGCTACTAGAGGAAGTGGCGATGGTGGGGGCGATCATCGTTCCTCTTGCGGCAAGGGGAAAACCATAGTTGGCCCTCATGATAAGCCGAAGAAAATAAGCACGTTGGAGAAAGCAATGCTTCGTTATTTGCAGAAACGTCATGAAAATATTGTTGCGGCGGGTCAGAAACCTCCTTTTGGTGGTCGTTATGCTCCATCGTCAGTCCCGGGTGTTCCACGTCCACTTAGTACTACCGTTCCTGGAGGCACAAATAAACCATAGGATGAGGTTGGGTCAGCGGAACCTTTGTCTTCACCGCCTAAGGATGCTTAAAGTCCTCCTAGATAATAATCAGTGGATGGCTTGTCGTAGTGTATCATATTATTTGGATCTGTAATTTAAATATGTGTATTTCTATCTATATCTAAACTTTCAGCATTATTTGCACTACAACGTTTGATATGCTTTCAATCGTGAATCCATTTTCATACGTAATCAATTTTCAAATGTAATCCATTTTCACGCGTAATCCATTTTCAAGTGTAATCCATTTTCATGCGTAATACGATGTAGATGGACCGGTAATGGATGTATAATGCAAATAGACGGAGCAAGGTGTTTATTGATGGCTTGCATTATTTTCTCGAAGTGGCCAAAGCGAACAAGCCAGAGAATAGGTTCATATGTTGTCCATGCTTCCAATATAGTAACAAGAAGGACTATTCAAAGGATTCCTGGGGAACTATTCACAGCCACTTGTTTAGATACGATTTCATGCCTAACTATTTAGTTTGGATCAAGCACGGTGAAAGAGGGGTTGTAATGAAAAATGGCAAAGAGGAAGAGGATGATGACAATATTCCGGACTAGGCTACAGGCTAAGCTTTTGCAGATACTACAATGGGCGAGGCTGATGAAGATGATTTTGCAAAAAATGGCCCTATTGATGACCTTGGTCAGGTGCTACGAGATGCACACAGAGATTGTGAAACTGAGAAGGAAGCAGCAAAGTTGCAGCGCATGATAGATGATCATAAAAAAATGTTGTATCCAGATTGCCAGCAGGGCCATAAAAAACTAGGTACGACACTAGAATTTTAGCTCATATCATTATTTTTTTACTTGTGTCACCGTATTAACTTCGTCTTCCATTTTATGTAGGATGCTAATTCAGACGTGCCGACGAGAAGCGTACCTACATATTGGCTTCATGGATCCATCCGTAGTTAAGCAAAATAGATACAGGTATCACCTAAAAAAATCTTGGTGGAAGTATACAATTTCCTAGACAAACAAAAATTTAATGATTTCATACTACTTCCATACAACTTCAAGTAAGTGTGTGTATACCATCTACTTTCATTTTCTTTTTCCTTACCTGATTAATGTTAGTTAGCTCTAATATGTATGAACATTTTACGTACGCAGCTTCTACTGGATCCTCATTATAATTGAGCCTGAAAGAAGCCATGTCACTGTCTTCGATTTGTTGAGAAAAGATCTAGTGGAGTACCGAGACATGCAAGACATGCTAGGCTTGTAATAATTTTGGACCTTTATCTCTATGCAAAAGTTTGTTTCCTAAATTTTATCCCGGTTACATTATATCATTCATTATTATAATCCGCAGCGCATGGAGACAATTCATGAGGACATACAAAGGTCCATTCAAAGAAAAATTTACATGGAACACAGACTTCCTGGTACGTATGAAGTCTGCACATTTTGTACATTGTATAACACGAATATCTCATATTTTATTTTTTTCCCCATTGAAGTGCTTAAGACAGGAACCTGGGAATAATCTATGTGGCTACTACATCTGTGAGCACACGCATAGTTTTATGGGATCCAAGGGACTAAAGATGACGCCGCACAAGTACGCAAAATAAAACTATTAATAGTTAATTATTTTCTAGCTTCTTATATTTAATTGTTCGTGTCACATTCACATATTTCCAAATTATAGATGTTAAATATTCAATAAGGACTCTTGAAGAAGGAAAGAGTAGCGGCAATATGTGAAGGTCTCATTGGATTCCTAATGGACGAGGTGGTAAATCCACAAGGAGAATTTTATTACGATGGACGAAATTTAGAAGCTCCGAGCAACACCGTGACGAGAAGATTGTAGATATATAGTTTGATTTGTATATATATAATACGCGCTAAGATCGATTTGTATACTATGCTAAGAATTGTATATATATACTACGAATTATGTATATATATAGTAATTGTATAATTAATTTCATTCGTTTAAATATTAGTTTAATTTTATTAAAAAAAAGTCTCAACTACTAAAGGTTAACAAAAGGGCCGGGGTACGTATGTGATGCATGAAATTACAGGTGCCATGCAGACGCCTGCATGGCACGCGCCTGAAATTTAAGTAGAACTTAGACCCCCCTTTTATCTTGATTGGTTTATCTTGGACGGATTTTCGGGAGATATGCACCCTACCAACCGGGACTAAAGGCGAGTTCTCTACTAGTGTTCCTGCTAAATTAGCTAAGTATCCTCGTGGATGTGCTATTCTGTTGTTATGTGTTGATGATACCAAACTGACCGGCAGAGAATAATAACTTATAAGCTATTTTTGAAAAGGCAATATCCAGTTGGGGTTTTAGATCAATCCCTTTTATTCTTAATACACCTACCAATCCAGGTCTACATTGAAAGTTCAACCGTATGACAATTTTGAGAGGCCTCTTCCTACATTTGATTCGTTCTCTTTAAGAGCATCCGGATTATATTGTTCACTAATCATGTTGCTGCAGGTCATGTTGGCAGAGTCAAAGTCCTCGAATTTTAGAGCAGAAACTATGGTAATATATTCGAGTTATTTGGTTATGCATGCTAATATTTTAGACTAAACACAAATTATAAAAAAATATCATTTGACACAAGTTCTAAGTCTTGTTGGGAGAGTCAAAGTCCTCGAAGCTGGAGCTCTGACAAAATCACACTAAGTCATTTATCTTGTAGCTAAAATTCCCTTCTTAGTTTATAATGTATGCATGAGTCGCTCACGCGCCATCTACATACATAAAAGTATATGGTAGTGTAAATAATTGAGCCCTCTCGACGATGGTCTGCTAATCGTTTTACTATTGATATGAAGTCACGGCTGGCAAGTAGTATCAAACCATTTGTAGCAAAAATACAGACGGACTTGTTTTATATCTGAATGGTGTTCTATATTTGACTTTGTTAATAAGTCGTAGGCTGGTAGGTGTAACAAACTTCCGACAAATTTTGTATTTTTTATGTGAGACAGCTCTTATGTTCGAGCAATCATTGATGCTATAACCTTGCATGATGAGATGTGAGACACCTGTACCTAATCCGGTTTTTGTTACTCTTGCTTATTTTTAGCACCTATCACATCAAATATATGTTTATGTACTAATTAGGAGTATTAAACGTAGACTATTTACAAAACCCATTACATAAGTGGAGGTTAAACGGTGAGACGAATCTATTAAGCCTAATTAGTCCATGATTTGATAATGTGTTGCTACAGTAAACATTTATTTTGCTAATGATGGATTAATTAGGCTTAATAGATTCGTCTCGCCGTTTAGCCTCCACTTATGTAATGGGTTTTATAAATAGTCTACGTTTAATACTCATAATTAGTATGTAAACATTCGATGTGACATGTACTAAAAATAAGCAGGGAACCAAACGTCCCGAGCACGTGTACTCCCAAGAGAAAATCTACTAAGTACGTGATAATTCTTCCATTTTGTTTGCCGTCATATGGCCCGCTACCTAGTAGACCTTGAACTTGTCGTACTTGCTTGACATCCTCTTGCCACGATAACCTTAGGGGTGGTACTTGTCAACTTAGGGCCTGTTTGGCTATACGGTGTTAAAGTTTAACACCCGTCATATCGGATGTTTGGATGCTAATTAGAAGTATTAAACATACGCTAATTACAAAACTAATTGCACAGATGGAGTGTAATTCACGAGACGAATCTATTAAGCTTAATTAGTCCATGATTTGACAATGTGGTGCTACAGTAACCATTTGCTAATGATGGATTAATTAGGCTTAATAGATTCGTCTCGCGAATTAGCACAGGGTTCTACAATTAGTTTTGTAATTAGTTCATATTTAGTCCTCTGAACATCCGATGTGACACTATTAAAGTTTAGCACTTCGTATCCAAACACCCCCTTATTTACGTGTGAAATGTTGGCTCAATTTTTTTCACAAACTATATTTATTCAAAATCTTTTACAAGAAATGCCGATTCAATATTTTATAGATTTATTGAGCCAGCATTTTTAACGAATTGATATTTTGTAATTGAAAAGGTACAAAATATATACTTTTAGAGTGGCTACACCAACAAATAGCAAGCCCAGTTTTTGAGAAATTGATATTACTGCAGTTGATGACCGCTGCCCAGTAGTCGTGAAACAAATGTATAAACGAGAATTCGACCTCAATAATCTTGCCTCCACGAATTATAGCAAATTCGACAATTTAAAGATTAACACACAACATATGTTTCTTACAACAATTCGATCGATCGGCCATGGATGCAAGAGCAAGCAGACTAGCAAGCACCAGATCAGATGGGTTCCATTTCATTCCCCTAAAGACGTGCGTCCGCCATTGCCAGCGAGTAGCAGCACTTGTTGAAGGTGTCCATGGCGCGTCTGAAGAGAGGCACGTAGGCGTCCATGCTTCTGTCGCCGGAGAAAGACCGGACAATGAACACGGTGCCCTCAACTGACAGGTAGCTGGGCATGAAGAAGAACGGCGGACCGCCGCCGAAGTCCAGGTCGTAGAACGGGGCGTGGAGCAGGCTGTCCACCTCGACGTCCGGGCTCAGCACCGTCTCCGACGAGTCCGCCGACGGCACCAGCCGCTCCTCCTCCACCGCCCCGGAGCTGGCGAAGTCGATGAACGACCTAAAGTAGCTGTCGTCGACGCGCGCCACCTCCCGGGATATGAGCTCCACGGCGAGCCGGAGCGGCATGGACACCAGATCCCCGGCGGCAGCGGCCGGCCGCGCCCAGAGCACCACGTTGCCGGTGTATCCCTCCGGCACCGGCGGATGGCGCATGCGCATGCGCCCGTCCACGGCGACGCAGAGCCTGGTGATCTCGCGCGCGTCAAGGCCGCGTGCCTTCGTGATGCACCGCCACAGGTGCGCCGCCACGCACTGCAAGGTGCTGTACGGCCGCGGCGCCCCCGCCGACGCCCGCGACCTCAGCTCGGCGACGAACTCCCGGCTGAAGCGCACCCTCTGGACAACCACCTCGTCGTCGTTGTCGACGACGGCGACGTCGCTTCTTCTGCAGGGCTTCTTCTCTTCACGGGGCTTGAACTCGACGCCGCGGTGCTCGAACGCGACCCGCGGCGGCTGCCGGGGCAGGAAGAGGGACGCCCTGTCGTGCGCCGGGACGGGGTCGAACGCGGCGCCGCGGGTGGCCTGGCCCCAGGCCAGGAGGAAGTTGCAGGCGGCGCGCCCGTCGGCGACGGCGTGGTGTATGGTGTGGCCGACGGCAAGGGAGCCGCACTTGAACCGCGTGACCTGGACCAGCATCAGCTCCTCGGCGCCGTCGCCGTCCGGGTGCAGGCGCAGCACGTCGGGCGTCGGCTCCAGCGGCATGACGTCGCCGAGCGCGACGTCGGCCGTCGCCTCGACGAACCGCGCGCCAGCATCGTTGAGCAGGATCGCGCGGCTGCCGGCGGCGTCGACGCCGAGCCGCCCAGCCCACTCGCGGTACTCGGCGAGCGCTCTGGCGAGCCCTGCCACGAGTGCGGCGTTGGGCGGCGCCGGCTGGCGAAAGAAGTTTATGCCCGAGATGTGCTGGTCGAAGTTGGCCTTGTCGAACACCGTGAGCGGGACGGCGGTGGCGTCGCCGCCGATGCCACCGCCGTAGGCGGGCTTGACTGCCTTGGACGCTTGCACCGTGATCTTCATGTGGAGACCGTGCGTACGACGCGCCTTGGATAGATGGTGTTTAAACTGTCAACTGTGGATACTGGTTGGTGCAGCACCATGTTCATCAGCTGCTGATTTTGTAGTTTGAACAAGGATGTGACAGGTTTACGTAGATTAGAGAAGTTTGATGCATCCTTATCTCCTGTAACAACTCACGGTCGTACATGTGCAATCAACAACTCGAAGTAAACAAAACGTAGATAGAGTTCATATATACTACTCCCTCTTTTCTATATCATAGTTGTGCACTCTAACTACATAATCAACCAATCAATCAATCAATCAATCTACATTATTTATACTACTGGATATTCGACTTTGCATCTACTCCCTCCATCCCTATAAATAATTGTCGCTTTTGATTTCCGTATCGCAAGTTTGACTCGATTTGTAGAGAATATCTGCAACATTTGTATCTCCAAATAAATTTATTAAAAAACTAGATTTAAATATCTATCTAATGATATTAATTATGCACCATAAATATTAATATTTTTTATATATATTTAGTCAAAGTTGTTTCTTGGTAAGCGAAAATGATAATTATTTAGGGACGAAGGGAGTAGAGCATTAGGCCGGTCTCAGAGAAAGTTTTACAGAGATTTTCATCAGAATTAATTTCAAAGTTGCATCATCAATTTTGATGACTTGACAAGATCTTTATGAGGTGAGAGATGATGGAGTTTCATAAAATAAGAGAGGAGTTTCATCCCCATAAAACCCACCAACTACAATTTCCAAGTTTGCAGTCCTGATTATAGTGCAATGAACATGTGCCTTGAGAGTGACCTTAGTACCGACCCGCACAAAGCCTGGTACTAATGTTTGCAGAGAAATCTAACCGTCCATCCCTAATAGACGGCTCATATTTATGTTTTTATTTTTCATTAAAATATTTCTTTTTATTCCACATTAGATGCAGATAGGCCATTCCAGTATCAGATCCGCTTTGCTTTCCTAACTCACTAAGTCGCTTGCTTGACCATGATTTCCATGTCACCACGTTAATAAAAAAAAATCTGGCCTTCCATCGTCTATAATAGCAAATTTTTACCATGTGGATGAATCCATCATGCATGCATCATGACCGAAGAATCTGAACATTGTGGATGGAACTTAGACTCAAGGCTTTGTTTTGTGGGGTGTTTGTGTAGCTCTGCCTTGGTGGTTTCGGGCAATATATGTGTGTTGTTGGCACTGTAGTTGGCGTCATTTTGTGACTAGTTATGTTGCCCCTTTTGCTTTTGTTGGATTTGTAGGATCACGTCTAGATTTAACTTATCTTTTATCAATACATAACAGACAACTCTTTCATTTAAAAAATATCTTGTACCAAATGTGCTATGTAACTTCACTACTAGAAAAACAAGTATCAGTACCAGTCATCGGCACAGATAAGTCATGCATAACGGATTGCATAACCGTGCCGACTCTTGATTAAAAAAAGAGCCAAAATCTGGCATAGAAACGTTAGGATGAAGACAATGTTCATAAGAAACTTGCAAGTTTTTACAAAATCTACAACTTTGTAGTTGTTCACATCATTTCGGTGCCTAAATTATGTGAGCAAATATAGTTTTTGGACAACAAGGATCAAAAGGGATAAAACTCTATATTTCTAGCGATATTCATGCACTACGGGAAAGCTACAAATTGCCGAGTGCCCCAGGCACTCGGCGAAACCCTAAAAATACTCGGCAACGTGTTTGCCGAGTGTAACACTCGGCGACGAGCACACAGCAAAGTTAACTTTGCCGAGTGTCTTTGGTCGGGCACTCGGCAAAGGGTGTGCCGAGTGGCACAAAACACTTGGCAAACAATATTTCCAGAAAAAAATAAAAAAAGACATACCCCGGCCACCGGGGGCAGCTCCAGCTGGCCGCCGCCGCCACCGCCGCTGCCGTCTCAACCATTGCGACGCCGCCACCACGCCCAGGCCATCCACGGCAGTTCCAGCTGCTCGACCGTCGCCACCACGCCCGGGCCACCAGCTCCGGCTGCTCCGCCGCCGCCACCATCGTCTGCTCCGCCCGCCTTGGAGTGCGCCGCCGCTGCTCCAGCCACCTTGGAGTGCGTTGCCCGCCTTGGAGTGCGCCGCCGCTGCTCCATCCCGCCGCCGCCCGAGCTTCTTCCCGCCAGGCACCCTCCCCGCCGCCACCCGAGCTGCTTCCCGCCGGGCCACCTCCCCGCCGCCACCCGAGCTGCCTCCCGCCACCACGCCACCTCGCCCGCTGCCAGATCCGCGCCAGATCCGGAGGGGAGGGAGCAGGGGGCCGTCGGATCCGCGTCGGAGGGGAAGAAGGGGGCGCGGATCCGGCCGGAGGGGAGGGAGCTAGGGAAGGAGAGGCCGGATCCGGAGGGGAAGAAGGCGTCGAGCGACGAGGCCGGGTGCCGAGCGGCGGCGGGGGGCGGCGGGCGCCGAGCAGCGGTGGCGGGGAGAGAGGAAGAGGTGGGGGAGAGGAAGAGGTAGGGGAGAGGCGGAGGTCGAGCTGAGTGCGGGATCGAGGGGGTCGGGAGATAAGGACGCCTGCGCGGTTTGGAAAAAAAACGTCGCCGAGTGTTCGGTGTGGACACTCGGTAAAAGGTTTCTTTGCCGAGTGTCCACACTAGGACACTCGGCAAAGTTTTTTTAAAAAAAATTAAAAAATATCTCATAGTTTCAAAAAAAAACCAAATTTTCACACGAAACAGTATATGTTCTCTACTGACTATACAAAAAGTTTTGTAGTCAAACCGAACTTGACCGTCACTTCGACTCTAAATTTTATCGAATCCTTCTCAAAGTTACTATTCTTCTTCTGATATGCTTCGGTTTGTAATCATCGTATATGATGAAATGTGCAAAACCTTCTTAATTTTTTTCCACAGCCTTCACGTATTATATCATCACATCATGACAAATCTCATGATTTTCAGACTTTGCTTATTTTTTTTACAATTTAAAAATACTACCGCCACACGTTCATTGTCGTGTTTCCTGAACAAGATGTTCGAAATTTCTTTTTATTTCATGGGTCAAGTCTCAAATTGAGCCAAATAACATGAATATCATTTTTCTACACATTTTGTTCCATAATTTGAATCACTTGCAGTTCAAATTTGATTTATACCAAAAATTTCCTTGAAATGCAATTAATTAAATAAATATAGCAAATAAAAACAAAAATATACCAAATTTTAACATGGAGTACCACGTGTTGTATGTGGGGAGTAGAAAAAATTTCAAGGTGAAAAGAGGAAAAAATTATTTTTTTGCCGAGTGTAAAAAAAACACTCGGCAAACCCCCTCTTTGCCGAGTGTCTTTTTTGACACTCGGCAAACTACCCTCTTTACCGAGTGTATTTTATTTGACGCTCGCCAAAGCCCCGATTTGCCGAGTGTATTTTTTTTGCCGAGTGTTTTTGGCTTGGCACTCGGCGAAGAGCTTGTTTGCCGAGTGCTCGAAAAAAAACACTCGGCAAAAAAAATACACTCGGCAATTTTTAGCTTTCCCGTAGTGATGTATCCGAGGGACTATAAGGAGGACCAACGATGGGAAGGTAGTGCTTTCAAGTTTCGCAGATTGGTGAAAGAAGTCAGAGGCGCAAAGAGCGTGGAGGAACGTCGTCCCTGATCCTGGGGTACGACAGGTTCGTGTTAATTCTAGCATGCACAATTGGCCGCATAACAAATTACATATAGGGGGTGTTTGGAAGCACTCCACTCCATGAAAAATTGATTCACTCCATGCCGCGCCGCCCGCCGCACGGCCACCCCTGCCGCGCGGCCCGCCCCTGCTCGCACGGGAATAATGGAGAAGAAAGGGAGAACTAAAGAGACTGACAAGTGGGACCCATTCACATGGGTATAATGGACTTTACACAGCAAGATCTTCTGTTTTTGGAGCTGGATCTGTGCATTTTGCCAAACATGTGGACAACTCTGATATTTTTTTGGAGTTGGTGGAGTGGAGCTGCAATGTGGTGGAGTTGGTGGAGTGGAGCTCAAAAATTTGGAGTGGAGTGCTCCCAAACACCCCCATAGTCTCTTAGAGATAACGTTTGGCCAAGCTAACTATCAAATCTAATTACAACAGAATAAGACTCTATCTCTAGTTTACAACAGAATCAAACTATGTCCAAACATATCTCTAAACGGACCAGATTCCTCAAATCTAATTACAACAGAATAAGACTCTATCTCTAGTTTACAACAGAATCAAACTATGTCCAAACATATCTCTAAACGGACCAGATTCGTTACAATATGAGAGAGATTTCTTCTGACACTCTCCCTCAATCTGAACTTCCTAGATTAAGATTGTTCTTGAAAATCTCCAAATATTGAACAGTAAGCGGTTTTGTAAACCCATCAGCAATTTAATCCTTTGTAAATATCTATATAACCTATATAGATACACCCCACTAAAGGTCATTAACTAACTCTATTTCTCTCAACATGCAAGCTATCCACGTTATATAGGAACCCACTATATCAGACGCCACGTCACCATCCACTAGGACCATCCATTTATGTTTTCCACCGATTTTCTGTGACTAATAGCATCCACGCATGCAATTCATTAGTCTTCGCGAGTACCACGCTACAAAATTTCCACAGTAGAAATACATGGAGGATCAATCATTTAAGAGCCGTTCTCTCTCAACAAAATGAACATATTTTCATGTTAATGTCGTTTGCAAAAGAATGTTGCCATGAAATTACCTTAGTGTTTATACTTTCAAATTTCAACTTAAAATTTTGTTTAAGAAATTTCTGCAGCAATGCGGGGGTATCATCTAGAATATTCTATGTCAAGTAACTTCCATGCTACCCTTTCTCGCACAAAATGATAGTCCACTTCTATATGGTTAGTTCTTGCTTGAAAAATCGAATTAGCAGAAAGATACTTAACTCCAACATTGTCACACCATAATTTTGCAGCTCTCAGCACTTGAATCCCCAATTCATAGAGTAAAGTTTGAATTCACATCACTTCAGCAGTTGCATTACCTACTGCTTTATACTCAGCTTTAGTGCTTGATCTTGAAACTGTAGCTTGTTTTTGTGCACTCCATGACACAAGGTTAGTTCCTAAGAACAACCAGCAAAGCCACCTATCGACCGTCTGTCATCTATACAACCAGCCCAGTCTCCATCTGAAAAAACACTTTACAAGC
The DNA here is from genome assembly GCF_005286985.2 of Setaria viridis. Lineage (NCBI taxonomy): Eukaryota > Viridiplantae > Streptophyta > Magnoliopsida > Poales > Poaceae > Setaria > Setaria viridis. Next base: position 34,346,107 of record NC_048270.2, read on the forward strand.
AAATAATTGGTTCTGCAAATCTTCAACCCAATATTAGTTGTGTGTTTCAAGTACCTCAAAATTCTTTTGACCGCCATCCAATTTATAGTAGTTGATGCATGAAGAAATTGACACACCTTATTAACTGAATAGGAAATATCTGGTCTGGTCAAGGTCAAATATTGGAGAGCACCAACAACACTTCTATAGTTTGTAGCATTATTTGGTCCAAGCAATGACCCTTCATGCACCGAAAGCTTCTCAGAGGTGGACAATGGTGTAGTTACAGGCTTGCAATTCATCAAGCTAACTCTATGCAACACATCATTAGCATATTTGAACATCATCCATCTAGATCATTTTTCATCCGCTACAATATTTATTTTATTGCAGGAAGAGGAAGCATATGGAATGAGTCTATTCCTGCCAACTTCATGGTTGTTGTCTTCCCGGCCAACCATTTTGCAACCGTCTGAATGGTTCCACAAGGAAGGCTCCTGTCTTGCTTGTCAACAAGATTGAAGGAGCTGTGTTTCATGCTGTGGCCTAAGAAGAATCTATCTTTTATGGTCTATTTTTATGCTGTATGAACGGATAAGTTATATCAAGTTTATCGTGTGTTGTCAAGAAAGAAGTTTGTCGTGTGTCACTGTGTGGATGAGCCACTTTGGTCCTTGAACTTTTTTATTTCAAAGTTCACAAATTAAGCATAAAAAAATATAATGGTACACAACCAAATAAATATATGATCGACGATTATTATGATCGAACAGGAGAATTTAGGGAAATAATACAGTTATGGGAACGAAAGCATCGTCGCAGTAGTAGGATTCAACAGGTAGCAGTTCCAAATATGGGAAATAAATCAAGATGCGATCGTATCAATAGTACTGCACTACAAGTGTTATCTGGTTGGACTTGGATCGATTATCATTCTCCTCGAGCTGCTGCAGTATGCGTTTCAGCGACCGATTGTCGTTCCGACCACGGAGCTTCACCTCTTTAAGGTTCTTCAAGTTGCCAATGCCCACAATTGTCATCGATCACCTCTTCATAATTAACAAAGAAAGCCATTAGAATCGTCTGGACCTTGACCGTTGACCCTTCCTCAAATTTGACTTGTTGAAATGCTGAGATGGGCAGATGCAGGATCCTCAGCACCCCGGAAACTTGTTACTCTTGACCCCTCCCCTATAGGTAGAATTGTCTTCCAAACCAAATCACCAACCTGAAAGGATTTAGCTTTTACCTTCCGGTTGTATGCTCTAGCAACTTGCCTCTTGTCTTTCTCAATCTCCTCCAAAGCCTCCAATCGCTTGTCGGTCACCTCATCGATATTGTCCATCATCAAAGCATGATAAGCACCAACATCAAGATCATTTTGTCTTGCGAGTCTATATGCGCCTAGATTCATCTCAATGGGCAAAACGGATTCTTGACCATAAACAAGCTCAAAAGGAGTAACCTTAGTCGCACCATGTCTAGAAATACGATGAGCCCACAAAGCTTCAGATAACACTTCATTCCATCTCCTAGAATTCTCCTCTATCTTCTTCTTGATGAGCTTAATTAAAATCTTATTGCTAGACTCAGCTTGACCATTAGCTTGAGCATAATATGGTGATTAATTAAGCAATTTAATACAATATGATTTGAAAAAATCAGCACCTCTTTGGATATGAATGAAGTCCCCTGATCCGTAGTCAAAGTTTGTGGAATACCAAATCCATGTATAATATGTTCTGTAATATACTCAATCACCTCCCGGTGTGTCATATTCTTGAGGAGAATTGCTTCGGTCCACTTGGTGAAATAATCAGTAACCACAATTATAAAACAATGTCCTTTTGATGAAGGAGTGTGAATCTTGCCAATAAAATCCAATCCCCATCCCCGAAAAGGCCATGGCTTAATTATAGGATGCATCAATGCAGAAGGAACCATTTGGACATCCCCAAACTTCTGACACTCTTCACATCCTTTGTAGTAATGAAAAAATCGGCTACCATCCTAGGCCAATAAAAGCAAGCTCGCCTAAGGGGCCACTTCATCATGCGAGCTGATCTGCCATAGCCAATCTGGCCATATTAGAATCCAAACACTTCAAAAGCAAACCTTTAGCGGTCCAACGATACAACTCACCATCTACCAAAGTGAACTTGAAAGCCCTTCGTTGGACTTTTCTATCAACTGAGTGCCCAGGATTCTGCAAATAATCCATCAAAGGTCTTCTCTAGTCGTCCGCTTCGTCCTCAAGAGTTTTTGAGCAAACAATGGCTGAAGTGGAATTTTCATCAGACAGATTGGCAAGACCGGTCACCTAAGCAGTCAGACCCGTGGGATCGGTCAGACCAGTTTGACCGATTCCTTCCGGGCATAACCCTCAGCTTCGTAGAATGTCGGCTTTCGTTCACGAAAATTTCTTTTCTGAACGTTATAGCTAGACGCTTGCTGAGCCAGAGCATTAGCGCTCGATTCTCTTGCCTTGGTACATGGTAAAATGAAAAATTCATCCAAGCAAGATATGATATCCAGGCATTTATCAGTACAAGAATGTAGAAATCCATCTAAACATTGGCATACCTTAGATACATGCTGCACTACTAGTAGGGAATCACCATAAGCTTCTATGTGTTTTACTCCCATGTCATGCAAAATCTCCAACCCAAATAAGAGAGCTTCATATTCGGTTTGGTTATTAGTGCAATCATAATCTAATCGGTTGAGAGCTTCAAAAACAACTCCATTGGGTGATATGAGAACTAAACCAATACCATAGCCACTTTTGCAAACCGATCCATCAAAATGCAATTTCCATGGAGTAAAAGTAATATAACCGATATCTAAATCAAGTTGCTCATCTCAACAATAAAATCACCCATAATTTGACCTTTCATGGATTTCAAAGGTTTACAAGCCGGATCATATTCAATTAAAGCATAGGCCCATTTACCAATTATACCACTTAAAATTGGTCTATGCAACATGTATTTAATTAAATCGGTTTGACATGCTACTATGCAAGTATTTGGTAAAAAATAATGCCTCAACTTGGTACAAGAATAATATAATGAAAAGTGTAACTTTTCAATAAATGTATACCTTGTCTCGGTGTCCAATAATCTTCTACCGATACATGTAACAATATACTCCTTGCCATCGGTTTCTTGAGACAAAACAACTCCAATAACACCATCTTCAGCCGCCACATATAATTTGAAAGTGTTGACGCCAAATTTTGACACGTGTTTTGAATCAGTGTCAAGGGAGGAAAAGATTGGCCGACGCGGCAGGCTAAAAGCTACAGTTGGGAATCGGCTGATTGGCGCTACAGTGTTTCGGCCGATTGGCGAACGGAGTTGATGAAGGTCGGCCGATTGGACGTTGGGGTGCCTTGGCCAGTATGGGCCTAAAGTGGGCCGGAGAAGAAGATTACTTAAAGAGGAAGGTTGGTCCGTGGAATATCATAACCAACTCTAATACGTGTTGTGTTTGTAAATATTTGTTATCATTTAAAATTAGAGATAGCTCCTAGTCGGTTAGGAAATCGGTTGTAACAGGCTATAAATAGCCGTCTCTAGAGATTTGTAAAAAAAATATATCAATCAATACAACAAATCTACTTATTCCTCGTACTTTATTTTCAAGTCGGCAACTTCGCCAAAAATCTTTTCTTTTCACGAGTTCGTACGGATTGGCAGGGCTGCATTGACACGATCTCCGGCCGATTTGTAAGTTTCGTTTATCGAGTAATATCTAAGTTTTAACTTCGGGCGCATCGCTGTCGTTTCGTTTAGATTTATTCACCAGTTATCGATATTTACTAGAATTATAGGTTTTATCTATTGTTCTAGTTTTATCACCATTTATCCAGCTTGAGATTCGAATTGTTGGCTTCATCATCGTTATTCTTATTTATCATCATATAGACGATTAGATCTGTCTCAAGTGTTGCAGTTGTAGCGTTATTTAATTTGGTCTAGTAATTTCTTTGCAATCGCTATGTGAATATCGGCTGTTTTATAGCCGGTCATCTCTACAGTAAATCGGCCGATTCGCTGATACGCTTTTCGAGATAGATCGGAACTTTAGCCGATCGAAGCCCTTGGAATTTAACGCTTTTCTTTCCTTGTCAATCAACAGGTCAGATTGACTAGCACGCCGCGCGAACCGCACCAGGGCAATAACCTGAACAGGAGTTAAGCAGATTCTCCCGGGTCGTGTGTCCGATGCTGAAGATCATCGGCCGATTTTTAGCGCCAACAAAAAGGTACCCCACTCTTAGGTACTTGAAGAACGGGCGGTGAAGACAAATACCGTTTGACTTCAAAAGCCTCTTGTTGTTTTGCCCCCGAAGTAAATTCAGTTTCATTCTTTAACCAAAGTATAGGAGTAAAAGAATTCACCTTCCCACGCAAGTTACAAACAAACCTTCTCAAATAATTTACCTTACTCAAAAACTTTTGCAAGTCTTTCTTGCACATAGGATCTTGTACCTTCCATATGGATTAAATTTTCTTAGGATCTATTTCCACACCATTCTCATGTACATGAAGCCCAAAAACTTCCCAGCCGATACACCAAAAACACATTTGATTGGATTCAGATTTAAACCATATCGATGTATTTTTTCAGAAGTAATCTTAAATCAGCCAAATGGGAATTTAATCTAGCCAATTTAACAACAATATCATTGATATAGATTTCTAAGATTACACCAAGTAATTCATGAAAAATTAAATTTGTAGCTCTCTTTGATAAGTAGCACCAACATTTTTTAAACCAAAAGTCATGACTACCCACTCAAATAGACCAACAAATTCTGGACATAGAAAAGCCATTTTGGAAATAACCTCTTCGGCCATAAAATTTTGATTGTAACTAGCATTACCATCAAGAAAGCTAATAACTCTATGTCCAGAAGCAGCATTAATAAGTATATCAGCTATAATATTCATCTTTAGGAGTAGCTCTATTAAGATCTCTAAAATCAATGCAAACTCTGAGCTTACCCGTACCTTTATTCTCAACAGGCACAATATTATTAATCCAATCAGCATATCGACAACGCCTAATAAACTTAGCATCAAGTAACCGATTGATCTCTTTATTCACTCGGTCATAAATAATAGGATTAAAATGTCTAGTAGGTTGTTTATGAGGCCTAAAACTAGGTTCAATAGGCAGCTGATGCTGAAATCACTCGTGGCTTAAACTAGACATCTCATGATAATTTCATGCAAAACAGTCGACATACTCTTTCGATAACTTTATTAATTCGGCCTTAAAAGCAGGCTCAAGATTCTTGTTTATAGATGTCGGCCTAGGTTTAGTACCATCACCAATATCTATCTCCTCTAAAGGATCGGACAACATAAACCCTTGTTCCAATTTGCTCATATCATCAAAGTCTCCAATGGCCTCACATGTATCGTTCTTATGTGCCCGATAATGCTCAAGTCTCTGCTGCAACCACTCCTGATTCTTATCCATTAAATCACTTGAGATTGTTTAGCAAATTTTCAACCGGATTTAGGACAGCGGGACAAAGCTATCTTTAGTGCAACTGATGAACTCAAAATCAGAAAGATCTAAACCAGATAATCACTTAACATCATCATGCACACCTATGGAGGAACTATCAAGTATAGCTATGCTAGCTGATTTGTCACCATGTACAACCTCTACTTCATTGCCTACCCATTGCATTAAGAGTTGATGCAAAGTAGAAGGAACACATTTATTTGCATGTATCCAATCACGCCCCAAAATCAAACTGAAGTTACCTTGTGTCTCAACAACGAAGACAGCAGTAGCCAACGTCTTGCTCCCAACAATGAGCTCCATAGAGACAATGCCTTTAGCTCCCATAGGCTCACCTCCTCCCACACAGCTAACGGTCATGATGGTCTTGATCAGCTTCTTATCTGAACCTCCCAATTTCTTCAATAAAGAATAGGGCATCAAGTTGACAATTGCCCCTCCATCAACTAGCATCCGAGAAATTAGCGTCCCATTGATGTGACCCTTCATATACAAAGCCTTAAGATGATTTATCGGTAATTTTAGGCTTCCAAAAAATAGCTTCCTTGGGTCCAAAGTCCAAACGAGTGAAATTTCCCTCTGAAAGGGCATAACCATCCATAGACAAATGAAGCACATTAATGTCAAGGTACATGTGCTTAGGTGAAGGACTATAATCAATAAGTTGCTCATCATCTTCTATCTCAGGAACTGATGTCAACTCATTATCACAAGCCATAGGTGTAGAAGAAGCAAAACCGGGCAGCATCTCCGGCTCAACCAGTTGGACCGGTTTCTTGACCGGTCTAACTGGTGTAGCTACCAGCACCTGAGACCAAACTGGTCTGATTGGTTCCTCAGCCGATCTGATCGGTGCTAGCTAGGAGACAGCCTTGACTATCCACTCCTTCTGTGGGACCATGGGTCTATACTAGTTGAAAGTTTCCTCCCTCTATCTCTCCAGCTCTTACTCCTTCTTTTCTTGAAAGCGCAGCATTTGAAGCTTCCTCCTTTGAGTGCTTGTTAACCCAGGAGGACACCACCTTGGAAAGAAATACTTGGAGCTAGAGCCACTACTGCTAGCCTTATAATCAATAGCAGTAGGGGTTGCTTGGATAGGTGTCAAAACCTTATTGTCTAGGACAATCATTTTTTTTTGCCACAATCATTAGCAGGAATGTCCATTGGCCCAATTTGGATTATATCTATGCTCGTAGTTCTTTCCGGGTCAACATCTATTTTCTGCACCTCCCCCTTTATCTTCATAGGATGATATACCTGTTTTGGAGGAGATGGTCTAGCTGCTTGGGTAGGCCAGTCTGACCGGATGAGGTAGATCGACCGGTTCTGACCGATCGAGTTTGGTGGCTCTGACTAGATTGGCAAGGTGCCAATTGGTCGTGCACAGGGCGTGAGATCCTATCTAGAGCTGGTCTCTTGATCCTCCCCACCACGGATGGAAAGGTTGATGTTATACGGATTCAAAGGGCACCCACATCACGCCATTGTCATCCAACATCGGGCATGGTGGATTTGAAGTTGGAGGAGCCCACAATGTGGTAGGGTGCTGCTTTTGTTGAGGATGGTCACCCTTCCATCTTATGGCAAATTTTGGAGGCAAGGATGGTCCCTCTTGATGCGTAGGTGACCTCATTCTCTTTTTTACTGGCCGATCACTTGTAACGGCCTTTTGTTTGGAATACTTGGCTAAGAGCATGTCAAATGTGACTTTTTCTTTGGGACCACTTCCATGACTATTAGCTACATTATGCTTCCAGTTTCCAATTTTTGGGCACTTCGGTTTTAGCATTTTAGGATGGCCCTGCGGCTGATCGGTTTGATTGGTCACCTCCACTGGTCTGACCGGTTTGGCCTGAATATGCTCAAACAGTCGCTGACCAGTTGGTGCGGATGACCCTTGCCCCTCATCTCTAGAAGCTTTCATGGTAATTTTGAATGACTCCCTACCATCAGGAGTCTTTTCATAAGTCACTTCACTTGTCAACTCCTTGCCTCTCAAGTCGGGCTTCTCTTCCCATACTATCACATTTTTGCCTTTGATTCCTTCAGCTTGATGCGGCCGAACCAATACCTTAAGCTGCTGCAAGTCCATAGTGTTGACAGGGAATGGTGTCTTGTCAAATTGCATCTCATGGAATGTCAAACGACCTTCATTTATGGCCGATTGAACCTATTGACAGAACACATTGCAATGATTAGTAGCATGCGAATAAGAATTATGAAACTTGCAATATGCATATTTTTGAACTCTTCAAGTGGAGGTATAACATGAGATATTTTAAGGTATCCAAGTCTAAGCAATTCATCAAAAATGGAATTACACTTGGATACATCAAAAGTAAATTTTAATTCTTCCTGCCGACCCTTATGAGCCGGCTTAAGAGATGAACAAGAATAAGTTTGAGCCTTAGAATGACATACAAATTTAGCAACATAAACTTCATTATCATCATCATTCGAACTATCGGAATCATACTCAATAGCATACATATTAGACCAACGAGATTTAAAGTTTTCTTTCTCCTTATTTATTCGCATCTGTTGAGCTGTAGCTCTCACAAGAACAGTTGCAAGCGAATAAAATTCTTGACCTCCTAGCTTATCTCTAAGAGAGAATCTCAAACCTCTAAAAGCAAGATCAGCTAGATCGGAATTAGAAATAAACAAATTAAAGCAATGGTTCTTTGTCTCTTTGAATCATTTTATGTAATCAAAAATCGATTCTTCTCTACCTTGTTTAAACTGATGCCAATCTGTCAACTTTAACAAATAGCTCCCACTAAAAAAAGTGATCATGAAACTTTTGTTCTAATTGATCCCAAGAGTCAATAGAACTAGGAGCTAAAGAAGAAAACCAAGCAAATGTAGTTCCAGTCGAAGATAAAAGAAAATAAGCGTACTTTCAAAGCATTAAAGGAACCTGCTTCACCTAGTTGAGTAATGTATTGACTAATATATTCCCATGTAGTGCGGTTGTCTTCACCATTGAATTTAATAAAATCAGGTACACGGCAACCAGGAGGATAGGGAACAAAATCAAAATCGGCCTTATAAGGTTTTTGATACAATGTAGAATTACCCATATCAATGCCGAATTTATTTTTCATCATGCCAGCCAATTATTCTTTAAATTTAGAAAATTCATTAGAAGTAGTTGGCTGTGATTGGGTTGTAGTTCCAGTATTCACTCCATTCACATGGGGTATATGAGGATTTTGCATACGATAAAGATCATTAAACACATCGTGAGGCACGCCATTAGATGACACACTAGTATGCGGAATAGGCAGGGATGTGTATGCTACTGTGCTGAACGTAGGAAAAACATTCCCAAGTTTATTAGTACGGCTAGGAGCAACTGAACTAGGCACAACAATGATTGGTTTTGGTTGATCAGGTATGACCAGCAGCTAGCCGGTTTGACCAGTCAGACCGGTTTGACTGCCTGCCTAGATCGGTCTGACCGCTCCAGGCATGATCGGCTTTGGCGGCTGTCCCAGTGATAGGATCTGCCTTGGGAAGAAGTTGGCCGGTATGCCATACATAGGATTTTCAGGAATAGACCTGGTATAGCCCACGAACTTGGATGTACTACCCCTTGTGAATCAATTTGAGGAAGGTTTTTATTAATATCATATTCAACACTTTTACCCTTCTCTATCTATTCTAAACGAGAAAGCAACACCACAACAACTTGATCTTGATTTTTAAGAGCAGAATTAAACTTATTGTTAATTGCGGATTGATTGAGGGGAAATTGGCTTACATTTCTTAATACCTGAACCTTGTCGTTGCTCATCTTGATCGTGGGCATCTCGAAGTCTTGTGTTCTTGAAGTCTTGCCCTGGCGATCCTTCTTGACGCCCGTCAGGAATTGCATCTTGATGTACTCTTGGAGCATTGCATACCTTCGCTGCTCCTCATTGAGATCTTTGATGGAGGCCGGAATAATGTTGTTCTTGTCCAGCTCGGTTGTAGATCCCATCTTATTGGAGTTTGATAGAATAGTTATAAAAACCAGATCTTTCTTCCCCAGCGGAGTCGCCAAAATGTGTTGACGCTTTTTTCAGTCAACACACAAGTGCCCTAGCTCACGCGGTCATCAAAACTCTCCTCGCTGGAGCTCCTGCTCCTAGCCGGTCAGACCGCGGTTAGGTAGACTCGCCAGATCGGTCTACACAGAGGCACTGCAAAAACCTACGTTCACCACCCCAAGAGGGACCCCATTAGGGATGGCGAGCCTAGGGTTGCTCTGAAATCAGCAGGCCACTCAGAACACCCTTAACCGCGGTAGAGACGAAGAAGGGAAGCAAAAGGGGTTGGAAAAGCTAGGGTTTGGAGATAAAAAGTAATGGTAATGTTTGTTCGATTGGGTGATGAGCCTCAATCTGCCGCGGCCCTTATATTTATAGGGTGGGGAGGTCTTGCCCCACAAGGAAATCCTTTTACAAGTCTAAATCTACCAGGACTCTTCAATTCCACTCGGACCTTGGGAGGACCTTCTAACCGGCCAGACCAGTTAGCCTTTGCCAAATTGGCTACAAGATCCTGAAGAAACCGGTCTAACCGACTAGTCTCAGCCTAATTGGCTTGCTACCATTATTGATCGTCAACACCGATGTATCCTGTTGGCATGCCCAGGTTGGTCATCCGGCCACGCCCATTCATGGTGATCTACACCCAGCTGACATCGTCCATGTCCAGCCCACGCACCACCGTGACACATTGCCACAGGTGCGCCACACCACACATTGCATGGTGCTGCATGACCTGCTACACTCCCCCACCAACGCCAATGACTTGAGCCGGGAAATGAACTGCATTGTCATCACCGATGCCGCCATTGTCTAATGCCTTTTTCTCTACACGTGACTTGAACTCGACGCCACGGTGCTCGAACTCGATCAGCGGTGGTCCCGTGGTGCAAAGAAGGATGTCTGGTCATGGGGCAGGGATGAAGGACACGTCACGGACGGCATGGCCACATGCCACAAGGCAGGTGCTGGCCGCGTAGCCGACGAATATGGGAGTAGTGAATGTTGTATCCCGCAGTGAAGGAGCCGCAGGGGAACTGCGTGACCTGGACCAAAATTAGCTCCTGAGCACCGTCACAGCTCGGGTGCAGCTCCAGGACCGCAGGCCCCACCTGTAGCGGCATGACGGCACCAAGCCGCCAAGCGCGATGTTGGTCGACGCCTCCACGAGCCGCATACCAGCGTCGTTGAGGAGAATCGTGCGCTTGCCACCACAGCCAACGTCCGTGTGACCAACCGACCAGCCCACTCTCGGTACACTACTAAAAAAGTTTCCAGCAGCGGTTGAATAAATATTTGCAGGAGCGGGTGCGTCACCAGCTCCTAACTTTCACAGCTACAAATCACTATTTGCAGGAGCGGGTAGAAGGCCCACCCCTGCAAACCATTTCCTGGAGCGGGTGATGTGGTGGCCTGCCTTGCAAACCTCATTTGCAGGTGCGGGTGATGGGTAGCCCGCTCCTGCAAATGGAATTTGCAGGAGTGGGCCACACCGTCAGCTGCCCCGAGTAACAATTTAAGAAAACAAAAAAATTGCAGGCCCCGCTAGGGACCCGTGCCACCCCTACCGCTGCAGGCCGCCACGCGGTGCCGGGCCGTGCCGCCGGAGGTAGCCACCGCGCCCCCAGGGCCCCTGGGCCGCCGCGCACCTTGTCCCCGCCACAGGGGTGTGCACCCGCACGGTGCGTTCGCGTCGCACATGGCAGCCAGGTTGGGGCTGGCCACGCCGTGCGCTCGCGCCGCCCATAGCCGGCCATGCCACCCATGCGGACTAGGCTGACCGCGCCATGCGCCCGCACCGCCCCTGCCAGCCAGGCTGAGGCCGGCCGCGCAGGCCCGTGCCGCATGCACAAGGGTTGTGCGTTCGCAACGCACATGGCAGCTGAGTGGGGCCGGCCACGCCGTGCGCCCGCATCACCAATGGTGGGTTGCGCCGGAGCGGGCCGCGCCGCCCATGCGAGCCAAGCCTCCAGTAGGGCTGGGGCCGCACTGCCTGTTACCGGGGCTAGGGGACGCGGCCGCCCACCTCCCGCACCGAGGGGGCTGGCGCCGCCCACCACCGGAGCCGCGGCCACCCACTTCCCGCACCAAGGGGGGCACGTGCCGCCTGCCACCGGGGTCGCAGCCGCCCACCTCCCGCACTGAGGGGGCCACGCGCCGCCGCTGGGAGCGAGGGTCGCGCCGGCTGACCTCCAACGCACAGAGAGAGAGAGAGGGGTGAGGGAGTGGACGGTGGAGTTGGAAGAAGATAAGTTAGAGTGGCTCCTACAATTATTTCTCCATTTTTTATTTTCCTTTTAAAATATATTTGTGAGTTATTAAATGATCTCAAATGGAAAAATTGTCAACTATAAAGTTTTATATCTTGTTGAGCTCTACAATTTTGATATTAAGTTTTTATGCATATGAGATGACATGAGAAAGTTTGCATTCAAAAAATACATCCACTAAACTCATTCACATATACTCACACATATACTCATACATTCACATACACTTGTACTATATACTTATAAATATTTAGAGCCGTTGAATGCTACAACTTTCATATAAAGCTTGTCTGTATCCGAAGTACTTTGAAAATTCAAGAATTTTATATTTCAAAACTAGAGAACTTATAATAATATTTTGAAGTATTAAACAATACCAAATTGAAAACTTGTCAACTTCAAAGTTTTAAGTCTCGTCGAGCTCTACAGGTTTGATGTTGAGCTTCTGTATAGCCGAAATCATTTGAAAATTCATAGTTTTAGATTTTGAAACTAGAGAACTTAAACTGGTATTCTGAAATATTAAACAATCTCAAATGAAAACTTTTCAACTACAAACTTTTAGGTTTCGTCGAGCTATACAATTTATAAAGTTTATCTTCATCCAAGATCATATGAAAAAGTTATGATTTTCTACGCACGACCATTTCTAGGGGCAGGTGCCCCCGAAAATGATTTCCAGGGGTGGATCGATTGCTACAGTAACCTGCACCTTTTGTAGGCGCAGGTGGCAATTTCGTCCGCCTTTAGAAAAAATGGAGCACTTCTACAAATTGTTTCTGTGGTAGTGGTACTCAGCCAGCATCTTTGCCCGTCTTGGAGCACGGGGATGGGTGGCGGCGCTGGTGGGTGGGAGAAGAATATTCCAGGGACATACTCGTCGTGGTTCATCTCATCAAAAACGGTGAGTGGGTTTTATAAGGTGGTGGCTGCTGGAGTATCCCTGGCACTCGCGGAGCCGTAGGCTGGCTTGACGGACTTGGAAGTGTGCACGGTGATCTTCATTCCGGTCGAGAAATGTGCTGTGGTGATGAAAAACCTAATGCAAACTATATATGGTTGCTGGATACATGTGTCCAATGTATAGGTTAGGTGGCCTTTAGAAATGGTTGGTATCAAGCTGGCCGTGGATGTAACTTTCTTTTTCGAGTACAGCATCTTGCATCTTGGCTATGGCTAAGATGCAATGTCGATTATGAAAGGATGGATTATTTTTTTTGATAAGGTAACTTTATTAATCTTAGACAATTACATCAAGGTGATAGAATCCCACTAAGATCTTTCCCAGCCTCTGCATAGTTAACATGCACACAAAGAAAAGGGAAAAAAGAAAAAGAACGACATGACAACATGTCGCAGCGTACTACAACACACAACATAATCTTCAAAACCGATCACTATCCTATCAACACCTCTCTAAAAACAACGCCGAAACAGCATGCAAGCGCACACCATCGTTGCCATAGTCCAACTAGTAAAAGCCAGACCATTAGTTTCCACCCTAGAGAGCAATTCATCGCACCCCAAATAATACCTTCAACAAGGCCATTGTCAGCCACAACCAGCTAAGGTCAGACCTGGGGATTTCTCCCCGGAGTCCAGGAATCATTACCCAAAACGAAGATCTCAGGTACTGTCCACCTTCTTTCCGAGCAGTCCAACCATATCACCCATTCTTAGCCAACTTCAATCGGCCGTAAACTCTCACCATCCCACAATAACCTTATCACGAAGTGCCTAAAAGGCATACGCAGAGTCTGTAGGATCCAAGTTAGAGTAGACAATACGGCCTACGGCTACGAGACGTAACGATACGCAGAGTCTGACGAGCTAGATCACAAAGTGCCTAAAAGGATCCGGATGGCCGCATGGCCGCCAACGCTCACGTCTGCGCCAGGATCCGGCCCCACCCTGACGACCTAGGTGGCCGCACCCACCTGAAGATGCTGAGTATCCAATTGACGCGACGAAGGAAACTGGCTATAGCGTGCTGGGCTACGGCCGCCACCGAGCGGGTGGCCCAGACCCATGCACGCCGGCCACGGATCCAAACCCCCAACGATGGGGCCACGGGGCGGCAATGCGGGCAGGCCAGCCGCCCTCTTGAGCGCCGCGCCACAGACCGACGGCTCCTCCAGATCCACGCCGGATCAGGTCTACCACGCCACAAAATCGGCTCGAGGAGCCTCCGGCGAGCCACCGGGGACGCAGAGGGGGAGGAGCACTGCTGCGCCCGGCCGCCGCCGCCGCTCCCGCACGCCTCTCGCCGCCTCCGCCTCCTCCCTCCTTGCCGGCCGCGGGTCTCCTCCTTCGTCGGTAAGGCACCCTTACAAATCCCCCGATTTGTCCTCAGAGGTTGGATCCCCCCTGTCCCTCCGAATTTAATTTCCCAATCTGCTGTCTCAAGGTCGCCATGTCCGCCGCCGTCTCCCCCAGCTGGATGCTTCTGGAGCCCTTCGTCTTTCGCAAGGACGACGACGAGTCCTTCCCGGACGAGGGAGAGGCGCCCATCAGGGCGACCGGCACCACCTCCTGGGGCGCCCAGTTCCGCATCGCCTTCTCCCTCGCCAAGCCCCCGCAGATCTCCCGCCTCTACGCGCAGCTGCCGGTGCCGGGATTTCTTGATCGCAATGTGGGGACTCCCTTAAGCATCGTGGCGACCCACCGCCATCTCGCCCTGGTTCGCGTCGCCACCAGGACGTCTGAAATGGTTACGGTGCAGAACTTCTTCATCTTCACCGCCGACGAGGGTCCTTCCTCATCGCTCAAAGCGCTCCCCCTTTGTACCGAGCCCGAGTTTGACTATACCCGCCATAGTGTCCGGGTACCTCGTCGTCGTCGTCTTCCTGATGGTACTCCCCGCCTGCTGAACGTCAGAAACTTGGGCTTCTGGTGCCGAGGCAAACAGTTCGTGGTGGTAGAGCTCACTCTTTTCAAACCGATCAACCACGATAAGGTCTTCGCTGACATCTGCTTGCTGCACTCAGATAGAGATCAACTTGGCGCCACATGGAAGTCCATGCGTGTGGAATTCCTGTCCACTGACGACCCTGATGATGCTGATCTCTTTCAAATCTCCTGGTGGTGTACCGAAGCTGTCATCCCCTTCGACAAATGGCTGTGCTGGATCGACTACCACCGAGGCATCCTCTTCTGTGACATGTCCAAACTGCCCAACCCCCCTACCGTCTCCTTCATCTGGTTCCCTCTGGACAGGTTGCCTATTTCCGGCAATCGCACGGGCACATCCACCATGTGCTACCGTTCCGTGTCCGTCGTCGACCGCGGCCGTGCGCTCAAGTTTGTCAATATCACCCGCCACGATGGCATTCCCTTTGAAGCACTCAAACCCGGCACCGGCTTCACCATCACCTGCCACACCCTCGTGTTAGGTCGCGGCAGCATGGCGTGGAAGGAGGACTACACGGTCACCTCCGGTGAGCTCTGGGAGGCCAACACTCCTGAGCGCCTCCCGCGCTGCATCCTCATGTTCCCTCGAGTCGACATCGACAGGCCACATGTAGTGCACTTCCTTTACATTGAGTTTGGATATTATGCCTGCAAGAAGATGTGGGTGGTCTCCATCGACATGAGCACCAAGACTGTGGAGTCATTTTCTCTGTATATCAATGGGCATGAGGGCCTTGAAACTGACGACGCTGACTTGATCGACTTGATCGAACGAAAGTCCGTGTCCCCCTGG
Organism: Setaria viridis; assembly: GCF_005286985.2. Lineage (NCBI taxonomy): Eukaryota > Viridiplantae > Streptophyta > Magnoliopsida > Poales > Poaceae > Setaria > Setaria viridis. The sequence continues at coordinate 34,361,637 of NC_048270.2, forward strand.
CCCTTCCTCCCTTGTGAGTTCCCCAAGTTCCTCAATTTATCAAGGTACGTAATATTGCTGCTGCCCTTTTATCTATCAGCTATTTATCACTCAATAGATTTCGATTCTGCCGGTTCCATATTTGAATATTGCTGCACATGTATGCAAGTTGGCATTTCATATGTTGTAGTGTACCCTCTTTCTCCAACCTGCAGAATACTAGCGTAGCCTGCAGCCTACTAAGCATTTGAGCCTTGAAGCTTATGATTGGAAGATAAGAGCTGCCAATATGTACCCTCTGTTATATGCTGTTGGAAATTGCTAGCAGTTAGAACTCAAGTATACTACTTTTTACCTTCAAGTGTTGTCTGTTTTTGGCAATTCTTTCCTAAGTAAACAACTACTTTACAAATCACCGACCTTGCATGCTAAGCCTTCTCTTGGTTGCAGTACAAAAGCAAGTTTAATTTGAACATCATCCATCTAGATCATTTTTAATCTGCTACAGTATTTTATTTTATTGCAGGAAGAGGAAGCATATGGAATGAGTCTATCCCTGCCAACTTCATGGTTGTTGTTTTCCCGGCCAACCATTTTGCATCCGTCTGAATGGTTCCACAAGGAAGGCTCTTTCTTGCTTGTCAACAAGATTGAAGGAGCTGTGTTTCATGCTGTGGCCTAGGAAGCATCTATCTTTTATGGTCTATTTTTATGCTGTATGAACGGATAAGTTATATCAAGTTTATCGTGTGTCGTCAAGAAAGAAGTTTGTCGTGTGTCCTGCCTTTTTAAGTACAATCTTTAGATTGTGTCACTGTGTGGATGAGCCACTTTGGTCCTTGAACTTGCCTGTGTTGTACCAAGGTTGCGCTGTCGTCGTTTGGTGCCATGCGAGATAGAGAAATGATGTAGAGATATGCTTGCCGCTTTGCTCTGCTGGGCCTTGGCACAAGAAGCTAGCAGGCTGTGCGGCGTCTGCAGCAGCTCACGGATTGTACAAGTGATCTGTCGCTTACAACTTGCTGTTATGATCTAACAAAAGCGGAACGAATCCTATGACAAGTTGGAAGAACGCTTAACATGGTCATCAGTTCTGAACAGAGTTAGCATGACATTCTTCAGGGCAGGCTAGATTCAGCTAACAATGCACAGAGGCCTGATGTTGCTGCAAGTGCAGAACAGCTCTTGCTTCAACCGTGCCATAAAACTAGGTGGTTCAGAATTCGTACCATACACCAGTAAGAAGCCCAACGAAGTTTCTACAACAACTCCTTCATCAGATTCAGAACAAAAAATAGACCTATCCTATCCTAATTGAAATTGGAAATCTACTACTCAGGAAGAGATGCATACGGCCCAAGCTGCCCTTTTTCCACATATTTTTTTTTCTATCTAAAAGCCTCAACTGCATGTGGCCTCGTATAGAAGTTGGTGTATCCACCACTTCGTAAACTTATAATCATTGGTTACAAACCTAAGCAGAAAGGATCAGAAGGCATGTATATAATCTACAGGTTCAGGAAAGAGCAGGGGTAGGAAGGGAGCTGCTTTCTGGATAACAAATATAGTGCTGCATGCCTGCCATGCACGTTGGAGGCAGCAGCACTTGACACTGGGAGTCTCAAGGCAGCTGGGAAGTGGATGGAATAGCAGCGTTGTCAATTGAGCTAATGACATGGTCAGAAATTAAGAGCGACAGACAAATTAAGTAACTTGTGTGACACATGCATTATATTGGTCGCACTGCCGTCTCAATAATACAACTTCTTTATTTCAAAGTTCACAAATTAAGCATAAAAAAATATATGATCGACGATTATTATGATCGAACAGGAGAATTTAGGGAAATAATACAGTTATGGCAACGAAAGCATCGTCGCAGTAGTAGGAAACAACAGGTAGCAGTTCCAAATATGGGAAATAAATCAAGATGCGATCGTATCAATAGTACTGCACTACAAGTGTTATCTGGTTGGACTTGGATCGATTATCATTCTCCTCGAGCTGCTGCAGTACGCGTTTCAGCGACCGATTGTCGTTCCGACCACGGAGCTTCACCTCTTTAAGGTTCTTCAAGTTGCCAATGGACAATTGTCATCGATCTCCTCTTCATAATTGACAAAGAAAGCCATTAGAATCGTCTGGACCTTGACCGTTGACCCTTCCTCAAATTTGACTTGTTGAAATGCTGAGATGGGCAGATGCAGGATCCTCAGCACCCCGGAAACTTGTTACTCTTGACCCCTCCCCTATAGGTAGAATTGTCTTCCAAACCAAATCACCAACCTGAAAGGATTTAGCTTTTACCTTCCGGTTGTATGCTCTAGCAACTTGCCTCTTGTCTTTCTCAATCTCCTCCAAAGCCTCCAATCGCTTGTCGGTCACCTCATCGATATTGTCCCTCATCAAAGCATGATAAGCACCAACATCAAGATCATTTTGTCCTGCAAGTCTATATGCGCCTAGATTCATCTCAACGGGCAAAACGGCTTCTTGACCATAGACAAGCTCAAAAGGAGTAACTTTAGTCGCACCATGTCTAGAAATACGATGAGCCCACAAAGCTTCAGATAACACTTCATGCCATCTCCTAGAATTCTCCTCTATGTTCTTCTTGATGAGCTTAATTAAAATCTTGTTGCTAGACTCAGCTTAACCATTAGCTTGAGCATAATATGGAGATTATTTAAGCAATTTAATACAATATGATTCGACAAAATCAGCACGTCTTTGGGTATGAATGAAGTCCCTTGATCCGTAGTCAAAGTTAGTGGAATACTAAATCTATGTATAATATGTTCTGTAATGCACTCAATCACCTCCCGATGTGTCATATTCTTGAGAGGAATTGCTTCGGTCCACTTGGTGAAATAATCAGTAGCCACAATTATAAAACAATGTCCTTTTGATGAAGGAGGGTGAATCTTGCCAATAAAATCCACTCCCCATCCCCAAAAAGGTTATGGCTTAATAATAGGATGCATCAATGCAGAAGGAACCATTTGGACATCCCCAAACTTCTGACACTCTTTACATCCTTTGTAGTAACGAAAAAATCGGCTACTATCCTAGACCAATAAAAGCAAGCTCGCCTAAGGGGCCACTGCATCATGCGAGCCGATCTGCCATAGCCAATCTGGCCTTATTAGAATCCAAACACTTCAAAAGCAAACCTTCAGCGGTCCGACGATACAACTCACCATCTACCAAAGTGAACTTGAAAGCCCTTCGTTGGACTTTTCTATCAACTGAGTGCCCAGGATTCTGCAAATAATCCATCAGAGGTCTTCTCTAGTCATCGACTTCGTCCTCAAGAGTTTTGGAGCAAACAATGGCAGAACTAGAATTTTCATCAGATAGATCGGTCAGACCGATCGCCTAAGCAGTCAGACCGGTGGGACCGGTCAGACCGGTTGGAGGGAGCGGTTGGACCGATTCCTCCCGGGCATAACCCTCAGCTTCGTAGAATGTTGGCTTTTGTTCATGAAAATTTCTTTTCTGAACGTTATAGCTAGACGCTTGCTAAGCCAGAGCATTAGCGCTCGGATTCTCTTCCCTTGCTACATGGTAAATAACAAATTCATCCAAGTAAGATATGATATCTAGGAATTTATCAAGACAAGCATTTAGAGATCCATCTAAACATTGGCATACCTTAGATACATGCTGCACTACCAGTAGGGAATCACCATAAGCTTCTATATGTTTTACTCCAATGTCATGCAAAATCTCCAACCCAAATAAGAGAGCTTCATATTCGGTGTGGTTATTAGTGCAATCATAATCTAATCGGTTGAGAGCTTCAAAAACAACTCCATTCGGTGATATGAGAGCTAAACCAATACCACTGCCACTTTTGCAAACCGATCCATCAAAATGCAATTTCCATGGAGTAAAAGTAATATAACCGATATCTAAATCAAGTTGCTCATCTAAACAATAAAATCACCCATAATTTGACCTTTCATGGATTTCAAAGGTTTACAAGCCGGATCATATTCAATTAAAGCATATGCCCATTTACCAATTATACCACTTAAAATTGGTCTATGCAACATGTATTTAATTATATCGGTTTGACATGCTACTATGCAAGTATTTGGTAATAATAATGCCTCAACTTGGTACAAGCATAATATAATGAAAAGTATAACTTTTCAATAAATGCATACCTTTTCTCAGTGTCCAATAATCTTCTACCGACATATGTAACAATATACTCCTTGCCTTCAATTTCTTGAGTCAAAATAGCTCCAATAACACCATCTTCAGCCGCCACATTGTAACACCTCGTGTTTTGACAGCCTAGAAAATGGCAATGAAAGGTTAATGATGATTTTTGGAGAAAAGGAGAGAAATGGACTCAAAGTCAAATTCAAGCCGAATTTGACCAAAATTGCAATTTGAAATTTTAAATTCGGATAAATTTTGCAAAAATTTGAAGTTGAAGCTTGAGAATGTTTAAGACTCAAGGGAAGGAAGTTGGAGACTAAATCAGGTCTGAAACCCCTTAAGAATGCAGCTGAAAAAGGAGAGAAATCAAGTTACTGTTCCCCGTCCGAAAATATGCCATTCAGAAAAACATTATGAGTATCCAACTTTGAAATTAGTTTCTGCCAAATTTTCCAAGTAAGTGGGCAAAGGTGTCTGATTAATAGTGAAGTATGATCTTTGGACAAACCTAGTAGGGTGGTTTTGGACAGAGAAAGTGGAAGGATCAAATTTAAAATGGGGATCAAAATCAGCATTCCAGCAATTTCGGCCTAACTACTGAAACTGCATTTTTTCCCCAAGTCTGAAACAGCAGCAATTGACTATGTTTGGAGCAAATTTCAGAGAAATATAGTGCAAGAGGTATAAGGGTTCATGGGCAAAATGGAATCCCTGTTAGTTGTAGAGTATGAATGGTTAATGGTTGAACTAAATGGAGCAAGAATTAGCTACTCAAATCAAGTCAAAAGAAGGGAAAATGACCCTGAATAAGGGCCTGTCGAACTGAATCAGAAGATTCAGAACAATTCAATGCTACCCGAGAGAAAAACTCAAAAATTCAGGCCTTAGGATGTTTATCTCGAGTAAAGGTTAATCTATTAATTGAAGTACTCGAGTTTATCTACAAGTTTGCCTAAAGAACTTTGGGACTGTAGGATTCAAAATCAACTGTTTTTGGAGGTTCAATTTTCGGACTAAAAGAAAGGGGAGGGAAGCGAGCAGAACAATAGGGTAGAGATGTGTCGCCGCCGTCACTTTCGCCCGTCATCCAGCTCGGTGCGTAGGGCAACATCCTCACCCACGCAAGTCTACAGCTAGGCCACAGTGGCACTCATGCAAGCAGTGAAAATTTGTATATTTACTCCTCCCCCGCCGCTCTCATCCGTTTATTGCGCTACCCTTTTTACCGCCGCAAGCAGAGCTCCTGCCGCTGGCCGATTTCCACCGCTTCACCGCCTCCCGTGCCAATTCATTTCACCCACATCCCCACCAACACCTTCCTAACCACCGTGCCTACTCGTTTTCCTACTTCACCGCCGGCGAACTCTTAGCCGCCGCTATTTCTGTCCGCCGCCGCCTAACTCCCTGCTCACGGTGAGCTCCTCCTTGCCGCCTATTTCTCTTCGTGTGTTCAGTTCTAGGTAGGTCCGTAGGTCACTAGGGAGCTTTAGGAGATGTCAAAGGCCGCGTTGGTGCCGTTGCTGTGCTTGGCCACGGCCGAGCCGCCCGCCACCGTGGAGAGGCCAGCTCCGGCCGTCTCCTAGGGAGCTGCCGCCACCCACGGGAGCGCTGTGGCTTGGGGATGCCTCCCCAGCCCGGCCCCGTCGCCGGCAGGGCGCCGACCGTCTAGCCGCGCTGCCCCCTGCCACGCCCTGTTTTGGCGCGGGGAGAAGATGGAGCTGGCGCCAGGGGCCCGCGCGTCAAAAGAAGAGGGGGGAAAGAGTAGGAGGGCCGGCAGGTGGATTAGGGAGGAAGGAGTTGGGCCGGTTCAGCAGGCCCATGTGCTGGGGAAAGAGGAGAGGAGGTGAAGGTGGGCTGGTGGGCCGGCAAGAAAAATAGGAAGGGGGAAGTACAGTCGGTCCAGCAGGCCAGCGCAAGAAAGAGGTGGGCCGGCGGGTAAGGTAGAGAGGGAGAGTAGGAGGGCCGGTTCTGTGGGCCCAATGCGAGTGAGAGAATTTTTGGGCCGGGGGTTTAGGGATAAATCTAGGTTTTTCTTTTACTCGATAAATAGATTAAATTTGGTTCTCACCATTTAAATCACAAGAATTTCTAGGAGTGTCCAAAATTAGTGAAACCAATTTTGTTAGGATTGTTTTATTTTCCTTTATGCATTAAAATTCTTATACCTTAGGAAAAATAATAAAATTTAGGTATTTGTTTAATGCCTTTTCATTAAGGTATTTAAATAAATACTTAACCTTTATTAAATGCATAAAATAGTGAATAATGTTTTCATATTCACAAATTATTATTAACCCATAGGAGTTAGATTTTGAGATTAGGAAATATTTTTAATGTTTTCTAAAAATAAAAGAAAAGGCCTAAGGTAGGATTAGTAAAGGAAATAAAAGTGATGTGTTAATCTTTTGGGATAATTGTGTGTTGGCTTGCAACTTTATCATGATAAGTTGTGTAGTCACTTGTTGGCTTGCAAATTTATCATGAAGGAAAGTTGTATAGTCTTGTATTCAAAAATTTGCATTGTTAACCCCTGCATGTACTATATCGTAGACACCGAAGCACCAGAAGGGGAATTCTTGGAATTATCTGAAGGACCTTCGGAGTTTGAGGAGATCGTTGAATTGATCCCCTGTGAAGCCAGTCCGTCAGACAACGCTAACATTTTTACAGATCAAGGGAAGCCCCGGTGCATCTATACCTATCTTTTGAAAGTTATTATTTCATGTGTCCAATTATTGGTTATTTTCCATATGAATGCATTAAGTCTAGGAGTTGATTGAAACCTATTCTTGTGCATGATCCTACCTTGTTTTAAGGACATCTTTGCCACTTGTTCAATAATTAGTAATTAACCCATGCTTAGCAATGCTTAGATACTTTAAGTAACTTGGTTACTTAGCCTTAAGGTAAATTGTTGGGTCATACATACTAGTTAAGGAAAGCTAGCTTGGAATTTTGAATAGTCGACAGGAGCTAGAAATGTTAGTCCTGTCTGCTAAGTTAAATTGGTTAAGGCCCGATCATTGTCTTAACCTTTTATCAAATGAATATCACCTGGTTGCTTACTGGGTATGGGATCAGTAAAGCCCGGTAGGTTAGTTGACTCTCTGATCAGGAATATTTCGTACCCGTGCTTGACGTGCTGGAGAATGGCAGGGGCGTAGCCTGAAACTCACATGGAGATTGGGCCAGACGTGGGGTCCCATGTGGGGGTGCGTCCCTGGGTTCGGGTAGTCTTATTCCCAATCCTTGAGTACGCTAATCGAAAGGTCGTTATGTTAGCTGGTGGTCAGGGTGCTCTCCTCCAGGATGTAAATTGATCCGGATCGCCGCAATTCTCGGTTATGAATGCACTTGATCACCGTTAAGCATGGTAGTGTAATCCAGTGAATACAATGTCTTTCCGAAATTAATGTGTTGTGTGACTTAATTTCCCACTGATTGCAAAAGTATTTCTTTTTCATCATCTAGACTGGTTAGGTAACCACTCAATCTAAAATAAAAGATAAAGCTAAGGTTTCATTTTTAGTAAGCTCTTTTAGCAAAATGTGAGTCAGCCAGAACACTAAACAGCTATTATTCAGTTCCGGAAAAATTATTATATTGGTTAGTCGGGTTAGTCTTGCTGAGTACCCCGTACTCAAGGGAATCCTTCGTTGCTATTTCAGAGCCGCAGCAAGAGTCCACCGAGGAAGAAGCCCCGAAGAACTAGGGTATTTTTACAAGTCTCCTAATACCCTAGAAATAAACTTAGATGTTTATCTTTCACCTGGACCGGTTTATGTTTTAAACTCTTAGAACCGCTCTAACCTGCACTATTAAGTTCGTTTCAAACTATGGTCTGTAATAATTCGTACTCCGGTATGTATGTAAAAATGTAATGTTTGTTGATGCCTTCCCATCAAGGAAGCGATCCTGGTGTATGGCTATGAGACACGTCGTGGATCTTTCGAGGAGTCCTAGGGACACTCGACGGACTACCGGACTTATGCTATTTTAACTGCATTTTGGATAATTGCTGTTTAGACAGCGATTAGGCGCACTTAAACTAGTTTAAGTTGGGCGGTTCCGCCACACACATATAATTTGAAAGGTACCCCACTCTTAAAGAACGGCACTCGGTTTGGAGCGCAGAAAGCACCGGGATAACGCGAGGGCGACGTGGAACGTATCTAGGGCAGCGGAATGGCCAGAAGGGCGATGACGGCAACGCACGGCTTGGCGGACGCTCGGGTGCGGTGGCGACGTCCCGACGAGCACGTGCAGGCGACGGGAACGGACGGCATTGTGCAGGAAACTTCGCCGGTAGCCTCCTGACCTCGACTGGGTGCTCCAGGTGGCGAAGAGGGAGACGACGGTGAGGAACTGAGGCGGCACAGTGGAGCTCTAGTGCGGCTAGGGTTTGGAGGTGCCAGGTGGCTCGGGCGGTTAGGGGTTGGGCAAAAAGAGAGCATGGGAGGGTGCAGCGGTGCTTTTATAGGGCCTCGGCGTGCGGGCCTGGGCTAAGAGGCGCGGTGCAGGGTGCTCCGACTCGAGCTTGAGCATGAGCTCGGGTCCGGTTCGGTAGAGGCGCAAGGAAGGGGATGACAAGGGGGCCCGGCTGTCGGCGACTGGGAGAGAGAGGCAGACGCTGCTGGGCTGACGGCGCGGAGCTGTCTGGCCGGGCCATGCAGAAGGCTGCTGGCTGGGCCGGCTGAAGCGAAGCGGCTGAAGGCGGCTGGCAGGGCGAGCTGCGGAGGCACGCAGGCTGGTGACGCGGAGCAGGCCGGCGGCTGCCACACCGGGCTGCTGCAGCTGCTGCGATCCAAACCCACTGCTGAAAAGAAAACTGAAACTGAAACCTGACATACTGAAGAACTTCAAACAAGACAAACCAAAGCGAATTCAAATTTGAAATTTGAACTCAGAAAACATAAACAAATGCAGCAGCATGTATGCAACATGAAATCCTATGATTCCTTAATTAAATTTCAGAAAAACATTTAAATGCCTAGAAATTCAATCAAAACCCTAAAGAGGTCCTTGAATCCTTAAACAAGCACAAATAATTCTAAAAATTCTAACAAATTTTATTAATTTGAAAAACTAGTAAATTAGGGTGTTACAGAGGTCGAGCGTCCTGACGGTGCGGTTGAGGCGGTCGGCGGGGGGGCCTGGCGAGCGCGGCTATGACGGGGCCGACGGCGACGGAAGGTGGCGTCGGAGGAGAGGATGGCGTCAAGGAGCTTGGAGAGGAAGGGGAGGGAGAGGAGGGCCAGGGAGGCAGGGGAGGAGGCGGTCGGCGACGCGGGCTTGGAGCACGTTGAGCGCGAGGAGCTCGTCATCCTACGCCGGGTCGAAGGAGGCGACGGCGGTGGCGCTGCTGTGGAAGTTGAGCATGCTGAAGAAGCCCATCCCGTAGGGTGGCGACGGCTTAGGGCGGCCATGGCCTGGGTCTCCCCGGTGGCAAGCTCGGGCTCTGCTAGGCCTGGGCTTTGGGTTGTCTCGGTGGAGAAGGGAGGAGTGGTGGTCGTCGGAGAAAAAGTGGAGGGGAGGGAATGGTGGGGAACCAAGGCTTCTGCGTGTCCGCCATTTATATGGCCACGGCGCAGGCGGCCGAAAGGGTGGGTTGGGCACGCGCCACGCCTTGTGAGATGTGGCTGACAGGTAGGATCACTGGTCGTATGGACCTACGCGTCGGTGAGATGGAGGAGGCCACGTGCTAGTGAGAAGAGAGGAGAGAGGAGCGGTGGACTGGTTCGTTGCTGACTTGGTTGGGTAGCACTACGAGTGTGCGTGTTATGGCCCTGCTGACTCGGCTCGCCACTCCTCTGCCGGGGGGCATTGCTGACCATTTCCTCTCTCTTTTTACCTTTAATTTTATTTTACTCTGCTCTACTCTTATAGGCCATCGGATGATGAATATATTTGTGTCTTTTGTTTGTTCCTGCTATTGGTGTATTAGCTGGTTCTTCCCTTTTTTAATCCCATTTTGCACTCTTTACCTTTTTTTTTGGTATTGGTCTTTTTAGCGACCGTGTCTTAGCACGTTTTTCATTAAGAAGGAAGCAATTACAGACATTTGTCTTTGATGTCCGTTTTACTTATTAAAGAAATAAAAAGACTTAGCGCAAATATCTGCTCAGCTCAGATGATGATACTCCTATGAAGCTCTGCCAGCTTTTGAGTCATAATTCGATACTGAATGTAAGTGATAAGAAAAAAGAGAGACGTATATGTATGTCCCTATCCGAGGTAAAAAAAAATAAAAGAAGTGTGTCTGTGTACAGCTAATAGAGTTGTATACGGTGCCAGCTGATTTAATAAGAACTCGGAAAATTAAAATTGCACGCTGCTGTTTCACGCTTTCATTCAGCTGGCCCCAATCCCAATGCAACAAGTTCTCTGCTGGGAGAAGGAGACCAGATCATGGGAATGGAGCGCACGACACGACCTAGTACGCTTTTTTATATGTTGTGGATTATCAGCAGTATTCAATATGCAAGTTTCATCCAGCCGGTTGCGAGAGATTTGTTTTGATCTTGGCAAGACGGCAATGCATATGTGCAAACTTTTTTTTTAACGAACAACACTCGACGAGTGTGTTTTTATTGATATAGTAAAAAATACAAGGCTATGTCCTTGGGAGGTCATAATCAGGCAAAAAAAAAAGAAACACAAAAACGATACTGGCGGTTTGGATTGGGACATCAACTCGCGCTGAACTCAACACTATTTGGGCCGGTCGGATTGGGACATCGACGCAAGCCGCACAACTCGTCTCCATGAGACAACTCTGACCGGTCAGAAAAACTCCGCGCGACAAACGCAGCAGTACCAAAACCTTTCCGCGGCATCCACCAAAACATCCATTCATGTAGTCGTCGAGAACCTCCAGGACCCTGCTCGATAGGAAAACGAAAGATGCAGACTGCACCGCACCGGGAAGACCACCGCCATGCGGGACCCTCTGCCACCGTGCCACTATAACACCACCCTCCACCTGATGGAGTGACACCATCGAAACCGGACCCCTCGTAGGCTACCTCGCATTCGCCACCACGATAACACAACGCGCAGGGGCCTCGTCACTTCTGTCGTTGGTCCTCGCTCTCATCGCCTCGAAGAAAATACCACACGCGGGGGCCTCGCCACACCCGCCACAGTACTCCATGCCATGGTTTCGTTTCTTTTGTCACCGTCAGGGTGGTGAGTAATGATACCCCACGTCCACCAATCTCCATCAAAGTCGAGCTGCCGCCGCAAGACGACCTCACCTCCTTGCTTCACCCGCGCATATAACATCCGCCGCCGTGCCAGCAAGCCAAAGAAGTCACTTGGGCCGTCTTCCGACTATGTACCGCACCGGATAGCCCAACCAAGCTGAGCAACCTGTCGCGGTCCGCTGCAAGCCAAGTCATCTCATGATGCCGATGCTGCAAGCACCGTCTTTTGATGCCGTCCCATGCCGCACTGACAGTTGCCGAGCAACACCAGCCATCGCAGTCCGCTGCAAGCAGCCACAACCGACAAACATGTGACAACCTCCGACAACCACCATGGCTGCGAGCGCTACCACGAGGGCTCGACAACACCCGTTCAGTTTGCCCCGCAGCGGAATTGCAAACCCCATCTGCTGCCGCCCATGACCAATGGGCCGGAAATGCCTCAAGCCTAGATGGGTCTCTAGAGACGACGCTTCCAAGGAGAACACGACACTAAAGAAGCCGTCATCACTCGTTCAGGATCTGGATAGGGTATTCACCCAGAGAGACCCGTGCGACAAGGTTGTAGCTCCAAGATGACGCCACTAGTAGGGAAACGACGCCCAGGGGTGCCGCCGTCATTTCTAAAGGGCTTTCGCTCGGAGCATGAACTCCTCGCTACACGCTCACTACTTGGCACTCACGGACCACAGCCCCGGAACCAGAGTGGTGGTGCCACCACACCTCCATGCACCATGCCGCCGCCAGTCTCCGCCTCTGCTACACTTGCCGCTCAGGAGCCAACTGCCGCCTCACGCCGCCACCACGGCCACCGCCGCCTCCTCACACCGTGCAGCAGTTCTTGCTTCCACGGCGCGACCACCTCCACGACCGAGTACGACCACCTTCACGTCACGCACGTCAATGCCGGAAGCACTCTCGTCGCCTCTGGTGACCCGAAGCTGCCAGCCGCAACCCCATGGTGCATCTGGCATGCCCCCAGGTAGGCCGTTGCCAGCTGCACCACCATGGCGCCACCAACGGGGGCCTGCAAAATCCACCTCTAGCCGTGGCACCACGCTGCCGCCGAGCCACGCTTTGCCTCCACTTCCGCACGTGGATGCCGCACCTCCTCGCCGCCGATGCTCTTCCTCCTCGCACCACGCTGGGACACCGCCACAGCCTCCTCTGCCGCACCCGTCACCATGCGCAGCCCCTCAGACCGTGCCCCACGGATGTGTTCCGCGCCCCAGCCGCCGCTGGGGTCGTCGCCGCGCGCGGCCCACCGGAGCCCTTCGACGGCCGGAACGTCACAGCGGCGTTGGGTGTCGAGCGTCGAGGAGGCCACCACTCGGGGAACGCCACCCCTGCCACCACGCTGTCCGCCCATGCCGTACGACGGCTGGGAATGCCTCCTCCACCACTCGCCGCTCCGCGTTGGCCGCCGCACGCCGTAGATCCGGTGGCCGGAGGGCCGGATCTGGTCGTCAAGACCCGGGATCCGCCCCGCGCCGCTGGACTCACTGCCGCCGCCGCCAACCCGGCCGGCAAAACCGCTCCGCGCTGCTCCCCCGCCCGAGACCAACGCGCGCCACCGAGAGAGCCCCACCGCCGCCGTCCTAAGGGCCCGCATGAACTTCCGCGGCCCCTCCGGCGGCGGCAGGGGAGGGGCAGGGGGAGGGCGGCGGAAGCCGGTGGCGCAACGCCTGCCCGAGCGGGGGCGATGCGGGGTCAGTTTATTGTTTATGGTTCTGTAGTTTTCGCATATGTGCAACCTTGAGCAGCAGGAGGGCAGGGCACATATATTGATGCCATCTTATAGAGGAGGAGCAGGAGACAAATGTTAAAGTTTAGTACGTACTACAGCACTTGGGTTAATGAAAATCAATCTCCCCATGGAAAGTTGGAAACTTACAATTTGGAATTTGGAACGGAGAGAGTAGCACACTCCATAATTCAAAAGCACTTGCACGTCCTAGTTATCCAAAAATAGCACACTTCTTTTGAATTCAAAAGCACTTGCGCGTGCAAGTTATCGATCGGATGGAAAAAAGAATCGTGTCCAAACCGAAATGACGATGTAACCTGCCATGAAATGGGTGACATTCTCAAAACAAGAAGAATAAGAGTGAATGAAAACCATGTTCTTTGTCGCGTACCGATTACAATACATAACTGGAAAAATTCATCAACTCCAGTACGTGTTCTCACATTTTTCTAGATTTATTATAGAAACTAATGCCGTTATTGTTTAGTCGTATACTATCGTACCCATTGATTTTTTTATTTTTCGTTGTGTGGTGAGGTGCAGTTTTCTTATCCGGCGGAGTCTTTGCAACGATTGGAAATCTGAACAATGAATTCACTACGGGAGACAGAACTTTTGCCGAGTGCCTGGGGCACTCGGCAAAGGCATGAAAACACTCGGCAAAGCCTTTGCCGAGTGTAACACTCGGCAAAGGGCACACGGCAAATATTGTGTCGGCAAAGCCTAGTTTGCCGAGTGTCAAAACTCGGACACTCGGCAAACATGTTGCCGACGGCCGAAAAACACTCGGCGAACAGATGGACTCGGCGAACCGCGGACTGACGGCGTCGGGTAACGGCGAGTTTGCCGAGTGCCAAACGGGTGGCACTCGGCAAACATCTGGTCTTTGCCGAGTGTTGACACTCGGCAAAGACCAGGTGTTTGCCGAGTGCCACGCGCCTGGCACTCGGCAAACACGGTCCCTTTGCCGAGTGCCGGCTCCCGGGCACTCGGCAAAGCCGCCCCCTTTGCCGAGTGCCTTGACCATAGCACTCGGCAAAGGACCTTTCCTACACCTGGGAAATGCCCCTTTGCCGAGTGCTATGGTCACGACACTCGGCAAAGGCCCCTCTTTGCCGAGTGTAACACTCGGCAAAGTGACCAGAACCGCCCCATTTTCGATATTTTGCCACGTATAACGGACCCCTCTCAATTCACAATACACATATCACAGGCATTTGTAATAAACAACCACATGAATAATTCACAACCACAGGCATAATTCATAAACACCACAGGCATAGTTCAACATAAGCACGAAATAATCCATAAATCCAAGTTCTTCTCACAATTTAGTTTCCACATTGTTCACAATCAAGTCTACTTCCGTGGAGGCCAAGGAGACCACTGCGACAAATCTTGATCTTCATTATTCGAAGCCGCCGATTGATTCTGCACATAGGATAGGACATTCTGAGGTAACATCTAAAGTTGTCAAATTTAAACTATTGAATCTTAAACACAATGTGTCAAGTGACTCACAGGAGTAGTCGTGGGTGGCTGAGGCGGAGGGAACATCATCGGCGGTGGCGGAACAAAGCAACACAGGCGCCATTGTTTCCATTTCTGCAACCACGGTACGAGATAACTCCTTCGCACAAAGCCGGCGGAAGAAATTGCTCAACTCCGCTAGCACCTGCCACACATGCTCAGGGACATAGCCTCGAACCATCACCGGAAGGAGGCGCTCAAGCCATATATGGTAATCATGACTCTTGAGCCCATTGATTCGCATAGTTGCTAAATTCACTCCCCTCTTCAAGTTCGCTGCATAGCCATCAGGGAACATTAATGTTTGGAACCATTCTAGAACCTCCCTCCTTTGAGCCCTCGTCAGAACGAAATCGGCCTTAGGCTTCCTCCATGACTTGCCAGCTCTTGGAGGCGCCATGTTTAGCTGTGGTCTGTTGCACAATGTCGCTTGATCCACTCTAGCCTTAACGTTATCCTTTGTCTTGTCAGGAATGTCCATTATGGTACCAAAAATTGCCTCGGCGATATTTTTTTCCGTGTGCATTACATCAATGTTATGTGGAACAAGGAGATCATCAAAATATGGAAGCTTCCACAAGCACGACTTCTGCGTCCAAGCATGTTGCTCGCCATATCCCAAAAAACCACCTTCTTCATTATTGAACTCAAGAGCGTCTAACTGAGCACGAACTGCGGCCCCTGTCATCATCGGCGGTGCGGGGGCTGTAACTACAACATCTTTGGTAAAGTTCTTCATGTCTCGTCTAAATGGATGGTCAGGAGGGAGGAATTGTCGATGTTTGTCGAACGATGAATATTTGCCCCCTTTCGACAACCAAATGAACTTCAAAGATGCTTTACAAACTGGGCAAGGGAACTTCCCGTGAACACACCATCCGGAGAAAATCCCATATGCCGGCAAGTCATGCAGTGAGTACTGGTACCAAACATGCATCTTGAAGTTTGTCTTTGTGGATCGGTCATAGGTCCATACCCCTTCCTCCCAAGCACGGAGAAAATCATCAATCAGAGGCTCCATATACACACTCATATTATTTCCCGGATGCTCTGGAATTATCAACGACAAGAATATATTATGTCGTTGAAATAGGACGCCGGGTGGGAGATTCAGTGGGATAACGAAAATGGGCCAACAGGCGTACGGGGCGGCCGCCATTCCATAGGGATTGAACCCATCAGTTGCCAACGCAACGCGTACGTTACGGGCCTCTAGAGCTTTTGCAGGATAAATCGCATCAAAGCTTCTCCAGGCTTCAGCATCGGATGGGTGTACCAGCTTCTCTGGATTATAGCGACGGCCATTTTTGTGCCATGTCATCTGTTTCGCGGATTCTTCAGTCATGAAAAGCCGTTGGATCCTCGATATGAAAGGAAGATACCGTAGAACCTTCACAGAAATTGCGAGCTGCTTTTTCTGACCGTCACCAGAATCAACCTCCAGAAATCTAGACGATTCACACTTCACACAGTATTTTGCTTCCGCATACTCTTTCCTAAATAAGATGCATCCCTTCGGGCATGCATGTATATGCTCGTATGGCATCTTAAGTGCACGAAGGAGTTTCTGTGCCTCATACATGCTCTTTGGCAAGATGTGACCAACCGGGAGCAGGCTTCCAAAAACTGTCAACATAATATCAAACGCGTCTCGACTCAAACTAAACTGAGACTTCACAGCCATTAGGCGTGCAATGGCATCTAGCTGAGAAACCTTGGTATGGCCGTGAAGGGGTTGCTGTGCCGCAGACAACATTTCGTAATAAGCCTTAGCGGTAGCCTCTGGCTCCTCCTCCCTACGTGCCTCTTCGAAGTGTGCTTCATGAAAGTCATTCAACATATCTCCCACCCCGGCATCATCATCAAATTCCTCGATTCGTTGTCTCAAGACCTCCTCTCTCCCTCGGTCAGATTCACCATGGTAGATCCACCTGGTGTAGTCTGACGTAAATCCGTTCTTCACCAGATGTTTGCCCATCTCCAGCTTGGTTTGCCGACGCATGTTTGCACATTTGCTGCACGGACACCAAGTCGATCGAGCTCCATTGACACTTGCAAACGCCCGTTCCAAGAAAGCATCCGTCTTGTCAAGCCATTCATTGGTCAACGTATTCTGACTAGTGCGACCCGTGTACATCCACTGACGATCCTCCATCCTCTACCATTTAAATAAGTAATACAAAATTCACATGGCATATACACGTTCCTATATTGTCTACTAGGTAAAGATAGGTCCTAATCCCACCCCAGGATGTGTAGGTGGGTTTAGTATCCATGGTCTACTCCGACCCGAGATAAAATTTCGGCAGCACCTCCCCGCTGTTCTCCAAATACACGTCCTTGATAGGAGATTGTGTATCTAGAGAACAACAGGGAGGTGCTGCCGAAATTTTATCTCGGGCCGGAGTAGACCATGGATACTAAACCCACCTACACATCCTCGGGCTGTCCAAAAAACGTGGACAATTCGAAACAGATACGATTATAGATATGCAAAGATCTGCATATTTCCAACCGTATCTCTTTCGAACGGGAGACGCCTAACTAGGTTACGTGATATACGAACATTATACGGAAATAGAGGTGTAGCATGCCTCACCTTGCTATCCTGCAAAGTGACGAGTCGAGGACGGTCCTTGTAAGCCTCTCCTGCAACAAAAGAAACAAAGCATTGTTTAAGTCAAAATTTCGGCAGCATCTCCCCTGCACGGGGAGGTTTCCAAAACCTGCAACATAAGAAACGGCACGATGGCCGACAACCACAATCACAATAGAGAGTTGGCACGATGGCCAACAACCACAACCACAACCACACATCTCTATTACCAACCACACCTCTCTTCCATTCATGCATTCTCTAATATTCTTCCTCTATTCTCTAATATTCTTCCTCTATTCTTCATCTATTCTCTAATATTTTTCCATTCAAGTAAGAATCAACATTTTCTAATTTCTACACTTCCTCTATTCTTTGCAATGTTATCCTGCATTCTCTAATATTTTCACTAATATTTTCAACTTACCGGAGGGGCGGCCGGGGGACGGTGCGGCGGCCGGACGCCCGGACGAGGACGGCCGCGGGGGGCCGGCGCGGGAGGCCGGCCGGGGGCGCAGGGGAGGTCGACCGGGGCCGCACGGGAGGCCGGGGCCTTATCCCGGCCCGGGCGGCGGCGGCCCCGCGGGGCGCCCGGGCGGCGGCAGGCCGGCGGCGGCGGCGGCGGCCCCGCGGGGCGTCCAGGCGGCGGCGGCGGCGCGGGTCGGCGGCGGCGGCGCGTGGCGCCCGGGCGGCGGCGGCGGGCGCGGGTCGGCGGCGGCGCGGGCGGGCGCGGGGGGCCGGGCGGCGGCGGGCGGGCGCGGGGGGCCGGGCGGCGGCGCGGGCGGGCGCGGGGGGCCGGGCGGCGGCGGCGGCGGCGGCGCGGGCGCGGGGGCCGGGCGGCGGCGGCGGCGGCGCGGGCGCGGGGGCCGGGGCGGCTAAGTGTTAAGTGTGGCCGGGGCGGCTAAGTGTTAAGTGTGGCCGGGCGCCCGTGATTGGAATATAGATAAGGGGCTTTGCCGAGTGCCCTTGATCTAGCACTCGGCATACCCTTTGCCGAGTGCTAGATCCGGGGCACTCGGCAAAGGGGGTTTTTTTCCCCGAATTTCGAACGAACACTGAGACGTGGACCCGGGGTGGCTTTGCCGAGTGCCTTGATCTAGCACTCGGCATACCCTTTGCCGAGTACTAGATCCGGGGCACTCGGCAAAGGGGGTTTTTTTCCCCGAATTTTGAACTGACACTGGGACGTGGACCCGGGGTAACTTCGCCGAGTGTCCTGTTTCTGACACTCGGCAAACGATCCCTTTGCCGAGTGCCCTACGTAGCACTCGGCAAACACCTACCTATATTGCATGTACAACAACAATTTTAGTAATTAAAAGTACGTAAACTTTGTGTAAACCTAGTCCAATTCACTAAACATTGCGTATTCCATTTTTTAAGTAATATTGTACCATTATTTCATGGATTTATAGCTCATATTTAATTTATATCTATTAAATTCATATACGTCCAATTAATGAATAAAAATTACCAAACGGATCTGAAAATTTCCCAAAATTTAACATGAACCTATCTATGTTCTCTATAGCCTATAAAAAATAATTTGGACTCAATGAGAATTACATTTATTGATTCATCTCTAAATCTTACCGGATCCTTTGAACTTCTCTGAAACCTCTCCGGAGATGCTTCGAATTGTGAACATCATATGTCAAAACTTGTGCGAAACCTTATCAATTTTTTACCACGGCCTCTGCATATGAAATAAAAACATCTTGCAAAATCTCATGATTTTCAAACTTCGTTTGTATTTTTGAGAATTAAACAATCATTTGGCCACACGTTCGTAGTCGTGTTTCCTTAGCAAAATGTTCGAAATTTCTTTTCATTTTATGGGTAAGACCTCAATTTAGACTCACTAACATGAATATGATTTTTTCACTCATATTATTCCATTATTCCAACCACCTGCAGTTCAAATTTGACTTAAATCAAAAAATTACTCTAAATGAAATTAATTGATTAAATATAGCAAACAGGTCAAAAAATAGTCCATCTTCTACCATGCAGTGCCAAATGCCATACATGTGGAGTGTAAAAAGTTTGGAGGGTGGAGGACGGGAAAAAAAAATTATGTTTGCCGAGTGTGTAAAAAGACACTCGGCAAACCATATAGTTTGCCGAGTGTACACCCTAGCACTCGGCAAACTATAGGGTTTGCCGAGTGTCCCATCAAGACACTCGGCAAACTAGTGCCTTTGCCGAGTGCCCTATATTGACACTCGGCAAACACTAACGGCCGTCACGGAGGGGCGCCGCCATCGGCACGGGGAAGTCACGTGGGCGTCAGTTTGCCGAGTGTCAAAGTTTGCCGAGTGCCGCCTGGGTGTTTGCCGAGTGTTTTTTGGAGGGCACTCGGCAAACCGGTCGTTCGCCGAGTGTTTTATTTTTGCCGAGTGTTTTTGATGTTACACTCGGCAAAACGGTCCTTCGCCGAGTGCCCGAAAAAAAGCACTCGGCGAAGTAATTACACTCGGCGACTTTATGCTTTCCCGTAGTGATTGTTGGCGGGATGGGTGTACATGCATGTATGCACATGTTTGTACTTGTATTATACTTTCAGAGAGAAAATAATACAACATAGGTATGATTTTTTTGTCGCCTAGTATTGTTACCGTGCTTGACATCCTCAACCCAAGAGAAAATACAGACAAGGGCTGGATTTCCAATGGAGATGGATTTGGTGCTACAAATCTGGGAGCAATTCTGTTTCTTGGGGGGGAATTTAAGTTTTTCTTGCATTGACAAGATCCTCATGGGTCATTATCTCTCCTTAGTCCTTTGCAATTTAGCTTTGAGCATGCCGTTGGAGGCAGGCACCGTGTCTGTGTTGTTGGTAGGGTAAAAACGTGCTACGCCGTTGGCCAGCCAGCCCATGTTATATGCACGGACGTGGACCCGGTCGTGTGGTGTGCACGCACGCACAGCGAATCCTTCCATCCGGATCCACAGGTGGCCATCCGTCCGTCCGTCGTACTGCGCGGACAGATCGGCCTGCCTTTTTGTGGTTCCACGTGTGTGCGTCGTCCACTCGTGACTCGTCTTCTATTAGAAAAGGTAAGGGCGACGTGCATCGACGGGGAAAAAAAAGGAACACTTGCAAATGATCACATTGTCGTTGCACGGGATTGGACTGGACTAGTGGTTTGTAAAGGCGAGTGAGATCCGTAGTTTCCTTACTGCTCGGCCGCGCAGCTGCGCCGATCGCCAATCGCCACGCAGCAGCATCATCTTCATGTCATGTGTGCACCTGCCCAATCATACATGATCGACGACGGATCATATACTAGGAGTGAGCTTGCCTTGCATCTCCCAGCCTTCCCGGAATTCTGATGCAGTATGTATCAGTATCAGCTGCTACTGCTAATCGCCGATCGGTATCGGCTCCTGATGGACTAGACTATACACGTCTTTTACCAGGACCGAATTGGTACCCGACCCGAGTTAACCTGCGAAAATGACGACTTCTGTCGTCTCGTCTGGGGCCGGTCAAGGTGACCCACAAGCAGTACACTCTTTGGCGAGAAGCGGCCGCGTCATATGACAACTGCCAGCAACACTCACCAGCACAGGACGACGATAAACAGCAGTGCATCTAGATCAGTACATCACCTGGGATCAACATTTGTGTCACAAGATCAGCAGTGCAGTGCAGTGCAGTGTCATCCCCCAAAATGATACTACAAAGGTACAACAGACTGCCCTAGCCCTAATGGCTACCTCATCACAGGTCCCAGCAACATGCTGGCGGGGCCTACCCACCTAAACCAAAACAACACCAGGGGAGGCCACACATATCCACCAGATGCACATTCACTTGGCATGCCTCATTCCTCAGGGTCCTCCTCCAGCTCTTGTTTAGGCTCCTCATCCTCCTCCGTTTCTTGTTTAGGCTCCTCATCCTCCTCCATCTCTTGTTTAGGCTCTTCCTCATCCTCCATGTTTTTGTTTATATTGCTCCTCCGGTTCGTAATTACAATGACTGAACTCCTTTGCATGCTTCATTAGATAATCATGTAGTTTACTGACATCTTCCCATCTGAAGATATCCCACAATGCACCACCCTCTGACTGGTTCCCCTCTACAAAAGGGGCTTTATCATCTTTTGGTTCAAGAGATATTTCAATTTTGGGTTTGAAATTTTCCTCTGCATCACTTGGGAGACTCAATTTTATCTTCACTGCTGAAACCATTTCCCAACTTCTCTCCCCCGTTAGTTGCGCAGAGAGCAACTTCTGATTTCCCTTTAGAAAAAGGGACATTCATATGATCTTCATAGCTTTGATCAGTCTGTTGTCCATTTGCATTCTTCAAGTTTCCCTCAGCTTCAACAGCAAGAGCAGATTTTTTCAACAATTTCCTCCTGCTCTGAAGAAACATCGGATATCGGGCGCCGCGTGGGTGTCCTCGGTTCGCATCGTCATCTACTCATCTCCCCTGTCGGACACCCCCGAAGCTCCATCTCCACCTCCGTGAGGCTCTCTGTTCTTCCATGGCGATTTCCATCGCCTCTTCCCTTCCCCTCTCTGCGGATCTCTCTCCCGGGCATCAGCTTCAGCTTGCGACTTCGCGCCCCAACCAGATCCATGCCTGCATATGTGAATCCATGCTGGGATCCACCAGAGTGCGCGTGAAGGGCAGCAAAGTTTCAGTGGCTAGCATTTGAGCCTGCATCCATGGCTCAATACATTGGTGCGGATGCCGATGGCCGTCTAGCTGTCAGACTTTGTGGCCTAACTCGTGGTTTGGGAGAGAATCAGAGAAGGCATGGGTTGAACAGATGATGAGCATGTGAATGTGCAGAGCTATCAATTGCAGCGGCTGCCTACGTCTTTGTGAAGCATTACCCAAACAGATATTTTACAGAGGAAACAAATTATAGTTGTATTCTTGTGCACAAGATATTAAAACCGGAAGCTAATTGCGGGTGAATTTTATTACAAAGCAGCCAAACAGGGCCTTAAGAAGTTTGCATTTCTAATCAATGCTAGAGGATTTAAATATCGATATAAGTAGATACTGGCAAGTTCCATAATTAGTGTTAAGAAAAAGTTCCATAAGTAGAATGTTGGAATGTACAGTACCATTAGTTGGATAAACAGTCCAAAAAGGGAGCAAAATTTAATACAAATGCTACGAAGCACAAGCAGTATAAGCATATTTACCGCATCAGACATGTCACAATGAAGCTTGGTAACAGAGTCACCAATTCCCAACTCTTGCGCAACACCATAAGCAATATAAGTCTTTGGACCAAGGTCTGGCTTTATAACACTTTCTGGCAACTTCACTGCCAGATTGAGAGGACCATATTTAGGGTCTGTGTATGCACGAAATGGCAAAGCAGACATGAACTCAGAATTATGTCGTGGAAGTCGCTCCTCGAAGGAACTATGCTGTGGCCAATCTTTCAGCTTAAGTAACACGGGCAAATCCTCTGCACCAACAGCTCCACGAGAATACCCATCAAAAAACATACGAATATTAAAATCAACCTGCATTTGGGGTGATGGAAGAAACGTTATTTTGAAATATAGATGATTTAGGGCCTGTTTGGATTGAGGGTGTTAAAGTTTAACACCCTAGTTTTAACACTTTTTAACACTTTGAGATTCAAACAGATGTGTTAAAACTTAGGTGTTAAAGTTTAACACCCCTAAAAACTTTAACACCTCAAGGGGGTGTTAAAAGTTGTTAAACTTGTTAAAAGTGGTCCCCCTCTTCACTTTTTCCCACCATTGCCCCCTTCTCTCTCCTCCCTCTCTCTCCGCCGACCATAAATGAGGGGGCAATAGAGTCATTTCCCATCAAAAGTGTTAAAGTTTAACACACCATCCAAACATCCCAATGTGTTAAACTTTAGCACTCCATTTGAGAGTGTTAAAATTTTAACACTTGTTAAACTTTAACATGAGGTATCCAAACAGGCCCTTAAATGGAAGGGCCACATATTTGTCCAAAAGAGGTAGCCACACAACCTACAGTTCTAAAAGGTTGCATAAAGTTAATCGAGGTGTAAGCCATGAAAATATTAAGTATGCACAGATTTTGATTCCAAAAGAAGGTTATCACACTTACTAGAACCAGGATTTGAAATTTGGCCAAGTACTTGTTACTTGAGATTTCCGTTTTCCCACAATCATGGGAAAACATCATGGTGGTACATCAACTTAATAAATCGATCACTGTTTTAGATTATGACATATGGATCTCAACAAAAGCACAAAGTTCATAGCCCGGACAGAAACAGACTCAACAGCATTTAGTAACTGATAAAGATAATACATACATCGAAGCATCTAGCAATCATTAACACTGGTTAAATACATAACAGCCAAATATAACATCAGATACCTCACACCACGTCAGACATTCAAGAGCAATAACTGAGAGACGCTCATCTGTCTTCTTATCTCTCTTTTCTCTTAAGGCCCGCCACATAACCATTGGTTCCCAGCTCAAACCAGAAGTCAATGCAAGTGTATCACCGACAATAATAGGCTGACCCTTCAACCAGTGCTCCTGGAAATGTTCCAAACTTTCATTTTGGACATCTCTAGCAATTGGACAATATATGTGGTTATCATGGGAATTCTCTCTACAAGCTGATTTACGTGATGTTCCATTGTTTATTCTACTGGATCCAGTGAAGCAGGAACAGTTTGAACCACCCAACTCCAGCACTGTTACATCATTGACCAGTGATTTAGCTTTCTCCAGTAAGTCAGCAATAAACTTTTCCCCAAACAAGCACTTGAGTTCAAGAAGGGAACTTCCACAACCGCCAAATTCATTCGGCGGGCAAGGTATGGTCCCGTTGTTATTTACCCTCCATCATCTCAAACTAGGATTGCGGTCTTCAGACGGAACTGCATTATCTATTAAAATATCATTATGTCCATCAGAAGGCTCTTGACTAGTTGACTTGCACCTTTGCAATGACTACTTCCTAGTTGCAAATCTTCCTTGCCTCCAGCATCAGGTAGACTAGTAACCTTATCACTGTTGACATCACCAATCGGATTAAGGCCTTGACAAAGCTCACGGCAGCAGCTGAGGCAGATATCATAGGAACATTTGTTGCAGCTTCGGTGGAAGTCAACAATAGATGTCCTGCAGTTGTTGCTATTACAAGGAAAAACAATGATTAGAGAAACAAATAGAATACATATGCTTGGTAACTGGTAAGTAAAGCAAGACCAACCAGTATATCCGTTCATCACTTCCACACTCGGACAGAGGAACCTCCATTTTACATGAATCAATCCCTGCAATAAACACTGCATTAGGAGTAGCAGGACCAAATAGAGAAATGAGTAGCATCAATGCTCTTATGCTAGAAATCCCAGAAGTGATTATACAATCATATTACCTCTGATTGAGGCCTCAACACTTTTCTCTAGCATCTGCTCTTGATGAAATTCTTTGAGCCAAGGGAGCAAAAAGTGCACAATATGCATAGAGAATTTAATTTTATCTTCTTCAGATACACTACATTTGTCAGCCTATGGGACAAAATTATATGAGCAAATAGGTAAATAATACAACACATTGGACCAGGAGAAAATGGAAATGTAGCAAGAAAAGGGCATACCTTTTTCTGAGACTTGTTACCATTCCTGGAGCCGACAGTGGATATGTCTCCTCGCAGACAAGACTTACACTTGCAATTTTTGTAACAAACTGGGCAATTTGTCGCAAAATCATCCTCTGACAAATGTGGATACCTGATTTATTCATGCCAAAACAAATAGTGAAATCATAATAGCAAACTCTACATATAAGTTTACATAGGCTCCAATATGGTGGCTGAAAGTAACATACATACTACAAAACTAGGGATTAGATAATCCAAAATAATAACTGCTCAAAAGCAACTGTCAAACATATGCAATCTCAGGTGATCAACACAAATGCTTTTAGAAGGGCACAAACCAGCGCTTAATGCACTTCACACAGTATCTGAATTTCTTTTCTCGTTTGATACAGCCCTGGCACCGTACAACTCTTCCACTATCGTTCCTCTGGCACTGATGGCACATATTTGAATCCTTATCACTCTTTCGTTTCTTCTACAAAATTCAGCAACCAAAGCATATCAGGCATGCACATATGGGGAAAAGTAAAGAGTACAAGTGGAGCAGGCAAGCAGCTACCCTAATATGTAAGCCCTTCTGATATATTGCACATATATTTAATTTCTGTAGCTTAAGACATTGCATACATGGTGTATAACTTCTCACTTCACATCGTATTCTGATTTCTGAGTGCATATTTCTATAAGATGCGGAGCAAGTACATGTGCTGAATGCTAGGATGGACAATGAATGGACCATTTTGAAGAGCAAAGCAAAAGACACATTAGTAAAATCCTCCGCAAGCACCCCTTAGCTTAATTACATTGCCGAACATTCCAGTATTGCTGATAACTCAAGGCAGAAGGTCAATAAGAAAGATGGAAATATCCACCTCAGGTTCCTGCTCCTGTACTGCTGGAACATTCCGCCTCTGTCGAAGTCACCCGGAACCACTAAACTCAAGAGAAGATGGATCCGCAACAGGATCCTTCCTGCGCCTTTTGGAGGGTTTTGAGACCTTTGAGACCTCGGCTACCCCTTCTGCGCCATTATCCTAAAACAGAAAAGGAAAAGAATCAATACAAGAGCCAGAAATGTCAATGGTGACATCATTTTCAAGAGAAAATCAGGCAAGAAAACATTAACCTCGGCACAAGACTGCAGCATCTCTCGCTTGAGATTTCCCTCGCCGTTTTCCTGCAGCCGATGAAAAAACAAAAAGGAGCACATCACTCCAAAAATCTTTTTTTGTAAGAAAAAAGACTACAATCAGAGCAAGCAAGACAGGGATCATTAGGAAAGTGTTGATGCTTAAACTTCTATGCTTGCTACCATGCTGCTACGCATTCTAACAGCACATGAAGCTAATGTTAGTTAGCAACCTCTGCTCGACTGCCTAACTCTGAAGGACATACTATAAATTTCGAAGCCCTACAAACTTGCATGAGAAAAAATCAAAGGGGTTGCTCAAGTCACATTGTTTCCATCCTCAATTTTTCCATCCTTCTCTTTTATGTAAACTGCATCCAAGAAACTACAGACCTTTGCAGAATCAGCTAGCTGAGGCATCTCATCGCCCCTGTTTTCACCGTTTTCGTCAAACATATGAACATGGAATCAAGCGTATCATAGAAATCTCTGCAGAGATTTCATAGAATAATTAACGGCATCAGTGTTGATGTATCTTAACCATCACTCTGTTACCACGCTGCCATGCATTTGAACAGCACATCAACCAATCTGGACTCAACCGCCTAGCTCTAACGGATAATACTATAAATTTAAAATCCCTATAAACTTGCGTGAGAAATCATAGTGATTGCTCAAATCTAAATGTCTACACCCTCGAATTTTTATTCCCTTCTGTTTTCTGCAAACTACTGACCTGTGCAGAATCATGTGGCTGAGGCATCTCTTCGTCGCCCTTGCTTTCACCGTTTTCCTGGAAGAAATGAACATGACGAATAAGCATACCGGACGCGTTTCATAAAACAATTAACATCATCAGTGTTGGGAGAAAAAATTAGCAGGAATGTGTAGAGTACAGAAGCACGTTAAGGGAAACAAATGAAGCGGCTGGAACCATGGAACCCTAGGGGAGCGGAGACACTGATAGCATATAATTTTTTTCCCAAACCCCTAGAAGCTTGCGCTAGCAAAATCAGAGGGGTTGCTCGTTGCTCGAATCCCAAATAAATAAACTGAGAATGGTTGCGAATGCGAGCGTTGAAGTGCTCCCGCGAAAAAAAAAAGTGAGACGAGTAGCAGGGTGGCAACAAGTACAGAGAGGAGCGCAGCGCAGGAAGCAAGCTGGAGGAGCATAGCTTGCTCGGGCAGAAGGGGGGATTGGATAGAGCGAATCCGGACGAATACATGGTCCTAATCCGTGGAAAAAGCAGCACGGAACAGCGATTGAAGCTTGGCGCGGGGTCGGGGCCTGATGGCTCCGGTGGCCGGAGATGGGGAAGGTAGGGGAGGAAGCGAGACCTAGCAACTGCTGCGGCTGATTACCTAGGTGGTAGCGGCGGTGGGGTCGGAGTCGGCGGCCGGTGCGGCGTCCTTGTCCTCCTTCCTGGCCCTCCCGCGGCCGCGGCCACCGCCGCGCTTGCGCTTGGGCGGCATGGAAACGAATCGGCGGCGGCGGAGAGGACGGCGTGCGTGGGGGTGACGACGGTGGTGGCTCGAATCGAATCGAACCGGAAAAGGGACGGGACGGGACGGTGGAGGCCGCTGGTATTCCACGGTTCTTAGGGGGTAGAATCTCAAAAATTCTATGTCACGTCAAATGTTCGAGTATTAAATATAGATTAATTACCAAACCAATTGCACAAATGGAGATTAATCTGCGAGATGAATCTATTAAGTCTAATTAATTTGCGAGATGAATCTATTAAGCCTAATTAGTTCATGATTTGACAATGTGGTGCTACAGTAAACATGTGCTAATGATGGACTAATTAGGTTTAATAGATTCGTCTCGCGAATTAGCCTCCATCTGTGTAATTAGTTTTATAATTAGCTTTTGCTTAGTCCTCCTAATTAGCATCCGAAGATTCGATGTGACACTTCTAAATTTTAGTTCTTAGCATCCGAAGATTCGATGTGACACTTCTAAACTTTAGTTCCTACATCAAACAGCCCCTAAGTAAAAGCACACTAACAACTCCACTGATTTGATTTAATTAAGTATAGTACTACTCAGTAAATGGTAGGGCAGGGTCATTATGACGTCAGGCAATCCGACCGCTGCAATCACGATAGACACAAGTATAGATGGCTAGATGGGCCATTTGGCCATAGTACGATCCGGCACGACACAAAACAACCTGACACCCGTCCGGCTCTAGTACGATCCGGCACGACACGAAACAACCCGACACTATCAGGCACGGAGCCTTTTCCGTGTTGTGCCGTGTCGTTCCATCGTGCCTAACTGCTAGCCCAGGCACGGCACGAAAATCCTTTTTTTTTGCCATGGCAGCACGACAAGCACAGTAGTGCTAGCTAGGCACGACCAAGCAAATGGCATATCAATCACTCAAAAAAAACTTGTACATGTATAATATTTCATTGAAGAGTTGAAAAGAATCATAAATTCATCACAAATTCACATGCACAGTAAACACTCAGAGCTCTAGTCCCTCAACGGCTTCGCAACGGCGGACGTGATGACCTGCACAAAGAAAGATCAAAGAAGTTAAAAAGACTAGCCGCGCCCAGTGGATCGGAGCAAGAAACAGTTAGGGTTAGAGGTCGAAGCTCTCACCGACGGTTCCGGAGCACCAGAGCGCCCGGCGAGGTCGACGAACAACGGATCTAGCAAGGACACGACGAGAGCGGCCGAAGAGTGGATCTAGTCATCTAGATCTAGAGAGGTGCGAGAGGGCGAGAGAGAGGCGAAGAGCGACGGGAGTCGAGGGAGGAGGTGACAGGAGAGAGGAGTAGGCGGCCGACGCCGGCTTCCGGTCGCTGGAGAGGGAGGAGATGAGAGGGCGAGAGAGAGTCGAGGCGAGGGATTGAGGAGGCGGCGAAGGGAGACAGAGAGGAGGCTAGGGTTTCTAGCTTGGTTGGGGGATGCGGCCAGCTTATGTAGCCCCTCCCCAATGGTTGGGAGGGACCTGATCCAACGGTCGGGAGGGGTGGTGGGGGTTGCCGAGCCACTATCAGGCCGGCCCCAAATCTGGGCCAGGCTTGTGATGGGCCATCGTGGCGTGGTCGCGGCCCAAGCCCTGGCCTGACCATAGGGTCGGGCTTTTAGGGTTGGTCCTCAAGCTGTCCAGTGGGCCTAGCCCATCTAACCATCTATAAACACGAGACGAGGTGCACGCGGGCACATCTGGTTGCTTGCTCTCATCGATTCGATCGTGCTGCCGTTGCGGCAGTTGTAGCTGTAGCCTCTCTGCATTGCAGGTTGCAGGGACACTCTAGTCTAGTCTTCAGGGGCATTTGGATCCTTAGGCTAAAATTTAGGAGATGTCACATCGAATGTTCGGATGCTAATTAGGAGGACTAAACATGAGCTAATTGTAAAACTAATTGCAGAAGTCGTGACTAATTTGCGAGATGAATCTATTAAGCCTAGTTAATCCATCATTAGCACATATTTATCGTAGCACCACATTGTCAAATTATGAACTAATTGGACTTAATAGATTCGTCTCGCAAATTAATTTCCATCTGTGCAATTAATTTTGTAATTAGTCTACTTAGTAACCAAACATTCGATGTGATAAGGAAAACTCCAAGGGAAGAACCAAACACCCCCTTCCTTTGCAAGCAAACAACGGCAGCTCAGCGCCTCAGCCCAACCCCCCTTCCTGCCCTTCTCCGACTGCTACCGAGCTCTAGGGCCTGTTTGGTTACTTGCACGCCCCATCCCTGCATCGCACCGGTGAGCCAGACCCTCCCCAACCAGATTGTTGTCATGTAAATGCCCACAGTTTGGTTGCCTGCACCCAGACAGCTAGGCCCGATGCAGCTCGTGTTTGATTACATGCACCTAGCCATTGACCGATCCTTTTTCCCTCACTGCATGCTAGGCCCCACGTGCTCCACCTGCACCGTGCGAGCCAAGCCCGGTGGAAACGTCCACTCCTATCGTATCCCTCGAGCCTGGCCGGAAGGCCTCTTTTGTACGCGCGCAACCTGACTCCACGGGTGGACCAGGCAATCAAACTAACGGAGCCTCCATGCAGTGAGCCTGGCTCAGCCACCAAACAGCTCCTTAATGAGAGACGGTCCTTGCACGCCGGCGTACGCGGCCACGGGATCCAAACGAGAGGCGGGCCGGGGGACGCGAGAACGACGGGTGCTGCGTGCCGCGCGCGTCGCCTGCCAGCCGGGAAGCGGGAAGGGTCGCCGAGGCCATCGCCTACAGTTGTTTTGCCTGCTCCCCTAGGTTGGTCCAGGAGTTTGACGGCACAGCTCTTGTTTACTTCCCTCCAAACTCCCAACTTTTACACTATGCAAAAAGAAGATTCCCCATCACATCAAACTTGCGGTACATGCATGGAGTACTAAATGTAGACGAAATCAAAAACTAATTGCACAATTTTGTTGTACTTTGCGAGACAAATCTTTTGAGCCTAATTAGTCAATATTTGGACAATAATTCACAAATACAAACGAAACGCTACAGTGTCGCATTTATGGCAAAATGCCAATTTGGCACCTCCCAACTTGGGAAGTAAACAAGGGCATGATTTCGTAGCATCGTGGGACGCCAACTTCATTTCCGGAACCAGACAAATATTCCTTTCCTGAATTGAAAGAGAAACGAGAATCACGAGTAGCAACAGTAAATAGGCCGACATATATAACTCTGTTACAGTTAACACATTTAAATTAGAATTGCCCATAAAAAGCTACTTTGACTGTATATTTCGCAGATATTTCATATCAGTAACTGTGGTAAAAATTAAAGAAAGTGAATGTATCTGTACAATGTCTAGGTAGAAGTGAACACTTTTGTGATTTTGGAGGGAATAACCATGTGTTCAGTGGAAAGGCACTTTTTAAATGTTTATATATGTCCAGCTCGAAATTGTTTCAAAGACCTTATAACTGGCCAGCATTCAGATAATGTTTGGTTGTGCGAACGATCAATGAATGGAGGGATTAATAATGATAAAACTTTGGAAACAACTTTGAAAACACGGTACACTGCAGTACATTGCTCCATACCTGTGTTTGAAGTTGTTCACAAAATTTCTCAACAAAAACAAGCACGAGCCGCTCGTGCTAATAATTCTGTACTGATGGGCACTTGAAGTCAAGTGCACATCACCGGTGCATATTACTCGGCATAGACCTTGCTCACCCTATTGCCGCAGCTTTTGTCGCGACCCGTGACCAAGCTAGGCAGCTAGGCCATTGATTTCCGGCCGCGACTCCACGGCGCATCAGCCGGTCCGGTCCTGCCGCGGCCGGCGATGCCGCGCACGAGGGAGGCGGCCCGCCCCGCCCTGCCGGTGTGTGGCGCGCGCGTTCGGCTGCGGGTGCCCATCGAGACCGCACTGTCCATGGACGAGACGGCATGCAGTTGGCATGCCATGCATGCCCGCGCACGGTGTCCGCGGCGCGGCCATGGTCGAGACGTGCGTCCTCGTCGTCGTCGATCCCTACTCCATGCATCTTCCGCGCGCCACGCGCGACACGATATATGCGTGGCCGTCGAGCTCGCGGTGCACACCTGCTGGTCGGGTCGCCGTCGCGGCCGCGCGCGTGCCATGTGCATGCTCGGCGCTTGCAGCTTGCGCATCTCCCGCCGGCCGCCGGGACCGGGAGGGTCGCCGCGCGGGACGGTCGGGGGTCCAAGTACAGTGGTTCCGGTCGTGCATTCCGTGCGTGGTGGCCTCTCGCCGACGCCGGCACTGCGAAGCTAGCTAGCTGAGTGAACGCCCCCTGCTCCCGCGTGTTGGTCCAAAGACCGCGACGGCTCATGATCTCGTATTCCCGTCCGATCGCGCGCGGACCACGTCGTGATATGAGCCGTAGTCCGTAGTACGTGCGAACAGCAACCTGCTACTGCTAGAGAGATCTGCGTGGGTTGGGTGGGTGCTTTTGTCCTGGCCTCCTGGGCTTGATCTGCGTGCGTGCTCGGCTGCTCGCCGATACCGTACGCGCCCGCCCCGCCGCCGCTGTAGCCCCGTTCGTGCATGACGCGGCGCCTGGCCGTGGCCGGGGCCCGTCACCCACGGTCCGCGGACCACGCCGCGCGCTACTGTGCCGGCGTCATTGTACGCGACACGAACGGTGTGCCTCATCGTGTGGGGCGCACGCGCGTCACAAGTTGCTCTCCGTATCCGGGCCCGGAGCAGAGCGCCGCGGTTAAATCCGGACAGGCTTTGATGCATGCATGTTTCACACTTGGGAACGGGCCGGGACTCGGCCGGCCGGGCTTTTCGAGAGGACGACGCTGGGGGGATTGGTTGAGCTGATTGCATGAGGTCGCCGCCACGGCTGTCACGAGTTACACTCCTCATCGGTTTTGCATGCGGATCGAAATGAAAAGACTTTACCAGATTTGGTTACGTATTTCCGGCCGTTAGCCACCAAATTTGCAAATTTGTTTTAACTAGGATATTAAATATAGACTAATTACAAAACTAATTGCACAGATGGAGACTAATTTGCGAGACGAACATGCACGAGAGACATCCACTCCAACCTGCAATCCACTCCATCATCAGACATGGCCATTGATCTAAACACACTACCAGATCAGATGAAGGAGATGAACTTCCCTTACCTAATCTAAATGAAGAACCACCAGATGAGCAACAAGATGAAATCCATCATCTCCAGAAAGATGATGTCCATGGCCTAGAAGATGATCAAGTTCATTGGCCCCAAGAAGCTCAGTCAAACCTTCTCCATGAAGATGAACAGCTTCTTGTGCATGGAATCGATCTCAATCTTGATGCTTCTGAGCTGCAACAACCAAATGAAGGTAAGGTGTTCTCTTAATTACATCAGTTCGTCAAGGTTTGCTATTGCCATGGGCACCATGTCAAAATAGTAGTTTACAATATAATTCCTAGGACATAAATAGTCATTGCCAGAAGAGCAACCATGCAAGAGATTAACTGGGAAGGTGATAGTTTTACAACTATGCACATTGATAACCTTTATTTGGACTGGGAAGGTTATGCTTCTAGCAATGAAATCAATAAACAAACTTCATCCTTGAAAAAACAGGCAATAACAGTGCATATCTTGAGAAGGAAAAATAGGAGTATATACTAACCATAGTCTTTTTTTTCCGTAGACATGATGGAGTACACTGATGCTGTAGACATAGCCTCTCATGAAGATGAATTCGAGGACTCGGATTTTGAACATTACCGTGCAAATGAAAACATTGCACATCAGTCTAGAAACTTGACAGAAGCTCAAAGGCATGCAATTTATGCAGCATTGCTTGAGAAAAGTGTGCATGGAAAATTAAAAAGAACACCACAACGAGAGTTGCTTTAAATGTTACAGGTTAGTAGGTATCAAGTGCAGCGTATTTGGCGGAGAGTGAAGGAGTGTCGTGCACAAGGAATACCGATGGATGTTAGATCAAGAAGGCGTAAGAATTGTGGCCGCAAAAAAATACAAGCAGATCTATCTACTGTACTAGAAAGTTAACTCATGAGTTAAGCTAATCTAAAATAATTAGTACATGGAAGGTCTAAACATATCATTACAACTTCATCGTACAACCTGCAGTAGCTTACAGTCGGCATATTCTAAATATAATCAGTAGATGCCCATGATCCCACATCAATATCATTTCATTATCACACGTCAAGCAACAGCAAATGAACTACAGGTTGAAGAAAGCAGGTCCCATAACTTTGTACATGCTGACGAAGACGTCATGGAAGATTGGATCCATGTGGGCAAGCAACATCTTCAGGCGTGCAGCCAGCTCCGGGTGCATCTCCTCGGCAGTGGCTGAATCCACTGGAAGCTCGACACCATCAGCAGCACCCCCCTTGGCCGCAACCTCGACGGCGTCCATGGCGACGCTCTCAGCTGCCACATCGACGCCATCCCCCACGACTCCATCGGCCATCTGCACACCACCCATCGTGACCGAGGCAGCGCCCAAATCGGCCACCTCTTTGGCACCCCACTCCATCTCCATGCCGGACTCTTCATCCTCGGAATCGGGGACGTAGACGTCACCGTTGGCATCCACGCACATGCAACCCACCCATCTGACTGGGTGCCCGCGCACACAGATCCACTCTCCACAGTTGCGGCTGCCAAGCTTAACGACAATGTCGTCGTTCCCTCGAGCGCGGCCGCCTAGCTTTGAGCCCCCACAACACCGGCAGATCCAGTTGCGACGCCGTGGGCCCCTACCGCCGCCAGCCATGACAGAGAGGTGGAGGAGCACTGGATGGGGATGGAGCGAAGGGAACGTGCACGGGTCGTGGGGTGAGGAGAAGATCTGGAACACGCGCAGGAGGGGGGCGCTGAGGCGTCGCCGGTGGTGGGGCGCTGGATGCGAGCAGCAGAAGCGAGGCGCCGGTGATGCGAACCTGAGCGAGCGGTGCCGGTGCGGAAGCTACGGTGGCGATGCGAATGAGGGGGTGTTTGGATATGAGATGCTAAATTTTAGCAGGGTCACGTCGAATGTTCAGATGCTAATTAGGACTAAACATGAGCTAATTGCAAAACTAATTGCACAAATGGAGTCTAATTCGTGAGACGAATCTAATAAGGCTAATTAATTCATCATTAGCAAATGGTTACTGTAGCAACACATTGTCAAATCATGGACTAATTAGGCTTAATAGATTCGTCTCGCGAATTAGACTCCATCTGCACAATTTATTTTGTACTTAGACTATGTTTAATACTTATAATTAGTATCAAACATCTAATGTGACAGATGCTAAAGTTCGAATGTGTTTCAAACACCTGAGTGGTGGTCGATGATTCAGCTTGGCCTTTTTTATTATAAGAAATAGAACGAGCGATCCAGAAGCTCCAAGGACCTTTCAGCTTTTAATTTTTTTATTATACTCCCAAGCAACAAACGTGAAACGTCTCAAGCTGGCAGTTTGGCTCAGATCCTCGGTAATTCTTTTAATAGCTGGGACCCACCTATGCATGCAGATATTTGGACCCTCGAGCGTTTAATTTGGGACAAATTTTAAAATAGGCGTCCTAATTGTCTAGATGTTTATTAAATATGTAATTTCAACATCAAGACATGAGTATGACTGAACTCTGAATAAGATGACAGCAGGTTGCAAAAGAACCCAAGATTGTGTTATGAACACATACCTTCCCATGGCGTCATAGATTGCCGCAAGGTTGCTGTATACACCAAGAGTATCCGGATGCGATGCTCCAGAACTGCCCTAGCCTCTTCGAACAGCTGCGCAAGATTGCGCAAGGTTGCCGCAAGGTTGCTGTATACACCAAGAGTATTCGCAAGGTTGCTCAAGATTGTGTTATGAACACATACCTTCCCATGGCGTCATCTATCTTGAACAGTTGCACGCAAACTAGCCCCATCTGGTTCAACAGAACACCAAAAAATGCCGACTTCCTCTCACCGCTAGCCCTCAACTTGGCAACCGCACTCTCGAATGAGTTCCTTGAATCTGCATACCTCCCTATCATGTAGTACAGAACACCCATCTGTGCCTCAATGCTGGCAACAGTGCTCCACTGCCCTGGTGAGTCCTCCAGCAACTTAAGTGCCCTTTGAAGAAGCTTTAGGGCCTCATCAAGATCACCAAGTGCCTCATAGATGGCAGCAATCTCCATTAGGCCTCCAGCAATCTCATCGAGTGCGCGGAGGTCAGCGAGGGTGTACACCCCTGGCGGCATGAGGGATGTGTCTGATCGGAGGCGGCCTTCTCGCGGACCCAGGAGGCCGTGAGGCGGCGGAGTCCCGGGCCGCGACGGCGGACGCCTGCGGGTGGACGCAGAGGTTCTTGGGGGAGGAGAGACCGAGCGCGAGGAGGGAGCGGGAGGCAGCGGGGGGCAGGTGGGCAAAGAGGAGGCGGAGCTCGGCGAGGGTCTTCTCCATCTCGTGCATGGTGCGTGTGCAGTAGATGAGGCGGAGCGGGCGGGACCGGTTGGCGAGGGAGTAGGAGGTGATGAGGGAGATCAGCGTCGCCGTCTTGCCGGTGCCCGTGGGCATCTCGAGCAGCGCGTGCCCGCGTGCATCGATGGCGCGCTTGAGCTCCCCCATGTACGCGTGCTACTCTGGGTAGATCACCGCGTACGGGAAGTGAACCGGCATGCCATCCAGGTCAAACCGCATCGTGGCGGCGAGGAGAGGGCTGCGCGCGTGGGCAGCAGGGATTGGGAGGGTCGGTCACGCCGGAGCAGTTGCCCTCGCTGCCGCGGGGAGGAGAGCACTGGAAGTGGAATGCCCACGGGCCGGGTGCGAGGAGGAGACAGGGACGAGTCGTGGGGGAAGAAGGAGGTGGGCTTTGTGATAGTGCAGGCTTGGGTTGGGCCGGCTACAGCGGAGTCCCCTGCCCCTGGAGTTAAAGTTTCGTCACTCTGTTTAGTTCGAAATGAAAATGTAATCAGATTGCACTCTAATTCTGTCTTTATTTGGTTTACTAATGTAACGCTATTGCATCCCCGGCACGTACTACAATCAGATTTTTTTTATTAGGGTGGTTGAGGAGCGGTATTGGGCACGTACTGGTTCGGGATCTAATTACGCGTTAGCGGATTATCGACTGTTGCAAACAAATAGATGTAACAATAAGACTTACCCTTTGTAATAAAATTACGTTACGTTTTAGAGAACCAAACAACATCTAGGTTTAGATAGATATTTCGGTTTGTTTGGTTATTGCTGAAATTTTTTGTATTTAGTAGGCAAGTTAAGGATGGAATTTATGTTTCATAACAAATTATCAGTATCAAACTAATACAACCTACTCCGTATCGACTAAGTACATTCAATAGGGAGAGAGGCCCTTGCTCCTAGTTCTCCCCTACAAGTGTTTAACCGCTATATCACCTTCCTGCGCTCGTGCTAACCTCCCCATCACTGTGACTGTGAGGCTAATCTGCCTGCCCAGTAACCTTTCCATTAAACCCATCTCTCACGGTAACCTCATCAATAAATCCATGGCCATTACCCAACGTAACCTGGTACCCACCCATCTCTCGTGGTACTCACCAGAAAGGTTGAAGAGATTAAGGGTAAAAATCAAGTGATAGAAAACACCAAAATTGTAAAAATATCCATGTAGAACCATGTAGAAAATCAAGGGTAAAAATCAGCACCATGTAGAACCATGTAGAACCTTCACATCAAACTAAAATATCCACTTGTTCAAGAACGTCACACAACAAAAGGATGAGCATAAAAGATGGCTTAACTAAACTTGACTTATAAATTTGTGCATTGCTGCAATGAGCGTTCATAGCCTATAGGTCAATCGACAACTCTTTTTACAAAAGCTGACAGTTCACAAGTGCTTCATCAGCATTGACCAAACTAAGCTCACGGTTTGCCTTGCATGCACAATTGGTTAGTTTACACAAAAGATGACATTGGTTCTAGTGCAACTACGAAATCAAGTGGTCGACTAAACCGTAGTTATCACCAACTTCATCATCAAAGAGTACCCTGAAAGTAAAATCATCATTGTTGGGTCAACTATGCATAGAAATGGAAATCTAGCTAGGATAACAGTACTTAAATGTTCAGAAAAAATAATTTTTGATGTCATCATCTTCATCATCAGGAGTTTCATAAGACACCCTCTCTCATAAATGTAAAATAAAATAATCAATGCTTAATCAACAGACGAATACAAAAACAATATTTACTTGTATATTAGTTAGGCCTAGCAAGATAGTATGGAATAGATGTTTAGGAATTTTGAACTTGACATAGTCATGATGTTCTGCAAGTGCAGCAAGACACTTCCCCTCAGCCTCAATCTGCCTCAACTCCATTATAAGAGAGCGTGCCAACATCTTGCTTATCTTTATGGCAATATTGTATGATGCTAGAAGATCCAACTCACCTGGGAGGATGTAAATTTGAGGCTAGCCAGTCATTATTGTGGTCCTAACAGCTGGAATGACCATCCTATTACTTGACTTGAATGAATCCAATGAAGTTCCATCATCATAAAAAATCACAGGGTTCCTATTGCCTTCGAGCATAACATGCTGATCATAGACCATATACGACGACATGACTGAAAATGAATGTAGAGTAAACACTCATCACATACGATCCACAGAAACTTGGAAAAAATAAGTAATAAAAGATACAACATAAATTACCTGGATGGGGACTTTGAACAATTTGAGCCATGATAGGTAAATGACTGCAAAAATAGTTGAACCACAAGTTTTAGCTAAACACAGCCATATATAAAAAGTACAAAACAACATTTTCATTGGGCATTCAAAACAGAATGCTATAACCCCTATAAAAGTTCTATCGTTTAGAGCTCATACAACCACAGATAATGGAACGATTCTAAGCATCATATAACCCTACAGATCGAATTGTTTCGGCCTCTGGTTCAAAGGCATGGTGTTGGGAGTAGCAGTTTGGATGTTTGGTGGTTGCTTGGTATTGATTTGTTGTTGTCATTGTAGCAGTTCTCTTATTTATTGTATTATCATGGGAGCTTCTTTCACTTTTTAAAGTAAATGGTATCTCTTCT
The DNA here is from genome assembly GCF_005286985.2 of Setaria viridis. NCBI lineage: Eukaryota > Viridiplantae > Streptophyta > Magnoliopsida > Poales > Poaceae > Setaria > Setaria viridis. Next base: position 34,400,115 of record NC_048270.2, read on the forward strand.
CGGAGGTGCACCAACCAAATAATACATATTTGCAAGGCATTTATGAGGTGCACGAACCAAAAGGAGGGCATATCATGGTTGTTACACAGAGTAGCTTTTCCGGTGACGCTCAGGAACCCTATCCGACCAGACACTTCTGTATTCTCCTTTTAGGCGTTTTGTTTGAGGCAGACATACCTTTAGTTGTGGATTATGAGATTTGCTCATTTGTTATAGCTTTTAATTACAGTCGCGATCTCAGCCTGAGGCCACCAAAATTGGACGTTGGGTAGCACTGCCAGGCAGCTCTGGCCAGCTGCAATCCGAACAGCCCCCAGACACGCTTAGACTGGAACCTTATCAAGTAGCCAACTTGTCCAACAGTCGAGAGACGGCAAGAACACCGAACAAGAGCAATAAGAGCATTGTTAGTATTTGGTTATACTGGAAATATTAATATCGCAAAAGCTAAATCAAGAGGGTTCTCGATTCAGCTTAGGGGGTGTTTGGATTAGTCCTATCACATCAGATGTTTGGTTACTAATTAGAAGTATTAAATGTATACTAATTATAAAATTAATTGCACAGATGGAGACTAATTTACGAGACCAATCTATTAAGCCTACTCCATGATTTGATAATGTGGTGCTACAATAAACATGCACTAATGATGGATTAATTAGGTTTAGTAAATTTGTCTCGCGAATTAGCCTCCGTTTATGTAATTAGTTTTATAATTAGCTCATGTTTAGTTCTTCTAATTAGTATCCGAAGATTCGATGTGACACCTCCTAAACTTTAGTACCTGGATCCAAACACCCCATTAGCCGGAGAGCCCTCCCGATTTGGAAGGATTTGGAAGGAGGGGGAAGCGAGAAAAATTGGGATGATAAAAATGGAAAGAGAGAGAGGGAGAAGTAACAAGGGATTGAAGGAAGTAACCGGTGCATCTCCTTTGGTGATCTTCTTCATCTCCGGCGGGTTGTGGGCGGAGTGGTCGACGGCGGGCCCGATCGCCGTCGGGCACGGGCAGTGGGGTTAGGGTTCGAGTTAGGGTTTAGGGGACCTTCCATGGCCGGTGGCCTTAGAGGGATGGCCGTGGGCGGCGGGTGGCCCGGAGAGGGCGCCGGCCGCCGGGCAATGCAGGACGTCCGGTTGGGAAGGCTCGGTAGCGGGGGCGACCCATGGAGTAGTTAGGAAGGGCGGGGGCGCGCGGCGAGGGTTGGAGGTGGGCGTTGCGGCATGGAGGGGAGGTTGCCGCGGGCCATGGCCGGTGGTGGAGGTGGCGGCGGGAGGGATTTGCGGGGAGGAAGGTGAAAAGAGGATGGGGAGTGGGATAGGAGGGCAGACCTCACCTGTGTCATAGCGACGCCGATGAGGCAGCGGTTGGCGACAGGGTGAGGGAGTGGCGCGCGAAGGAAGAAAGGGTGATGTGAGTGGCGCATGGGGAAGAAAGGTAGAGGGAAGAAAGGCGATGCATTTTTTTTTCATGCGGCGCAGCAGGGATAAGGCAAGCGAGTGCAACAGGGATAAGGCAGGGGGGCATAACCCAGTCTCCTACCTACATTTATACAATCATTTTGCGAGACTCCATGTTCAATAAACTTCGGAATTGCAACTGTATCCATATTCCATATTCCAGAATCGTTGTTTTGCACTTCACCATCCATCACAATTAAGGCCCCGTTTGGGTCCCTTCATTTTGAAGGAATTGGAATCTATTTAATGGAGTAGGCTAATTTATGTTGGAATGTGGCATTCCACAACTTTCCAAAATTTAGATATAAGCCTATCTTAAATTCATGGGATGGGAGATGGAAATTGATTCTATAGAATATGGTTATTAGAATGGAATTCAATTCTTTAAATTTAAATTCATGGGATGGGAGATGGAAATTGATTCTATAGAATATGGTTATTAGAATATTAGAATGGAATTCAATTCTTATAGCACGCTCTTAGACTCGCTTCTCTATAGTGGAAGTGCAATTCTATAGAATATGGTTATTAGAATGGAATTCAATTCTTTAAATTTAAATTCATGGGATGGGAGATGGAAATTGATTCTATAGAATATGGTTATTAGAATATTAGAATGGAATTCAATTCTTATAGCACGCTCTTAGACTCGCTTCTCTATAGTGGAAGTGCAATTCTATAGAATATGGTTATTAGAATGGAATTCAATTCTTTAAATTTAAATTCATGGGATGGGAGATGGAAATTGATTCTATAGAATATGGTTATTAGAATATTAGAATGGAATTCAATTCTTATAGCACGCTCTTAGACTCGCTTCTCTATAGTGGAAGTGCAGCATATAAGTATCTCTCCCATATCCTCTTAGACTCGCTTCTCTATAGTGGAAGTGCAGCATATAAGTATCTCTCCCATATCCCCCAATGATCCAGACGGGGCCTAAAAGTAATTCGGTATCTATCCTAATATTAAAGCGAGCCAAACAAAATTTCATCCGTCGTAAGTCCCACCAGTCAAAGGAATAACGGGCCGAACTGGCCTCAGCCCAGGCCGTCCGTCCCGCCCATCAACGGGACGCCTCTCACCCCCCACAGTGATGGGTGGGATATTTCGCCAGCCTCCCGCTCCTTTCTTATAGAGCGCTGGCAACCAGCACGGCACTTCGCCTCACGAGGTGGTACTAATAGATCCCACCCAAAGCTGGCGGCAACGCCTGCCTGCGCGTGCTCTCCTTCCGTGGGCCGTGTATTCGGAATAAGGCGAGCCCAAGGACCTGAGCAAGCTCATCACTCCCTCCATCATCTCAAATTGCAAGTCTCGTTTTGATTTCGTACCAAGTCAAATCTATCTAGCTTCGGTTAAGATTGTAGAAAAATATACAAATACTATAGCATCGAACCAGTTTCGCTAGCTAGATATATAGACCATAAATATAATATAGCATACTCTATATGATACTGAAGGCGGTGTTACTATATGTATTTTTCTACAAATTTGATTGCCGGTTTTAGACAAATTTGAGTAAAAAGCTATAACAACCTACAATTTTAAACCAATAAACACATGTATGTACACGTATTGTGCTCAAAAATTTCTTCAGTTGAATGCATAAGTTTTCCCCCCTTAATTTGAGCCCCTTATCTCTACCTAATATTAAAGCAAAATCTCCCGCGTCGCCCTGGCCGCCCACGCCGCCCGCCTGCTTTTGCCACGGCCGTCCTACTCAGCCGCGTCGCCCGACCTGCGCCCACCGCCCGCCTCAGCCGGAGGAGAGGGAGGAGGAGCCGGGGGAGAGGGAGTGGGGGCCAGCCGGATCCGACGGAGGAGAAGAAGAAGAAGAAGAAGAAGAGAGAGAGAGAGAGAGAGAGAGAGAGAGAGAGAGAGAGAGGAGGTGGGGGCCGGAGGAAGGACGAGTGAAGTGGCAGCGGGCTCAGCCTTGGACTTCGGGTCGGAGACAGCGAGCTGGGAGTACACGGAGGCTGCCGCCACGCGCGGATCTCGATGGCGGGAAGGAGGAGCCGGCGTCGGAGGCGTCGGCGTAGGAGGGCGGGTCGACGAACGAGGAGGAGGCCGGGGAGAGCGTGAAGGCAGCGGCACGAGCTGGAGGGGAGTAAGGTGAGGTGGCGGAGGAGGAGGAGAGGAGGGGTCGAAGGTGGAGGTGACGGATGCGTAGTCGAAGGCAGTAGCAAGGGGGACTCCATGTCGTCATCATCGCCGGTTTTCGGCTCCAGCGGTGGCGTCGAGGACAACTTGGCGAGGATCAGAGAGGGAGAGGGTAGGCGGAGCAGATGTGGGGTGAGTGGACCACGGAGACAGCAGGTGGCGGGCTCTGGTGATTTGTTGCGTGTGCGGTCTCCGTACGGTTGGGATATGAGCACGCTCACATGGACCCTTATGGATGAAAAGTCTAATACTACTAAAATAAAAAAGTTACACAACACGATAAAAAATATGGTGCGCTACACAATACGATAAAAAATATTGCACGCTAAGCAACGTCGTTTCGCCGTAGCAACGCACGGACATCTTGCTAGTAATTGCATAAAACACATTTTCATTTATTCAGTAGTGTATATATCCAATTGACTTTGTGTTTCAACCAGATTCATAGTAGAATCTCTTATTTCGCTAACATGTGCATTTAGAAAAAAAATACTTCACAATAAATAATGCTAAAAAGGCAAACAACAGTATACCTTCTTTGCATCTGGAACCTCCAAATTTGCACTACCACTCTTAAATTGATTCAGTTATACAACCCCTTGTTCGTTAAAATCAATTCAAACGTGTTCATCGAGGCTGGTTGCCCTCTGCCACAAAAAAGTTTCTGGAAAATGTACGGCACATCGACTTCAGTCTTCTTATTTCAGCCATGAAAGACTTAGTACTTTCCAGTGATAAGCTGGTTCAATCAATTAATTCACCTCCGAGTCTCCAAAAGCAGCATCAACACCATCTAAACTAGATTGACATTTTTCATCAAAAGCATGAATCTTTTCTGAACCATGGATCTTTTCGTACTCAAGTAACTATAATCCACTGGTAAAAAATAGTGGATAACCAAATAAGATGGCACCCCAAAAGTAACGTAAGTATTGGCAAAAAGACTAAAAGGACTTAATATTTGTAGAGGAAAAGCCATTCGGAGTGTGAAAATGTTAAGCAACTAAATGTTGAAACTCATGCACCACTGGGATATCATTTGTGCTCCATGAATTTGTCTTCTTCCACATTCATATTTTAGTAGTGAACTGAGCTCCTGAGATCTTTCGACAGGGAGTAAATTAAAATTTTATTCTAGAGAAACTAATAAACTATATACAGGGGCATAGCTGCAGAGAAGCAACGGTTCTCACTGAGGCACTGTGAAAAATTGTAATTGTAGTTATTTCAAGCTAAAAAATGTTGCAATATATGACATCCAACAAAGGTTACATCCCTAATAATCTAACACTATTACATATTTACATGTCAGCAGTGTGTCTACGTTTATGTGCACGCAACTGCAATCCCACTAGCTAGCATGCCTCCCGCACGGTAACTACTAACTACCTCCCTATTAGCAAGTAGAAACAGATAAAGCTTTTGAGACAGATGTGTGGTTCCAGACCATAAAATATGCAACCCATGCTTACAAGTGTATATTTCTGGAGTCTCATTCAAGGTGAAGCCCAGTTCTTTGAAATTGTTGATTAAGAGTGATTTTCTGACACCCTACTGGTAGTGTGGTTATGTAAAACTGAAATATTATCTGAGAATAGAGTGATTACTTATCCATGTCGATTTCAATTCCGGAATAGAAACGCTGAGCCATCAATACCCACATTCCAGGATTTGGTTTGCAGTATGGATCATCTGAAGTACCTTTTCCTTTTCCTAAACCAGAAGCAATGACAACCTGCAGGTGGAAATCAAATTAATCCATCATACAACTACCTGAAATGCAAACACACTTCAAGTGGTACGTGCTATTTGAGCAAAAAATTTAGACTTAGAAACAATTGCAGTATCACATTAAAACAATTGCAGTATCACAGAGCACAGAATTTGCAGACTTAAAAACTTATATGATATAATGATTTAAGTTAAAGCACAATGCCAGTTTCAGTTACAGAGGATCTGATACATTCATCGGTTAACTTTTTATTTAAAGGGCTGCTCAGTTTCAGTTATCAGAGTATTTGATACATTTATCGGCTACCTTTTTATTTAAAGGGTTTCTGTGAAGCTTCTTGATACATTGAGGCAGGTTTCAGATAAACAAGATAAATTTGTAGCATACCTGAATAGGGACTTTAACACATTCAATAAAGTTATCGAAATGTCCAACTTTGGAGTCAACAGCTTCCTGCCGCTTAGTCTTTCAGCGATCAATGTTTTGACTCATTGGTGAATATGACCTAACAATTGGCAAGAAGAGTTGACATTATTCCTAAAAATAAGAGGCGTTGTTCCATCTGTATGTACCATTTTATAAAAGGATGCAATGTTGTCATCCTCGAAACTCGAAAGGCAGATATCCTGTAAGCAGCACAAACAGAATTACCACACTCGACCAAAGGTCTGCAAGGGCACCATAGCCTTTCTCATTAATAACCTACATAACGGATAGCAATTTGTGCCAGCCAAACTTATTTTTGGTTAAAACAAAAGATAAGGAGCTGTAAGCCTGTAAGATCATGATAACCTCTGGTGCAACACAGTTAGGTGTTCTGCGTGTAGTATGTAGCACTTTATCATTCTGTTAGCATTGAAGTAGTTCAAGAATTGGTGTAAATTAGCAAAATGCAGTGAAACACAACAAAACTGCAGTAACTTCTGTAATCTTTCAGATTGTTCTCCGATATTACCTTCACTTGGGGTTTCAGCAATATCAAGTAACAGGTTCTCTAGCTGGCACACAAGAAACATCAATCTGTCAATTTCATAATATTTTCCTAGTCGTAACTGATGACACAAACAAAGCACAGAATCAGGATCAGCACTATACCTTCAAGTCTCTGTAGTATGCGCCCCTACTATGGCAATAATGTACTGCATTTATCAGCTGCTGAAAGTATCTGTGGGGATCATCCTCCTTCAATCTTCCACTTCTGGCCTGATTCTGAATTCGGGCAACAGATTACCAAACCTTCATGCAAAGAAAAACCTCCAATGCAATATGAAGTAGGGAGATGTCCAATATTTGTATATGCCTTTCCTCAAAAAAATATTTGTATATGTAAAGTTTAGGACTTTAGGCTAGAAAAGCAGCTAGAGTGCTACATAACTCGGATTTGTTGGCGAAAAAGCGAAGAAATAGGTTCGTTCGGCAGAATATATGACCCATGCTCCTTTAGGCTCCGGGGAAGGACGCACCTCTGGTGTACCAGTCGTGCCGGAACGTCCACTTTGCATTTTAAAGGAAATTACACGACAAAAGAATAAGATAAAATATGAGGAAGCAGCAATACAGTAGTACTTACAATGATATCATGGAGCTCTCCACCCATAACAAATTCCAGAATAATGCAAATCTCATCATCTGTTATAAGAAAAAGGGGAAAATAATCCAAATGGTTATGAACCGTAGATCTGGATACGCAGTCAATGTAATAATGAAAAATTATTTGTATATGTGAAGTTTAGGGTTCACCTCATACAGTCGGACAACATCGGGGTGCTGTATTAATTTCATCATGCAAATTTCCTGCCTAAGAGCAACTCCAAAAGACTGCTAATCTTACCCTAATATCTTTTTTAAGAAAAATAAAGAACTCCAACAGCCCACCTGAAATTGCCTAAAAAATTGGTGACGCGAAAAAAAACCTCTCGTCCCGCCAGTATTCACGACTCCGGTGTTCCACCAATCCACCCCCGACCTCTTTCCAGTGGGCATTTTTTTTTCCCGGGCGCACACTCGATCGGCGACGACACAGCGGCTCGGCGGCAGCCACCGGCGGCGCCGAGGACGAGGAGGGCTCCGCCTCGGGGTTCAGCGCCGAGGACGAGGAGGGCTCCGCCTCGGGGTTTGGCGTGGGGCTGGGTCTCGATGGCGGCGGGCTCGCGATGTCGGCCGTGGAGGCGGCGCTGGAGCTGGAGGAGCGGGAAATGCCGCCCTGCCCACCGGGCGTGCGAGCTCGAGGACTGCGGCATCGCCGCCGCGTCCGGGAGCTCCTTCTCCTTCGCCACGTGATGGGTGGCCAGGCCGAGCTGGAGAGCGCGCAATGGTTGCGCTCGAACTTGGGTATTCACGCAGCCGCAGACGAGAAAGCGAATCAGCGGAGGAGAAGGTCTCTGGTGCTTGCTCTTGTCCGGGGGCCATCCGTGGTTGTGCCAAGCCTTGGACGAGGGGGGGGGGACCGAGCGCTAGTTGATTCACGCTATGCGCGCGCGGCGATGGGCCAGGCACCAGCAAACCAGCTATGGCGAGGTCCCGATTTCGAGCAGGCACGCGCATGGCGTCGTCGCTGTGATTCCCCATCCGCGGGGACGGCCGGGCGCCCGGCGGGCCTGCTCGAGTGCTCTCGACTGTAGCGTGCCGGGGTCTCCAAGGACAAACACCTGAGTCTCCGCCGGCAACATTCTGAAACTGATCATACAGAAGCAGCTGCAGATGAGAATAAACATACAGAAGCAGTGGAGGCCACCACTACCGCAAAGGATGATGATGCAGTAGAAAAGAGACATCAAGACCCAAGAACATCAGAGATCTGTAGTCCCGCTGAGCCTGGAGACGAAGTGGAGAAACCTGGAAGGGACTGTGAACAAGATGCTGATGATGTGACTGAAGATCATGCAGAAAAATTACCTGCTGTTGAGACCAGTGACACTGCTTTCGTGTTTGAACCTGGTTCTGTGCTTGTGGAGTTCATGCGGAAGGAGAGGCTGCATGCATGGCCGCACATTCGTTACATGGACGGCGTTTCGGCACAAAAACCGTGTATGCTGGATATGCTCCATATGATCTCTACTTGCAGAAATACCCAAGGTGATTCTGCGTTTGAGACTGCTGCGGCTCTGACTAGCGATTAGATGAGCTTTGCGTATGTGCCAACAGTTGTAGAGACTTGTAGTTTTGAGCCTTTAGATGTTCAGTCAGGATAGTGGTACTGTTAGTAGAATGAAATATGGGACATTGTTATTCCACAGTAGAATGAAATATTTGGTGAACAATAGGATACTGGTTGCCAAATTATCGATACAAGTGAGATCCTTAAGCGTCGTTCTTTGATAATGGGCTCAATTATGATGATGTGGCCTGTTTTGAATTATCAGGGGATAGTTTTTAACGTTCTGCTGTTGGCTGATATGTTTTTGGCAGAAAAGTTTTTTACATTCCCCCAATACCTTATTTTAGGGAAGAATTTTTTTAACTCTTGGAGTTGCTCTTTTTTAGGAGGTACCTTTAGTCTTTAGTCTCGAATGATTAGTCTCGATTGATTTTTAAGTATATTAAGCCCTTACCAACTGGGACTAAAGATTGTACTGGTGGTTTGCTCTACAAATTTAAAATGATTCATTTTGTTATAAATTATTAACCCGCGCCAGTAAAGAACACAGGTCGATGCACAAGGGCACCTTAAGGCCCTGTTTGGGAGGAAGGTGCTAAATTTACTCCTGGACTAAATTTTAGCCCTCTCCAAAAGAGTGCTAAACTTTAGCCTTTGGAGTTGTTTGGGAGGGAGGCTAAAGTTTAGCACCTGCTATGCTAAAGGACCCTTTTACCCCTGCATAGCTGTCCCTCCGGATCACCACCCGCTCCTCCTCAGCCCCTCCGTCGCTAGGCACCGGATTGGCGCCGCCCACGATGCGCCCCCTCTTCCGCCGGCTAGCCCGCTCCCGCCGTCGACGTGGTGGCCACAGAGGGCGCGGCCGCCGCCGACGGGCGATGCCGCCGGGCAGCGCGCCTGCGTGGTCCTGCTACTCCGCCTGCTCCCCCTACCGCGGTGGCCGGTGAGGCGAGGCCGCGGGGGCGAGCGGAGCGGGCGAGGCGAGGCTGCGGGGCGGGCGGCGGCGGGGCCGGCCGGAGACGAAGGCGGCGGCGGCGAGGCGGAGGCAGGCGAGGCCGGCGTAGACCGCGGGGGCGGGCGGGCGGCGGCGGGGCCGGTCGGAGATGGAGGCGGCGGCGGCGAGGCGGAGGCGGCGGGCGGGCGGCGGCGGGGCCGGTCGGAGATGGAGGTGGCGGCGGCGAGACGGAGGTGTTGGGGGGGCGGCGGCGGGGCCGGTCGGAGATGGAGGCGGCGGCAGCGGCTGGATGGAGGAGGATGGCGGCGAGGCGGAGACGGCCGAGCGAGTCGGAGGCGGCGGTTCGGGCGAAGGAGGCGGGGGAGAGAGAGAGTGAGGGGAGGAGAGAGAGGGGAGGGGGTAGGGGGAAAGTGGTAGAGGGGGACCACTTTTTAGTCCATTTAGTCCATTTTAGCTACCTCCAAGTGACTAAATGATTAGTGGGGGGTTAAAGTTTAGCCCACAAGATTTAGCCTACCTGTTTGGGAAGCTTGGGAGCTAAAATAGACTAAAGTGGGGGTGCTAAAGTTTAGCACCCCTCTCCCAAACACCCCCTAAACCAGGAGAGAACTCTGTCAAAATTTGTCGCGTCGTCGTCGTCCAATATATAGCAACCCGGGCGTGCCTAGGAACCATCGTCACGCCGGCACACCCTGGCCACCTTATACACCCTGCCCGGCCGGCAGAAGTACCCTTCGCTCGGTGCGCAGTGCGAGTCCTGCGAGCACACGCACAGGCCTTCCAGCGCGCACCCGTCGCGCACCACGCTCACGCCGCCGCCGATTCCCAGCACCTGATTGCTCCACTCGCTGGAGAAGAGCCCGTCGGGGTCGTACGCGTCCTTCACCGCCATGAACGCCGCCACGCGCGACGCGCCGTACTTGCCGACGGCGCCCTCGAAGGCGGCGTTCTGGTTCTTGCCCCAGTGCGGCAGGCCGCCGTACTTGCGCAGCGCCATCTGCTGGATCTCCTCGACAACGCCCTGGTACAGCCGCGGCGCCGCCGGGTCGCGGCTCCGGTAGTAGGTCAGGTCGAACTCCACGCTGTCCTCCACCTTGCCCAGGTGCGCCGTCGACGCCCTGACGTAGCGCATGAGGACGCCGTAGTACACCTCGACGCCGCAGAGCGCGCCGGGGCCGGCGAGGTCGCGGAGCTGCTGCACGTCGCGGACGAACGCCGCGGCGCTGCGCAGCGGCACGCTGATGCCGGACTCGAAGTAGAAGGTTCCGTGCGACACGCGCGGGTCCCAGGGGCAGACGGTGAGCAGCGTGTCGTTGGCGGCGGCGAGGCAGCGGCCGGAGGACTGGATGCGGTTCTGGAACCCGACCACCGGCCGGCCCGGGAGCGACGTCGGCAGGCCGAGCTCCATCAGGCCGTAGTTGCTGGCGGAGAAGAGGGCTCTCGTCGCCAGCGCCATGGCACACCTGCCGGTCGTGTCGTTCTTGGCTTCAATGCGCTCCTCTTCAGGGATCAACGACAACACGTCGTGTCAGTACACCATAGAATGAATTGCAAGAGTGAAGAGTTGCATATGAGAGGCGTCGTACCGTCGAGCCTGGCGGTCTCAATGACGAATGTGGGGGTGGGCCCGAAGCCGACGAAGTCGTTGACGCCGTCGCCGGAGGTGTTCACCGGCACGCGGTCGTCGACGCGGTAGACGGCCTTGCGGTGGCCGGGGTACCAGACGATGTCGGCGAACTCGTGCTCACTCGCGAACGCCACGACACGTTCCGCCAGGTCGGAGTCGTCGTGCTCCTCGAACCTCACCGAGCGCTTGAACATGGGTTGCAGTGCCAGGGTGACCTGAGAGATGACCCCGAGCACCCCGAGGGACACCTTGGCCGCGTCCAGCTCCGGGTCGCCGGCGGCGAGCACCCGCACCTTGGCGTACCCCTCGCTCGCCGGGGCCGGCGTGACGACCCTCATCCCGACGACGTACTCATGCACGGCGGCGCCCTTCGCCCACAGGGAGCTCCCGTGGGCGCCCGTGGAGAGCATTCCCCCGACCGTGAGCCCCAGCCAGTAGGGCGTGTACGGGATCGCCAGCCCGGCCTCCGCCGCGGCGTCGATGAGCTGGCCCAGCGTGACGCCGCCCTCGACGATGACCTCCCTCCTGCCGGCGTCGACGGCGACGACGCGGCTCAGGGATTCGGTGCTGATGATGAGGCCGCGATCGCGGGCAGGGCAGGCCAGCTTGGGCACGCTGTGTGAGAACCGGGTCGCCACCTTCATCCGCGTCCCGGCGGCGGTGGCGTTGGCAACCACGGCCAGTAGCTCGCGCTCCGACGCCGGGAACGCAGCCGCCGCGGCGCGGCACGTGGAGCGGTCCGGGAACGCGCCGTACGCGTTGGTCACGGTGCAGCCACCGGACCCGGCGCACCGGACCACCGGCGGCGGGGGGCTGGCCCCGGTGAGGTGGCATTGGGTCACCACGCCGACGACGACGATGATGAGGACCAGGAGGCGGCCATGCATGGGCATCGTTGGCCTCGGGCGCCCTCGCATAGTCGATGATGATGACAATCAGGAATGCTGCCGTTGGTTTATAGTGCCAATGTGCCATGCATTGTCGGTATATTGGGTTTGCCTGGATAGTGATGGACATATTTCTTGTAACCATCTAATCCAGTTGAGCATGCATGGCATTGCTAGTGATAGTCTAGTCTTTGTATTCGCCGTACGTGTGTGGCGTGCTAAGCATCTGATCCTTCGGTACCATCAACTGTTAATGGCAACGCAGAAACTTGTCAACGGAGAAAGTGAGAAAAACTATAAGATTAATATCGGACAAAATGCAACTTGTGATTTTCCTTTCTCAAAGCTATAAGATGAGCACTCGTAGATATAGAAGCATTATTTTCCTGTTTTATTTTACAATTTGAGTGCTCGTGTTGTTGATGAATAATGGGAAAGGAAATTAGAAACCTTTTGGTAAGCCATGGCCGTTGGATTCGATCAACGCTCGGCTCCAAGTGAGCTTCACTCAATTAGATGTGACTTCGGACCTTTTCAACCAACTTTTCTTACGATTACTGATTAGAGATTTCTTTTGAAGCTTTCAGGTGAAGCCACCTATGATCCTAAGTGGATGCTCTAATGCTGTCAACTTAACCGGTGAGGGCATTGCATTGGCCTTGCAGATGGATGGATAGAATAATGTGCTTTGCCTGTTCATTTATTCAATTCGGTAGTACATATATAATTTGCATAAGAATAATCCACTTATCGCCATAAGAAGTGACAGACACTTAGGGGCAAAAAAAGAGCTGTGTCTCTGGTTGTCATCTGGCAAGTTTCTGATGCTCTGTCAACGTAGGTACATTTGTAGAGAACAAGCAAATATGGTGGTCAAGTGCCAACAGGCCGTCAGCTAGTGGTGTTCTTTTCTTAAACATAAGTATTTACTTTAAGCTCGCCCGCCAGCATTAAAGTAAATACTGGCGAACCACACATGCATGCACACCATACTCATGTAAACGTAGTCCGGAAGATCTTGAGATTGATTAAGTCATGATAGGATGTCGACAGGTATGTTATCGACCACGAAAAAATAATTAAAAAAATATGAGCACACATGCTGAGTTAGACTGTAACCTTAGTGGAAAAGTTCCATCATATTCAGTTTACCAGCTACTAGTGGCATTCTCTTTTACACAAAGCGCAAAAGTAAAGTAGGGTTTGTAATGAAGGGGTGGTCCATGCTAAGACATAAGCTATTTTCCTAAGCTAGGTCGTCACACATTCGAGATGTGGTCATGACAAGAGCCAAACATTACTCAGTATTTGAACTTACCAAATTTAGTGTATTCTGAATTTTTTAAGTAAAATCATGGATACAACATTTATTAGCATGGAGTTTGAGACTCAAAAAACACTAGAGGACAAAAGGACAATGGGGCACACATTTATTTTATTAGATTTGGGCAGAAACATACGATTCATAACATGGAAGAGTACTATGGTATTGGCTGCATCCATGAAATGAATCTAGCCATCGGCATCCTTTTCAATACTATTCAATCAAGAGATCCATTTTCATCCTCCGCAGTTGCAACTGTTCCAGCATCACCAGTGACAAGGGGCGGATGTTGTTCCCGATAAAATATGCAGCAACACTCCTTAGGTGTGTCGCACTTAGGACGAAAAGGTAGGTTTTTAACCTTTTTGCTCTTCTCTGAACATTCAGTGTCGCATTTTGGATAAGTGCATGGGTCCATAGGGTCACACGATGTGTGATCTGCATGTGCATGAAATTCACACCTCACTTAGTAAACCCCACGAACATAATGAAACCATAGTAAGCAGAAAAGCAGTTAGGTACACACCTTCCACCATGGTTGAGAGGGCTGATGAAGACATTATCAACAGAATGCAAAGCGCAGGGCACATAGACCTCAGTATGTTTCTTTCGATCACAGCCATATGAAGAACACTATATGCCTGTAGCTATTCGGTTCCAGTACGCACATATTGCTTTGCTTGCTCTTGTTTATATAGAGGCAAAGACACATCTTGAATCTGTGTACACATCCAAATTAATGTTGAGCTACCTTTGTTGTATGGTTCCATACTTCCATATCTTGCACCATTATAAAATAAATGGAGCAGCATCACAAATTTAAGTGTGGAAAACCTCCAAAATCTGGGTCCAAACTATGGGACCAAGCCAGCCAAAATAAGTTGGATACCTTGGGCCCGATTCAGTGATAAATACTGCACGATAAGGGGCACTATTTTGATAATTGGGCAGTGCAAAACTTGGATGCCTTCCAGAAGATCCAGCTTCTTCTCAGCTAATGATATGATGGTTAGTTAGGTGATTGGCTAAAAGTTTGCTGCGCTATTACTAGTCTATTTGGTTACATTATAGCTGCTTTAAGGAACTGATGACTATTAGCTCATGATCCCAACAGGCCCGAAGTCACGTCAGTGAAGTGAAGGTAAGTTGGGTTACAGGGTCAATGAAGCTCTATTCATCAATGCTCAGGCATTCAACTAGTAAAATAAAATAAAAAAACAATGCTGCTATCTACTAGTTCTCATCTTTTGTGAATTCACATTTAGCAGTGAATCCGAACCATTGATCGAAAAGCGAAAAAGTTGTATTGTGCTCAAGTATTTCTCCTCCCTCTCACACTCAAATGTTTTTCTTCCTCCCTCAGCTTTCACAAGACCAGCAAGATCATTCTACTCTGTTGGGAATATGCTTGAAGAGGTCAAACTAACTCCAATATCGTTTTCATTTTTACATTTTAATATGAAAACGAAATTGAAATCGGGAAGATCGGAAACGAACACGAACTCACGGGATATCGAAAACAAACTAATTTGAGTGTGAACATGACGAACATAACACTGACCAGTAGGACCAAGTTGAACATAACAACACACCGACACAACTCATGGCCATGCACAATACACTTATACATAACACTGATACACCATTCACCACGACAAATAGGCAACAAGTCTAAATAAGCATAAGTGCATAACAAGTTAACAACTCTCGCAGACTCTGTCACACTCACAGAGTCACGGTCTCACACAGACACACGCTGACATGCAGGAATTCAGCATTCAGCAGTTCAGCTCACAGGCACGCACAGGCACAACGCACAAGTACATACACCCAGAGTGCAAGGCACTCAGACGAACAGGAGCTCACAAGCACTAGAGGGAGGTCTTGGCCTTCGATCTAGCATGAGGAGGACGAAGAGGAGCTTCTCTAGAGGGTGTTATCCTCTTTGTGGTCGCCAACTTATTTGGGGCGGCATGGCTTCACAGGATGGCGCGGGGGCCTAGACTGG